>NW_017728886.1:89721512-89722575 GCF_001723895.1 Crocodylus porosus
AGTGCTCGTACAGCCATGCCAGGGGTCCTGCAATGACCTCAGCTAATTCCCTCAGCACTCTGGGTTGGAGATCGTCCGGACCAGCTGATTTAAATACGTCCAGTCCCTCCAGAAGTTCCCTGACTAGATCCTCCCTGACCCATGACCTAGGTGCGCCTTCCCTGGGGCGTGGGGGGGGCTGATCTGGTCCCTGCTCAGGAAAATGGAGGCAAAGAAGTCATTAAATAGGTTAGCTTTGTCGTGTGGTGTGATGACCAAATTTCCTAGCTTGTCTTGCAGGGGCCCCATGTTACCCGATATCTTCTTTTTGCCCCTATGTATTTAAAAAAGGACTTCTATTTTCCTTGTTCCGGGAAACTAGTCCCAGTTCCATCTCTGCCTTGGCATTCCTGACTGCCCCCCTGCATCCCTGAGCAACCACAATATAGTCCTCCCTGCTGATAGCCCCACCCTTCCATTGGGTGTACGCCTCCCTTTTAGCTAGAAGACATTCCCGGATGCTTTTGGTGAGCCATGTAATTTAGTGAAAGGTTTTTTTTAATGCATAACTACAGTGTAGCTGTCAGATAGTTCTAAATGAAGTGTGTATTTCAAAACATCATTATGGTATACTCTCCTAAGGCACATGTCTACTTCCATTCCTTCTCTTCAAAAAGAGCTGGCTCTGACCATAACTAGTGCACTCGCCCAGCAACATTTTAGCCTTAACTTCAAAATTAGGATTTTCAAAATGCTTGTCATCATGAAAACAGAGCGAGGTCTCAAGTTTGTAATTAAGTATCATAGAATCAATGAGTAGGAAGGGACCTAAACAGATCATCGAGTCTGACACCCTGCCATGGGCAGGAATGAGCACTGGGCAGTGGGAGGGGTCATAAGACCCCAGCCAGGTGCCTATCCAGTCTCGAAGATGTCCAGGGAAGGTGGGAGCACCACCTCTCTGGGAAACCTATTCCAGGCTCTGGCCACCCTTACAGTGAAGCAGTTCTTCCTAATATCTAACCTAAACCTATCCTCCCTCAGCTTGTGGCCATTGTTCCTGGTGACTCCAAGGGGGGCCCGT
>NW_017728886.1:89723125-89726055 GCF_001723895.1 Crocodylus porosus
AAACAGACATTCATGGCACATAGAACAAGATCTGCCATTTTTAAAGTGCTCTAAGTTAACTCTAGATGGATGTGGTATCAGACTAAAGCATTTTAGGTTAGAGCACTTTATTGAACTTCTGTACCATCCCATCCCAAGTCAAGGTAGGTTACATTCTGCCAACATCCAGGGGCTCCTCACTGGGCAGCCTGCTAGCCTTCGCCAGTAATTGTCTGTTCTGGGCAAGCACTGGCCTAGCCCTGCCCCCTGTCTATCACTGAGTGGGGGACAGAAAATTTTCTATCTCCTCCCTGCACAGCTGAGCAAGGGTGTGGGGGAGCCCTCTTGCCTCATGGACCTGGCCTACCCCCTGCTAAGACCCATTCCCATAAGTTTGGGGTCAGAGATCAATGTGGCAGAGAGGCTCCATTCCACAGTTGCAGCCAGGAGCTGCAGCTTGGGGCTCTACTACTTTTTGCCATGTTGGGAACTGTGGCTGGTGGTGAGGGAGAGGGGGAGAGCAGAGCCTCTCTGACATGTGGACCCAGCCCAGCCCCCACCAAGACCAGAGCCCACAAGCTGAGGGGGAGATCCACATGGCAGAAAGGCTCTATTTTCACACACCCCCAACCGCCCCCACCTTAAGCCACAATTCCTGGTATGGCAAAAAGCAATGTAGCTCCAAACTGAAACTCCTGGCTGCAGCTGGGAAAACAGGACCTTGTTGCCACACAAATCCCCACCCCCAAACTTGTGAGTATGGGACTTGATGGGGGTCAGGCCAGGTCCAGAAGGCTAGGCCAGGTCCAAGAGCTAAGGCCTCACAGTTTGGGGCTGCACTGCTTTTTGTCCTGCCAGGGCCTGTGACCAGGGGGGAAAATTAAGCTTCTCTATCATGGGGATCCAGCCCAACCCCCACTAAGACCCAATCCCAGAAGCTGGGGGGGGGGGCAGTGTGACAGAAGGGCTCCTTCCCCCCCTCCCATCTTGCCCCCCAGCTGCCAGCACTCAAAGTAGCTCTCTGGCAGGGCTCTGGAGGGGAGTCCACTGGTCAATCAGGAGTAGCCAGCTTCTCAACCAGGGTTGGCATCCTCCTGAAGCCTCTTGGGAGGCATGCGAGACCACCCTCAGGATGCTGGCCCCCGACAAGGAGGCTCTGAGCCCCTCCCCCCCCACAAACAGTGCATCCTGACCTAATCTAGAGCACTTTGAGTAAAGTGCTATACTTAAAGCACATCTGCCTCAGGTATTTAGAACATCTGAACTTAGCCTTTGCCGCAACAATCATCACTACAGGCTCATAAACTGACTGATCTAAGCACACTGCCATGTGAATAGCAGCTTTGTAAAAAAACAGGGGTGGCACCTTGCAGGGTGGAGATTTGCTTAAACCTCATAAATTTCCATTGAATTTATATGCTGCAATAGTTTTTTATTTAACTTTAGCAAGTTATTTCTGTCTCTTCTTTATTTGGAACAGGCCATTAACATTATTTATCCCATTTTCAAAATTATTAATGTAACTCCTATCTTCATAACATACTATACTAGTTCTCTTTTCCTTTTCCTTTTAAATACATTTGTATTTACCATGTCTTTTCCTAAAATTATTAGTCAACTTTGTTTAGATAGGATTCTTAGTACAGGCCGAAAGCTATTCTCTACTTTACCAGCTAGTGGCTCACACTTTCTGTAACGTTATCAAATGCCGCCCTCAGCCTCCAATTCATCTAACTGTTGAAGTGCATGTTTAATTTTAAACATACAAGTAATGCCATCAGTGTAACAAGCAGACTTGATACCTGGGGGCGCATGGATCTAAGAGCTGTGGGAAACCATATAGGCTCTTACGGCAGGGAAGAAGGTGCAGCTCAAGGCGGGGGCACACGGTTTCAACAGCAGGAGGCCATGGATTTTGAGAGTTGGGGGGGCATGGGGTTCCAAGAGTGGCATGGGTAGGGTATACAGGTTCCAGCACTGGGGGAGAGAGGGGCAGCAGTTTTACCCATGCAGAGAACTTCTCAACTGTCCCTGGCTGAGTTGCTGCCACTGCCATGCACTCTGTCATGCCTAGCTCATGCTCTTAAAGCAGCAGCAGCAGCTGTCAAGGATTGTTTTGGAGTTCCCAGAATGGGTTAGCCATGAGGCTGCTCTTGCTAGCAGGCTGTACACTCCACAGGAGTGAGGGGAGAATCTGGCATGTGCATCTGGCAGGTACCCCCCTCATGCACATGAATACCATTATTCTTAAAATACCTGCCTTGTTCCTGAGATCTAGTTTTCTTTCAGAAAGGTTAAATTGACTCTCATGTAGAAGGGCAGTAGGAGGCACTACTCAAATTTCATGTAAGCCCCAAGTATTTTGTGGAATTCCCATCTACCTTTTTGTTGTTTCTGAGCACAGACCAGATTATATAATCTTAAATGTTGCTTAACCCCAAGGCTCTGACACAAGTTCTTAAAGTCTCAGGCACTTACCCAGATTTGCTAAGATTTTCTCAAGCACTCTAGAACAAAGTAATACATTTACAGAAGGTCTACTCCCGTCCAGTTCACAAACAGGACACTACAGCAATGGTTTAGAAGACTAATGGGATACATCTCCCTTTTGGAGCACACACTATGAGGGTATATCTCCTCTCCGCCAAGACAAAACCTGATGCTAAGAGTTTACCCTCCATCATGCAAGCTGATATTGGTGACCAGGGCGGACAACTGGAGACCCTCTGGGTTAAAATCCATGGGGAACACAACACAGGGGACACAACAGTGGGGGTCTACTACAGACCTCCCACCCAAAGTCCTGAGCTTGACCAGGAGTTTGCCCAGAAACTGGATGAGGCCGCATGCTCTAGGACCATGGTTGTCATGGGTGACTTCAATTACCTGGACATCTCGCGGGAGGATCACTCAGCAAAATCCAAGCGGTTGCAAAGCTTCCTCTTGTGTGT
>NW_017728886.1:89726500-89734819 GCF_001723895.1 Crocodylus porosus
TATCTTCAAGAAAGGGAGGAAAGTGGATCCAGCTAACTATAGGTCCATTAGCCTGACTTCTATCCCAGGGAAGATCTTAGAAAAGTTTATTAAAGAGGCCCTCCTTAATGGACTGGCTGAGACCAACATCCTAAGGGACAGCCAGCACAAGTTTGCTGTGGGTAGGTCTTGTTTGACCAATTTCATTTCCTTCTATGACCAGGTGACCTATAACCTGGACAAGGGAGAAGAGATTGCTGTCATATATCTTGACTTCAAAAAAGCCTTCGATCTGGTATCCCATGATCACTTCTTGGCAAAACTGGCCAATTGTGGCCTTGGGTCCACCACAATCCGCTGGCTGGGAAATTGGCTCCATGGTCAGATCCAGAGGGTAGTAATTGATGAAAGTCAATCATCATGGTGTCCTGTGAGGAGTGGGGTTCCCCCAAGGCTCTGTCCTTGGACCCATACTGTTCAACGTGTTCATTAATCATGTGGACATTGGAGTCAGAAGCGGACTGGCCAAGTTCGCTGATGACACCAAACTTTGGGGCAAAGCATCCACACCAGAAGACAGGCAGGTGATCCATGCTGACCTTGACAGGCTCAGCAAATGGGCGGACGAGAACCTGATGGTGTTTAACACCAAAAAATGCAACGTTCTCCACCTGGGCTTATAGGCTCAGCAGTGCTACGCTGGCTAGCACTATGGAAGAAAGAGACTTGGGGGTCATCACTGACCACAAGATGAACACGAGCCTGCAATGCGATGCTGCAGCTAGTAAAGTGACCAAAACACTGGCTTGCATCCATAGATGCTTCTTAAGCAAATCCTGGGATGTCATTCTCCCCTTGTACTCAGCCTTGGTGAGGCCGCAGCTGGAGTACTGCATCTAGTTTTGGGCTCCACAATTCAAAAAGGATGTGGAGAAGCTTGAGAGAGTCCAGAGAAGAGCCACATGCATGATCAGAAGTCAGGAAAACAGACCTTATGACAACAGGCTGAGAGCTATGGGGCTCTTTAGCCTGGAAAAGTGCAGGCTCAGGGGTGATCTGATGGCTGCCTATAAGTTTATCGGGGTGACCACCAGTATCCGGGGGAATGTTTGTTCACCAGAGCGCCCCAAGGGATAACAAGGTCAAACAGTCATAAACTACTCCAAGACCATTTCAGGCTGGACATAAGGAAGAATTTCTTTACTGTCCGAGCCCCCAAGGTCTGGAACAGCCTGCCATCAGAGGTGGTTCAAGCACCTCCATCAAACACCTTCAAGAGCAAATTGGATGCTTATCTTGCTGGGATCCTATGACCCCAGCTGACTTCCTGTCCTTTGGGCAGGGGGCTGGACGCGATGATCTTCTGAGGTCCTTCCAGCCCTAATGTTTAAATGTCTATGCCACCAGACATCAGGCACCTTGGACAGCTGCATTTGAGTATGTGATACACACAGAGCACTCTTCAGGACATTCAGAATTCATAAAAATAATTAAACATGACTGAGGAATAAACCTAAAGAAGACATCAAATGGGGTGAACCTGGAAATCTCGGTACCATTTTATTAAAATTCCATTAAAACTGCAGAAATTGCTTTCAAAAAACTTAAAATAGACCTTGAAGCAAATGATTAGCAGAAGAGCAAAAACCTTGTAGACTCCAGAAAATTGACTGTGTGCTACAATCAAGTTTCTTTGTGAAGTTCTTCTAAATGCTTTCTTAGAATGACTAATTTATATGCTTTTTCTACAGTGTAATCTAAAGGAAGGTGAACTTTCAGTATACCTTCCAATCACAGTTTGCACATATAGTTCATAACAGTTAATGACATTTTTTTTCTCTTCAATTTCACATAAAAAGATAAAAAGGAAAACTACAAGAATTTGTCTATAGCATGACGACTTCGGTCAATATCTCGCTATTTGCTCTGTCAATGCCATCAAAATGTTGTTTAATAATTTAGAAGCAACCATGTAATTTTCTTCCCCAGCAGTAGCAAATTAGGCACTTACTAAATAATTGACAAAAATACTTAATTCTAGGGATGCCTTGAGGAACGTACGGTTAGCTGACAGCTTTAAAAACTTTTCCTTGCATTAGTGATTATATTTTTTATTTTTATTTTTGTGCTGCTTAATATCAGCATAGGAAATGGGACAGTTTGAGAACTCAGCTTTTTGTGGTTGTTATATAAAAAGCAGAGTTGTACAGGGGATTAATTAAAATATATGTGTGTGTGCATGCATGCAAGCGTGCATACACACATACACCATCTTAATACGAACTTTTTTAAATTGTAGAAGTTAGATTTCCAAGAATGTTAACTTGATGACACTGCACTTGGGTTTTGTGAATTTCCAATATTGACAGTAGCATGGTGAAATTTGTCTTAAATCACTGGGACAAAAATTTAAAAAATAGGAGCACACTTGTACAGATGGTGGGAATTAAAGTTTAAGTCATACATTATTGAGGCCAAAATATATTATTTTTTATTTTATGTAGAAACAGCATGCATAGATTTACACAACTGCCCTGTTCAGGTTAAAATGCATTAAAACTGTGTAATGCAGAACTCTGAGGTCCGGTTCACATTTTGGACAACTTGGAGGAACTTTTTGCAGTTTTTTTAGAGGAGTCCAGGTGGCAGAACTGCTGTTCTCTACTTCAAATTTTTCTAGCAAGGAGAGATTCAAATTTCAAATTACTTGGGAACATGCTGAGTCCTTTCCAGTCCTAGACCTACTATCCTCCTAATAAACTGCATATTAACTAGCTATGGGCCCTAGACAAAGAAGAGTTTGGGGTAATCTGTCACTACATCCTTTCTCCAAAAAACTGGCTCATACACCACAAAGATAAGCATCACATAGAAGGTTTTCCACCTGGAAGGAACAGCATGTTGGATTCTGTCAGCAGAATCCTTGCTACTTTCTTTGCACTTTTTTGTGAGGCCTCACAACTGTTCTGCAGTAGAGTTTTGAGCAAGATCTCTTTGTCATTAACTAGCCCCGTTATGGCCATACTTTTTCCTTTACGACATAAGATGTTAACAGGGCATGTGAACACTGCATGGCTTCCCAGTCTGAGGCTTAATTAGCTGTATCTAAATTATTCCAAAATACTCAGTATTGCCAACTCTCATGAAAAACTTAACTCTTTCTCTCTCCCATGAGAGACAGCTAAATTTTTTCTTTAAAAAATATAATAAATATATATAAAATATACATAAAACAAAGAGCTAAATTTTTACCTCATTCCCAAAGCATAGGCCTTAAGAACATTGCCAAAAATCATGTGAGTTGGCAACACTAAATATTATTAATTTTGACTTTTTGCCTTTTAGGTCTTTGGTTTCCTCTTGTTTCCAAGCAAAACCCCTGCATATATATGCCAGTCAAAAATTTCAGTATTATGAATAGACTGTTTCAATAGTGACTGGCCAGCTGTTGACAGTTGAGGCTAGATCCTCTTTCACTTTACATGTCCAAATGGCTCTTACCTGGTACATAAGTGCCATTTTTTGTGTTTAGGAACATTTTACAAATCTGTTTCACTTGATACCAAAATAGAATTGCCTTGTACATAGATAACTGCTAGAAACAAAATGAAGGAAGAGGAGGACTTTCATATATTTTAGCCCAATAGCCTAGTGGTTAGGATATTAACCCAGGAAGCAGGAAATCTAGGGCATGTTTACACATGCCCTAGGGGTGAGAGGGCAGAGCTTTAATTAGAGTGCCTCCAAGAACCACTTTAAAGCACTGCAGCGTCTTGTGTATCAGTGTCCTCACGCTTAAATGGCAGCAGGGGTGCTTGAACTAAAATTTATATGGTGAGTTTAGTTCAAGTGCACCCACTGCCATTTCTAAGTGCAGGGACACCAATACACGAGACACAGGAGGCTGCTGGAGCACAGCAATTGCCACACTCCAGTAGATTCAATTTATCGAGTCTGCTCTGACACACCAAAATTGCAGTGTGTTGGAGCAGCCTCGGGGATGTGTTCAGTAGCCGAGGTGGTCTGTGTTGGAGCCTCTGCACTCATGCATAGATCCCTAGGTTCTAGGCCCACCTCACTTGGAAAGAGTTTTACCCTACAGTTCTTCAGTTTAACAGGATAGTGTTTGAGCTACCAAGCCACAGTTTAGGCACCTCTCTAGCCCTCTTCTTGAAGCTGAACCACTGCATCTTATATTTAATAGAGAATAAAATGGATGGAAAGGAGTGGAAAGGTTCTGCATGATGCAAGAATTTAGACTAGCACCCAGGGGTTCCTCCTACCCAGAGTAGCATCCATTTCACTGAGCCACACATCCTGTGTTTTCTTAGTTTCCTCCTGACCCTGAGTAGCCCAAGGAAGCAACTTCATGGGAAGGGCTAGAGAAGGGACTGGGTATTGCCAACCTGTGGCCTGTTGACAAGAAGCAGGAGATGTAGCTTCAAATCCTTCCTAGGTGAGGGAGGCCTAGAACTGTCTCTCTAACTCCCTGGATGAGTATCCTAACCACTAGGTTGATCCATCAACACTATATCTACAACAAAATTGCTAACTGTGTAAGTGCCATAAGAGCACTTGTGCAGTGAGGTAGATGCAGTTTGGGTGTTTGAAGTGAAACAAGATCTAACCCTAGTTCTCTGTCATAGCAAAGGACTCCTTTCACTTGGACCTACTCCCAATTGGAAACCTATTGCTCAGGGACATAGGGCCCCTAGAGATATTTTAAGATCTGGGCCATGGTTTCTAACCACCCCATGAAGGTGAATATTTTAAGGTGCTTTCTTCAAAAAGCTGGTCACCTAGTGAATATAATATCAGTGGCAAATTCAAAATACTTTAAACCATATTTACCTGGGGAAAAAGCAGGAATAAAAATATAAGGGCATTTTCTGATCTCCATCATTTCTGGAGTGCGCTCACTGACTTCAATAAGTTATTTGTACCCTACATCAATGAGTTCAGAAGTTGAAGTATGTCCAATGCAGCTCAGTAGGCATCACCGTAGGACACCCATCTTTTGTATTTCCTTACCTCACATTTTAACTGTGCAGTCTAAATGTTAGAACAGCATGGTTAATTTCTTTGCATGAGCTAAGAAAGCAATTGTCTTTGCTTAAAAACATTAGCATTTCAATATTGCCAATCATAGCCTTTAAGCTTCATACCTTATTGTGGTAACAAGATGGAGCAGAGGTAAGTTGCCAGCTGCTGCTGTTTCATTCAGAGACAGTTTTCTGCAAGGCTAAGTAAAATGGCCAGCAACACATCTGTTTTCCATGTGATTTGTGATGCCTGTAATTGCCCAGTAGAAAAATGTAAAAATATTCATTTTAAATGAAAGTGGAGGATTTGCAGCAGATTTGTACAATGCAGCCAAAAACTGCAGGACATCCCTAAAATTGTAGATTGCATGGTTTTCGTATAGCCCTAAAAATAAAGCAGGTATTTTGAGAGGATTTTGATGTATTTTGTTTCAGTGAGGCACCATCTCCCTAAAGCAAACTGTCCCAATAACAGTTCCTGCACTCTCTTGAGTAGGCAGAGAGAGCAAGAGTGCAGAAGACTTGAGACTTGTACACATATATTTTTTCATGCCTGTTAACTCAAGCACATGAAACTCTAGGCTTGAGAGTTCACCATTATTTGATTGTTCTTAACAGTGTGCTACAACAAAGTAGCTCTGCTAAAAATCTTAGTAGATGTCCACTAAGCAGGCTCAGAAGTGCTTTTTCAATGGCTTATAACTTCTTTCAAGAACAAAAAGGCTCTACTTCTTAATGAGGAATGCTCCCATAACTATCATCCAAACAGCAGTGAATTTTGCTCTAGGAAAAAAATGATGCATAGTTAGAATTGAGAACCCTTTCTTCCCCCAACAAACTCAAGAATGGCTGAAGGGATCAGACTTTCCAATTATTTCCCACCCAAAGTACTCAAAAATAAGCCAGGTCTCAAAAAAGTCATGAGATTTGGAGTTAGCAGTTTTTAGCTTTGTATGCCAATATGAGGATTACTACTTTTTCTTTAAAAAAAAAAAAAAAGAAAATTGAGATATTTAGTTAATGAGCTGTCTCGCCCAGCTGAGGCTTTCAGAAAAACACCAGCAATTAGAATTCAGGGTAAAAATCATGAGGATTAGCAATATGGCTTTGCTCCCCTCACCTGTACATGCCCACACACAAATTTAATGAGTCACTTCTGGGAAGAGGTCAAGCATGGACTATTTCTGCCACACAGAAGAACGTTTCAGAAAGTTGTTAAATATATTAAATTATTTGGGGGGTAGGGGGGTGGAAATTAAACTGAGTCATGGCTGGTAACCATAACTATCTACCTGTCTGTGTCTAATCTACCTTCCTCACCACCCTGGAATGTAGGCACCTACCAAATATTTAAGGTCATGCCTAGACCACAAACCTAGCATGCCTGGCAGTAATATCATAAAACAAACTTTGCAGCTTCATAAACAGAGTAAATAAGGCCATACTGCACCATGGTTGATCTAATGGGCACTTATTCGCAGCATGGCATGTTTGAGGGTATCACTGCTAGACTCGGTAAGCTTGTGGTGCAGTCATGGCCTAAACAGAGATGACAGTATCAATATCACTTTCTCCTTCCTTCTCATATAAAAGAAATAACACAAGTAGTTTATAAGTTTGCTTTTATACATATGTATAAAACTTGCTGAGCAAAAGCTAAATCTGAAGAGATGAGTTTTAATTTGCCCTCTGACAGTGATGGGGCCTGTGGCCATTCTTATTTCTCTTGATTTTGATTTCCACAATGCGAATCAAGCTCCAGGGCAAATTCTGCCTCTCAGTTTACACGTATCCTTCCACTGTTCCATTATTTCAGTGGAATACCAATGATACAGGAAATTGTGCTCCTTGATATAGACCTTGCATTCACTTTTGTATTCAGTGAGAAGTTAAAACCAGTGCAAAGACAGAAAGAATCATTGTCCCAAAAAAACCAAATCCATCTAACAGTTACAGCTGTTTGAAAAATGTCATTAATAAACTTTTCTTTATGGCAAAAAGGCCTATTTTTTAAATTTTCAATTTTTTCATACTTAAAAATTCTCCATTGTTTTAAATCAAAAAGTATTTCTATTTTAGTTTTCTTGCTTTTCAGTTATTGCATATATATTAGACAAGATTGAGTGCATTCACTCTGATCTAGCCATAGGCAAAAAAAAAAAATTCTATAAATGTCATATTATATTATGTATTATTAATTTTATTGTATTTTTAGCAAAAGCTGTAAATAAACTGCTAGTAATACTACTGCATATTTATCCCTTTCTCTTTCTTCTTTGCTCTGTGCCAAATTGTTCTTCAGTTGCAAAACAGAAAAGCTTTACATAACAAAAGGAAGAAAGGGAGAGAATAAAAAAAATTAAAACAAATTTAATGTCAGTTTTTCATTAAGTATTTTGAGAGAGTCAAAATCTATCAAATGGTTTGTGAAATATATTTAGCATCATCTGCAAGTTATATTTATCCCATAGAAGTATGTTGCCATTAAAAGAAGATTAACCATGGAATAGCTCTTTTTCCTACTCCCTACACACCTACTCTGAGAGGAGCTATACATATCTAGCAAGCCTCCAGGAAGTCTTTTTGCCCTGTTCCCCACCTCCCCAGGTCTGGGGGGGGAGGGGGAGAGGGAAAAAGTGGCATAGCACACACAGCAGCAGCATGCACCACCCAAAACAAGTCTGACCAGCCAGAGCCACATTCCAGCTGCTGGCCAGGCTCCACACACCTGGATCACTGCTGCTGCAACCCCAGGAGACCCCCAAGACCCTAGTTACAGCTTCTGGGGCCAGTTCAGGTGCTAGCCCCAGCCTCCTCTACCCCACCATGGCAATCTCCACACACCAGAGTACATGTGCAGGGGTGTTCCCCAGGGACAAGAAGCAGCAGTACAAACATGTGCTGCTGCTATTTGTCCACAGAGGGGCAGGCAATTATTTTGGGTGGAGGGTTTTGGCAAGCTGTCGAGGGCCACAAGAGTAGCTCTGCCCCTTGGCAGGTGTCCCACCCCCTAACTCCTGACCTTTGCCCCTAGAAGTCCCTCCTCTTGCCCCCTAAGAAGTACTCCTTTCAGCAAGGGTTTGCTATCTCAGAACAAGAAAAATACCAAATTATAGTCCAAAAACCAAATATTTACTACAAAATTTATTAATTTGATTATAAAAAATACCTGTCCCGATTTGCATGTGTTTTGTAGTGCACGCAGAGGTGATTGGTAATTGCTTAAAATGAAGTCTAATTCTTGTATATTGTGGGGGGTCAGGGCTATGAGTGGCTGGGTATAGGTTTGTGTGGGTAT
>NW_017728886.1:89740549-89755735 GCF_001723895.1 Crocodylus porosus
GGTCCCTGAGAGCCTGACCGACAAGCCTCTTGAGCTTGTCAAAGTCGGCTTTTCTGAAGTCAAAGTTAGGCTGTGCCAGCAAGAAGAGGGGGGGATTGCCTGTGGTCCTCCCCTGCATCCCTTCCCCCTCTTCCCCCACCTTATCTGAATTTCCCTCTGGTGCAGGGAGGCAAGAATAGTCTCAGTGTCCCAGGCCAAAACTCTCTGTGAGGCACAGGCTTCTGGCTGGAGGCAGGGGGCAGAGCCAGGTGGGCCTTGCTTCTGCAGCCACTTGGGCCTGCCAGCAGCTTCCCCCAGGTCCTACTGCCCCTGTCTCCTGTCATCTCTGACAGGCAGCCAGGGGCAGATAAATATTAATTTTCTAAATTTTTTAGGGGCCCGCAGGCCAGATACTATGGTCTGGCAGGCTCACAGATCTGGCTCACAGGCTATATTTTGCCCACCCTTGGTCCACGGGGAAATACAGCTTCCCGTTCATCCGGATGCACCCTCTATCTTCTCACTTCTCTTATCAGGAAGGCTTTTCAGAGGGTAGAATGCAAGTCAGTCAAATTGTGTCATCTGTGAACAGGACACTCGGAGAAAAGAAAAGGTCCTGTAGCTAAATCTTCAGGTGGATTAACAACTAGCAGAGCAGTCAGGAAGCAGAGGAGAGTGTTAGAAGAGTTGTTGAAGCAGTAAAAGTAAAAACAGGAGAGCCCCAAAATATGTGGGCCATAGGAAATGAAACAGTCTAAAAGCTGTGAGTAATCAGCTGTGTCAAAAACAGCCTTAAGATTAAAGATGATGAGACCCGACAAGACCCTCTTGGCTTTGGATTTTGCCCAGGTGGAAGACTTTGGTGACCTTTAGCAAGAGCAGTTTCAGACAAATGGTAGGATCAGACTTAGGAAAATGGAGATCAAGTGAAGGAAACTCAGGGAGGTCCTGAAGTAAAAAATACATTAAGATGAATAACTAACTTATTAAGAAAGATTCCTTGAATTTGACTTGACAAGTCAGGGCAAATATTCTGAAAGGGAAAATCCTGTGTTTGGGAATAAAGATACCTGATGTAAGTTGTAAGAAAATGCGCATACCAAAGTGTAAATAGAACAGGAACTTTTAGTTGAGACTAATTTTGAATTACAAAAATAATCCTCTAATAATCACTTTTTTAAAATTAAAAAGAAGCATTCTATTCACCACAACTCAGACCATACAAATACTAGAGCTGAACTAGTTTGCCTTTGCCTTGGAAAAGAAGAAATAAGAATACTACTAATTTCTGATCAGCTGGTAGGTCTCAGTGACATGACAAGCCACACTTAGCAGCTTGTCCCTTCTCGCTGTAGTTCTGTAATATACACTCCTTGTTCTAGCAATCACTTGTAGTGAAATTCCAGAGAGAACAGCTAATAGAGTCACAGCAGTCTACCTGTATTATAACAGGAGGGGACAGTGATTACCAGAAGAGACATTAAACAACTCAAGATTAAGTGATGCTGTAGCTTTTCAAGTCTTGGAAAGACCTCAGTGGATCTTGGCATTCTTGGCTTCAAAATTACCCACTGCCAACAAAATTGTTGTATGGTCTGTACAGAGGAATGAACCACTTGCTTATGAAAAAAAAAAACCCCTATACAACTTGCACAGTGCTAGTTGTTATCAGTATTGCAATCTATTGATATCCAGTATGGTAACAGTATCAACACAACCTTAGTTGAACCATCATGTAATACATCAGGATAGAGTAAACAGTGATAAGTAACACAGTGGATAGCATCAGGTGGTGTGTTTTCTGTCTATACTTTGGAGTATTGGAAAGTGGCATTTCTCTTTCTGTCAGCATTTTTCCCTTCCTCTGCAGAATCTGTTGATGAGAAAGTTGTAATTATCATTTGTGCACAACATGCAAGATAAATGTATTTTTGTTTACTGGCGTAGTTATACTCAGAATGCAGTCTTTCAAATCTATAAATGAACACTTCTGCCTATCCTTATACATATGCAAGCTAGATCACAAAACTACTTCTTAAAACTTCTGTTTCTACTCTTCAAAATAGCATCTTTCTGGAAAATTTAGGGCAGCTTCTGTGCTGACTTCCATTTATATCTGCAGCGAATCTAGCCTCTAGCCAGGAGCATGTCTCAAATAAACAAGAGAGTATTGCAGACACAAATTCCTGAAATATTTGTGGAAAACAGAAAAACAAGATTTTTAAGATGACTTTTTGAAATAGAATGTTCTGAACATCACCTCTTAAGGTCAAATACAAATGTTATTACTATGTAGTGGTACACTCTACTTCATTCTGATACTCAAGAGTCATACTGCTATGTTCACCTTAAATCACCAACAACAGCAAAATACTCATGCAGCTTAATTTCCATCAGTGGGATACATTCATCCACAATGCTTTTCCAATTACATCACTGTAAATTTGATCCAGATGCACTGCAAGGTCAGCATACAGTTTGGGTAGGGGGTAGGGAAGTAAAGACAGAAAATTGTTCCAGAAACACATCTTTCACTAATATTTAAAAGACCTGTCAGCAACAGAAATGATCGTTGTATTTTCTTAATTTCTCTTGGCAATCAGCGAGTTTAACTGATATAAACAGAGCTAAAGACAGAAAGGAAAGGTCTCTCATGGGAAGATTTGGTATGGTAAGGTAATGAGAATTTGGTATGGCAATAAATCAGAATAGGGAAGGCAATAAGTCAGAATTTGTCTTCTGAAATGTTGTTCAAAGGTAGATGTGGCAATAAAGACAGCACCATGGAAATCAGAACCAGAAGAGAGAACTGTATAGCCATAAGAAAAGAACTTGGTGTGGGTTTTCTTTTAAATTTTTTATAGAAATAAGTATACTATACTACAACATATATTCCTGTTACATCTTACAGTATTTTGACAAAGGGCCACTTCTTGCTAATGCACCTAGCAAGCATAGGCAAGGCATCTATGTATGCTTATTACTGTGAGTATAGCAGTGATTAGCCTCTAATTGTGGTGCCTATGAAAGATATCGAGCCAAATTCTGGTCCCTCTGGGGCTGATTCCTGCCAAAACAAAGCATTGAAAGACAATTTAGTCAATTGTCTAAATAGTACAGGAAAATCCCTGTGTGGTGCAGGGCTAATGGACATGTCTTTGTGACTTTCTCTGAATTTCCTCTTGGCATAGTAGAGTTTCTTAGAGAAGTGACCCTAGCCAAAGAGCTGCTGTACACCAGCAATCTCTGATTTCCCCAGTGGTATAGGGGACCCTGCAAACAGTTGCAAATTAGAGCAGGGCTGATCCAGTAGTAGATGTCCCTCAGATCCTGAGCCAAATGAAGTCATCCAAACCATTAGAGTTGGGCCCTATTAATTTTATGTCACTGATTTTAGAAGTTAGAGTGAGTTCATTGGAATTACTCAGTCATGAGCACTATTCATGGTAGTAAGCACTTGCACTGTGGCAGACTGTTTCCTAATGGAAAAACAAAGATTGAGTCATGTACACTGAAACATTCCATGGGAAGATGTCAATTCCTATGAAATTTGAAGAGCACATAGGCCTGTGTCATGCATTAATGGGGGACCTAGGTCATGGGCCATAGGTTATAGACAACTTCCAGGCTCTTGGGTCATATAACCAGCCCTCCTGGCAGCTTGAGTCAGAAGACTGGAAATCCAAGTCCACAGGCTCATGATCAGACAGATTCCCAAGTTTTTCAGGATCCCATTTTACAGGCAACACAGCAGGTAGATAATTCCAGCCTGGTTTGTTGGCTCCCTGTGAGTGGTCTTGCTCAGTGGTTAGGGCCATGACTGAGACCAGTGGGTCCAGGCTGGGGAACAAAAGCCAAGAGACAGAAATCAGGAATAAGGAAGTAAGGCACTTGGGAGTGTGAGAGTTGAGTAGTTTATGATGATCAGTCACCAGAGGCATGCTATCCAAACAGGTGGTGGGTAGGGGTAAATGACCGAACGTATTACTGCTAGCTCAACAGGCTGACTGGAGCTTACTGCTAGTATCCTGACACTATGAAATCCCAGAAGGTCAAGGAGCCCAGGTTTTTTTCAGCGGTTGCTTTATGCTTTTTTGTTTCCTATCAACCCATTAGGCAGAAGATAATATGTACTATAGTGGTTACAGATTTAAAGCTAAGTGTCACTGCAAACTGCCTAAATGCATGGACCTTCACAAATTTAACATGTTACTATTACCCCTTAGGGATCACCATCCATTCATCTACTCTAATAGTGTCCCTTGCTCCAATGAAAAATTCACCTGATTAGGTGGTGTTGTCATTGACCTTTTTATCTGTGCTATGGACACTTCACAGGCACTTACAACCCTCTTTAAACCATATAATCCACTACAGTCCTTGTATCTTTTCCCATGTCCTTGACTTGTGTTGATTACCACGACATGTGAAGTTCCATGGTTGTTTTTGCTGGCCTCTGAACCCTGCCTACCTTTTTGCCTCCAATCCTGCACAGCATTCTGCATCATGTCTCCAGGGTCAGAGCCCCATCTCTAAGCTTCATTCTGGATGGCATGACCAACTTCCCTTGGTAAATTCTAATTTCGATGTCAAGAGTTAATTCTAGCTCTGCCTGTAATCTCTCTCAGAATTGTTTTGTTCCCATTTTTAGTCACTAATAGGATCTGGTTTTCTATTAGCAACTTTGTTAATCCCTCAAAATTGTCAGATCGGCCCTTCATCCTTAGACGTATCATGAACTCCTTCATGGTTTCACCTTCTTTTTGTAGTCCCTGTTTAAAAACATCTCCCTCTTGTATTTTATTTTTACATGAAGAATGGTACTCAAATTTCTCTCTTTTCAGAGCTAGCCTTCTTTGCCTGAGTGAACTGAAAACTGTTAAACACATCAAGTACTTTCAAGCTAGCTGTTCTCAGAAATAAGGCCACATTCTGTCTGTCTTCATTTTCTGTTTTCACCCATTGGTTGCAAATACAAAGCAAAGTGCTGTTTAAATCTTCTCTTCAGTTGTTCTCCAAGTTTCCAGAGAGTTTCAGCTCTTCCACTGAGGCTGTTTTCTTGCTTCCTTTTTACTCCTAGTCCCAAGTGGTATTCAGTGATCATTAAGTGCTTAAAATTTTTGCGAAAGTTCTGCTTTGCTCAATGTCTGGTTCCAACTGACTATGCATAACAACACCAAGAGCTTTGCAGTGCCTGCCCAGACTGCTCTGTCTGGGGAACTCATTTTTTAAATGAGTGGGAAAATTGGGAGAAAGGGAAGCAAATAGTCTGTGACATGGGGTACAGGGGAGTATGGCATAATGTCAGAGAGCTATGAGGGACAGTCAGAAGACATAGCAGAGGAAAAGATGTGGTGCACACAGCCCTTTGGCATGAGACAGGGACAGGAGGGAGACAGGTGTGGGATGCCCCTGACCTCTTATGGGTGGGGGGTGGGGAATGTAGGAGTGTGTACTGTATGCAATGAGTTTAGCCTAAAGATCTATGAAGCATGTGATCCTTTGGTATGCATTATTGATGGCAGCTAATTTCTTAGTGGACTGGTGTCCATTTCACAATTAGTACTCTTGGAAATTGAGGGAAAAGCCCAAGGATTTCCTGGCCATAGATTCTGCTCTCTTGTCTCACTGCCAGAGGTGCTGCTTTAAAGAACAGGGCTAAAGTATGTGCATGACCCAGGAAAGGAAACTTGCACTGCTACAGTGCCTGCTTTTCCTAGTCAGATGCTAAACAGAGGGTCACATTCTCTTCTATGGGGCTGTCCGGTTTCTAAGTGGCCAGGGATCACACACTGCATGGGCCACACCAGTGCGGGCCTCACAATGCAAGGGGTTGCACTAATGCAAGCCACAGGCCACAAGCTGCACTCCCCCAGCTGCACCATGTGGGCAGGAGCTCCCCCCCACATACACACCACTGCATTGGACATGAGTAGCCACTGCTCTGTGCACACGGGCAGCACTTTCCTCCCCTGCACCATAAGCAGCTCCCCTTCCTGCAAAATGCTGTATCCTGTGTGTGGACAGCCTCTCTTGTCACCGTTGCATGGTGGATAGGGGCAGCTATTGCACCATACACATTGGTAGCACCCCTAACTCCATACCACGTGCACATGTGGCCCTACCTCAGTTCCCCTGGTGCTGTGGGCTGTGTCACCCTGCTGCCAAGGCAAGAGCAGGAAGCGAAAGCTGAGGGAGCAAGGAGCCTACAGACCCTGGCTGCAACAGCAGTCAGAGAGATAAGCAGGGTGGTGATTGGGTAGGAGCCTGGGGAGCAACATACTAATTTCTGGACGACTTACGCCCTGCAGGTCACCAGGTGGAAAGCTGTTCTTCTGTATTGCTGTGACAATCACATCTGTAGCACTATCAATGGTTAGCTGGGTGCCCTACTGAATCCCACTACTGCATAGGTGCATGTGAGGGGTACAGCTAGGGCATGGCTGAATCACTCTGAGCTCTAGCACAGCATTTCCCAAATGAAGGGCTATGACCCCAAGTGGGGGGTCTGTCTGTTGTGAGTGGGTTTGCAGGCTCCATAGAGGCCCTATTTTCCCCCATCCACAATTATCTAAATGTTTTGATTAACTGGGAATCGGGATTTCCCATGCCTCCGGTACTAATTGTCCCTGTTCCTATTCCTACACCTGAGTGTAATGAATAGGGTTAAGTGTTCCAATTTAGCTTTCACATACTGCAGAATAGGAGCAGACAACTTTTTCTGTACTAAGCACAGGAGAGAATCTGACCTTAATCTCCAAGGAAGTCCATTAAATCCAATTTGCAAGTATAGAAACCATAAAGAAAATAAGAATAGCTACAGCTGCTCCAACAGTAACAGCATCCTGGGAAGCCATTTGAACTGTTCGAAAGACATGATAGGAGGGAGAACGCAAAGAATATGCAAAGAATTCTTTTAAATGTAGTGAGAAGTGATGTTGCTGTGTACAAACCACACAGTCAATACAGTGCTGTAAACAGCTCCTGCTAGGGATGGTGTGTCTGCCCAGAAGGGAGAAGTCACAATCAGTTAAATAGCCACCCAAGAAAGAAAGATAATTGAATCCTGTTTCCAATATAATATATGAACATACAGATACAGAGCTGCAAGACATAACAAACTTGACATGTGACAGCTTTTGATATTTCACAGGTTTGATCTCTGTTTTGTAGTAAGGAGTGTATCTATACATTTCCTATGACATGATTAAAGAGAATTAACAAGGCAGGTTATTACAAGCATTCTGTAATTGCAAACTAAGACTATTTTGAAAAACAAAGCAACTTGATGACTTGGAAATACATTCTTAATCATAGTCCAAATTGTCTCTAGTAGTTTAATAAAATTATATTGTCACTGCTTCAAAATAAGATATATGAATATTCATCCAATATTGTAATCCCTTGATATTTCTCCATATCACTTATTCATTTGTGAAAACACTCATCATTTCATTATGGTTCAAAATCTTTGGGGAAAGGTATATTTTTGGATGGGTTGAAGCTTGCGCTTTTTATTGTGGAACTTTTCACCTGGTGGCCATTGTCCCACTGAAAGCATGCAAAACATCTGTGTTTCTTTTGTGAATTAATATCACCTGGAAGGGATTTTGAATTCTGAGTCTCTAGAATGGAAATCTGACAAATGATATGGGTTTGATTTAAAAATAGAACTTTTTTGGAATGAATCTCATGTAACTTTACTCAGAAATGGTTCTGGTTTTTACCTTACACTGAAATTTCACGCTCATTTTGTAGAAGTTAATCACTGCCAAAAAAATAAAACTAATTTTTTTAATTTGCTAATTTAGCATTAAAGTTTTCACATGCATCTATTTTATTATCATCAGCTTTGTATTTTCTAGGAAGGGGAAATAGAGAATTAAATGTTACTTTTCAAAATCTGCATTGACTGGCAGCAGAAATATTTCTGATCTATGCACTTTTTAGTCCTTTACCAGTTCTTTATTGGCTAAGTTTGTCTTGGTGTCCAGTACAGCTCTGGTTACTCCCACAAGGTTAACAAAACCATTTCAACACTTCTTTTTATCCTCTATTAACTCACTATGCAATTGAATCAAAAGGTTGAGGGGTTTTATTAAATATTAAAGCTTTCTTTTAAAATTCTATGGTTAAATGTTTCGAACGTGAGAGTCCAAATCTATATCTCTAAATCCATTATTTAGGAATGTATCTAGGAATGGTTTCTTGCTGCATGCACCTAAGTTTGAAGATGTTGATCTATGCTGTGAGTCTGAGATTTTGGTTGCTAAGTTTTTTCCCAGTGAAAACCATTTGTGTGTAAGATATAAACATCTTATAATTTAACACAGACAAGGTCACATGATACTGAGAATGTCAGTACTGTCAGATAAATTGTCACGTTTTTCGTGTGTGTACATATGTGCCTGTGTTTGTGGGTTGGATTATTATTCTCATCACTGCCAGGAAGGCAAGAGGAAGAGAAAGTAAGAGCTAGGATAGGAAAAAAATCAAAGTAGCCACTTCTTATGCTTTGGAATCCTTCCCTATAAGAGCACCTTGCCTCTCTAACTTGAAATACCTCTCCCTGTCACACAAGTAGCTTTTAATGGGTTACTTATTTAGGCAGGTTGAAATTCAGCCCACTGCAAAGGCTCCTACAAGATCCTAACCACAACTTAGTTAAAAGGCAGACATGTAGGTGGCACAAAGGGTCTTAGATAAACCCCATAAGCTGGAATTAATTTCACCCATCCTGATCCCCAATGTTGCAGGCAGTTAATTATCCACTGAAGTAACCTAATAAATAAATGGTTAATGTCTCTATCGTTCCCAGATAAGACTGCAGCCAGATATACCATCTGCATGTATGTAATTTATAGTTCCTTTTAACACAAATTTCCCTCATTCTCCAAGGGAAAGTAACAAAATTACTGTGCTGGATTTAGGAAGGTATCTAATCTGAAGTCTTTCAGCGCCATCTGGTGTGCACATCTACAGCTCATTAAATTCCTATGTAAAATCCTAACGGTCAAGACACCAAAAGAAATTTTTGTCCTTTTATTCCCGGAAAAAAACACTGTGGGTGCATCCCAACGAGAGCACATGTGGAGGGGCACACATTTGCCACAGGGCAAAAAGCAGTGTCCCCGAGCATGCCCCTGCATGCATACTCAAGCGCGTGGCAAAGTGCCCTGAGTAGGGGAGGGGAGATTGGGGCCAGCACCTGTGCTAGCCCCAGCAGCCTTACCTGGAGTCCTGGGAGCCTCCTGGGCAGCAGCAGCACTGAGCCAGCCGCTCAGAGCCAGGCTGGCAGCCAGAGCATGCACCATACTGCTTCTTTTGAGGCAGGTTTTTGGTTTGGTTCAGTTTGGTTTGGTTTGGTTTGGTTTTTTTGATGCTGTAATCTCCCCGTGTCAAATTTTGGTGCCGCACTGCAAATTAGCAGTGTGACGAACTGGTGCACATGCATTGCGCATTTTGCAGTGCCTCAGCACATGCACGCTTGTCTAAATGCACCCTGTGTGTTCAAAGTTTTGTTTGAATGACAGTGCAGATGCATTCTCTTCATTATAGGCATCGTTCAGAAATATGAATGAAAAACAGATTATGTTATATTGATAGTGCCCCAGACCTTGTTTCTTGGGCAAATTCTGAGTAAATGGTGTGGGTGAGGGTGAGACGCAAGATCCTCTGTCCCCAGGAGCTACTGTAATCTCTGAAATTATTGCTTTCTACTGGCACTAGGAATTAGGTAAATTAAATCATAGATCTTTAAGACAATAACAAAGAAGGTGCTTCTAAGAATTAGGGCATTAGCTGGGGGCCGAATCTGGCCCACAAACCATATGTTGTTGACCCTTGACTTACGGTATTACTGGTGGAATCAAAGAGAGAGCCTGTTCCTTCTGTCTCTGATGTTATTACCACTGACTTCAGTGGGAACGGGATTAAGCCCACAATTAGACAGATCTCTGCAGGCTACTGAAAACAGAAGGTCACTGCCAACCTGGCACAAACTCTCATCTGATATAGTAGTCATTGTTCTGAAGTAAATGGTGGCAGAGCTGTGTGAGAGCTATATGAACTATGTGAGAGAATGAGAGAAGAATGGATTTCCCTGGAATCCCCAAAATTCAGGTTATTCCTGCTAGATGGAGAAACAAATGATGAAGTCAAATATTGCAGTCCTGTTTGTTCACAAAGCATGGCCAAAGTCCCTCTCCCCTGTGCACCAGAGGAATCAAACAAAGGGAGACAGTTTCTTTACTGACCATCCCAAACCCTTCTTCAAGGGCAAAGATACTGCCCAACTTTAAGAAAGGGAAGGAAGAGCATCTGGGGAACTACAGACCAGTCAGCCTCACCTCAGTCCCTGGAAAAATCATGAAGTAGGTCCTCGAAACACTTTGAGGAGAACAAGGTGATTAGGAACAGTCAGCCTGGGTTCACTAAGGGGAAGTCATACCTGACCAACCTGATTGCCTCTATGATGGCTGGCTCTGTGGGTTCAGGTAAAACAGTGGATGTGATATACCTTGACTTTAGCAAGGTTTTTGATACAGTCTCCCACAGCATTCTCTCCAGCAAGCTAAAGGAAGTATGGGTTGGATGAATGGACTATAAGGTGGATACAAAACTGGCTGGACCATCAGGCGCAAAGGGTAGTAATCAATGGCTCAATATCTAGTTGAAAGCCAAGATCAAGGGCCCCAGGGTTTGGTCCTGGGGTCGGTTTCATTGGTGACACATAGCGGGTGTACATGGGTGCATGTACACCCCTGAGATTGGCCATGCACCCCCTGGAAGTGCCAGCCATGAAACCACAAGTGCTGGTGGAAATGCACTTCCGGTTTCCCTGCTGGTGGTTCTGGGCTTGGCGATAGGCTGCTAGATGACTCTTTCCACCCCCACCCCCCATCGGCGATCTGGTGCCCCCCCAGATTTGGGAGGCACAAGTTGCCCATCATCAGTTTTGCTCAATATCTTTGTTAGTGACCTGGAAGATGGCTTTACAGGTGACACCAAGGTGGGGGAAGTAGTAGATATACTAGGGGGTAGGGCTAGGATTCAGAGAGACCTAGACAGATTGGAGGATTGGACCAAAATAAATCTAATGATGTTCAGTAAGGACATGTGCAGGCTCCTACACTTAGGACGGAACAAGTCCCCAGCCTGTATTAGTCCCATGCACTAATATAGGCTGGGGATTGACTGGCTAAGCAGAAGCTCTGCAGAAAAGGACCTGGGGGTTTCAGTGGACAATAAGCTGAATATAAGCCAACAGTGTGTCCTTGTTGCTAAGAAGGCTAGCAACATACTGAGCTGTATTAGTAAGAGCATTGCCAGCAGATCAAGGCAAGTTATTATTCCCCTTTATTTGGCACTGGTGAGGCCACATCTGGATTACTGTGTCCAGTTTTTGGCCCCCCACTACAGAAAGAATGTGGACAAATTGGAGAGAGTCCAATGGAAGGCAGTGAAAATGATGAGGGCACTGAGGCACATGACTTCTGAGGAGAGGCTAAGGGAACTGGGCTTATTTAGTCCGGAGAAAAGAAGACTGAGAGGAGACTTAATAGCAGCCTTTTAACTACCTGAAGTGGGGTTCAAAAGAGGATAGAGCTAGACTGTTCTCAGTGGTGGCAGATGACAGAACAAGGAGTGATGGTCTCAAGTTGCTGCAAGGGAAGTGTAGGTTAGATATTAGGAGAAACTTTCTCACCGGGAGGGTAGTAAAGCACTGGAATGAGTTACCTAGTGATTCTGTGGAAGCTCCATCCTTGGAGATTTTTAAGACCTGGCTAGACAAAGCCTTGGCCAGGATGATGTAATTGGGGGTGTTCCTGCTTTGAGCAGGGGATTGGACTAAATGACCTCCTGAGGTCCTTTCCAACCCTACTTTTCTATGATTCTATGAATGAGTACTTAGCCAAAAAACCTCTCTCGCGTAGCTTTTTTCTCAGGGTTGTGCTACCAGTGCCACTCTGCTGTCTCTAGTGCCTACTTGTCTCCTTCTCTCTCAGCCTTTCTCATTTTGATACTAGTTCTCTTCCAGTCCCCATCTACACTGCCTCTGAACCCAGGAGGAAGTACTGGCTGGGATCTGGCCTCCCTCGCCACTTGCTTCTGCTCAGTGCATGCCAAAGACCAGAAAAGATATGAAACAAGTCAGAAGAAGCCCAGAGGATATTCCCAGAGTTTCTCAGGGCTGTCTCTCACCTGTGCTTTTTGGCATGTTCTCAAAACTGCAATAAAAAGTCTATACTATGTATGTACTGGGCTTTGATATGCACTGATGGAGAGCAAGAGGGAAGAGAGTGGTTCTCAGCAGTGTTTTAGGTTCATCATGGTGGTAGTGAAGACAGACTCACAACAACCCAACAAACATAGTTCAATCAGTCAGTAGGATTTAACCCAACCCATAATGATAAAGTGGACTCTTTCTCATCTTGTGCAGCATGGAAAATGCGGGATTACAAAATTAAACATGTGTCCGCCTACAGATTAATCTCATAGATATTTCAAAATAGCATTGTTCTGAGAACCACAACATAAGAAAAGACTTCTGGTTCCCCTCTGCAGATAAAAAGAAGACATATGCGATTCTCCTTCTCTACTGCAATTCATTCTTCAGTCATTTCCCCACTATTAATGCAGCACTTGTCTTTGTCCAATATAGCCACCTGATCCCCAACATAGTACAGGAGGTAATTTCACATCCCAGACAATTCTTTTCCACTCAGCAAGTAAGTATATTGTACACACACTGTTCACTGATGTTTTCACAGAAGGAATCTTCTCTCATTTTAGTAGTAATGGGCCCAAACAACATTCCAGATCCAAACACTGTTTGTTTTTCTCTTTCTGACCTTTTCAGTAACTGCACTGTTACTGCAAATCTCTGGGATCTCCCATTTCTAAAATGAAAATGAAAGACCTAAATAAGACCCCATGCTAACACACTAAGGCCCAGGCATGCCCTTCTGTATCTTAAATAACTGGAAGCTATCAGACACAGGAACAGATTCAGAAGGATACAGCAGCACAGGTCAGAGAGAAAGAGTGGCAATAATAAGGGAAAAGGATGATCTGTGGTCCTCACGACTATAGCTGCTATACAAACTGAGACCTGAGTCCCTCCTCCAAAATCATTAGATGATACTCCAGCACTTCTGAAGAAACTCGGATTTTTGTACAATAGTCACTGCCCTGAACACAGGTTGCCCCAGAGACAGCTGCAGAAAGTACTGTGTGTCATGGAAGCAAAAATACCTCCCCAAACTCCCCTGGCACACAGGGGGATCCTACCAGTGCAGCAGGGTATTTTATTGCTATGTCTTTGCATATAAAATGATGAAAGCTTTCATTACTCAGTCATTTACTGAAATGAGTTTGACATTCTTGACAGTCATTTAGAGCACTCTGGTTGTATTTAGAGTTCTATAATCAAAAGCTATAGTGCAAAACTTCTCCTTTAATAATTATCTCTTGCAGGTGAACTAAGATGAAGGAACAATGACACTTTTCCTTACTGAAAAGGACTAGAAGGGCTGAGCTGAACAAGTCCCCAGCATATGTAGCTTGCTGCTGCCTCTGCTTTCAGTGGAAGCTTTGTCTCATTGACAGTTGCTGTCACTGGCATCAATAATTTAAAGCCACAGACACTGTCAAGCTGTAAATAATTTAAAAATATATAATCCATGTCCGTCCTTATTACTGGAGCTCAGCTGGGAACCAAACTTTTGTATACGTATATATTTATACCAAGGGAACTTTTATGATAGCCAACCAACAGCAATACCTTGAAAACAGTTCTTAAAAATAATAATAATAATAATAATAAGATAACATTTTTCACATTATGTTTTGTCGAGCAGAGGCCATGGTGTGGTGCTGAATTTTTTTTTCTAGCAGCCAACAATGGTGATTGTTCACTGCTAGGGAAATACAGCACATCTGAACAGCAGGCTCCAAAATTCTGTCTGTAGGAATATTCCATAGAAGAATAGGGGCATCATTAAGCTATAGAAAAGCCTTAAATAAATAATAATTCGACAAAAACCAAACAGGGATATCTTGCTGCTTGCAGGAATGTAATACAAAAATATATCGAGTCAAAATGTGATGGAAATATGTTGCATCTAACAAACCTTACTCCTAGCGGCATTAAAAAAAAACAACAACAAAAACCACCTCGTTGTAAAGTTTCAGGTGACTTGAAACACCTTTAAGAGATTCCCCCCCCCCACACACACACACACACATAGTGAGAAATTATGTCTGTCACAAACAAATCTTGTAAAGTTTTCCTTACAGGACACTTTTCTGACAAGGACACTTGCCAATAAGCCTCAGGTTTTTCAACTGACACAAGGCATTGGTAAAGCAGGTCCTAATTGGTCACTGGAGCCTCTGCTCCATGGGGCCAGTTTAATTTTCCCAACTGACAGGGGCTTTTGAATCACAAAAACTTCAGCAGATGTTGTGTTGTATTGTATTGTGTTGTGTTGTGGCAGGACTGGGTTGTGGGGGAGTCATTCTTTTGTAAGAAGACACCACAGGCATCTGATTCTTCAATTTTTGCTCAGGCAAGTTGTCCTACTGACAGCAATGGGACTACTTGGATGAGTATTCCTTTGCTGCATAAATAAAGGCTGCTAAACCAGATCCCTGCTCTGCTGCTTTTTTATGCCAAAAAGTCTGAAATGGTCTTGTTGTGTATCTTGTTGGTTTTTAAAGAAGAAGAAAAAAAGATGTGATCTTTTTCTCTCCTAACCATTGATGCTTCTGCTTAATACAATGTCCTGGGGGTGGGGGGTGAAAGGGGAGTAGTCTTTGGCAAAAGGTCTTTCTTACTTTTTTTTCCCAACGGCTACAATAAGTTTCATAGCCCAAGAAAGAGCCAGTGGCTAGTTAAAAGCAAGGAAACTAAAATATCTGCAAGTACAGGAAAAAAATCTATAGCTTTAGGCAGAGGACTAGACTCGAAGATCTTCCAAGGTCACTTCCAGCCCTAATGTCTATGAAATCTATGAAGCTGCAGAGAAGGAACACAAAAAATATCTAAGAATCCCAGTGATTTCAGTCTTTATTTTCTACAGAATTTTTTCCAGGCTATTTTTTATTACAGTCACACTCATAAAGCCTTGCTTTTGATATCAGCAACATTCTAAATCTAAATGCAGATGGCTCTATACCAGGGGCAGGCAATTATTTTGGGCA
>NW_017728886.1:89756415-89786326 GCF_001723895.1 Crocodylus porosus
GAAACAATATGCTCAGATCTCTATATTGTCAGAATGACTAGACATTTTGGCTAGTCTCAGAACCTAATTCTTCACTAAAAAATTAAAGGAACCAGTTTTGGTTCCTTTTTCTTGGGAAAACAATTCTTCAACAGTTTAAGAATGTTAATTATGTTCACTTTCCATAAAACCAAGGTGCTACTCTTTTACTAAAGTGTTCACCAAATCCTCCTAATGGTTGACTGTAGACAGGATACAGGTTCATATCATAGAAGATTCTCCCAGGATCCTAATCTAAAGCATGACCGGATAGGTTAATAAATGCTATGGTTACCAAAGGGTTAACACTATGAAGCAAAAACATTACAATATAGGTAGATTATCAACAGGACAGTGGCAGAGTATAAACATCACAGCCAGTTGTGCTGACTTAAATGCCAAGATTTTTAAATGTTTGAAGCCAAGCAAATCTAGTTTAGCCATTATTTTCTAATTTAAATAATAGATTGAAACAGTCTGTAACCTTTTAATATCACTTTCAAATGTGGTTAGCCTCTTTAGCGAATAAAAGGCCACACTCCTATTTCAGGTAGTTATGTGAAACTATGTTGTAGACCTCAAAAATCCACAAGCACCAGTATTTCAAATCATTTTTATTAGAATCACTTAAATCTATAGACAGCTATAGACATGCCTGTGGTATAACTAAATTGCAATAATTATCTGAAGAAAGCCCAGGCTGCAAAATTAGGATGTAGGTACAAACTTAAAAATGTTCGGATGTCTTTAGCATTTAAGGTTAAAATGAATGTTTAAAGGTAATTATTGACAAAGAAGTAATTAAAGAGAGCAGTGTATAATTTCATAGTACAATGAATAATATTGCGTGGAGCTGCTTGCTTCTAATGATGATTATCCATGCCAATAAGTGTGACAATGATGTTTTCTTGTGCTGTACTGAGGCACTCTCATTTCTGTGTGTAATGTTTTTGTTAGCAGATTAGAATTAGGCTTGCAGATTCTTATAATGTAATCTCTATTATTTTAGATTTCCAGTCTGAGAAGATGCTTTTCAGGGACATCCCAAAAAGGCTTACTATTTCTCCCCTCATGTAGGAAAAAGGATTCTTGATGCATGCTTGTTTCCTAACAGGAAACTAACCATGCCAACCAAATAATATAAGTAATTATTTTAAAGTAAACAAGAGAGATAAATAAAAGTTTTCCTCAGCATGATACATTTGAATACAGAATTATGCATTTCCTCTCCAGTCAAAAAAGCATTCCCTATTTTTCAAAGGAATTACTCAATGAGGAATTTTGAACTGATATTTACAATGGCACTCCTCACTTGCTCATTCTTTTATGCTTTTCACAAGCATCTGAGGCAAATTCTACTTGACAAAGCTTCAGTCCTGCTAACTTAAAATTCATATAGAAATTTCATCTGGAAAAATCAGTGCAGTACTGCTGGGCCAGAGTAGTTGTTTCACCCCACCACGACAAGTGTTGCATCAGAGTGATGGAATCATTAATTCCTGAATAAGTCTATTAAAGGTCTCCTTTGGTATCCAAACTGTAAGATCCTACTGTATCTTAATTTTAAATTAATGTTAATTCAGTGTCACCATTTTTTCCTGAGACCATTGCAGTCTGAGGATTATTTGATTCCATCCAAGATATTTTTTTCCTTGGTAGTCATCAAACCGTCATCCTGTGCCCATGTTATTTCAACCACTCCCCATTCTCTTCCTTCAAGGACAGCAGGAACATACTGTTCTCTTAGAGTTCTTAGGGTGTGTACAAACATTCACAGCCCCTGGTCTACAGTCATGCAACTTTCTTTAAGTTGCATGATAATAAATTGGGAGTAACAGGTACAGACGTTCACCAATGCTGGGAGCCACGTTGGGAGCCCAATTTAAGTAACTCACGGTAGGGGTAGGGGCAGATGAGCCCAGAGAGGGGTTAGTGGGTCCAGGGTGGGTTTGGGAGGATCAAGTGAGGTTGGTGGGTCTGAACGGTGGGAGTTAGGAGGCTAAAAATAACTTGGTCTGGGTTGGGGGGGGCTGGAAGAGTGTGGGCCCCAGGGCTGGGGTGAGCAGCAGGGCTTTCCAAGTACCAGGGCTGCACTCTAAATGTGTTCAGATGTTTGATAGAGCTGGCTAACCTGTTCTCAATCTAAGTTAGTTCACCTGCATGGGGCCTGCCATTCTTGACCAGATTTAAACCCCCCAAGTGTCTGCACAGATGAGCCTTTAGATCAATCTCACCCTAGTTAGGTGAATCTAAATGTAACATGTACCCTTAATCTCTTCAGCCACTTCATACATTTTACAAGATAGGGATGTAGACTGGAGGCTGGAAAAAAGTAGGAAGTTGACCAGAATCATGACAGACAAGAACAAATCGGGGGGCTTCGGGACAAGACGCTGAAAAAAATTTGCAGCTTATTCTAAGAATCTACATTCCCCACTTTCATGGAGGTAGAAAATACAGAGATTCTTTTTATCACCTGGTTTCATATAATAGGACACAGTTGCTTTGCTACATAAGGCTTATGCACAGACAACACTGTTTTGCAGAAATCTTTATTATGTATGAATACACCAGTGTTTGGGGTTTTATTTTTCCATATTCTGACTATGACACCTACAGGCCAAAATGTAGCTCTGCAGCTAACTGAAAAAGGATTTTTGGAGAAAACACCTTCCTTGGTCATCCAGTGGGTGCAACTATATGCGAAGGTGCATACTATCATTTTATTAATGAATTATTCAGACTAGTGTGTTCACACATGCTTTTGTCCTCTTTTTTTTTTCCAGCAGCAGCATGTAACTAGTTTCCCAAGTCTCCTAAAGGTAATTTTGAAAATCATGTCTATGTGTTGGTGCAAGAGTATTACAAGGTATATAGAACTCATAAAGGGTCTGTAGCACCTGAATTACTATGTTGTTCTTTATAAAAATGTGTGCATTTTAAAATATAGTTTCTTTCCATAGCTAATGAAAAATGACTGCATGAGAAAATCACAACAGCTTTTACCTTCCACAAAGTGGAAAAAAGACATCATGCTCATAATGGGGAAAAGGCATGATGAAATTTCTGAATGCTATTATGTCATGCTTAGGTGTAGTGCCAGAATGATTACAGACCCTCACTATAGCTCCACAGGCTCCAGTTTGAGGCTGGCTCCAGATTCACATCAAGCTGTATGCATCAAGTTTCCCCAGCCCAGATATCCAGGTACTCAGCTATAGCTGTGCTATCAATGGCAGCTGCATAGGATGCGGGTCACATCACTCATTTGTGTGCTGTCAGCTACAAAAGCTGATATGTCTTAACAACATGCTAGTCCTATGAGTTGTGTCAACAGTGGATTTTGGTAGCTGCAAGCTAATGACACATAAACTTGATTCTCCTCTCATGCTAATGGACTTCAAAAGCTGTGCCACTGCAATAAAAACCTTGATTGTTTAATTCAGGGGAGAATCAAGTCTACTGAATGCAAAATCAAAACTCTCCTTATCCCTCATCCAACCTTAGAGCCTGAATGTGTCAAAACAAAGATGTCAGCAAGAAATGGCCTATAAATAGTAAAACTTGACTAACGTGTAATACAAATGAGCAGCTGCATTACTTGAGAAATGTGCCAAGTTTTTTCAGGGCTGCTCTAAGCAGAGTTCTTTATCATTTCATCACTAAGCTTGGTAGACTCTTTAGCAAACAAAATGCCAGCAGCCTATTTCACAAAGGATAAATGGTGCTGTAGAGCTCCAAAGAAATGTACAGCTCCAATATTTCAGATCAGTGTTGAAAGATTCAGTAAAATTAAGTGCTTAAATAGAAAAAAACTAATTATAAACAAAGCTGGCCAATATCAGCATCTCATCTTGGGAATGTATACCAAAGACTCATCTATTGGCCAAATCAGTTTTCTTTTGAAGTTGACCATACTTTTGATACAACAACTTATATTCACTCTATTGTACTGAATATAAGAGCCTAGGATTATAAAAAAGTAGAGCTAGAAGATGGTTGGCAAACTAGCCTGTTGCCCCAGACTGGATCCAGATTGCAGAAATCCTCATATGTCCTCAGATCCATAGGGGCAATCATCATAGCTATTGCAGCGACAGTGGGTACAGCCATGATGAGGGATCTAGAGAGAGCAAGTTGTATGGGGGGGAGGTTCCATGTCCCAGCAATGGTCAAGCAGCAGCAATGGCAAATCGAGCTCACTGCTGATAGCCATGAGCAGCAGGGCCAAAGGGCCCCAAATTCTACAGCAAGCCATTCCCTACAACTTCCAGTGGACCAGCAGGCCAGATAGAGAGGCTCCACTGGCTGGATCTGGGCTATAAGCCCTATGTTGGACACCCCTGGACTAGAAGGAACCTCATACAGTCATCTAGTCCAGCCCCTCTCAAGGCAGGATCATCCCTGTAAAGCAGTGGTTCTCAACCTTATCCAGCTTAGGGCACCCCTTCATAACTTCTGTGAATTTAGTGGTACCCAATTTCAAAAACTAATTTGTATATTAAAGTACTTACTTTCTTAATTTCAAAAACTAATTTGTATATTAAAGTGCTTACTTTCTTGCAGAGGGGCCAGGCAATGCGGGGTGGAGAAACAGCCAGGCAGAGACAGTGTGAGGGTTCAGCCAGGATATATAGGTGGCCAGCCCTGAAGGGCAACCAAGAGGTCAGCTATGTGGGGGTACAGGTTTCCAGGACATCAGGTCAGGGTCTGGATCAGTGGAGCAGGTAACATGGGTCCAGGTCCCAGGAGAGCCGAGAGGGGGATCCAACAGACATAGTCTGGGGTGCAAGCTGAGGTCAGAAACCAGACAAATCAGAGAGCCAGGTACCAAGTTCCAGGGAAGATCCAAGAGGAGGGTCAGAGAAAGCTGAAGGTGAGACAGGAGCCAAGGGAATCAGAAAAAGCTGTGAGCATAAGGCTTGCCAGAGCAGACTGAGGCTATTGTCAAGGCATAACTGCAGCCTGAGCCTGAAGATGTGCTTAAAAGGCGTAAGTGGTGCTCTCAGCAGCCAATCCAATTACAGAAGACTGGGGCAGTCCATTAGCCTGGGATCAAGGTCACAACTTTTCTAGGTAGCATTGGAACAGGCTCCTTAGGGAAGTTGTGGAGTCTCCATCCCTAGAGATTTTCAAGAAAAGGTTAGACAAACACTTTACTGCACTGATTCTCAACCAGGGTGCTGTGATACACTGGGGTGCAATGAAAGCCTTCAAAGGGTGCCACAAGGTGTGAGGAGATAAGCTGATAAGTACAGCCTCAGATCTAGACCTGACCTTGATCCTAGGCTAATGGACTGCTCTTATTCACCTCTTTCAATATGAAGAGACTCTCTTCATCAACTCAACAGGGTTGTTTCAGATTTATATTAGGGTAACAAAAATAAAGTTTGCCACAAAGTGGTTGTGCTATGTAAACATGTAAAAGCAATGAATGTTGCCACCTCCCATTCCTCCTTGTCAAACATTATGCAGTCTCTATGAACTAATAAAACCTCATGTCTATTTTTTCCTTTTTACAAGGATTGTACTAATACAACTGCCCTGATAACATACAAGCAATAATAAGAGCTTTGTAAGTAAGTTATTACTCTTGCCTCCCAGTGTTATGTGAGACAATGGCTGTTTAATGATTTATTTTTCCTCTCTCTCTTTCTCTCTTTGTAGCTGAGGTATTTTGGTTACATCAGCATTTTGCATGTATCGGTGGCTCTGTCCACTCAGCAGATCATGCAAGACAAATAAAAACAGGATAGGGAGGGATATTAGCTGATCTGCCTGTATGTATAAGAGCCATCAGGGTTACACCAATGTCGAGATTCCCTATACTCAAATTATTTTTCAGGCATTGCCATTGTCAAAATAGTATCCCAAAAGGACATGTGAACTAACTCATATTCATAACCGTTTACAACTGAAAAGAATTTTTCCTTATTTGAAATTCTAAAAAGTCTTTCAAGGATGGCACCCCTTTGTCTTATATCCTTTCCAATCCCAGAAATTTCTGGTTTCAAAAAGACAATAGGAAGACAGTCATACAGTTGCCTTCCAACAACCCCATGATGTAGCACTCAATGTCACAACCTGGCTTGTGGGAAACCAGGGTTTATTTCTCCAGTGGGGAACCAACCCTCAATGCCATGCTGTGGGTGACTGATTGCAAATCAGGATGGAATTTGATGCCACCAGATCTAAAAAAAAGTCAGAAATACGAAGACAAATAAAGACCATCTGGCAGACATAAACGTAAATGAGATGCAAGCCAAAAACCTCAATAAAGACTGAATCACCATCAATCTACTATATATGCAAAGTCCCAAAACAACAGAAGAATTATTTTGTAGTGAGTGATGTTTTGCTACTGGGGCACTGTGCACAGTATGATTAATTTTCACAATCTAATGAGTTCTCCCCAACAAAAAAGGCACTTTATGAAACTCTAAATTTATTCTACAGTATAAGTCTTAAATTTCATTCATCCATTTATTCAAAAGTGTATTTGCTACACTTTTTATCTTATTGTACTATGTTGGGGAAATGTGTACCAGAGCTGTAAATGAATGCTTGTTACATTAACTAAAAATATTCTCAAGGTCCTAGCTTCAAGGGAAAAAAACTTGTATTAAAAGTGGTGGGTATATGACATTATATTTTAGTCTGTGTCAACACTTCTCATATAGTACAGAAACATGAACATGATTCTCAGCCATAAACTTTCTGTTTGGGGTAATTCTACCTTAGACTCCATGGGCGCATCTACACAAGATGTTTACTGCAGAGCAGAATAATTACCTCTTCAGTAAACGTTGTGCATCTACACATGCACCCCTATTAGACTGGAGCAAACTAACTCCACAGCAGGATAGTAACTGGTACTTACTAGTACTGTAAATACAAGTACTATCTTACTGTGGAGTTTTTTACTCCACAGCAGTGCATGTGTAGATGCTGTCCCAGCTGGGGCACAAGGGTGCTTCAGTGTGGCCTCTGCCTACTGACTAGCCCCACACTGGAGCACCATCATGCCCCAGTCAGCCCCTCCACAGCACGCTGAGCCAGAGGGAAGCAGCTCCAGGCTGGCAGGCTGACGCCCAGAGCTCCCTCCTAGCTGGGGTCGCTCTAACCCAGCTCAACGTGCTGCAGTCCTGGGCACACATTCAAACAGCATGCCTGGGAGCAATAAACTCTGGTGCAATAAGCTCCAGAGTTTATTGTTTTGCATTAATTGCACGTGTAGACGTGCCCCATGACAATGAAGAATAATACCTAGTAGGGCTGTGCGACGCTTCAGTCTCTGATTTGATTCGGCAGAGATTCAGCCCGATTCAGTGGCCAAATCTCTGAATCCGAATTGAATCAGAGGACCCTTTAATCTCTCCAAATGGAATTGGAACCCTCTGAATCGATTCAGAGAAATTCAGAAAGATTCAGCGATTCAGACATAGACACAGCTTTAAATGTTTTTTCTACGTACCTTTAGGTAGCAGGTGGCTCATGAGTGCTGCGATGCTGGGGCACATGGAGCATCCCACAGAAGCGTGGGGGGTTCCCCATCATGCTTGGCAGCAGTCCTAGAAGTGGATCAGAAGCACTTCCGGTCTCCTTCCAGGTCTTCTGGAAAGCACGCTGGGGGCGCCACCCCGCACCCCCCCCAGATTGGCAACTGGTGCCTCCTGGGTTTGGGGGGGTACCTGGGGTTTCCCCACAGCTGATCTCCAAGCCAGGGGAATGATGGGGGGGGGCCTAGCAAGCTCCCTAGCAGACCCAGAAGTGGACATCGAGCATGTGTAGGGCCCCCCACCCTGCACTCCTGTGCGATGTTCCATATACCTCAGCATTGCAGTGTTCATGAACCATACCTGGTACCTCGAGGTATGTTGAAAAAACATTTAAAGCTGTGTCTATGTCCGAATCAGCATCAAATCTTCAAATTCAGCCGAATCAAATCGGGGACAGTAATCCGAATCAACAAATCAAATCACTGTTCCTGATTTGAGCTGAATCCGAATTGAATAGGGCTCGTTTCACACACCCCTAATCCCTAGCACTTTCTTCAGCTTTTTCCCCTACAGAATACAAATAAGTCTCCCTGAAGTCTATGGGCTTAACTTGTAACCTGCAGTGGAAAAAATGGGTTCCTTTTACAAATAACAAACAAATGACTCATATGAATTAATTTGGCTGCTTTAAAATTACTGTAAATGTCAAGGAAGTGCACATTCTGTATTCATAAGTCAAAATCTACTTTGATCCATGTTGATAAATAACAATTTGTAGACATTTAAAAATCATTGCTAAACAAAGAAGTCTTGTAATTAAATACTGAAAGCTGGGTTGTGCTCTGTGATTTTAACCCAAAGGGTAACATCCTGCTCCATTAAAGTTAATGGGAGTTTTGATATTGATGTCTGTGGGAACCGGATTTCATCTGAGGCTTTCACCTAACTAACATCTCAAACCACCTTAGCAAGGGCACCAGGTGAAGCCACGCTTCTGACTCTTCATATGTGACAGCAAAGCCAACTAACTGAAAAAGGAACAGACTATACTACCCAGACCACATCCTCTCATAGAAGAAAGATTCAAAAGACAGTGAACATTTTGAGAATAGGTTAATTCTCACAGCAAGGAGTCTTTTTTTTTTCTTAATGAAATAATCTTAAATAAATATGTTTTTCATATTTCTACTATGTTTCAATTTTCTTTTAATGTTATTGAGTATGAGGAATTCAGAAATGAAGAAGTTAAACAAAAAGCTCTCCTTTGGTGTATTCAGAAGGGTAGGAACAAACAGAAGGATTGGATGGAATTTCAGTAGCACTTTGAATTAAGTCTCATTTTTTAAATTATTTATATATATTTAATGAATGAGTAATACATGCTGCTACATTATTTAGTAACTTATTGTAAAGCATGTTGGAGAATGCTGTTCTTATCAAGTGCTTTATAGCCTGTAGATATTCTAACGCTGTAACCATACTAGTAAAAGACCCGCAAATATTTAGAGAAAATGATCTAAAAATGTAGATCTAAATTATACTTTCTCTAATACTTAGAAAAAATTATTTAAAAATCTATGCTGAATGTGGAACTGAGGTTAAAAGAGGTATCCAGACTTTTTTATTTGTTCAGCAGTTTCTGATACAGAGACTTACAGACCCAATGTGCACATAGTGGTCCCTATGGGTGACTTGACATCTGCCATGGAAATCCATTGGACTATGGTGCTCACTTTTTTATTATATCATTTATGATTAAATCAGTAAGGGATTGTTTGTAGCACAGGAAAAATCCATATTTTTAGAAGATCATCCAAGGACTTGCAATATCTCAGTCCTAAATATATTGCCTACTTCATTAGGCCTCTACAAACAACATTGTAATACAAATAATAAATATCAGAGGCGGAACTAAAACAGGATTTGTTCCATGATTAGAAAAAAGATTACAATGAAGCAATATTCTTTACTCTCCATAGTCCATAGTATGTTAAAAGAATATTAGGGCTTCAAAGTGAAGTAGGCTAAATGTATGTTATTTTTGCCTCTTGCGTGCATGCATCATTGCAGTTTTTAATTATGCGCTTACATAATTGCTTTCTTCAGCAATAGATTGATTATGTCATGCATAGAGAGGTCCTAGTAAAAGTGCTATTCTTTTCAAGGTAATTGCTGCTGCACTCCCCATTTCTGTAGTAGGGCTCAGTAGGATTCAGTAGGACTACCATCCTCAATCCCCACACTCCCCACAACCCATCTGCTGTAAGGGATTATAGTGCCAGCTGAATACATTTAGCATGGGATGCGTTTCTCCGTCCTGGTGGTTCCTACCTGATCACCTGAGCTCAACATCTCCTATATACACACCCTGTCAAAGCCTCTGATTTGAGCGAGATTGGTAATATGGACACTTGTCTCTCACCCAGATCCACTCATTTGACAATGTCGTTTTTCTCCTATAAACCCATTTTATGCATTTGACAGGATGTTCACATCTTCAGTGTGCAAATAAATTATCTGTATGTTTTTCAATGGACCACTATTGTAATACACATTGAATAAATTATTTTCCCAGTTATTCAGTCATATTGTTTTGCATTATTCTTCCAGCAGTGGAAACATGGAGTTCAGGGAAGAAAATATACTCTACTACCATACTTTCCCTCTGTAGAGACATTGGCAGTCGGAGGAGTAATGTAAGTAATATCAATGCAATCAAAAGAACACAAGGAAAAACAAAAAAGATTAGCATTCCAAATTATAATTTGACTTTTTCTTGTAATCTTGGGAACTGTTGCACTTTAACATGCATTTGCTTCACACTGAATCTCTTCTGAATCTCCAGGAGAGGGAGACAATGAATAGGACAGTAGAAAGGATTGAATGCTGATGTCAATTAAACTGAATCCATGAAATAAATGAGAGTTGTGAATGGTGGTTCTTCATAGCCAGTCCAGTTTGGTATGCAGGAAAATGCTTCCATTTTATTGCAATAGTAAATTTCAGAGCACAGAGAGATAGAATATTGGCATTTCAATCAGGGAAGCTTCACACACACACAGAGCCCACTCCACTCTGTGTTGAAAGCTTTATGAAAGAAAGCCTGTAGGATATCCAAGAGATTACTTACAAGAGTCTAAAGGAAGGAGTTTCACAAAATCCTTATAACACAGCCTAGTGCCCTTGTTGATGTGAATTTGAAATATGCCCCTGAACTCCTCAGAGTCCATAGAAGAGGCACATAGGTAAATGCACATGCCTGCAAACACAGACAAACAGGCTTATACTCATTGTTTCGCATACAAGGTGTCTTCTTTGAGATGTGAAAACGAGTGATATTTTAGGGGTGTAGCATAAACTGTCATTACAATATCAGTCAATCAGTGAATTATAAAATAGCTTTATGTGTTTCTGCTGTGTACAGGAGAAAGCAGATAGCATCGAATGAGTGCATCTGGGTGAGAGAGAAGAGTCAATATTTCAGTATTCAAGAAACCACAGAATACATGGCTTAATATATTCTGAGAATTTTCTTTTGCCATAGTGTTGCATGAAATATAGGCCTCTGCACATTAGTAAAGTATTTATAAACTGTTTCTTTGCTTGCTACTAAGAAAAAAGCCAATGAGACCCATTTCACTTGTGCTAAATAGGATTTCTGAGAGGCTGCAGATTTTGCTTTGGTAAATTATTAAGCCACACAGACATTTTTAATAAAATGTCTCTGCTTAAAATCCTGAAAAAGGATGCTCCTGAATAGACTGTGAAAGGCAGAGAACTGAAACAGGTAGATTATGCAGGGGATTTAAATATCTGTAAGGACTAACTCATGAATTTTTGCTAAAGTTCTAGGACAGAACTGAATCTAAATCTATGTCTAATGTAGTCTCTCAAAATATAATATGCATAAATATTGACATGAATATTTCACAAGCAGGTAGCATTCTGATACCTTAAACCAGGTGTACCCAATGGGTCTCCACTTAATGGGTTAGACACCACTAAAACCACATAATAAAATTAATCTGCAATTCAATGTTTTTATGTTCAATAGGTATGGCATCATATGCCTTACATACATAAAGTACAATAAAAAGAATCACAGGGCTTTTGTTAAGTTTTGTCAGTCAGTGATTACTGAACGGTCCATGATTATAACCTCACTGATTGGTTGATTCTGTTATTGAGGACAGGCACCACTAAAAAGCCCCTTTGCAGACTGCATATAAATGCTTTATAGACTACATTTTGGAACCCCTTCCTTATATAAAATAATGTGCGTAATTTATAGTCTCTATGTGATTCAGGCGCCTAGCCAATTCCCATTTTAAACCTTGCTTTTCAATGTACTTGAAATATACAGATAAAGATGTTGCACTAGAATAGATTATGGAGAGCAGATTCAGAAGTGATAGGTATCTGAGAGCTTGCAGAAAGAGCAGCCAGCAGGAAGATGTGCAAAGTATCAATTACAGTAGCCTCCTCCCGCTTATATATGGCTATACTTTTCAGTCTCTGTGCATAAGTTACCCCAAGCAAGCTTCCTGTAGTCTCGGTTATCTAAAATTTATAGCATCTGATACATTGCCTCTAAATTTGGTCCTGTATCATCATTACAAGGTGCTGGAAACATTTTTGTTTTACAATACACAATTGCTTCATGACTCACAAAGTAATTCAGGCATGATTAAGTATCATAAAATATGTATACAGACCCTCAGAAATGAGTACTTGTTCCAAAAAAGTTAAGACTTTTCCAGTTAACTGAAGAATTGTTGCTGTTTAAAGCAGGGGTGTCAAAGATACAGCCCATGGGCTGGATCTAGCCCAGGGAGCCCTATCATTCAGCCCTGGTTCTGCCCAGTCACGAATGACCTACAGTCAGCATGCGGGGTGCGCTACATGGCCTAACACATTGCACAGCCCCACAGCAGCACTTTCACAGCCATGTAGCACAGCCCCAAGGCAGTGGCTCCAGGCCACGCAGTACAGCCCTGGAGCAACCAGAGCAGGAGCAGGCCACATATAACACCCCCTCTGGCCACTCCAGGACATGCACTGGATCCAGAATGCAGCACTGGCACAGACCAGCCCTGCACTTCATGGGGTAGATGAGTTTATCATCCCTGATTTAAAAGATCAGGTGAAGCATAGCTTCGTGACACATGACTAAGACCTCTCTGCAGGCAGCAAAAGTTTTGGATAAGCAGAGAAAGGTAGGTTTGGGCCTTGGATTTATACAAGGAATGAGAGAGATTGCTCGGACATGCAGGAATGAAGTCAGGAAGGCTAAAGTTCAATTGGAGTTGCAGCTAGCAAGGGATGTGAAGGTTAAAAAAAGGGTTTCTACAAGTAGGTCAGTAGCAAGAGGAGGATCAGGGAAAGTGTAAGTACCTTACTGAATGGGGGAGGCAACATTCTGACAGTGGATGCAGAAAAGGCTCCATGCCTTTTTTGCCTCCATCTTCACAAGTAAGGGCATCTCCCAGACTATTGCACCAGGCAGCACAGTTTGGAGAAGAGTTGAGCAGCCCCCAGTGGTGAAAGAACAGATTAAGGACTACTTAGAAAGGCTGGATGTGCACAAGTCCATGGGGCTGGATAGGATGCACCCGAGGGTGCTGAGGGAGTTGGCTGATGTGACTGCAGAGTCATTGGCCATCATTGTGAAAACTCATGGCAATCAGGAGAGGTCCCAGATGATTGGAAAAGCACAAATATAGTGCCCATATTTAAGAAAGGGAAAAAAGAGGATCCAGGGAACTACGGACCAATCAGCCTCACCTCAGTTCCTGGAAAAATCATGGAGCAGATCCTCAAGGAATCCATTTCTAAACACTTGAGGAGAAAAAGGTGATTAGAAACAGTCAATATGGATTCAGCAAGGGCAAGTCATGCCTGATCAACCTGATTGCCTTCCATGATGAGATGATTGGCTTTGTGGATGTGGGGAGACCAGTGGATGTGGTGTACCTTGATTTCAGCAAGGCTTTTGATACGGTCTCCCACAACATTCTCGCAGACAAGCTAAGGCAGCATGAACTGGATGACTTGACTGTAAGATGTATAGAAAACTGGCTGAAGCATCAGGCTCAGACAGTAGTAATCAATGGCTCGATGTCTAGTTGGCAGCTGGTATCAAGTGGAGTCCCCCAGGGGTCAGTCCTGGAGCCAGTTTTGTCCACCAGGGTTGGCTTTGTCCAATGTCTTCATCAGTGACCTGGGAGATGGCATAGAGTGCACCCTCAGCAAGCTTGCAGATGACACTAAGCTGGGAGTAGTAGATACATTGGAGGGTAGGGCTAGGATTCAGAGTGACCTGGACAAATTGCAGGATTGGGCCAAAAGGAATCTCCTGAGGTTCAACAAGGACAAGTGCAGATCCCTACACTTAGGATGGAACAACCCCATGCACCAGTACACCCTGGGGGCTGACTGGCTGGGCAGCAGCTCTGCAGAAAAGGACTTGGGGGTTAGTGGGCAATAAGCTGAATATGAGTACCCTATATAATGTACCCTAGTTTCCAAGAAGGCTAATGACATACTGGGCTGCATTGGTAGGTCTGTTGCCAGTAGGTCAAGGAAAGTGATTATTCCCCTCTATTCAGCACTGGTGAGGCCACATCTAGAGTACTGTATTCAGTTCTGGGCCCCCCACTACAAAAAGGATGTGGACAGATAGGACAGAGTCTAGTGGAGGGTGACAAAAATGGTGAGGGGGATGAGGGACATGACTTATAAGGAAAGACTGAGGGAACTGGGCTTATTTAGTCTAGATAAAAGGAGACTGAGAGGGGATTTAATAGCAGCCTTCAGTTACCTGAAGCGGGGTTTGAAAGAAGATGGAGTTAAACTGTTCTCAGTGGTGGCAGATGACAGAACAAGGACCAATAGTCTCAAGTTGCAGAAAGGGAAGTTTAGGTTAGATATTAGTAAGAATTTTATTGCTAGGAGGGTAGTAAAACACTGGAACAAGTTACCCAAAGAGGTGGTGGAAGCGCCATCTTTGGGGGTTTTCAAAACCTGGCTATACAAAGCTTTGGGTGGGATGATCTAGTTGGGGCTGGTCCTGCTTTGAGCAGGGAGTTGGACTAAATGACCTCCAGAGGCCCCTTCCAACCCTAACTTTCTATGATTCTAAATGTATCTGCTTCGAAGCCAAAGAGAAAATGCTACCATTTTTATTCCTGTGAAATACAGCAAGTGTGGCGTGATGCAATCATCATGATTTGAATAGAGGTGCAAGACTTCAGGGAAATTTATTGCTGGACTAAAGCTTTTTCCACCAATCAATTAAATTTGCAATAATAATTTGCACCTCCAGATCAATTACCAGTGTTCTGGAAACAAAGCAAAGCAGCTCCACATCAACCAACGTAACTAAAGCGACAGACAATGGTTCCAAACTAAGTCTGGAGCTATAAACCATAGACTTGTGGTTGTCTTGGAGTTTTAAGCACTTGAGGAATAATGAAAGATTTCCACATACATTAGATGCAGAGTAGCTAAAAGTAAGCAACAGTAACATTATTTATCATGTTGCAATGTGTATGTTGTTCTATTGAGTATTATTTTCCTAGTCATGCATGTGATTTCATGTTGAACAAAGTTCATTGTGAGAAGCTTTCTGTTTTCACCACTTCAGGCACTTTGGAATATTAGGCAGGAGTTTTTAAAGTTGCAGAATGAATATGAATAACACCAAACCCACTTCTTTTAGGGGCAAAACAAGGAGATTCAGTGAGTGAGGCAAACCAAGTATTAATAACTGTCTGCTGCTCTACTTAGTACACAATAGTTCAAAGTAGAGTGTTTTAAGTTGGGAGTCTGGCTTCCCTAGGGAGGCTCAAAACCAGCCATGGGAAAACAGGACAAAGGGAAAAAAGGAATATTTTATTTTCTTGCTTAACAATTTCCACTTAGAACTCAACAAAAGCCAAGGCATCTGTAGTCTATGGAATATTTAATAAAGGGTTCCACTTTTGCCAGGGACTAAAGTAGTAATGATTCTGCAAGAAAAAAAATGATCAGATGTTCCTGCTTCTGTGTTTAAAATATAATGCCAAATGTCACTACCTCATATGGGGAGATGGAAGAGAGAAAATAATCCCCCTTACCTTTATATATGGACTGGATGCATGGTGAGTTAGTGATGGATGTGAGCTTTTTTTAACTCTAACAGGGGAGAAAAACTAATGTAGCATTCTTTTGATCATCTGGGGATATTCAAAAAAATAGAGGAGGGGCATACAAGCTGCATTATGGTTCTCATAGGGTCAATTTGGACATGGCTATGTGGTGCAAGGCAGCACCATACTCAAACATACCTCCATAGCCTTGCATGCACTAATTTCCAAGCTAGAAGCTATGTAACCACATTAGAATGGTGCTTTGCTTGGGAGGATATGGCCTAGTTCTCAGCAGAGGTAATTACCTCAGAGGTGTGCCACATATGCTGAGTTACTGCTTCCAGGACTAGAACAAGCTCCTTTAGAACTAGCTCTGCGTGGTACTTTACTGTGCCATACGGACAAACCTATGGGGTATCAGGAGCATCTACACATGCCCCTAGGAAGGACTAAATGACAGCACAGTAAGAGCGGCACATGGTTCTATGTAGCAACACTGCCGCAGTGACACGCTATAGCAAGGAAGCACAGTGCTACAGCAATGTAGCTGCAGTGTCATGGCTTGTGCCCACCAACGCTACATCGCCGTAGCACATTGCTATGGCGATGTAGCATCTCATGTAGACCAGCCAATTGTGTCCTAAATTGTTGGGCAACGGTGTTGTGTGCTATTAAACAGTAATTTAATATGTTAAATCTGCATATTCTTCATATTTCTCACAGCACAGTAGGAGCTATATATTCATTGGGTTTTATTGTCATTCACCGTGGAGATCAATGTTTCTACAATTAACTCAAGCATCGTACCCACAGATCCTGTTCCCCACCTAATTTTTAAGCACTGTTACAAAAGTGAGAGGAGAAAATCCCTTTGACTCTGTCCCCTTTGTAAACCCTCACGCAAGTGGTATGTCAACAGCAATACTGGCTTGCTGTAGTTTTCATAGTGAGAGCCTTGGTTATCCTCAACAGTGAATCATCCCATAGGCAGCCCCTGGCTACACTAATTTATGTTAGGAGTCACATCAGGCTCCAAAGCAGCCCAAAATCCTGAGGGGTTTCTATGCTGGGCAAAAAAGTTCAGTCATTGCCTGCTTTTACCACTTACAGCCTGAGCCCGTACCTTTTATTCATACAACTGATCTCATGAGACTGCTTATATTTCCTTCGGAAAAAGGGAGCCCAGACTAATTAGCTTTTCTCCTGTTTCATAGCATTGACTGGGAACACTAAGACATTATAAGAACTGGAAGAGAGCATCATAGTTACTGATGTTAATGGAAGCAATGTGAACTGCAAACTGAAGCATCGTGCTGAAAAAAACGGAATATTTGATATGATGGACTGACCCTTGGTTATATTTATAGAAATTATTGACAGTAACTTTTTGCCATTTTCATTGTGTTAATAGGAGAACTTACTACTGTACACAGGTGTTCTAGCCAGTACCATGGCAAGGAAGTTTGGCACCCAAAGCAAAGCCCGCAGCAGCAGCCCACCCTCTCCCCACACACAGATCCAGGGGGCACACGTCCCCCCATGCTGGCCCAGAACTTCATGCAGTGGCAGAAGCTGCCCTCCCGCCATCCTCATGCTTCCCCCTCCCCGCCCCATGAGTCACTTGTGACTCCGTCCTGCACCCTGCCCCAACTGGGCAGTGCCTGTTGGTGCCTCTTTGCTTTGGTGCCCAGGGGAGTCACCCTGTTCCCCTGCTCCTTTGCTATGACACTGGTTCTAGCAGGTAGAAATCTATTGTAACATGTTCCTTTACTGAGTAAGTGTTAGCAAATGACTTTGCATGGTTCTGTGAAAAATCAAATATTTGAGTTGATCAAGCACTTCTTTCTCCTACAGCTCACAGAGGAAAGTGGGCTAAGTATGCAAATAGAAGGAACAAAAAAACCATAAGCCTGAAACAGACTACAGGTCACAAATCCATTATTTCCTTCAGGAAGCTATTTCATATGGGCTTAGTAGGATCATCTCTTATTTATTTATTTTACAAATATCTTCAAGTTATTTTATAGCATTTGAAGCATCATCTTTGTTATGTGATGTTGTGAGATGCCACAAAGAGGGAGAATACCTTTTCTCCATTGTGGTGAAGGAAGCATGGCAATGGCTTGAAACTGCAGGAAAGTAGGTTTAGAGTAGATATCAGGAAATACTTCATTGTTTGAACAGTGAGGCAATGGAACAGACTGCCTAAGAAAGCTGTGGAAATCTTCTTTCTTGTAGAGCAGGGGTTACCAAAATGTGGTACGCATACCCCTGGGAGTACACAAGACATCTCTGGGGGGTACGTGGGTGAAATTGTGTAATGGTGGATTTAATTTTCATTTTATAATAGTTGGCATTTAAGGGGTTAAAATATAAACCATATGCTGGTAGGAGTATGTGGACAGCTGGTAAATCTGGAAGGTGGTGCAGTAAGAAAAAGTTTGGGAACCTTTGCTTTAGCAGTTTTCAAGAAGAGGTTGGATAAATATTAGTCGTGATTGAGCAACAATATCTAAATTGTGCTGAAAAGAGAAATAGTTGGGAGCCCAAGAGAATGCAGGGGATAAGATGACAAAAAAGGGAGTTCTGGCTCTCCAGTTAAGGGGTGTGAAATGTGGATTTGTTTAGGGTGTGTAAAATATGGACATGTGTTTGTTGCAGTGCAGCGTGCAGGTTGCGGTGCAGAGTAGAGGGTGCTCGGTTTTCCCACGCTTCTGGTCTTTGTTGCTTGCCGCGTGGGGCTGATTTTTTTTCTCTGTCTACTGCTACAGGTGTCAAGGGGGAGGAAATATTGGCTGATAGCTGCAACCCAGACTGGGGGTTTTGACTGGAGTATGCTCCTACTGGAGCTTAAATCTAGATGTTCCTGGCCAGAAGACTGGCATGGACTGTGCTAGTGTTTGCCTTCCTCTGTAGTAGAGAGCATGGTCCTCCTTCTTGAATCTCTCAAATGTATTTTAACAAACTATTTCCTGTCTTTGCAGTGGCAGGACATTGACTGTGCCCTCATCCCCTCACTTTACCTGTGGCAAGGTAGGGTGTTCCTGATGTTTTCAGGTATTGTGCCTGGTAGTAGCGCAAGAGTTTGTATAGCTTTGTTTGAAGTAGGCTAGACAGACACTTCTGCGGCATGGCTCAGATAGCAATGATGCTGATCTGAGGAGGAGTTCAGACAGATGGTCTCCCAAGATCCCTTCCCATTCTGTTTCTGATTACAGTGTGGTGTCAGAAACACCACAGGGTTTTATACCTGGTTCTCTGCTGTTGTGCAAGCTGGCAAGTAGCAGCATTCATTCCCGCTTTGTAACCAGTATCATTAGGATGCTTTGTATCTGTGGTTGGCAAACTAGCTTTTCCTGCATAGATTTGGGGCCCTGTGACTCTCACAGATAGAACTCAGGGTACCAAGTAATCTCCTCGTCCCATTCTGAGCACATATAAATAGCAGCAGTCAATGGATATTCAAATACTTTGTCCCTAGACTTTAATAAAACAACAGTCATTGCTTTTTGGACTGACAAGTATCTGTGTTGCCTCCACAGCATCCCTATGTTCCACAGGGACAGTTCCAGGGCAAAGTGAGTCATCCCACAGCCCCTGTGGGTCAAGCTGAGGACCCTGGACTCTCAGGTAGCCTCTAATGGGCTGTAACTAGAAACCCACAGGGAGGTCAGACCCCTAGAAATGGGACAAAGTGGCACAGCCTGCCTTACTGCCGATTCTTGCCATGTTACTACAAATACTTCAGGGGGCCTGTTACAACCTAGTCAGGGGGGATCAGCAGGCACTGGGGAAGTCCCTGTTCCCCCGAGCACTTCCAGGAGTGACCAGGAATAACGGTCACAAGCTGGCAGAGGGTAGATTTAGGCTAGATATCAGGAGGCACTACATCACGGTCAGGCAGCTAGGATCTGGAACCAACTTCCAAGAGAAGTTGTGCTGGCTCCTACCCTGGGGGTCTTTAAGAAGAGGTTAGATGAACACCTTGCTGGGGTTGTTTGACCCCAATAATCTTTCCTGCCATGGCAGGGGGTCGGATTAGATGATCTACTCAGGTCCCTTCCGACCCTAGAAACTATGAAACTATGAAACTATGAGTGCTGAGTGCAAAGGAGAGACGTGTGAAAAGTAGATGAGTGTCGTGTGCATAAGGCTTTGATTGGCTCACAACATCACTGGCAGGAAGAGTGATGACTGACAAACAGACTATATAAATAGGAGGGCACTGGGGATGTATTTGGTAGCCGTGTTGCTCTGAGACAAAAGAAATGCAAAACTCTAGAACTCTTGGTTCAGAGATGATACCTTTTATTAGACCAACAAACAAATCACAAAGAAATTATCTTTTTCTGCAAGCTTTCCAGCACACACAGCCTTCCTCTACACCTCCCTGCCTGCCTGCCATCTGACACCAGTAGGGAAGGAATCCTGCCTTATCTGCGCATCAAAGAGCAACTCACAAAGACACTCTCATGGACCCAGAGGACCCAGAGGAACAGACTTCTACCTTCAGCTTCCTCTGTGCAAAAATGAAGTTTATTTTTTTACCTATGGGGAATTTTTACCATCTTTAATTTTCCCTGAGTCTGAGGAAGGGTGTGCGCACCTGAAAACTTGCAGAAAAAGATAAATTATTTTGCAACTTCTCAGTTGGTCTAATAGAAGGTATCATCTCTGAACCAAAAGTTCTTGAGTTTTGCATTTCTAAATAGGAGTCCTGTGCTACAGTGTGTGTGCATGCTGTGATGTGTGCAACAGACACATGTGGTGTGTGGGTCATAGTCTCTTGCTTGGATCTGTGTTGTATGCGCATCATTGAGTTGCAGTGGGAGTGCCCTCTGCTGTGAGTGCCTCCCAAAGTAGGAGTGCCTCCTGCAAGATTGTTACAATGAGTGCATAGTGAGAGTGCATCTGGATGCTCTGGAATACTTTGCCTAGAACACCAAGGTCCAGAGTCTCCACTGCCCCACATCATTGAGGAAGGGTCACATATAACCCTCCCTGGATCTCAGGCCTGTTCTGTCAGTGAGAGCTGTCAGAGCAGGGGTGGGCAAAATATGGCCCACAGGCCAAATCCAGCCCACAAGGTCATTCTATCCAGCCCACGGGGCCCCTAAAGAATTTAGAAAATTAATATTGATTTGTCCTTGGTTCCTGTCAAAAATGACAGAAACCACAGGCAATAGGACCCAGGGGAAGCCTGGCAGGCTCCCTCAACAGCAGGGCTTGCCCAGCCCTGCCCCTTCAGCTGGAAGCTCCAGCAGGGGCTTCTGGCCTGGGACTATGTGAATGCACCAGGCCAGAACTTCAGGTAAAGGGGGCTGGGAAGGACAGGGGAGGACCCTGGACAGAGAACGAGCCCGAGGAAAAGCTGGCCGGCACTCCCTGCTGCAGCCACTCACAGCCCACATGGGGCTGCCCTGAGCAGGCACAGGCAGCCACCACTCAGGCTGCAAGCAGTTGTACTGCAGGGCGCCGACCATGGGGCAGGTGAGGGGCCACTTTTCCCCCCGCACTCAGCACCAGCTTGTAACCCGCCCCCACTGCCAGCCTGGGCCCCATGCCCATCAGGGCTGTGCCACAGTGTCAGCAGCTGCAGCCCCTCCGCTTGCTATGCCAGGCAGTGTTTGCTGCTGGTGCCCTCCCGGAGCTCACACACTGTGCAGCCCAGAGGCGGTGGTGGCAAACACTGCCCAGCATGACAAGCAGGGGGGCTGCAGCTGCTGTCACCAAGGCATAGCCCTGATGGGCAAGCCTGGAGCCAGCGCAGGGCCCAGGCTGGCAGTGGCTGCAAGTTACAAGCTGGTACTGAGTGCGGGAAAAGCTGCCCCTCCCCCGCCCCATGGCCAGCGCCCCATGCTGCAGCCGCTTGCAGCCTGTGTGGGGCTGCCTGTCCCTGCTCAGGACAGCCCCATGCAGGCTGTGAGCGGCTGCAGCAGGAAGCACCGGCCACAGGGCGGAGGACAGGCCAGTTTTTCCCACACTCAGCACCAGCTCCTTCCCTGCCAGGGAGCAGAGTGTCAGGGCTGCACGCTGCCCCCCACCTGTACCATGGGGTGGGGGGCACTGGCAGTGAGTGGGTGCATGGGGCCCACACCAGTGTCCCAGGGCCAGTGTCGGTGGGGCCCGGAGCAGGGCGGCAGGAGTACAGGGTCCCACTCAGCAGGGGCTCTATGGAGCTGAGCCAGCTCCCCCCCTCTCCCTGCTGGTGCAACCCAGCCCAACTTCACAGACCCCCTGCTAGCCTGTGCCTTGCTCTGGGCCCCACTGTGCTGGCCCTGAGACATTGGTCCCAAGGCATTGGGACATTGGTCCCAAGGTGGTGACCAGGGGGCGGGGCACCTGTCAAGGAGTGGGGCTACCTATGCAGCCCTCGACAGCTTGCCAAAACTGGGTAAGCGGCCCTCCGCCCAAAATAATTGCCCACCCCTGTGTCAGAGCCTCATGGTGACAGGGTCTGTGGCTGTGGTATACTAGCTTCCAGTGCTGGAATTGTGTATATAGTGCTGTATATAGTTGTCCATTGTGGTTCATTGCTTGTGTATAGTGTATTCAGCCTGTTCACCAGTTGTAACATCTTGTGGGTTTTTTTATGGTTTGTATAACAACTTAATAGAGTTTTTGGAACTTAACCTGTTGGTGTCTGCTAACTTGAACTCAAAGCCTTCAGATGTAGGCCAGGCGGTAGGTCAGCCTGCAGGTATTAAACCCTTTTGCCTGCTATCTATTTACTATTAAGCAGGTTCAAGGTTGTCTGAGGAGGCCTAACAACCCCCCCACCCCTTTTGTGTTTAGAGATGTTCATTTGATTGTGCTCCCCCACCCCAACCTGTCCAGGTTGCATGCCTGCTCCAGCCAGTCCAGGACTGGCAATGCATGCAGCATGGGTCCTGGACCAGCTGGAGTGGGCACTATGTGCAGCATGCTTCCCAAACCAAACCTGTACAAGTGCCACGTTTAGTACAATCCTGGACTGGCCAGAGCAAGCACCGCATGCAGTGGACTGGTCCTGCATCACTCATCCTGCCATCACTCATCCAGACCAGATGAGTTTGACACCCCTGATCTGGAGGACTATTGTAAATCCAGAGGTCTGTGGCATTGGTTCACAGTCTTGTTAGACTCAAAGCGTGTCTGGCTTTCACTCATGTTTTGACTACCAAAAAAATACTGGAGCAATTCTTCTGTTGCAAAGAGCTCAAAAAGCCCACGATGGGTCAGCCTGTTTTTAATACTATGGATTCCTATCTGAAATCTCTTAAGATGATCTTGTGAATCATGTAGCATAGCCATAGCATTTGCATACCTAACAATGCTAATACGGCATAGCACCATATGGCAGCCTTAGAAGGATTTCACAGCACCCTGGTTGAGAATCACTGGCCTGTGGAGTATGAATACATCAGCCAAAGTCCTTTCTGACTCCTTTCTATTTGGTCATGAAATTACTGAATCTGTGTCTTTTTTCCCATTACCATGTTTTCATCCCACTTTCCCTGTCTTGTTCCCCCTACCTTTTCCCACTGAGATGCTGTATAAAACCTAATTGTAATGTACCAAAGGGATAGGCAGAAACAAGTCATTTAAGAGAGGAAGTCATTTAATAGAGGTGGTTTAATTGCACAAAGTATTCAGTATTCCTCGAGATGTTAATCTTTACTTGTTTTGTTTGCAAAGTTTACATACCTATACTTTATCTCTTGTTGTCTCTGTCTCATTAGTGTTCTTACTTTTTACATTCATCCTAGAGTTGTTCAGCTGCTGTCTTCATACACACTTTTCTGAATTTTTTGCTCATTAATGTGTTTTGTTTTTCTTCTTTTTTGTCAGGTCATCCAGTGGTCATGAGGCCCCTTTCTCCCATTCTCTTTTTTGGCACCATAGCTTACTACAGCATAGCATAACTACAGCCTAGCCTAACTGGAACTCCTACCGTATTTATTTAGCACTTTCCATTCTATAACCAAAGTATGCTTTACAATCACTAAAAGTCTGACAATACCCCAGTGAGCTGCTACTAATTTTATACATTTGCTAAGGCACAAAAGGAGTAAGTGACTTGCATTGGTGATCTATATTAGAGGCCAGCAACCTATGGCTTGTAGGCTGGATCCAGTCCACAGAGCAGGAGTAGGCAACTTTTTTGGCTAGAGTGTCAAAAAAACCTTCACTATCTACGTTGTAAGGTACTGGAGTGCCGGCATGCCAGGAAAACAAAACCAGGGTGGGGGGAACATGGCAGGACACACTGAATATTAATATAATTAATCATAGATTCATAGATTGTAAGGTCAGAGGGGACCTCGGAAAATCATCGGGTCCAGCCCCCTGCACCAAGCAGGACAGATAACTGGGGGTCAAGTGACCCCAGGAAGGTGACTATGTCTAGTGCCCTCTTGAAGATTTCCAAAATAGGTGATTGCACCACCACTGGAGGGAGCTTATACCACAGTCTGGACACCCTTACTATGAAGAAGTTTTTCCTAATGTTGAGTCTGAATTGAACTTCCAGGAGTTTGTGGCCATCATTCCTGATTTTCCCCTCGGGTGCCCTGGTGAACAGTTGCTCACTGAGCCCTTGATGTACTCTCCTAATGTAGTGGGAAACTGCTACCAGATGCCCTCTCAGCCTTCTTTCCCTCAGGCTGAAGAGTCCCAAATATGGCCTTTCCTCATATGGCTTGCTATTTAAGACTCTGATCATACAGATGGCTCTTCTTTGGACTCTCTCAAGCTTGTCCACATATCATCATAGATGTTGTTTGTTGTTGTTGTTGTTTTTTTACAGTAAGTGCTAGGCTTTCTAAAAATTCTATACCTGGTGACAATATATAAAACTTCATATACGACCTTTGTTGTGTATTCTTTTTTTAAACATATTGTGATGACAGCGAAAAAGAGAGAGAGGAAGAAAAAAGAGGGGGGAAAGAAAAGAGAGGAAGAAAAACAAAGGAGGGAGAAAAGAGAAACCTGGTGATATTGTGGCAGGGGGTCACAGGCTCCTACCCCACTCCTACCAACACTACTCCTATCTTCTCTTCCTCCACCCACTATAGCTTGGCCTTAAACGGTGGGTAGAATAGAGAGACAGGGGTTGGTACCTGATTGAACTTGGCCTTTACAGTGAGGCTTGGAAGATCACATCCTGGATCTTCACGTGGCACCCCTACACCACGCCCATACCCTCCAAAGAGATGTTGCCATGGAAAATATTGGTTCTTTAAGGATACATTTACTTAGTTCCTTAAAAAAGATGCTCTGTAGTCACTGCCATAAACAAGTAAAAATGCTCTCAAATAAAAACCTTTTCTCAGTGGCTGCCTTGGCCCTGCTTCTGACAGCTGAGTTTGGTGATGTTAGGCTGGTAGCTGGTTGTTAGACACAAATATGAACTGAATGGTCAGTCATCAGACAGTTTCTCATAGGATCAACTATGGTTTTCATATGTGAAAACACTTGTTCACGGCGATAAGTAGATCCAAAGACAGGCAGCAAGGCAAAAGCTACTTATTTACGCATGCATACTTTTCAGGAAGGGAAGACCAACATAATGTAATCTTGAGTTACCAGTCCCTTTCATTCGCAAATTCACCTTGCAGTGATGTGAACTTCAGTACCTAGATGCATGAACTCTGAAAGTCAAGGAGTTCCAATTCAAATCCTTCAGTGTTCATCCACTGAAAGTACCGCAGTTTGATATCACTTTCCCTAGTACTGTCCAGGTTCACAAGAAATGAAAACATGGGTCCTCTGTTACAAAAGTCTTGGAAATGTCTGGTGTACTCATCTTCCAGCTGTCCTATGTAGTTGCATATATTCCTATTATTCAATTCATGCTGCTCGGATTTTCAGACTGGGGTAGTAACAGAAGGCAGACGTTTCGATATCTCATCTGAAAACAGACAACTTATCACAGAAAGCTTTCCAGTCATCAGACAGCTGAAGGACGGTTTTCTGTGTTCCTTGTAACCTAGTATTCAAATCATTTAAATGTGATGTGATGTCTGTCAAAAACATCAGTTTTGTTAGCCACCTGTCATCAGTAAGGTCTGCATATTGCTGACCGCTTTTTTCAAGAAACAACTAGATGGATTCGAGACAAGCAACAAATCGCTTGAGCACGTTACCTCGACTCAACCAGTGTACATTCCTGTGCAGCACTAAATCTACATATGCAGAATCCACATCATTTAAAAGTTCACGGAATCCCGTGTGTGTCAAAAAGGAGTGACATTTTCACACCGTTGTCATGATTTCATTTAAACCAGAAGATGAAATCTTAGCACACAGGCTCTCCTGATGAATAATACAATAGAAACTTATAAGAGGCTGTCCAATCTAAGTTTCCAGAAGCTTTACAAATCCAGCTGCCTTACCCATCATAACAGGTGTGCCATCAGTGGTAACAGAGAACGCTTTGTGCAGGTCAATTTGTTGCAGCGTGAAAATAACTTTGACAACATTAAGTATAACACTGGTCTTTGTTGTGCTTTGCACAGCACTCAAAGAAAACAATTCTTCCAAAACTTCCCCAGAGACAAAATATCAAACAATTATAGCAAGATGGGGGATATCATTTATGTCTGTGCTTTCACCCAGTGCAAGGCTCATCACATCATAAGCATGGAGGTCTTGAGTCACTTGTTTGCTAACATTAGCTGCCATTTCATCTATTTGCCTTTGAACAGTCATCAATATGAGCAATGGTGTCGTTCTTATTTGCAAAATCCTCAGCACATTTTAAGAAAGAATCCTTTAAGTCATCTCCATCTGTAAAACCCTTGCCTTTCCAAACTTTGGTTTTTTACTATCCATGGTTATATATTGATATGCCTTCCACCTGTAAAATTTCCTGAAGTTCACACAAACTGAAGGCAGCACAAACAATGTAAACAGGCAAACAGAAAGCAAAAAATCAGAAATAACTGAATTATCTGAAGTGCGTGTAAATCTGGGTAAGTATTTCCAAGAAGGCAATCGGAGTACAGAAAAAACACACACAAAAATGAGCAATATGTAATGTTTAAATCAAAGAATGCAAAGCAGAGAGATCAAAATAAACAGAATACGAACAGTTTTAATAAAGTAAAAACCTGAAAAATATGAACTGGTTTAAGAGAATGAAAAACTGAATAAGAAATGATTTAACATAGCAAAATAAACTGATTCATGTGAAGTGGCTTGAGAGACAGCAAAAGCTGTATATGAATCCATTTAACAGAGCAAAATAAGCTGATTCATGTGCAGAGAGAGCAAGAGCTGAATATGAATCAAAATAACAGAGCAAAATAAACTGATTCATGTGAACTGACTTGAGAGAGCAGAAACTGAATATGAATCCATTTAACAGAGCAAATAAAGCTGATTCATGTGCACAGAGAGCAAAAGCTGAATATGAATCCATTGAATAGAACAACATAAACTGAATAGTACAAACCGGCTTGACAGAGAGCAAAAACTAAATCTGCAATAATTTAACAAAGCAAAATAAATTGGAATAATATGCAATCTTAAACTGTTTGCAGAATTGTTTCTTGTAAAAATATATGTCTATATGTATATGAGGTTATACATATCTACACTCCGAGTATCACTCCACAAAGAAAACCTTAGCCCGTTACAAAAACCACACCCACACACCCATACAAAGGCCCACTGGCCACCTGGACCTCTTACAATATCCGCCTTGTGTGACACACACACACACACACACACACACACACGCACGCACGCGGACACACACACATCTATCAAACCAGGCAAGCCCTTCCTTTCATCCCCACAGAAACCAGCACCAGCAGCAACAGGCTACTGAGCAAACTGCCACCCAGAGCCATGAGCCTACCTCAAATAAGCAGAGGGTGGGTACAGTTGGGGCAGGGTCCCTGGACCCCCCGGCAAATAACTTCATCCCACTCTCTCTCATCTTCTTTTTCTAAACAGACATATCTCTCACAAGGCTGTTGTATATTGACAATTAGTTTGAATACTAAACTGAACATGTAAAGGGTTAAGTGTGGTAAAATGCTGATTCATAAAGATGTTGTTTCATGAAGGTGTTAAACACTGGCAATTGAGAGACAAGGACTAACTTTTACTATTTTTTTTTAAAGCAGAACATGCTGTTGACATCAATGACAGGTCTTATCCATAGCAACCAATATATAATAATTTTGCTATTTTGCCTGTCTCTAATCAATCTACTGTAGCATAAACAAGCAGATGTGAAGTATGCTAACACTGTTTCCTGATCTCACTGTCTCTGATTCTGGCAAAATGCTATCAACACCACCAGCTTTGTGACTCATTCCTATGACAGTCCAAAACTTTTCCTGGAATCTCTCTTTTCTACTTGGCAAGAACTGCATACATCTAGTCAAATTAGAAAGCGAACTTCTGAAAAACTGAATGCTTCTCTAGGCTTGCGCTTTCACAGTGCTTGTAAAATACTTGACTTGGGAGTTGTAATTATTTCCACGAGTAACTTCCTTTCTTGTCACCTTCCTTACAGGAAGGCTACAGAGATGGAGTTGAGGCTGGAAAAGAACATGCACTCCAGCAGGGTTTCAATCAGGGATACAGAGAAGGTGCCAAGATGATGAGGACCTGTGGCCAGTTCAAAGGGATTTTAAAGTAAGTTTTGAGACCATGATATCTTTTTGAAAATCTAGCTGTACTATTATTCCACTGCTAAGTGGTTTGGCACTTGGCTCAGTGAAAGACAGAAGTGCTTGAAAGTCGGGCAGCACAACCTGAGAGAAATCTAGACTTCTGTGCTGGGCATCTAGGTGCTCCCCATACGATGCATGTAGAGATGCTGGCATCTCAGTATGTGATCCAAAACGGCCAGCATGCTCCAGCTGCCTAGAGGTAGCATAGAGACACTGAAGACAGGGAGAAAATCTAAAATCCCACCTTTTGGGGTTAGGTCAGAACTGCAGGGAGTCTTTACCATCCACTCGGGATCTATAGCGGGTACACTGTCCCCAAAAAAAACCTTTCTACAGCCACTACCTCCCTCATACGAGTGGGGTGGGCACAGCTTGGCAGGTGCCTGCCCCGCCTCCTCCCCGCTGACCTACGTACACGTCACATCCGCCTCCTTCTGCCCCGCCCCTGAATATCCCTGCCCGGGGTTTGGTGCGGAGAGTAGAGGGGGCTGGGGGACCCTCTGGGTCGTGGCAGACAGCGCGTCCAGGCGAAGGGCGGCGCAGGAGCCGGCCTGTGCTGCCCCAGCCCCTCCCCCCGAAGCGCGCATGCAGCTCCCTCAGGCCTGGGGCTCGAGACGTGGCCGCCATTCGCAGCCCAGGACCTGGCAGGCTGCAGGCTGCAAGCAGCGGCGCCCTCCCCCGAGCAGGGCCGGCACTTGTGGGGTGCAACTGCCACTCCAGCTCCTGCCCCTACCCCTCCTCCGGGCCCCGCCCGGCGCGGCGCTCCCCACGGCAGGGTGCTGGCTTCCCCCTGGGGGCTGGGAGGCCCCGCCCTCCTCGCGCAGCGGAGCCCAACCTGCTCTCGGCCCCGCCCCCCCGGAAGAGACGGAGACGCGCGCGCCTCGACCGGCCCCACGTGAGTGCCGCTGCGCGCGCGCACCTCGGAGCAGGGGGCGGGGCCGAACTCGTAGGCCCCGCCCCCTTCGCGTGCTGTTTCCGCCGGCCCGGGAAAGGGGCGGGGCTTGAGTGTGGTCCCTCCAGCCAGAAGTCCCCGGAAGCCGCCGGGTTCCGCTTGATGACACCGCTAGGAAACTCCTCAGGGTAAAACTCGTTAGGAGCCGAGCACCCGGCCTGCCGCGATTCAGTTAAATATAACTGTCCATCACCGTGAAGTCAGTCGGGCTACTTATTGCGCACCAAGTTAAGGGCACCAGTCTTGGCAGGATTGGAGCTTGAGGTGTGGTGTCTTGGTCCCCAAAACGGGTCCAAATAGTATTGAGGACTCGGGTGTTGTTTCAGAGGAGCTGCAGAGGGGGTGAGTGCTGGCAAAAGCCAATAAATTGAGATGCACAAGGTAGTTTTCTTTGACACAATCTGCCATGCTCACTTTGACAGACGATGGCATCTTGATGCAATGTGAAAATAAACCTGAAATTGGGATCACTGGTTTCTGAGGTTAGTTTTCCTCAAAAACCTGCCCTTCCTGCCTGGGGTTCTGACAGCGCTGGGGTGGAAGATCTGTTTGGCATCTTACTGTACGTGTGGTGTTCCTAGGAGCTTCTGCTACCATGTCCTGGGTACGAGCTGCAGTCAGCAGGCCCAGCGAGGATGTATT
>NW_017728886.1:89786337-89790285 GCF_001723895.1 Crocodylus porosus
TCTCTTTTCTACTTGGCAAGAACTGCATACATCTAGTCAAATTAGAAAGCGAACTTCTGAAAAACTGAATGCTTCTCTAGGCTTGCGCTTTCACAGTGCTTGTAAAATACTTGACTTGGGAGTTGTAATTATTTCCACGAGTAACTTCCTTTCTTGTCACCTTCCTTACAGGAAGGCTACAGAGATGGAGTTGAGGCTGGAAAAGAACATGCACTCCAGCAGGGTTTCAATCAGGGATACAGAGAAGGTGCCAAGATGATGAGGACCTGTGGCCAGTTCAAAGGGATTTTAAAGTAAGTTTTGAGACCATGATATCTTTTTGAAAATCTAGCTGTACTATTATTCCACTGCTAAGTGGTTTGGCACTTGGCTCAGTGAAAGACAGAAGTGCTTGAAAGTCGGGCAGCACAACCTGAGAGAAATCTAGACTTCTGTGCTGGGCATCTAGGTGCTCCCCATACGATGCATGTAGAGATGCTGGCATCTCAGTATGTGATCCAAAACGGCCAGCATGCTCCAGCTGCCTAGAGGTAGCATAGAGACACTGAAGACAGGGAGAAAATCTAAAATCCCACCTTTTGGGGTTAGGTCAGAACTGCAGGGAGTCTTTACCATCCACTCGGGATCTATAGCGGGTACACTGTCCCCAAAAAAAACCTTTCTACAGCCACTACCTCCCTCATACGAGTGGGGTGGGCACAGCTTGGCAGGTGCCTGCCCCGCCTCCTCCCCGCTGACCTACGTACACGTCACATCCGCCTCCTTCTGCCCCGCCCCTGAATATCCCTGCCCGGGGTTTGGTGCGGAGAGTAGAGGGGGCTGGGGGACCCTCTGGGTCGTGGCAGACAGCGCGTCCAGGCGAAGGGCGGCGCAGGAGCCGGCCTGTGCTGCCCCAGCCCCTCCCCCCGAAGCGCGCATGCAGCTCCCTCAGGCCTGGGGCTCGAGACGTGGCCGCCATTCGCAGCCCAGGACCTGGCAGGCTGCAGGCTGCAAGCAGCGGCGCCCTCCCCCGAGCAGGGCCGGCACTTGTGGGGTGCAACTGCCACTCCAGCTCCTGCCCCTACCCCTCCTCCGGGCCCCGCCCGGCGCGGCGCTCCCCACGGCAGGGTGCTGGCTTCCCCCTGGGGGCTGGGAGGCCCCGCCCTCCTCGCGCAGCGGAGCCCAACCTGCTCTCGGCCCCGCCCCCCCGGAAGAGACGGAGACGCGCGCGCCTCGACCGGCCCCACGTGAGTGCCGCTGCGCGCGCGCACCTCGGAGCAGGGGGCGGGGCCGAACTCGTAGGCCCCGCCCCCTTCGCGTGCTGTTTCCGCCGGCCCGGGAAAGGGGCGGGGCTTGAGTGTGGTCCCTCCAGCCAGAAGTCCCCGGAAGCCGCCGGGTTCCGCTTGATGACACCGCTAGGAAACTCCTCAGGGTAAAACTCGTTAGGAGCCGAGCACCCGGCCTGCCGCGATTCAGTTAAATATAACTGTCCATCACCGTGAAGTCAGTCGGGCTACTTATTGCGCACCAAGTTAAGGGCACCAGTCTTGGCAGGATTGGAGCTTGAGGTGTGGTGTCTTGGTCCCCAAAACGGGTCCAAATAGTATTGAGGACTCGGGTGTTGTTTCAGAGGAGCTGCAGAGGGGGTGAGTGCTGGCAAAAGCCAATAAATTGAGATGCACAAGGTAGTTTTCTTTGACACAATCTGCCATGCTCACTTTGACAGACGATGGCATCTTGATGCAATGTGAAAATAAACCTGAAATTGGGATCACTGGTTTCTGAGGTTAGTTTTCCTCAAAAACCTGCCCTTCCTGCCTGGGGTTCTGACAGCGCTGGGGTGGAAGATCTGTTTGGCATCTTACTGTACGTGTGGTGTTCCTAGGAGCTTCTGCTACCATGTCCTGGGTACGAGCTGCAGTCAGCAGGCCCAGCGAGGATGTATTTGATGAAGATGCTGATGAGATGCACCTCGTACAAAAAGAGTGGAAGAGCACCATGGAGAAAAGGATCAAAGTAATCTTTATCACTGTCATAATATTTTCAGTAGCCTTGTAGCCATTTTCTTTTCTACTGTTTAAATGATGCTTGCTTAAATAAGCAAAAGTGAGGATGTCTGCTTAAAGATTAAGCCTGTGCAAAGCGGCAGGTATTTGATTTGGATTCGGCCAACTCAGAGGGACAGTGATTTGATTCGGTGATTCGAGTCATTGTCCTGATTCAGTTCAGCTGAATCAGATCCAAAGATTTGGCGCCAATTCGGGGATTCAACCATAGACTGAACAGGCAGCAGTCTTCGACCATGCTGGACACAGCTGCCTCCAGCTGATAAGTTTGTTGTGGTGGGCAGAGGCAGGAAAGAAGGGGAGGGGTGGGGGGCATGCAGATCAGTGTCCCCACAGCAAGGTGGGGATTGCGGCTGGGACAAGCTGCCCAGTCGGGGCAGGGGGAGTGCAGGATGTGGGCATGGCAGCACTGGGAGCAGGGGCTATGCCCTGCTGCTGCCTGCCCAGCCAGGAGGGGAGGGAGCATGATAGAGACGTGGCTCGCTTTGGGCAGAGGGTGCTGGGAGCAGGGGCTCTTCCCTGCCACTGCAGTCCAGCTGGGGGGGCGCACAGTGCAGATGCAGCTTGCTCCAGGCAGAAGGCACTGCCTTCCCACTGCTCGCCCAGCCGGGGCAGGGAGGCGCAGGGCTGTGCCACTGCACTGCCTCAGACAAGTGGCGTGCAGCTTCCCTGTGCCTCCTGGACAAGCCGCGGCTTCACCCCACCATGCCCCGGCTGGGCAAGCAGCAGCAGTGCATTGGGGTGGGCGCGTGGACCTGAATCGGGGAGGGGCCAGCGGCAGGGGCTGTGGGGAATTTTAGGGTTGCTGCAGCCCCCCCATAGCCCCTACTTCACTGCGCTCTGTGGGGTGGCTGGAGCCAGGGCTGCACTCTGGACCGCGGCTGGGGCTAGGTGCCAGGAGCACAGCCCAGGCCCCACCTTCGCCACAGAGCACAGCCTGGCAGCAGACAGCTGGAGCTAGCCTCCTGGAGCACTGCCCGGCCAAGCCTGCCCCGCACAGATCTGGGGGCACACACCTGCTCCCATGCCCTCCCAGACCAATGGCATGTGGTATCAGGAGACTCCCGCCCCTTTACCCCAGCTGGACAGCTTGTCCCAGCCCCAATCCCTCCCTCGCTGTGGGGGCATTGATCTGCCCCCCACCTCATGCCCCTTTCCTCCCCCCTCTGCCCATCACAACAGACTTACCAGCTGGAAGCAGCTGTGTCCAGTGTGGTAGAGGACTGCTGTCTGTTTACTTTATGGACGAATCTCCAAATTGGCGCCGAATCGATTCAGAGGCTTTCAATTCGATTTGGATCTTTTAATGGGTGTCCTGATTCAATTTGGAGATTCGGCCACCAAATCAGGCCGGATCTCCTCCGAATCAAATTGGCTACCAAAGTTTTGCGCAGCCTTATTAAAGATCATGATGGTTCAGTTTCTTCTGAGTGACTTGAAAACTGAACAGAATTAATGAAATGATGCTAAGTGGAACATATATGAGATTCTTTTATTAAGAGACAGTGCCTGAGTATTCCTGAAAATCCAAAATTTATAACCACAATTCTGAACACTTAATCTACCCCAAATTAAATAGTCACAAACATTCACTATTCAGTTACAGTTTATAACAATGGACTCTTGCTGCGTAATTGTACATAAATCTGTTCCTGCAAATACTCATGGGCTTTCTGCTTACAAATTCCAGTGCATCAACAGACACACATGCTTAGTGGCAAAAATATGCAAAATCAGTCATGTGATCATTCACCTTTTTGATAGTGAACACCATCATAGCACAACTGTTGCTAAATATCTGCTGCATTCTGTCTTTAAAAAGGTGGGAACCGAGAGGTGTGGCGGGCTTGAAAAGTCTTCTAACCTCGATTTGTAGCTTTGCCACTGGCCTTCTTCGTGGCCT
>NW_017728886.1:89791210-89802927 GCF_001723895.1 Crocodylus porosus
GGCATCTCAGTATGTGATCCAAAACGGCCAGCATGTTCCAGCTGCCTAGAGGTAGCAAAGAAGAGACACTGAAGACAGGGAGAAAATCTAAAATCCCACCTTTTGGGGTTAGGTCAGAACTGCAGGCAGTTTGCCATTCACTTGGGATCCATAGTTGGTATACTTCCTAAAAAAAAAAAAAACAAAAAAAAACCCCAGGTGTCTATAACTTTTTCTTTCAATAAACTGAGTGGTGATGATGCCTATGGTCATCACACTGTGTAATGTCCTATTGGACAGAGCACTTGTCCAGGAAGCAGGAGTTCTAAGTCCAAACCCACATCTTCCACCTCTAATAATCAGGCTTCAGGCTTTTTTGGGTGATGGGTTTTCTCCGTAGTCCTGTGGAAGCTGTTCCATTGTGCACAAGACAGTTACTGGGCCTAAATGGGAGGAAGCATGACTCTGCATCCAAGCAGTTAGAGCACTCACTTGGGAAGCAGGACCCTAAGATTCTGGTCCATGCTTCAGGAACTTCTATTTTTGCATTAAACAAACATTGGATAATATAAAATTAATCCTTGGAGCAGGCACTAGGAATTAAAACTCTCTCACCATGCTGGAGAGATCCCTAATTGCTAATTACAGTCTTTCTCTACTTTAAAGTTGAGGAGACATGGCCTGCTATAGAATCTGGAGTCTCCTTGCCTTACTGGGCGTAGCCTTTGGGAGTAAGCTTGTCTCACTGCCATCACCCCTGGACTCACTCTCCTAGACCTGTTGCCACTGTCACTGGACCCTGTATTGACACAAGTCCCTAAACCACTGCCGCTGCCATGGTGGCCACTGCAGCAGCCTTCATGCACCTGTAGTCCAGATCCAACCCAGGACCACAGGGGAGTTTGACATCTCTGCCCTAGATGCCTGAATTTCTGTCAGTGAGTATACAGAGTGTTGTTGAACTGTTGATACCACAGCTAGCAAGGCCTTTCTCAAAATGAAGCCACAGAGTAACGTTTTCAAAGTAAGTGTTTTCCTCCTTGGTGTGACAGGGGCTTCGAAGGGAAAGGAGAATATTTGACCTCACCTATGAAAGACCCAGGTTCAAGTTCCTGCTTGACCTGACTAGAATAAGATTTTAAACCTCAGTTTCCCACAATCTAGGTACTCCACCTGCTGTCCTAGTGTAAGTTTCTGGCTCCTATAAATGGAGCAAATAAAACTCAACCAGCCCCAAATGCCCAGTATCCTGGTGTTTAGAGACCCCTGTTCTTGTACAAGAAAGTGTTCCGATTGCTGAGATCTTAACTATTCTGGCCCATCTCTCTTTTTGTGGACAGGGCAATTAGGTTTAGGCACACAACTCCAGGTTGAAATTTAAAGCCAAGCTTCCCTGCAGACACAGATGCCTATCTAACTAAAATGTGATAATTCTAAACAGTTCATCTCTAGTTAACATGATCTTAGTTGTTTAGCGAATTAGAATTTGAATCTACCACTTTGGATGGATAGTCAGCTCTACCAGTTGAACTTTCCCAAAAACACATGTGAACAAGGTGCCCACAAATATGGTCTGAATTTAACTTGTCTTATCATCTGTTCACACATCCTCAAGGAAGCATGCAGGCTACTTGCTCATCTTTGTTTTGTTTTTCTCCTCTTCAGTGCTCTCCTATCTTGGTGTCACCTTAACGGACATGATTCTGCTCTGCTGAGCAAGATAAATGATCTCCTGCATGCAGTTGGCAAATATGAAGAGCATGTGCTGAAGTGTCTGAATTCTATCCATACACAGCCCCACCTTGGGGAGTTACTGGATTCAGTTCAGGATATGGACCTTAGCTGTACAATCCCAGCTGAGGAAGAGTTTAGTGGAACTAAATCTGAAAGACCCTGTGGAAGTGGTACCACGTTCAGTGAGAACTGTTGCAAGAGTAACAGTGAGGCTGACTCTGTGCAGTCTGAGTACTGTCAGACAAAAAAACATGGAGATTCAGAAGGTCCAACCTTTGCTTGGGTTAAAGAACAGACTGTTTGCTTAATAAAGCAACTAGGCTTGTCATGGGATATATTACAGCTTATCCAGCAGCTTGAAAGTTAATGTCTGTGGGTTTCTCTTTGGTAACATTCATAAAACAACAATAGTACAATTGTATTTTGTTTATAAATAAGACATAGGATGTCAGCTAAATTACTTATTTGATGTTGCCAATAAAACAATGTCTATTTTATAATGCTCTGTCATACCTCTGCTCTTAGCAAAAAATGTTGCTTCCCCATGTAAACGTAACATACATAGGTGAATATGACAGAAGCACAGTTGCATAGCATTTTAGTAGTACCTCTGTGGCAATACTGTTGTGTGACTGATGCTTTGTGGGGAATCTAACATTCTACTCCTACTTGTCTTGTATCATTGTTTTTCAGAAAATTAAATTAGACTCATCCTTTAAATAGTTGCTCCAATGGTACTGAAAATGAATATAAGTATTGACTTTGTTCTCTATTTAGTCTGTATGTAGAGTTCCTGATAGCAAATGGGAACTGCACATCCCAAACATGCTTTTTGGCACACTGACAGTGCTCCAACTTATTGGTTAAGAAGAGAATAAGCTACATTTTTCGAGTACTCAAAATCTCTGGTGTATCTCGTAGTATCACTTTCTCTGGTAAAGTGGTGGCAGTGCAAAGAACTTATCTTTTCCTCAAGCAGGTGTTTAGCACACAAAATGCTTCCCATTAGAGTTTCACTAATGTATAAATAAGACTTCATTTAAAGCGAACAGGTTTCTTGTTAATGTCAAGCTGTAGCATACTTGGGCATAGTTTCTTCCTCAAACAGTTACAGTGTCTTGCTACAATTCAAGAGCTGTGCCTTGGTCTCTTGCCAAAAACTGTCCTCTGACCTAGCTGTAGATGTGTATCTAGTAATTTTGACTGGGAAGTAAAAGGTAGATGGGCATGATGCTAACAACCTTAACTTATAATGTGTCACTGGCTACAAGAGCAGGCATGCTTTAATTATGCTAGTACCATGAGCAGCTAAATAGGGGAAGACATTTGGCCCTTAACCTTTAGTAGTAATGTGTGTTCATCAAAAGGTTAAAAGGATTTCTGCCAGCATCCTCCAGCACCGTGCAGGTGGCTACATGCATATTTGGCTAATCCATTAATGACTCAAAATGCAGCACAGCTACTCTGCTGAAGAAGCAGGGATTCAAAGTGCAGTGTCAGCTTTCCTCAGCTGTAGAGAGAGGAGGATGGTGTGGTTAGCTGAGGCAGTAAGAGGCATATAGCCACTGTAGAATCACTGTAGCATGACCTATAGTTAGGCACAGTAGCCTCTAGTCCCCTTCTGGGTGTGAACAGATTTAACATTTAAAGCCTTTCAGATGCCTTTGAAGCCCTTCTGAGGTCAAGTAGGATAAACATTCACACCCTTTAAGCATTCAAAAAATAGGGTATTACCAGATTGCTGATGAGAAGCTGATTGCCGACCTGGGTGGGAGGGGGGATCCCAGCAGCTGATTGCCAAGCCAGCGGCAAAACTGGAAGTGCACTTCTGGTGGTGCTTCCAGTTTCACAGGTAGCACTTCCAGAGGGTGTGTGTGCACCCCCTATGTGTCACCAATGCTAGAGGAGCTTCAAAGTGAAGCCTTTTCTGTTACATATATATTCTATAGTGTTGCAGGAGACCCCTGAGTCCTCCAGCATCCACCAGTGCTCTGCTCTTGCCCCTCAGCATGTAGAGAGGAGATCAGGACACTGCGTCGGTGAACTCTCCTGAAGCCCACCAGAACTGGAATTAGTGAGCTCCAGCCCCCACTTTCCTTTTGCCTTGCTGCACCTGATCTGGTTCTAGCAAAGGTAAGGGACCTCCAGTCTCCTGGGATGTAGCTAACAGGATTGAATACTGGTTCACTGACATTGGCCCTACTCTATTTCCCCCACACCTCGGGAGGCAAAGAAAACCATAGGCCCTGGAAGAATAGGGGCTGCAGAGCTGCAGCCCTGTGTCGTGGCCCCTGACTGGAGTGCATACCACTACTTTCAATACTTCAACTGAGGGGTGCAGTACAGAAGCATAAATCCAACAAAGCTGAAGTGCCCTATTTTTAAAGCATTTTGAACAGTAGGCCTCTCCCCACCCATAATACATGGCATGTAGCATCTACCATACCAAGTGGGTGATATGGACCTTGCTTGTATTGGGGAGGAAAAGGAGGACTTTCTTCCCCAGTTGCTAATCCTTATACAGTCAGTTTCACATGATACACATCAGATAAGAGCATAATTTACATAACTGCATAATGTGAGACAGATCTTGCTTGCCAGTTGCTTATGTTATAACAAACACTGCTTATAAGCATATCAGTTAAGTATGTAAACTACTTATAGTGCACAACATCTTTTGGTCCCACTGTCTACTTTGTAATGTACTCTGTCTAACTATAATAATTGGAGTCAGAAATAGTGAAGCAGTTGTCAAAGAGCTGTTATTAGAAGCCTGCAACATGACAGAAAATAACAGCCCTTTAACTGACTAGTGCCCCTTCCTTTTGAAGCTACTAGTAGCAGCTCTGAAGCTGCCTGTTAAGAAACATTGAATATGATGAGAGCTGACCAGTCTGCGGGTAGCTAATGCCATTGTACTGACAGCTGTTGAAATGGGTGCTTAATGAACATGATTTATATAGAGTCTGTGTAAGTGCCTAGTTTTTTTTTCAGTTCCAGAGTTATGCAGTTAAGTAGTGTACATCGTATTCAAGTTTTGCAGCTATACTAAAAATAACTGTGTAAGGTTCTTGCCTTTCTTGGAAATTTCAGAACTGTCAGCTTGGATTCAGATGGACACAATCAGAGAATTTATTCTAACCCAGTTCTAATAACTGTTAGTAAAAATTCTACCTCCTAATTCCCGTTCTCCCTTCAAGTAGACTCCCTTGTCTAAAACTTTCTTCTTGACCATATACATCACTTGTTTATGGTTTTCCTTTTAGTGCCTTTAGTTAAGGAGACATTAACAACAATCTTCTATATGTCACTCTCAAAACCAGCCAAACGGTCTTAACAGCTTTTACCCTCATCTTCTCTATGATAAACTTCTAATGCCTTCTGCCGATTTTTATCTTAACTTTAACTGCAATTCCTTTGGGTCAGAAATATGTTCTCGTTAGTTTGTGAAGTTCCATGCACATTAACCACTATCAGTCAATTTAACTGCAAATCAAGAATAACAAACAGGATGTCTTTTATTATTAGCTAGTAGTAGCTAGTAAGTTGTTTGTAACTTATTTTTTTCTCTCAAAAAAAAAAGTGCCTGTTAAGTGAAATGCCAAAATAAAATAATAATAGTTTACTTTAAAATCATGATTGAAAAAAACCTGCCACACAATTTTACCTTAACTTTATTTGCATAATCAATAAGAGATTTACATTTTCAAGTTGAATATCAGGCTAATTGTTCCTGCAGCATTTGGATGCAAATGGCTTTGTAACTTGTAAATTTAAGTATTCTCATTCACCTGTAATGATCACAGGCCCTATGCAGTTCATCTCTTAATTTTTCATTTCCTCCATTGGAGAAGCTTTTCATTAACTACAGTCACACTTCCATTTTTGAAGGAACTTAAAAAAAATGTGGAATTGTGCAATTATAAAGAATTTACTCTTGTTCACATGTATGTGCACCGTTGTGCGCTCACCTAATATGTTTCACACAGTACAGAAGCTCTCTCCCCATCTTTATTTTTTAATGTTAACAGAAGGATACAGTTGGTTTTTGTGTGGTTCATTTATCAAAGTGAATACCTAAGGTTAAAGCAACAAAACTTTAGCTACCATACATTAGTTCCCTGTCTTCTAAGAAATACCTGCTACTATTTACAATGTTGACTAACATTTCTTAGAGCAAAATTAAACTTTTCAAATTTGTATTTAAATTTTCAAATTCTAGCATATTAACAGGGGTTTTTTTTTTTTATTTAGAATACAAAAGCAGAAGAGGTTTCATTCCAAGGTGTTAAGCAAAAGAACTGACTACTTCTGGGAAATTATCTGCTGGTTGATCACTCTATAAAACAGTTGATGTGGAACCATAACAGATTTACATTAGACAATATTTAGTACACTTATTCTGGGATTTCTTGTACATCACACTCAGCACTGGCTGTGGAGACACCTTGTTCTACATAGTCAAATGAAGTCTGCAAGCTAGCTGTAAAAAGACTTTCTTCCATGCTGTCAGATGAAGTTTGCAGTATTTCTGCAGCCTGCCTGTCTGCCTTCCAGTCTATCAGATGTGTTGGCTGGCAGTAGAGCTGTTTTCTTCCATGATAGTGCTGGAGAAACTTTCTTCTATAGTAACGGTTACATTTTGTGTATTGGTTACTGTGGAGTTGTGTGTGCTGGATGTAGACATATTTTCCTTCACATTATTACAGGATGCTGGTTACTCACAGGTAACTTCAGGATTTTGCTCACCGACAACCTCCATATTTTGTGTTCTACCATCTGCTTCTAGGTTGACAGCATTCTTGAAAATAGCTCTCATGACAAGAGGGACAGATAAGCAACTGAAGAGAAAATGTTTAAAACTTTATCTGCTACTACAATGCTTCATCATTCTCCACATTAAACTACTTTTTTAGAGTGGGTTAACAAATATAAAGTCTTTCCTGGGGAAAAGGTTAATCAGAGTGCCTATCACATTCTAACATAGAGCAGTTTTGGCCTCTTATTTGGCTGAGTGCTTTCCTACAGAAACTTTAACAAGAGAAGCTAGAGGTATACCCATTCAGACAGTATCTAGGTATGTGGATTCTTATGTTCTTGATGCTAAGCACTACATCCAAATCCAAGTAAAATGTATCTCATATCATTCAGTTTTGGATTTGGGATTTTACTTTAAATATTGTCCACTTAACTTTTCATCAGCTCTACCATTATAAAACAATACTGGAATTTACCCAAACACAGACTGTGCTGACTTCATCAGTTTTTACTATTTCCTCCATTAAGCTAGATATAAACTATTGATTCAAGCCCATCGAGCCTAAATTCTTCTTACTACTGTACCACCAAATAGCTGTTTATTGACCTAATTGAAGTGAATTAATGATCTCCATGTTTTTCTTAGTACATACATGTCCATGCTACAGCCTGCATTGGGAACCCAAGGACTGACTAGACATAGGACACTGAACTCTCTTACTTCCTGAAGGTGGTCCCCCAGAAAGGTAGGTGGTACTCATTGTCAAGCTCAACACAAAAAACCTCACATTGAAGCCATCAGTGCAGTGTCTGCTGGGTGAATAACAGGGCCAGAAGATCTAGCCCTTTTCATGAAAGTACCTTTCAAAAAGAGAGTCTCTTAAATGTTAATTTCCCCGCCCCCCCCACTTCCTACTGGAAGAACCTTATAGTGACAGACAAGAAATCTATATAAGCAAATATTGCTATAAATCAAATATGTTTAAGGAAGAGTGTGACACCCTTTCAATAAAAAGGACTAGAATATACTTAAAAGACAGAGCTAAGGCTATCCTGTTTTCCTCCTTGTGCTTTCACATTAACTAGAAGTATGTTTTACACAGATGATTTTTGCATATTACGGTGTACTTTTACTATTCATAAAAAATATTTCCATTAATAAGCACTTTAAATTGGTGCCAAGAATTTTATTTTAAAATAATGCAGCTTGAACACCTACCGCTCCACAACTCTTGCGATGAAATCATTGCTGCAATTTAAAGTCGTATCTTGCGGATTTATATGAAGACTGCATTTGATTTCTCTGGAGCTCAAGACATTGATTACCACTGACCAAGAAAAAATATGCCAACATTATTTTGAAATGTCTATACCCGTGATCAATTAATAATTCCTTTCAGTTCTAAAATGTAACTTAAAGTATTGAATATTTTTAATTTTTTGGCATACTAACAAATAAGTGCTAATGTGTTTAAAATAACATGGCTGCAATCCGCAATCCTTCTGATTTAAGTGGGGCCTCATCAGGGTACATGTTCACTGTATTAAAGAAACATGGGTCCATTAAGTGGACCTATGGCTTAACCCAGCACATGGCAATTCTTATGTTCTTAAGAAAACCTTAGTTTTTGTCCGTATTTTTTTTTGTTTTAAGCTGTAGATGTAATACTTTTGGCCACATATTATTTATACACAGAAACGTAATCCTTATGAACAGCATTAGGTTTTAGAAATTCACTACAGGTCTTCAAAGTTAGTATGTGGTATATGCTCACTACTGAACCCCCTGTTCTGAAACTAGGGGGAACAACAGCAATATAGAATAATCTTTACATACCACAAGCTAAATTCACTCCTACAGGATGCTGGAATGAGATGGAAAAGCTGGTGTCTTTTACTGGAGACACTTCAAAATAAAGCAGCTCTGAATAATCTGTAAATGAAATAACTAAGTTTATTAAACTTAGTCCATGTAAGTAAATTGTAGAGTAGTTCTAAACATTGGCAACTCCATCTTGATAGGTTTTAATGTAGTTTGTGCCTCTGAGGACTAAGTAATGCATCTAAGACTTAAGAATGTTACTTTAACATCTGTAACATACAGGGAGTGATTTACACAAAAATTAAGTATTCTGGTCATTTAGAAACCAAGTCTTTTCAAGCACACTGTTGTAAAGGCTTCAGAAAAGGAAGCGGTCAGAGTGGGGACATACAAACAAATATAATGAGTTAAAACAGCATTACAGAGAAATATACTGTTCTTCCAGACATACCAGTTACCTTTGTTTATACTGTTCTCAGAGACACAGCTGCTAATAAGGGTGTTAAAAACCATCTGATGCCGAAGAATATCTATTATAGGAGGCACGAACTTTGGATGGGTGAATGGAATTTTACTGACCAATGCTCCTGTGATCCCTGATTCTTCTGTGCCTTTATTTATGAAATAACTATGCTTCGGACAATCTGGAAGAGACTGACAAAAAAGTATGCTTATTTTGTGAAGAATTAAAATGCGATGGCAAATCCTGATAATATGAGAATATTACATGGGACCTGATTCTAAAAGAAATTTTACACAACATGTACTTTCCAAATTTGTCAGGCCTGTCTGCAACTCAACAAAAATATCACTTAGAAAAAAAGGTCACCTGAGACCATACTTCTTTCCCACAAAATATCTTTCAACCTTGGGGAATATGCACCTGTTACAAGCCAATAAAGTATGAATTCTAGTTCCAGCTATTGCACTGGTTGATGTTAAGAGTCCAAAAGGTCATAGAAATATAAATAATCAAGGCCTTTTACCTTAGGAAAGGCAATTACAGTATCATTTAGCCACTCTGCAGATAAGGTAACAACGGATGGGGATAATTCAGGTAGAGCCGAGAACAAAACCCAAAACTCATTCATTTTGCCATGTTCTCTACTGCAAGGAATAGGTTTGGCTATGTTGTCTCTTGACCATTCTTATACCCGACACATGGAAGATATCAATTTTTAGCTGATTTTTTTAAATGAAATCCTTATAAATTTTAAAAAGAGGAATCAAATTTTAATTACCTGAAACCCTGCTTTGTACAAGGTAATTTGCATTATCACAGAGCCCAGAGATACCTCAGCCCCATAAGAAATTACTGTCCAGAAGAGCATTCCATCTTTTTACTCTTCTGTGAAATATGAAACATCATAACCCGAAGGAAATATGACTACATCCTGCTTGCCACCAAACAACTTGGAGGTAAACAGACTACTCCAACCTCTGACCTAATCCGCATAAAATGAACTGTGCCAACCAGGAGATTTTACCACACCTTCAACTTCCCTATGAAATATGAACTTTCATTTCTACTGAGGAAAACTTTTACAGTCCTTTCTCCTGAATAATGGTGCTGGTGCCTAAAAGCTTGCAAATAAAGATTCCCCCTCCCCCCCACAAAAATCTAGTTGGTCTAATAAAAGACATCACCTCCACCATGAGTTATGATTCCTTCTCTCAGTCAGTCATTTTAGTGTCCAACAGTGTAGCACACTCTAGCAAACCTTTATGTAACTCAGTAGTAGAAGTATGCACTGCAGTTACTCCTGTGGGTGCACGGGGGGGAGGAAAGGTCCAAAGACAACAACAGCTGTTTCACCCTCCACCTACTCATGTACCTACTACAACAGTATTCATCAAAGCCAACTCATCGAGGGGAGAAATTACAAGTGCAACCCTTAATTGGTATGAGGTGCCTGGAGTAATTGCAATTCATTTGTATCATTTCATATAGTAAAAAACCTATGTACATAGAAGAAGTGAAGTTAGCTACTGTTGTTTAAAAATTCTGGTTTTGAGCCGTGTGAGCTGTCCCTTTAAGAACAGAGCTGGATACTTAATTGAGAGGGTGTGTATTAAAGAGGGGGTATAAAATGAAGGAAATTTTGCCAGAGTCCACTGAATGAAAGACCCTACCAGCCTAAGATCTAAGAAGGTAAGAACTTGAGAGGAACCAGAAGGTAAGAACTTGAGAGGAAGCCTTAATTCCTCTCTTCTAGCTGTACAATTAGTTTAATGAGATGGGTCTTCTCAGGACACTGCTAATGAACTGTGGTCTTTCAGCTCTATGCAGTTCAGATATTCAGGAGCTCCTGTGTAGAAAGACTAGGAATTGCAAGCTCCTATGTATTGCAACTACAGCTACCATACTGCAAACTGACCACCTTGCTCTGCACTGTTAGCCAGACTCAGTAAGAGCTTACCCAAGCTCAAAACACGGAATTATGTCTGTTACTTGTAGAGGAAGTGCCTTCTTTTCCAGCTGTCTCTACTATCAGGCTGAAGGTATGCTTCTCCCTTTAAAGCCTTACAATATTAGAGGTTATGATTATTTGTAACTAGATAAGTTAATTACTGAAACTAAAGTACCCCCAAAATATAAAAAGTGATGACAAACTGCCTCCAAATACTATTTGCCACATATCTTCAGTAAACACCTTTTTTAAAAGGTATCACATTGTATAATAAAGTAACAAATTAAATTAATTTTTTTTCTGAATTTTGTTTTAATAAAGACCATAGCAACCAATTTGCTACTCTAGCTATCATATGGTAGAGAACATCACAATTGTTAGTATTTAAAATGGAGTGGCAGATAAACAAACTTTGAGCATAGAGTGTGTTTTGGGTTCTTTTGGGGTGGGAGACACAGGGCTTAAATAAAGTCTCTTGAGAGGCAACCTATTTCCTACCTAGCTTCACACTAATTGCTCACAAATCCAGCTTTCAGAGACTTGTGAAAAGTTGGTGAACAAATTTAGCTGGCTAAATGTGTTTTGAAAAAGTAACATTAACTTCAATAACCATATTCAATGCAATGTCTCAGTTTGAGCTGCATTTAATAATCTTTATCTCAAAATAAAAAACATAGGTAGCATATTACACTCTAAATTTGTATGAATTCTCCCTCATGAGTGCTTGATTCCTGTTCATAATTCTGAATATTTACCTTGCTTACTGACAGGAAAAAAAGCATTTACTTTACCACATAAAAGCATACACCCTGAATAAGAATAACATGGACCTGCATTACAAATTACCAGGGGTGGGGAGACGACAAACCAGAAAATACTTACCACAATGAAACAAGAATTATTTATGGAACAATCCTCCTTGTACTTCCCATTAAGGGTAAATTGAACAATCAATTCATAAAGAGGAGCTAGTGTTGGGGCAAAAATTGGAATGCCTTAAAAAAAAAAAAAAA
>NW_017728886.1:89803027-89810683 GCF_001723895.1 Crocodylus porosus
GTGTGAGCTGTCCCTTTAAGAACAGAGCTGGATACTTAATTGAGAGGGTGTGTATTAAAGAGGGGGTATAAAATGAAGGAAATTTTGCCAGAGTCCACTGAATGAAAGACCCTACCAGCCTAAGATCTAAGAAGGTAAGAACTTGAGAGGAACCAGAAGGTAAGAACTTGAGAGGAAGCCTTAATTCCTCTCTTCTAGCTGTACAATTAGTTTAATGAGATGGGTCTTCTCAGGACACTGCTAATGAACTGTGGTCTTTCAGCTCTATGCAGTTCAGATATTCAGGAGCTCCTGTGTAGAAAGACTAGGAATTGCAAGCTCCTATGTATTGCAACTACAGCTACCATACTGCAAACTGACCACCTTGCTCTGCACTGTTAGCCAGACTCAGTAAGAGCTTACCCAAGCTCAAAACACGGAATTATGTCTGTTACTTGTAGAGGAAGTGCCTTCTTTTCCAGCTGTCTCTACTATCAGGCTGAAGGTATGCTTCTCCCTTTAAAGCCTTACAATATTAGAGGTTATGATTATTTGTAACTAGATAAGTTAATTACTGAAACTAAAGTACCCCCAAAATATAAAAAGTGATGACAAACTGCCTCCAAATACTATTTGCCACATATCTTCAGTAAACACCTTTTTTAAAAGGTATCACATTGTATAATAAAGTAACAAATTAAATTAATTTTTTTTCTGAATTTTGTTTTAATAAAGACCATAGCAACCAATTTGCTACTCTAGCTATCATATGGTAGAGAACATCACAATTGTTAGTATTTAAAATGGAGTGGCAGATAAACAAACTTTGAGCATAGAGTGTGTTTTGGGTTCTTTTGGGGTGGGAGACACAGGGCTTAAATAAAGTCTCTTGAGAGGCAACCTATTTCCTACCTAGCTTCACACTAATTGCTCACAAATCCAGCTTTCAGAGACTTGTGAAAAGTTGGTGAACAAATTTAGCTGGCTAAATGTGTTTTGAAAAAGTAACATTAACTTCAATAACCATATTCAATGCAATGTCTCAGTTTGAGCTGCATTTAATAATCTTTATCTCAAAATAAAAAACATAGGTAGCATATTACACTCTAAATTTGTATGAATTCTCCCTCATGAGTGCTTGATTCCTGTTCATAATTCTGAATATTTACCTTGCTTACTGACAGGAAAAAAAGCATTTACTTTACCACATAAAAGCATACACCCTGAATAAGAATAACATGGACCTGCATTACAAATTACCAGGGGTGGGGAGACGACAAACCAGAAAATACTTACCACAATGAAACAAGAATTATTTATGGAACAATCCTCCTTGTACTTCCCATTAAGGGTAAATTGAACAATCAATTCATAAAGAGGAGCTAGTGTTGGGGCAAAAATTGGAATGCCTTAAAAAAAAAAAAAAAGTTTTTACTGATGTTTCTGAATTATTCTGTAGTCTATTATTAATACAATTGAAAACATTGATCCATTTTGACATAGACTCATCAAAATTTAAATAGGCAAGTGTTAACCCAGCCCCGTCCTTTACGTTATCACTGGGGCACTGAGGTATGAATCACCCAAGTAACTCAACCAGCAATAGGGGTTTGTTTTTAATTGAGATTGCCCAAGTTTAAACCTAGTGGGGTTTACCAATAAGCCCATCCCTATACATTCTCATTTCTCTACTTCAACCTTAAAAGTTCTTATTTATCCCTGCCTAAATTGCATGAAAACATGTGATAGTCAGACCTGAGCTGTTATGAAAATGAAAGGGTTTTCCTTTAGAGAAGTAGTATTCAGGTTTTCTGCATGTCCTGTAACTTTAGAATGAGTATGTGAAAAGCAAACAAGCTATGTAGAGTTGTTAAAAATATTTAGTCTTACACATAATTAAAACATGCCTGTAATCTTCTGTATCTTGTTAATACTGGATGAAGATATAGGTGAAGGCTGGTGAAACTTCAAGAAAAAGCAAGCTGGCAAATCTACGCCAAGTTCATCACTCAGTGGTAAAAAGACAGGCTTTCTGAAGAAAAGGATAGAAAGGAAGTCATAGAAGCAGGGGCAATGGTGACTATGTACAGTGCAAAATTAAGACACATCTAGTACCTAATTCTACATGTACCTATTCTAGATAGCTTTTTCTTCCAACCCCAAAAGTCTTCCTCTGAAAAATGCAAGTAAAGATCAGACATCAAAGCAAGACCTGCATAAAAACTAACAGAGGGCCAGTGAGACCCAAGAACATGCAGAGCATGAGGATTCTTGCTTTATCTGTTTTATTATGGTTCATTGAAGAAAAACTGTCTCTCAACACTGACTTTTTATTGTGCCAGCAATCAGAGAGGAAACACCACTTTCCTAGAGGAAGTTTAAGCCAAGGACATGAAATATTACATACAACTCAAACTATAATGAATTGTCACACATCTACCCTATTTCCATTTAAAAGTATGAACTTCAAGCACATATTACTTCATCAATAAGTTGTTATAAAGATGGCCGGACAAAATCATCAGATTGGACCTTTCTGGCCTCAAAAATCTATGATTGTATGCACCTCAGACACTTTACACTACATTTGGGGAAACTGTCAAAGCCACAGATTATGCAGAGTACTCCAAAGAAAATAATACCATCAATAAATTATATAGTTGCTCAAAAGCTTGCATTTCTTATATAAGCATAGAATCAATAGAAATTATGTCAGAGGTTTAATATAAATGGGCTGCAAAGTCACTGATGTGTTCAGAAGTGTAAATAGTGCCTCTGAATCTCACCCATCTTGTGTTTGGGAATCCACAATCAATGGAGAAATAGGAAGTTTGTGTGTCATGTCTGAACCTCCAACAGTTACAAACAGCTTTGTTCCACATATGCATGAGCCTGAGAGAAAGGGAGAAGACTGTTTTGTGCCATTGTATTTATTTGCATATGACAGTGTAAATGGCTGTAGTATAGAACTTGTGAAATGTGTCAGGCTGAAATGTTTGGAGCCCTCTAGTCATCTACAAGAGCTGGCACAACCCAGGCTGCTGCAGCAACCCAGGGTGCTGCAGCATAAGCTTTCCTTCACCATTTGGTCAAAGACTGCTTTGACAACTGCCACGTAGCATCAGCTGTGGTAGTAGGTTTGCAGGTTACAAAAATTAATTGCCAGCAAACAGACAGGTTCACCACAGTCCCATTGTATGACTTGATCACTGCTAGTTCAAATTCAAACCAATGTGGCAACCCAAAAGCAGAAAAGTTCTTATTTCTTTATCCATCTTGTCCTTACACTAAAGCATTTCTTACTTATGAATACCTGAGATATACTTAAGAGAAATCAAGGTTTTGAATTACTGCTAAATTCACTTAGCAATTTTCTGCTAAAAATCAAAACCCCAACTTGTCACTGAAAAAAAGTTACTTCATTTTGAGGGTAAAGCTCTTATTAACTACAACTGATTCTTCTCAAATACTTGTAAAAACTAGAATTTAGTCAGTGGGGGGGAGCAGGCAAGGGAAAGAGGAATACATTTAAACAGACCAAAAAAAATTAATCGTTATTTAAATTTTACCAGGGTTTAGTTCTTCTTCCAGAACTTGATAGGGTGATATGTAAAATTCAATGTTCATAGGGGTTCCTAAAGTAGAAATAAAAACTACAGTTGGTTACTATAAAAACGTTACTTCCCCCAAGCAACAAAGGACTCCTTTTAAAAAACAAACTATCATGACACCTCTGCTTGAATTTGTACATTTTCCAAGTCGCTATATTTGAGTTTTTAGCTCTCTGATGAATCAAGAAATGTTTAGAATCGGGCTATTTAAGTTAATCTCTTGAAACATACATCATACTTCAACAGCCTTCTGTTCAAACTTAGCAGTTCAGTAATAATTTTAAGTTTCCTGAAGTGACTCATCTCTTCTGGGAAAGGAAAGCTGTAATCCACAATCCAGGGCTGTTCCCAGGGAGCTGCGCAGCAGCTCAGTATAGCAAGAAAACATGTCAAAAGTACTCTTCAGAATGCATAGTCTTTCAAAAAAACAGAATCCACTGAGAGTTAAAGCCTAGGGCTGCTGCCAGTAGCCTAGCCTAAGGTGAAAGGTGCTATAACCCTTCAATTTGGTAACCCTCCATTTTATAGACTAGCATCAAATTATTTTTAGCAATTCTGGTGGGTGTCTTGCAGTTACTCCCAAAATGTGATTTCCCACCTGACCTCAACACTGGCAATATTGCTTTTCAACTGGTGTGAAAATCGGGCTGTTGGAGTCAGATCATTGAAGCCCAGACAGTTTCTGGGGTGGCAGTGAGGTGTGTGTATAGAGCCTTGGAATACAGATGTTCAATCAAACATGACTACAACAAATAAATATGCATGGTACTCAGTAATTAAGGCTCTCCATTGTGAACAGACTCTCTTTTTAACAGAAGTTGTTTACCTCCAGTTCTTGGCACAAGGTGTCCTACTTTTCCATGAAGTACTTCAGTAACTCTGTTGACATCCTGTGTCCTAATTTTATAAAACACACTCTGGTCAGTGGTTTTAGTGAAACAATGGTATTCAGGTCATTTTAAGCCTCAAACATTCTTTCTTCTCTTCGCACAGTGTTATTATGTTGCCTGCTGTCTATAAGAGGGAACTTGCATGGCTCTTACTGGTTAGGTTGCTAGTTAAAATTTTGTGATAGACTCCACTTAAATAAGTATTTGTACTTGCTGCATATTTAAAACTTGATATGTTCTGAGCTTACATACCTTCTTTCACAGTCTAGGATATAAGGACTGTATTAAGATGACCAGTGCAAGGACAAGACGGGAGGGAGGCAGAATAACTGAGTGACCTGGATAAACTGGAACTCAAATGACTGTCACACCTTTCTCCAACTTCATCCCTTCTACAGGTGCAAGCAAAATAATGAGCTGCAAAACTTTAAAAGGCAGCTGAATAAAATCTACTCAGCTAAACAAATAGCTCATTCATGAATTCACAGTTAAGTCTGTCTGTGAATATCCTGAGCAATTGCAACTAGTGAGGAACAGAGTATTTTAGTTTAAATAAAAAATGGTATTCTTATTAAGGGAACACCACACAAAAATAAGTTAACAATATGTTCCTGTACTATAGTGGAGCTCTGCTTGCTGAGGCTGTTTAATAGGCAAATCATCTGAAAGTCTTCCAAGCCCTCTGTACCCCAACTCCGACTTCTTGGTTTGTTTGTATGCTTTTTTTTTTTAATAAAGGGCTAAAACTGCCAACGGGTTAAGGAGACCCACTGATGAATTGTCCCCTACCCACTTTTAGTTTCACTCTTTAGAGAAAGATATAGGCCTAGACCAGAACTTGGATAGAATATAAGGATCTCAACAACTACATTTTGCTTCTTCTGTAGGAACATTTTGAAACTATCTTTCTTCCATGTTAGTATATCCTGTCCATGTCTAATGGGTGTCCTTTCAACTGGCCAGTTCAAAGACATTAAATAGAAGGCAGACACAGCCCTTATTTTGTTTTCTACACCTCCTGAAGAAATAATTTTTTTAACCTCTCCTATCTAATTGTGTAATGGGACCACATAGGGTGGATTGCTATAGACATAGACCTTTCTGTTCAGCTGCTGGTAAGTTGTACACCTGGACTGCAAGGATATCGACTTGTGAGAACTTGCAGATCAGAAGATTTGCAATGCTACTACACTAACCACTGAGTTATTGCGAAGATAGTGGAAATTAAACCAACTAAGGATCTGGCCATATGGCTTTCCTTATTTGACTAAAACCATGACAAAGATACCAAGCTTCCCATTAGGAGAAACCTCCACATCCATCCACAATCCTCTGTATAATTATGTTAAACCAATGTAATAATTTCTGAGTCAAATGCATTTTTTTAAAAATGCACCATGCAGTCTCAAAGTTACCTGTACAGAAGGGACATGGACCAGAGATCTTTTTCCAGGGATTGCAAGACTAGATACGCCTTAGCTTTCATATCACTGGGAAAAAGAATGTGGATTAAATAAATGGATCAACCACAAATAAAAGCTAGTTACATTTAAAGGAAATACAACCTATTTCCTGGAATTTGGTACAGATTTGACAAGTCTTCTAGAATCTTTCCAAAGGCAGCATAGTCTTTCATTCTAAAGATAAAGAACAATTACTGCAGCCAAAATACAAAAGAAGATGACTTAAACATCATATAGCTTTCTATAGCATGTTGAGGACATTTCAAACAGCACCACGGACCCGATTATCAGATTTGGCATATCAAACACTGTTTTGAAGATTTACTGAGAAAAAGAGGAAGTATGAATTTTGGCACAGTTACACAAGCAATGCAGCTTAAGCAGATATCACTGGAATACACATTACTAAAAGCAATGCACATGCACCATTTTTGTATTTGACAGCTGGAAATGTAATGTTTCAGCTTGGAACAGCGTTTCTTAATGTTTCAATACAGTGAGTCATAGTATCACTTTGAGACTATGAACCCATACATAGTCTCTCTTATCAAAACATCAAGGTTTTTATTAATGTTACATCTCCTAGCAGCAATGTGAGAGACAAATCTTAAACATATTTCTATGAATAGGGAAACTTTAAAAATGCAAAAACAAACTGAGAATAAAAGAACTTACTCTGCATGTCCTACATTCTTGCAGAAGGTTTATGCATTTCTCATAGACCAGTCAGAGGTTGCTCCAAACCAGCTAGAGTCCTGACAACAACCTCACTGTGGCAGCCCTGAACTGAGCGTGTGTAAAATACTATTTATGCAGGTTTTTGGGTGAGCTTTGCAGCCCTGCTGAACTCTGCGAGTCTGTGGCTATGCTGCTATTGACATGCAAGTTAGCTACCTACACCTTTCACTGCCATGTAACCATAAAAATTGTGTAACAGTAGTAGGGCTGGGCAAAGCTTCGGTCCCCAATTTGTTTCAGCAGAGATTTGGCCCAATTCAGTGGCTGAATCTGAATCAATTCAGAGAGATTAAAGGGTCCTCTGATTCGATTTGGAAAGATTTGGAGATTCGGACATAGAAGCAGCTTTAAATGTTTTTTCTACATACCTCTGGGTAGCAGGCAGCTTGTGAGTGCTGTGATGCTGGGGTGCATGGACTGTCCCACAGAAACATGGAGACATCCTAGTGCACTCAGCAACAGACCCAGAAGTGAACCAGAAGCACTTCTGGGTCTGCCAGGGGACGCATGGGGCCCCCCCACACACACACCCCTCCAGCTCAGTGACTAGTGCCTCCTGGGACGGGGAGGGGGGCAGCTGGGGTTCCCCTGCAGCCAATTGCCGAACCAGGGAGGTGCAGGGGACCTCTCCAGTGCGCTCCCTGGCAGACCCAGAAGTGGACCGGAAGTACTTCCGGACCACTACCGGGTTCACTGCAAAAGCACATGAAGGGTCCCCCCACACACACTCCTGCAGGATGCTCTCCATGCCCCAGCTTTGAATCAATCACGAGCCATGCCTGCTACCTCAAGGTATGTAGAAAAAGTTTTTGAAGCTGTGTCTATGTCCAAACCGCTGATTCTCTGAATCAGCATCATAGTTTCATAGTTTCATAGTAACTAGAGTCGGAAGGGACCTAGGAAGATCATCTAGTCCGACCCCCTGCCTTGGCAGGAAAGAGCACCGGGGTCAGATGACCCCGGCAAGGTGCTCAT
>NW_017728886.1:89811375-89818718 GCF_001723895.1 Crocodylus porosus
TGTTTTTGTTTGAATTTAAGTGGGGCTGGTTGTGCTCCAGGGTATGTTGGGGAGAAGAGCGAAGGCTGTTCTCACACCCACACAAGAAAGAAACAGGAGTGTATGGAAGAACTCCTTAAGATAAAATCTCTTCACGAAACAAAAAGGAAGAAAGACTAGACTGAAAGCAGTACCCCAATCAAGAAAAGAAAAATATAAATAGTTCTGAAGTTGACTTTGCCTTGCTGTGCACCTGTTATTCTGGTGTTCAATAAATGGAACTAAGTGTTGTTGGGTTTTTTTAAGGTAAAAACAAAAGTATGTAAAATAATTTGAAAGTGTCACAGGATGTATAGATGTTAATGGATAGGGGCTATAAGAAGGGAAAAAAAGTTAACAACAAAGAATTGATCAACTATATACGATCTGGATTCAACTGATGATCAAAAAATCTTGGGCATTGTCCGAGGGTGTTAGAAGAGAGGGGTAACCCAGATAACAATCTAGTCATATTACTGATTTCCTACTGCGTCAGTAACACCTCCCAACTGATAACGTAAAATAAGATCAAGACTTGGCAGGTGAGAGGCAGAATATAATGCAGAAGTACACAAATCTGGCAATCAGATAGATAAGAGCAAAAAATCAAACCCTCAAGTATCAAGGAAAAGCCCCACACTTTACTATTACCATCCAACATTGAGCAATAAAATACCATAAAACTAGTTTAATTATATGAAATAGCATCTTCTAATGCAATACTGCTTGTACCCCTCCCTACGTTTATTACACACTGTAACTATACATCATTAAGGCCATAATTGAAAGCCAAGCAATTAATCACCTATCTATAAATGTAGAATTAAAAACTTTGAAATTAGCTATCCACACCTATGAAATTATAGATCCTTCAGTTTAATTTTTTTTAATGTAGATAAGTTTATTAAAACAAAACTCCAAAATGTGTAATGCAGGCCTCAGAATATCAACAAGTATCCTGTCTGTCTTCCATTTCTTACCCAATTACCCATTTTTTGTCCATCTCTCCCCTACTATGGAAATTAGTTACTAAAATACACTTGGTGGTATCTAGTAAGTGAAAAGATAGCTATTGACCAAATTTGGTCTTTAAGTATACTTTAAACTCCAGTCAAGCCTTCAATCCTTATAATGGAGGTTACTTTTGGAACAGGGCAAGAAACATCTAACAGGGAATCTTTTAATCTACATTATGTCCATTAAAAATATCACTACTGAGATCATATTTCCTTTGTACCTGGTTTCTTCCTCAAAATTTCAGTGTTGCGTCTTTCTTTCACCGCCATAAACATAAAGTCAAGGTGTAAATGTAGAACAACATCTATCTAGCGTTAATATTTGGAAGACACATGTATTTTAAGAATCTGTTTGGTTACTAGTCAAAATTATAGTTTGTATCAGTTTGGGGGGTTTTTTTTGTAGTTTCCATTCTTTTACTGTGGCATAATTATACAGTCCTATACAAAACTAACACATGCCCAATCAGTATATGTCCAACTGGTACACAGAATTTAAACATTCTAGACTGTACTTATTGCTTAGAGGTAAAAGGTAGCTTTCAACCTTTTTAGACCTAAAGGCACCCCTCCAAAAATGTAAACTCTTAGTTTTTACTTGTTTTTTTCACTAGAAAAACATCAGAGCAATTTTTCTGTTGCAAAGAACTCAGAACGATCACCATAAGTCATAGTGTTTTTAGCATAATTAATTTCTATTTAAAAACCAGGTTTATCTTATGAATTATATTTAAGCACCTAGCAGTGCTAACACTGTGTGGCACCCTTGAAAAATTGAGGGCACCCTAATTGAGAATCACTGGCTTAGGTAAACAGGTGTAATTGTACGGACCTTAAAATTTAGGTCAGAAGGTCCAAGCCATGCTTAATTACATTTATATTTTTATTTATTATTTTATTTATTTACAGATTTGACAGTACAAGAACAAAAAAGCCCTGTAACATGAGGAATTGAGACGACTCCTCTTTAATCTATGATCTACATAGCAATAATTATTTAATGGTCTATTTTTTCTTTTCACTTTCTAGACTCTCAATTAAAAGAGGGAAAAGATAAATTTTAGTGATATGTAACTTCCTGTCTTCAGGTTGTTTAAAAAAGGAGACAGCTGTACCATTTTCCCCCCAAATCACTATGTTAAATAAGGCTTCCATTAATTGTTTCAAAATGATAGCATCATGACTATTAGATAATCCTTTTCTAATCAACAAGGGAATCCAAGCAATTCTGTACCTTAGATGCTGCAACAGATCTTCACAAATCTAGAGCAGGAAAGAAGAGATAAAGCGATCATGCTTTACTATTTAGAAATAGCTCCTTTGGCGACAACAGATTATTCTCCATTACTTAACAGCATTATTTTCTCTAAGAAATCTAAATCCTATTTTACAGTTAGTTGTTTTGCCAAAAACTTAATAAAAGAATACTAAGAAATGAGCAACTGTGCAAAGAATTACATAACATTGTATCTATTGTATTGTATCTAAATAAGATACAATTGATTTTTATATATTATTGCTAAAATCCATGGAGTCTTTGCCATTTTTTTTATTAGCAATTATTGTGCTGCAATTCTTTGAATATGAACTTCCCTTAATTAGATATTTCAAAGTAACTGGTGGATTTTCTTCACTAGGATTCCAAATTTTTATTTAGGACTCTTTCAGATTTTAATAATAGCACTGAAGTTTTCCACAGAACATGTAGAATGCTGAAAGCGAAAATGCAGGCTTCTCTTCACTATACCGATAAAGCTGTTTCAACTTTAATCTGAAATAATCACTTGTAATTACATGCAGGAACAACAACACTTAGTACTTTTATTTTGTAGTAACCTTATTCCAGTATTTTAATAAGAAGCTCCTGGAATGTTTCCACTGGTAATCTGCATTAGCCAGAATGTGTGCAATCATGGGGTAGATGGCTGAGAAATACAACAGGAAAAGATGCTTCCATTTGAAATATATATTAAGTTTCATCTTATTGGCAACATAGCATTAGGTCCTGATACCTGGCATGTATTGAAAACAATTCAAATTGAAAACCTGTATTTTAAGAAAGGGTGACAACCTGGTAGAAAATCTGAGGATGGCTATATTCAGAGACCGTATAAACCCCGATTCAGAAATCATACAAGTCATACCTTGTATTTGCTACTAAGATTTTAATAGATGACTTCCAAGGGCTCGGTCCAGCATGTTAAGGAAACTTAAATATATAAAGAAACTCAGTAGAGACATCATCTGTGAGAGCAGCTCAGTCTGCATACCTGCTCAGTCCCTGCCACTTCAGATGAGACTGCTAAACAGGATTCCAAGTAGTACAAATTGCTAAGTCCCGTAGGAATGAAGCTGATAACATTGGTAACTCACAGGAATCAGTCAGTCTACTGTGGAATTTTGTTCAGTAGCACAGGTGTATTCAAGTCATCATTTTTCCACAACTAACTATATAAGACACTCTTATGAACTTCTGTAAAGGAACAAACAAAAAGCCTTACCACAGGGGCCTCTCCAGGGTGAGCCAACTTTACATCTATCACCTTTCCATCCTTCTCCAACTGAACTTCTACATAGAACATATCTGAAGTTATGTAGCAAGATGTTCCATTAGGGCTAATGTGGGAGTTAAGCCTATGGAAAAGGAAAAGGAATTGTATATTTAAGAATTTGTTTGAGTGAAGAACAGAGATGAGTTTATTTTATTTGGGGGTGTAAGGAGATTCTAAGAAAAATTCACTTCTCTACAATAGCTGTTCCTTTGCTTGGCATTTAAAAATGACCCAAGCAAGGATTATGTTTTTGCCTTGCTCTTCTGCAATTTACATTATCATTTGCTGAACATTATTTGCCTTGGGCAGCAGCACTGATAACTGCATGACCCCAACTCCACCCAAGCAACAGGTCTAGGAATGGTACAGGTAATTGTGCGTCATGCATTCTCCATTTATTTCACTTACGTGAAATAAAAGGAAAAAAAGTTCATGAGATGTTGGCAAGTCAGCCACATGGTAATTCTCACTGGATTTGAGGCAGTTCAGCATCACTTAAATCTACTGCCTAAACTTACTTACCCCTTTTGTTTAGATAAAAATTCCAGTTGGTTCATCATAGCAGCCAGAGATTTAGCTGCAAAAGGAGAAATATTATTTAATTTTGAACTGGAAAACAGTATCAAGGTATTTGTACTCTAAAAAGTATGATTAGTAATAAGTCATAGGCTGTAATGTTTTCCATTAATTAGCAACCAATCTCAGTTTGTGCTTAAAGAATGCTTTACTGGAAATAGTACCATGTTGGGATCTGGGGTTGAGAATCCGGTACGTACTTTGGAAAGCACCTGCTGCAAAGCCAGTCAGAAATTCAAACAAATGTAACCAAGTGAAACAGTTACAAATTACTGCATCAAACTTGGGGGTAGAGAGATACAGTATTCTATTAAATAAAGCTTTAAAAAGAACAGTTTGTTGTACAACACCAACAGTTTCAAAGTAGGAAAACAAACAGAAGTGACCAAGAGAAGGACACATTTTGCCCAAAAGCTCATTTGACACCTCTCCCAACTATAGCTTGTCTAGTTAGTAAAAGATATCACAAAGAAACCCCAGACAAAACAAACAAGAAAACAAAACAAAACAAACACCCCCCACCCCACACACCTTGCTTCTTGCATATTTCCTGTAATGTTATGGCTAAAACACCTCTCCAAACCCAATATAAAAAAAAACGAATTACTATTCAGATAAATAAGAGTTTGGATAACAAAATATGTACTATATTTTTAAGCCAACTTCAGTCATACCTCTGGGTTCATGTAGGGTTTAGCACAAGGGTGCTAAAATACTGAGTACAGGCCTCTGGACACTGCCTTTCATTGGAGAATCAATTACCACCACTTTCACTTAATCAAAGTCAGTAAAACATTTGACAATAGACTATGCAGTTTCTTACAGCTTGTTACCATTTAAAGTTTTCTGTATCTTCTCCAAGCAAGAAAATAATGGACGATCTGCAGTAACAGCACTGGAACCTTGAGCTGGTTTTTCCTATCACAGTTGCAAGGAAAGGTGAAGTGAGAAAAGAAAAGACTGGGGGGGGAATCACTATCCAAAGTAAAAAAAAATACTTGGTTATAGATCACAGCTTGAAACCCAACCTAATAGCAGGACCAATTTAACTCCTAGAAGAATTACTGAATTTAATATGGAGACAGGAACAAATTAGGGCTCTGATTTTTCAGGCACTTATAAGTTACAATAGCATCCAGCTCTAGAGCAGATTCACCAAACTAAATGGATTAATGGAGACTACTAATGTGTGAAGCAATGGGGGGAAATATTCAAACTGTGTAGGAAACTGATTATCATTTGATAATCTGAGAGTTAGTTTCATTGTACTTCCAAAGGACAAATCCAGAGGTCTTCTTTTAATGTTTGGCCCAAGTAAAGAATAAGCAATACCATGTCAGGATTCCCATGAAAACATGTTTGTAAGATTGGGGCCCAAACATCTTTTCAAAATAAGAATTAATTAGAAATCAGTATTTCCAACCCTGCTTCCTGGCAATGCAGTCTGAAAACCCCCCAAACATCAATAAAAATGTAGCACTGTAAGTTCACTCTCAGCAGCTTAAAAATAAATAAATAAATAAAAATCACAATCCAATATAGGTTCAACAGTGGAACCAGAACATCATTTTTGTTCAGAAAGACAGTTTACTTAACCATTAAAGAGGAATATGGAAACAAATCTGATTAGCTCTTTTTATGCTTCACTCACTGATCTTGCTGGAGAAACAATAATGTATACAGGAAGATGCTAGATTTGATTATCAATATAAAGGAGAAGCAGCACTCATTCCTTAAAAGATAAGGACAAAAGATACTCCTAAAAGCATTCCACCTCATGATGGATCAAATACCAAAGTCCTTATTTATTGCCCAATGTTGAAAAGGCTTATGCACTTAGCTAAATTGACATATTATGAGCTTGGCAAATATAGCTCAGACAATCACTCTGGGGCTGTATTTGCCCCATAAAGAATTCATGAAAAACAGTTTCCTACACCATTTTAAAGTATCTCTGTCAATTGCTCTATAAAAAAAAGGATAACATTTGGGTTTCAGAAGATGTAATCATTCCAATTCGCCTTTAATATCAGTTAATGAAGCATTTTTCTTATTTACCCTTTTGTCACACATCCTCCCCTCAGCTTTGGCCTGGCTACCAGCAAGCTTGCTAGTCATTCTTACCATGCAAATTCGTACAAGTTTCAGAGTTTCACTCCATGGTTTCTGTGCATACTTTAGATGCATCTTTTCCATTAAAGCATTTGTTGAAATAAGTTTCCCAGAATCTGGAAAATATTTTGAAGTTTTCTGATGCATGCAAGTGCCACATTTTACAAGCTGATAGGGTAATACAAATAAAAGATCTAAAGTTATCTCTTTTTAACCTGCCTCTTTTAAAGCCTTCCGCATGATGTTTCACACAAGGAAACTTAGAAAAGTTCTATAATGCTTCTGGTTTACAGTTTCACTAGGGAGGCAGGATATCAAGGAATCTGCACTGAATATTGCCATTATACTATTATTGTAAACAATAATCTGAGAGGAGATGCAAGACCCCCAAGAAAATAGTAATTTACATATATACTCTTATATTTAAAACTCAGGGGAAATTAAAACCTTGTGAGAAATATATACTTTCTCTGTGTGCGTGAATGAATATTCTCTCTCTCTCTTTCTATATATATATATATATACACACATATACACACCCTCTTTCTCTCTATATATAGACGCCCTTTTTCTATACCCTATCTCTCTCTCTATATAGAAGGTCTCTCTCTTAACCCTTCCCAAAATCTAATTTCTTGAAAGTTTTTAAGTCTCCCGAGTTTTATATACAAGGAAATTAGATTTTGGAGAGGGTTAAGAAACATACACACACATGCGCACCAGCTTCTGGCTTCTGCCAAGGCAGGGGTGCCTCCAACCCCGAGCCGTTTCCAGCTGTTACAGAAGCGGCAGCCCGGTCTTGGCCCAGCCTCGAGGGGAACAGGGCTAAAGAAGACAAGTGCCTTCACTCCATAGCGGGTGGGTCAGAGCTGCCCCGCGGCCCCCCTCGCCCCCATTTGACACGTGCAGCGAGGCTATCGTCGCAGCCACCCCTGGGTAACACCAGGCGCCCCACCGCAGATAGCACCTGCGCGCGCAGCCCCCGGGCCGGTAGGGCAGCCCCCGGCCCTGCTCTGCCTCAGCCTCACGGCGGCCCCCAGCTCGGCCTGGAGGCGGCAGGGATCCTGCT
>NW_017728886.1:89819168-89834018 GCF_001723895.1 Crocodylus porosus
AAGATCCGGAGCCCCCCTCCTTGCTGGAACATTCCTCCCTCCCCACTAGGACACAAGGACCAGCAACCAACTCCTCTCCTCTCCAGCTCATCCCCCGCAGGAGAGAACCAGTGACTCGGCCTACATCCCCCCTTCCTCCCTGCTGCAGGAGGCACAGAGCAAAATCTTCTCCTCCCTATTGCAGTCAGAGAGAGTGGGGCTGGCCCAGCAGAGCCCTGCCCACCCTGTGGCATTCCCAGAGGGGCAATGCTTGAACCTGCAGGGCAATAAAGCACTCAGAGCTATTGCTTCCCTCCCTGTACAAGTGGAAATAAAGGCTGCAGCTGAATGTGCCTTTTGTATAGCCTCTGATAGGCATTGCATCTGTGGCTTTTCCCATTACTTCCCTTTGCAGCCCAGCCTTCTTCATTAAGATTCATCTCAACCAGTACCCTGAAGTTTGATCCCTAACAATAAAAGAAGTTATAAGGTCCCTCTTACCTGAAGGACAGGCCTAGGTTTAGTAGGGTGGCCATCATAGAGGACGTTCCGGTTTTCTGCTACTCTATCCTCTATTGATACAAAACCTGACCCCTTTATGTCCTCTATTTTTCTCCTCGAGATACAGAACCCAACGCCTCTATTTTTCTTCAAGAGGACATAAAGGCGTGGGGTTGCATAACAATAGAGGACAGCCGGACTGTGATGCCCACCCTCATGTCTAGGGTTGCCAGGATTGCCCCGGAGTCTCCAGGAGATAAATTTCCAGAAGATGGTTTGATCAGGAGCGCTGAAAGTCACCTGGGAGATAAATGATAGGGCATTCATTAAAATAAATAATGTTGTTAAATGTTGAATCTGATTTATACAGTTGTTCAGTGGTTTTTTTAAATGTAATAGTAATGTGCATTTGCCTTCCTGCCGTAAAGTCATTAATGTCATTACACCATGTGATGAAGCCTCCCAGAATAGATTCAGATAGGGTTGGCAACCCTACCTATGTTGGAAGTATCATAGAATCATACAATAGTAGGACCAGAAGGGACCTATAAGATCATCGAGTCTGGTCACCGGCCGTGGGCAGGAGGTGATTGGGATCAAACTAGCTTAACAAGGTACCTGTCCAGCCTCCTCTTGAACATCTCCAAGGATGATGACGGCACCATCTCTGCTGGGAGTGTGCTTCAGATTCTGGATACCCTTACAGAATAAAAGGTTTTCCTTATGTCCAGCTTAATTTTTCCCCAATTAGCTTGTGTCTATTGGACCTTGTCCTCCCAATGGGTGCCTTTTCTGAAAAGTTTCTCTCCTAGATCTTGGTGTTCACCCCTGTTACACTTGTAGGCAGCTATCAGGTCACCTCTCATAGTAGTATACTGATCTTCTATAGGAAAAATGCCACATTCATATACATCTTATGCTGTAGTTTAGGTGGGCTTTGGTATTTATCTGTATTCTTTTCCTTGTTGTAAACTATGTCATTACAAAACTCTTGTCATGTGTACTGGGAAGCCTAAAATATCATTAGAGAACAAAGGCTCTGAGCTTCCAAATGTTCAAGTCCCATTGAATCCAACAGGGAAGTAGAACAAATCGGTGTCTATGTCCATTCAATTTCAGTTCAGGTGCTAACCACAGAATTGTTAAACGTGCATTGCAAGTAGGCAAATGGGTGAAGCTACATATAGTTAAATGCAAAATGAGGCAATTAGTTATGCTGAAGATGTAATTACTTCAGTTGAAGATGTAATTACTGATATACATTTAAAGTGATGCCCATATCCCCAGACTTACAACTTGTTTTTTGCTGGTATTATCATGTATAAATTAGTTTTTTAGACTCAAATTGTTGCAGCAGCTTCAGATGTAATTGTCAGTTTCATCTGTGAATTGCCTGACCAACCTGATTGTCTTCTATGACAAGTTGACTGGCTCTGTGGATGCAGGGAGACCAGTGGATGTGGTGTACCTTGATTTTAGCAAGGCTTTTAATACAGTCTCCCACAACATTCTTGCAATCAAGTTAAGGAAGTACAGGCTGGATGAATGGACTGCAAAGTGGATAAGAAACTGGTTGGAGCATCAGGCTCAGACAATAGTATAATCAATGCCTCGATGCCTAGTTGGCAGCTGGTATCAAGTGGAGTGCCCCAGGGATCGGTCCTGGGGCTGTTTTTGTTCAATGTCTTTATCAGTGAACTGGATGATGGCATAGAGTGCATCCTCAATAAGTCTGCAGGTGACACCAAGCTGGAGGGAGTAGTACATATGCTGGAAGGTAGGGCTAGGATTCAGAGCAACACAGACAAGTTGAAGTATTAGGCCAAAAGGAATCTCATGAGGTTCAACAAGAAGTGCAGAGTCCTGCACTTAGGACAGAAGAACCACATGCATCACTACACCCTGGGGGCTGACTGGCTGGGCAGCAGCTCTGCAGAAAAGGACCTGGGGGGGTTACAGTGGACAATAAGCTGAATATGAGCCAAGAGTGTGCCCTTGTTGCAAAGAAGACTAACAGCATTCTGGGCTGCCTCAGTAAGAGTGTGAAGGGAAGTAATTATTCTAGTGATTATTCAGTACTGGTGAAACCATGTCTGGAGGACTGTGTTCAGTTTTGAGCTCCCCACTACAGAAAAATATGTGGACAAATTGGAGAAACTCCATCGGAGGGCAACAAAAATGGTGAGTGGGCTGGGGGACATGACTTATAAGAGGGAACTGGGCTTTTAATTTAGAGAAGAGGAGACTAAGAGTAGATTTAATATGAGCCTTCAGCTACCTGAAGGGGAGTTTGAAAGATGATGGAGCTAGACTGTTCTCAGTGGTGGCAGATGACAGAACAAGGAGCAATAGTCTCAAATTGCAGCAAGGGAAGTTTAGCTTAGGTATTAGGAAGAATTTTCTCACTTGGAGGGTAGTACAGCACTGGAACAGGTTACCCAGAGAGATGGTGGAAGCTCCAACCTTGGAGGTTTTTAAGACCCAGCTAGACAAAGCTTTGGTTGGGATGATATAGTTGGGGATGGTCCTGCTTTGATCAGGGGGTTGGACCGGATGACCTCCTGAGGTCCCTTCTAACCTTAATTTTCAATGATGCTATGATTCATGTATCTGTTTAAAACTTTAACCCAATTTTGTAAATGCATGTTTTCAGTCATCCCAGAGTCTTTGCTTAGTTCAAGTTGGTTTGTACTTCTGACTAGTGGAGGACTCTTTGACCTGGGTGAAATGAGCTGATCATTTTACTGTGCATGTCCATATCACATAATATACCACTACAATTGGCAGATATTGGTGTTTTGAGATAATTTTCTGTGAGGGGGGAGAGGGCATTAATTCTGTCCCTGCTCTAAACCCTCCTGAAATCACTGGGAGCCTTTCCATTGACTTCAATGGTTTGATCAGGCCCTGGATTAAGAGATTAAGTTACCTCGTCACATTTTTTAAAAGATTGTCTTCCAAATGGTGTGAGGAGGCTTGCACTTACTTGCCCTATGTGCGTAATAGCAGCATTCAGAGTAAAAAGAGGATTTAACTCACCCCCTCCCGTGCCCTCTATCCAAAACAGTTCATAAGATTAAATATTTCTTTAAAGAAAAGGAGAAAAGAGCCTCATCTATGGGGCTTGAATATTCATCAATTTACTTATATACAGGCAGTCCTCGAGTTACATTTTGCACTTAAGACGTTTATAAATTCAAACCCTGTTTCAACTCTACGATGCCAGTTTCAGCTTACAACTCTTGATCTGATCCAATACCATGCCAGTGGACAAGTTCGCTGCGCGGCTCATCTCCCTAGAGAACATCTGGCCAAACTTCTTTGGATACTTTCTTTAAGAAGGCACACAACGCTCCAGAAAAACTTGCAGCCAAGACTCCTGGGAAGACTCCAGCCAAAAACCCTTCAAAAAGTCCAACCAAGAGCCCTTCAAAAAGTCCAGCAAAGTCACCTCAAAGAAGTCCTTCCAAATCAATATGATTGCTATTTACAATATAAATACATTAATGTAGCTATATTACTCATCTATAATTGATCAAGTACAAAATTCTGGGGTATTTGTGGTGAAAATAGGGTATTGGGCCTTTCTTCAGAAACCAATCCCCCATTTATAACATTGTTTCTTATGAGAAAATTGGTTCTGAGTCGCAACATTTCCACTTAAGAGGTGGTTTTCAGGAACCAATTATGTTGTAAGTCTGAGGACTGCCTACATTTAATGCTGGCTGAATATGGATGTTATGTTGCAAGTGCTAGTTTTGTAAAGTTGCTGCTTGTCTTGGAAGAGCAGTTTTTCTACTCAGCTACAGAAACATAATAATGTGTGCTATCCTTACATGTGAGAATTAGCATCTTATGTATTGGTAGAAAGACCCTCACATAAAGGTATTGTTCAAGTATGTGGAAGTGTCATAAGAAGTTATCATAGTCAGAAGGAGGGTTAGAAATTAAAAAAGAAGCCAATTATAGCATTCCTTGGAAATTAGAAATAGAAATGATAATGTTATGTCATTTAATTAAAAGAAAATAAAGGGAGTAGGCCAAACTCCAGTCTCAGTGTGTGAGAGTATCAATATTCCCCTTTAAGATTTGATGAATGAACCCATCTAGGCAAATATCCTGCCATTTTTTAGAAAGAAACTCTATAGGGGTACATGTGGAATAACTCGTTTCTAAGAAAAATTTCCTCAGAACCCTAACTACACGTAGTTGGAGGTTGGAATATACCCTAAAAGTTGTCAGTTTTTATCCTTCCTTTAAACACATTACTATATATCTGTATTTCTCTCCTTATTGCTCTTTACTGAAGCCAGCTAAGCTACCAACCTTAGTGATAATTTGGACAATGAGGCGCTCCACAAAGTAATCCTGCATTCTGCAAAGTGATTCTTTTTATTAGGTTTGAATTTACTACTTCCCTGTTTAACTGAATACCCCTTTGTTCTGATATTCTGAGAAAGAATCAACAGAAGTTCTCAATCAATATGAAACCAAAGAAACCATTGGCTTCAATGAAATTATTCCAGATTTATAGTAGTGGTACAATTTGGCAAACTGACCAACATTTTTTAATAATAGCAGTTTGGCAAAGGTTCTGAGATTGTGATTTATGTATTTAAAAGATATTAGTGGATTATTTTTGTTCCTGCCCTTTCTATTAATTATATATACAATACAGAAACTTTTCATATAAAACTTGCATGTAAAAAAGTTAGTAACATTGCCTATCAAACAAGTTAAAATACAGTCTCAGTTATTTTCCCAAAAAGAGGCTGGACAGGGGGAGTCTCCTTCACTTTATTTTTATCAAGGCCTCAACTTATTGATGTAGGCTGAGAATGCAGCCTGCAGCAACTACACACAAATGAGTTAGGATAGACTGCAAGTGAAAACAAGTGTAGCCATCTGAAACTACAGGATGTGTTTAAATAGGCAATATGTAATCATCTGAATTGGTATTTGGGCATGTTATTCCAGAAGGTGTTTCAGAGGATATACAGTGACCAGAAACTATTAGAATCTTATGTTATGTCTTACGCAAAGAGAGCAAAATGCCTTTCTGGAGCATCAGTTTTTGCCAAACATGAACCACCAAAATGTATTTCCTAATCCATCATGGCTGGTCTTCCACCTATGCCTAACCTTATTTCAATGATGTTATTAAGAACTGGCAAAATCACAGCCTTGATTGGCATGCCTTGCCATCAGCCTTGCCTTTTAAACCTTCATTTACTTACTACCTCCTGTTCACGATTATATTGCATGAGCATTTTGTGCCTGAGAAATGGAATTTTTTCTTTCACAGGATCAAAATACTAGGAACAAAACAGGTTGATCTGAAATATCAGTTGTTTTTATCAACAGACTATGCAAATTTAATTAGGTTCTTCTAGTGCTAAGTTTTATCTAGGCTGATTTCATTTCACTTGATACTTTGCTCAGACACTTAACAGTACCAAGCTTCAGCTGCTTCCTTTTCTCTCGCCCAATATCATCACCATTCTACTTTGCCATTGGAAAGCAAAGGCTTCACAGAGAGGTATGGAACAAAAATAGCTTTATAGCAAATGATAAAAAATGCAAAAATAAAGTTACACTGACTTCACTAGCCCACATCTTCTCCTCTGGGAATAAGAGAGACATGACATGTCAAGCATTCGTGCCTCTGCACAATGGTAGCATTTCAATCTCCAAATATTGCTACTTTCCCACTCAGAGACCAGATACAGCTTTTCTTCTCACCAAGGTGTGAAAAGGTTTCTTGGACAAGGTCTTGGATGTCACAGGAATGATTGCCTACTAGTACAGAAACTATCACTTTCTTCTGTTCCTCGTCTTTCTTTCAGTACAACCAGAATATATTAATATCTGAGAATCCGATTTTTGTTTTTGTTTCCTTTATTCACAGAAGCACAGAGTTGGAAGAAACTTCAAGTATTATCCAGTTCAAGCCCCTAAAGAGATGCAGGATGCACTGTTCCTAAACTATCCCAGATGTGTGCCTATACAGTCTTTCCTTGAAACCCTTCAGTGAAAGATATTTTCTGAGCAGCTTTTTCCATTTTCCTACTGTTATCATGGTAAGAAAAGTCCCCTGCCCCTCAAGATTGTATCCGAACTTGCTTTGTTGCTGTTTAAACCCATTTCCTTGTATGCTGTCCTCCATGGCAAAGGTAAACTTTTGATCTTGCTCTCCTTTATGGCAACCTTCAAGTTTTTTTGAACTACTATCCTGCTTCCCCCCTTAATCTCTTTTTGCCCAATCCAAATGTATATAATTTTCTCAGCTTTTTTGTGTGTCATTAGTATTCCAGTCCCTTTAATATCTTTGTCACTCACTTCTGGATCCTCTCCATTTGTTCTATGTGCTTCTTTAAATATGTCCAGAGCTGGATACAGGACTCCAACTATAAGGCCTAACTAACACTGTGTAGGGTGCTACTATCACCTCCTGTACCTTGTATGTAATGTTTCTGTTAACATAGCCCAAAATTGCATTTGCTTCTTTTGAGGAAGTATTGCCTGGCTTATTCAGGTTGAGTTTGTGATCCACCATAACCCCTAGCTAAAAGCAGTAGAAACTATTCACAGATGGCCTGCCCAAAGTCCTATAGAAGTTCAAAGATAAAATCTCATTGCATACAAAAGGTAGGTATTTAAACTCAGATTAAATGATTAATGCAGCACTGGTCAGAACTAAAATCACCAGGATATGTCCTAGGTCCAAAATTAAAATATTACTTCAGTGAGGGTAAAAAGAACGAGAGGTCAAAAGTTAATTGCTTAGACGGAAATCCAAGAAGGCCACTAGGTAGAAAGGACATAGAGTATAGGAGATGTATGGGACAGAAAGAAGGAGCTAGCTTGGAGACACTGAGAAAGCAGCAGCTCTTATACGCAGCTTTTTATCAGTATATTTCAAAGGGCTTTACAAAGTAGGACATTATTGTTATTGCTGTTGTTATTATTACTACTGTCACTATTATTATTACTATTATTATGTCATCTTATAGATGGGGACACTGAGACAGGGAGGATGTTTGACTTGCTTAAGGTCACCCAGCAGCAGAACCAGGAATCAAACCCGAGTGTTCTTGAGCCCCACTCTAATACAATGTCTACTGGACCACAGTAAAACAGAAATACGGGAAGAAGCAAACAGACACAGGTACAGATGTAAATGGGGGGAAAATGTAAAAAAATGAAAAGGTGGAAGACAAAAAACAGAAACTGAGATTTTAAAAAAGAAAGTAAGCAGGAAGCAGAATACAAGGACAGTATAAAATGGAAACAAAAAGGAAATCATAACACACAAATTTAAATTTAGAAAATAATATACTATTTTATTTACTTTGTATTTATAATGTTTTGGTGGCAGAAAAGAGAGAACTGAAGGACAATGGGTCTAGTTGAAGCCTTTGGTCTTAAGTCACATTTGGCTTAGTAATGGGTTGGAGAAGAATGACTAAGTTATGCAGGTCATCCCAATAGGTGTTAATACGTCATACCATACCATATTGTCATGTATTCCATACATTCCATTTTTTCTTATATAGACATTCTTTTCAAAAGGTTTAAAACAAGACTGGTAAGACTGATACTTCATATCCTTCCCAGGTGATCTGAATCGAAGTGTAAAATCCTCTATCTCAGAACACAGGGAACAGAAAAATACAGGGCCAGAAGGGACCACCTGTAACACCAGGCAACCACAGAGTATTTGTTAAGTACAAGAGCAGATGCTTCAACCCCTTCCATGCTTCATCCCCACAGTTTTATTATTTATAATAATTATAAAGGTTTAATAAGTAATTATTAACTCATAGTTAACTACCTTAAAGGAAAATCTGACTGTTCCAAAACAGTTTATATTCATAATAATGTTGCCATTCTTTTGTTCTTATTTTTCACAGTTTGTCAGGGATTGAAAACAAAGTATTCCTAGCAATCAGCAAACCAGAAGGCAGCACTCCTTACTCCTATGAGTCATGACTTTAAACTTGCTATAAATGTAGAGCTAATTATTGTATGTTGCATCTCTGGTCAATGACATTTTTCTAGAAATTCAAAGAATGTTGTGGAAAGTTTCTCTTTTAAAATAGCTGGTATTTTAAGTGGGCAAGAAGCCTGAGAAAAGTAAAAGTAATACCAGTTGAAATGTATTACTGGGTAGGGTTCAAAGCTGGCAGTCAAAATGCATTACTCGACAATCTCATGTACAGGCAGTCCTCTACTTATGACGTTTCAAGTTACAATGTTTTGCACTTACAATGTTTCTACATTGACACCCTGTTTCATCTTTTTTACATCAGTTTTGACTTTACAATGCTTGATCCGATGTGACTCCACGCCAGCGAACAAGTTCGCTGCGTCGCTTGTTTCCCTGGAGAACATCTGTCCAAACTTCCTTGGACACTTTCTTTAAGAAAGCACACAAGACTCTAGAAAAAGCTGCAGCCAAGACTCCTGAGAAGGCTCCAGCCAAGAACCTTTCAAAAAGTCCAGCCAAGAGCCTTTCAAAAAGTCCAGTAATGTCACCTCAAAGAAGTCCTTCCAAATCAATATGATTGCTATTTACAATATAAATATATTAATGTAGTTATATTACTCATCTATAATTGACTGAGTACAAAATTCTGGGGTATTTGTGGTGAAAATAGGGTATTGGGCCTTGCTTCAGGAACCAATCCCCCATTTATAACATTGTTTCTTATGAGAAAATTGGTTCTGAGTTACATTTCAACTTAAGACATGGTTTTCAGGGACCAATTGTGTCATAAGTCTGAGGACTGCCTGTATTGACTATTATCACCTATGTTTGTAAGGAGCGTGTATAGCTTTATGTTTCAGTCTGGTCTGGATGTTGTTGCATCATGAGCCTCACTACAATAGCAGCCCAGTTATAAGGCCCTATTGTGCTGTATCTTCTGCAGAAATATTAAATACTATGTTTGTCTCAAAGAGCTTGAAACCCAAATGTATGGGTCAGATAAGGGTAGAAAAAGAAATAGAAGCTAAGGGATGTAAAGTGATTATCCAGGAACACAGAGTAGGTTAGTGACAGTCACAGAACAGAACTGAGATCTGAGTGCCAATGAGTATTATTCTTGTATACATTTGTCTTCCCCTTCTTTCCGCCTCTCCCCCACATGCATACACTGACACGGTTGAAAAATGATACAATTTTCGTAACCAGTCGAGCAGTAGTTTTACTTATTTAGTACTAATGTGTAATAATGAACAGAGAAGGTTGTGAGTTTCTAGCCATTTACATTTCCCATCAGGCAAGACTGCTTCAGAACACATAGTCATTGGAACGTATAGTTCATATCTTTCAGTACTGTTGTGAAAGGATTCTATTAATTTACAAATAAATCTCCTTCACCCTTATTACTTTAACTATACCAGGAATATAGCATTGTATATTAGATGTGATACAATTATATACAAGTCTTAAAAGAGGAAAAGTGATTCATAATACTAGGAAATACCACCAACCCCATATTGATTTCAGTTCAGTGCTGCCTTCCAGTAGGAGTGCTTCCACACCCACAGACACAGCAGATGCTTTGCTTATAAATTTTTTGCTGGAATAGGAGTGTGCCCCCAAAAGCAGTCACTGCCTCTGTTCTTGTTCTATTTTTGCTTCCTAGATAAATGAATTCTATTCTGTCCCTTTGAGTTTACTGAAATCTTGCAGGGAAAATAGGCATTTCCTGCATGATAAGGCTGCAAAAACTGCATTTTCCAATGAAAGGGCTCATTCATTTATGTCACCAGAAACTTGAGATAAAATTACAGCCTTAAATTATGTGTATATATATATAATATTGAAAACATATAGTGTGTCATATTAAAAGGGAAAGGTATTTGCTGCTATAGATTTCATACTCTGTGTACTGAAATGCCACAGCAAGATTTATTGCAGGCAACATAACATGACTTTATACTGTTTAGTATTGTAATTTTTTAAAACAACTGAAGATATTTGCTTCCTGTTAGTATTCTTTCTTGCATTATGTGATATCAGAACAGTGGTCTGCACATCATGACACTTCTTAGCTCTGGCCACTGATAGTCCCTTCCCAGAAATAAGAGATATTTGGGGTTCCATGGGATTTCAAGTTTTATAGTTGACTTGGAGATAGTGAAACTAGAGCAGTCACTCTAGGCAACAATAATAAGTAATTTTCAGGTTCTACCAGTACTAGGATCACTATGTAGCTGCAGACCAGAGGATGAACAATAGCTCAATGCCATACTTACGGTGAGAACATGGTGGATTAAACAGCTATACTACATACATAGATTGCAAGGCTGGAAGGAACCTTGCAAAATCATCAGGTCCAGCCCCCTGCACCATGCAGGAAAGACAACTGGGGTCAAGTGACCCCAGTAACGTGACTGTCCAGTCTCCTCTTAAAGATTTCCAGGGTAGGCAATTGCAACACTGCTGGAAGGAGCTTATTCCATTGCCTGGGCACCCTAGCTGTGAAGAAGTTTTTCCTAACGTTGAGCCTGAAATGGCCTCCCAGGAGTTTGTGACCATTGCTCCTGGTTTGCCCCATGGGTCCCCTGGTGAACAGCTGTTCACCGAGCCCTTGATGTACGCCCCTGACATAGCAGTAAGCTGCTACCAAGTCCCCTTTCAGCCTTCTCTTCTTCAAGCTAAAGAGTCCCAGATCCCTCAGCCTTTCCTCATGTGGCTTCCTGTGCAAGTCTCTGATCATATGGGTGGCTCTTCTTTGGACTCTCTCAAGTTTTTCCATGTCCTTATTGAAGTGGTGTATCCAGAACTGGATGCAGTACCCCATCTATGGTCTCACTAATGCCAAGTAGAGCAGAAGAATCACTTCCTTGGTTTTGCTGGAGATGCATTGATTGATGAACACCAGAGTATTATTTGACCTGCTGGCTACAGCGTCGCACTGCCAGCTCCTGTTCATACTGTGGTCAATTATAATCCCCAGGTCTCTTTTATACGTAGTGCTGATGTTCAAAGATGTTGAATATCCTCCACAGATTTGAACATTGTACAGATGTTCAAAGATCTGCAGCTCTCACCCCTAACTCCTTACTCTTGCCATACCAGTATCTGTGCCAACCTAAAAAGCAGCTAATGTGTGAATTTCTTATGCTGAGACATGCAATATATTTTGCATCTGTTTATCTTCTTTGAAAGATTTGGAAAGATTTAGCTCTGGGCTATCAGATTGGTCTTACTCTGTTTTATGGGGTCAAAGCTAGGTCAGTTTATGTGAACATGTCCATAAGATTGAGCATTTTATTAAAATGAGTTGATTTGGAATGTTCCCATGTTGTGATATCAAGCCATGCTGTTTCTGGGGCTCTATGAGAGATTAAAAAATTAGCTCATAACAGAAATTGAGGCCAAATAAGATGAATCCCAGAGAGAAATTGATCAAGCACTGGCTGAATGCCTAGGATTCCATGTCTTAGAGAAAACTCAGCACAAAGAACAATATTGAATTATAATAAAGTGTGCTCATTGTACAGCTACAGAGACCACAGCTGCTGCTTTAACTATCAAGACTCAGTTTTCAAGATGATCAGTAGACAATGTCAAAAACTGAAAATTTCAAAATTAGATCATTTTAACCAGTTCCATAGCTGGTTGTATTTTTTTTCAAAATGTTACAATATTTCCTCATCTTATTTTTTTTGAAAATGTGAAAATACTCAACCAGCTCTAATTGCTGAAGATGTTCTGAGTGGGGCATACTGCTAAACTGTCATGGTTTGATGAATCAAAAATCTATATCTTACAGTTAGTTTAATAATTTAACTGGGTTGTGTTTTTATATCATGGGGTTAAATCTTGAAGCGCTTATTGAGTTCTTCCACAAAACTCCCATTTAAATTTATGAGTGCAAGAAATGGTTACTAAAGAACAAGAAACACACTTGCTCTTTTTACATTTTTTTCCCCTGCTGCTTCTTGCTACTTGAACAATACCTAAGATCCTCCTTACCTCCACTAAAAATACTTGTTTTTAAATTCGTTGACAGATGCCACCAAAACATGTCTTTGTTATCCAGCAACACATGCCCCCCTCCCCACCACCATTTTTCCAAGTCACTAGCCTTCAGCAGGTGTGGAGGCTATTCAAGCACACTCCTGTTACCAACTTTCCACAAAAAGATGGTCCAGGTTGTGTTTACAAAATAGGTCTCTTCAAATATGATTCTTCCTGTTCCAAACAATGGTTTACAAGCAAGCATGGTGCTGTATCTGAGTCTTGACTAATGTCCTAGCCTGAAAAGCATGTGCTGATCATAAAAATATTTTAGACTAATCAACAGAATTAGGGACATAACTTAAAATTTACTAATATTCACTCTAAAAATAATTTAATTTATCTATGCAGTATAGAAAAAAAATCAAGAAGAGTACTAATTTTCACATTAAATCTAGCATCCAGCATCATATGTATGAAAAATGTACAAATCACACTTATATAGCCACAGTTAAGAACAGAAACTTTTAGTGGAAGAATCAAAAAAAAGAGAGGTTACGCATCCTGAAATCTGGTCAGATCTTGCTAATGCAGTACCTCCCTTGATCTCCCTTTTTGTTCAATTTGTCCAATGTGTTATTTACATAAAGAATGCAAGGTCTGTTAAAGATCAGGTCATTGTGAACTATCTTGCTGCTGTTTAATATGACATGTTGACTTCTGGCATACCTCCAGGAAACACCTGATTCACTATAGTTTTAGGAGCGTGGAAAGCATGCCTCTTTCCCTTTTCTCTTTTTCTCCTCTTCATGTAATACTCTCTTGCATTTTTACTATCTACCTAACTTATCAAGTAGCTTATCTAATCTATTCTGGATTTTCCAAGATGCCAGTCATTGGTCCTTACAAGCCAGTGGGCACTGCCTTAAATAAAATCATGAAGTCACAGAATCAGAAAGAAGTGGAGCTGGAAGGGACCTCCAGAGGTGATCTAGTCCAGTGGTTCCCAATGTGTGGTACAGGAACCACCAATGGTATGCAGACAATCTGTCAGTGGTACACATTAACAGATATATTACAATTACTTTATATGCCAAACATTTGCTGGTGGTACTTAAGGTTGAACTGAAAAATTTGCTGGAGGTACTTATGGTTGTGTCATTTTAAATTGGTGGTGCACAATCTGTCAGAGTTTGGGAACTGCTGACCCCTGCCTGAGGCAGGATCATCACTATCTAAACCATTCTACACAGTCCATAATCTAAACTCAACCCTGACACAACACAGACCAAACACCCTAACCTGCCACAGGTCAAGCAGGGGAACCAATGCCCTGCTTCTATGAAATGTTGTCAATATATGCTCAAGAGATCCCAGGCAGAGGGTCATGTCCCCCACTACAGAGAAAAGCAACCTTCCCCCTGCCCAGTCTGTACCAGTCTGATCATGGGGTCAAATTCCTTCCTGACTGACCGCAGGTATAATTGGATTTTTCCTTCTTCCTCTTTTCTTCCAGCTACCCCAGTCCTTCTGACCATGACTATTTCCAGGTAACCATGACATTGTCTTTTAAATGCTTATATTGACAGACAGTATGATTTTACTTGACTTGCCAAGGGTGACCATTTCAGAGGTGCAAGCACCATTATTGGCGTCTCGTTTGCCATTTGGTCTGAAGTCGCCAATGCAATTTTGATGCTACTCTTGGGACACTGAAAGGAACGTGTATCCAGGGCCCCCACTTGTGAGAAGCAGCCCAGGGAGCTGCTTCCAGGCTCTGGAGAACATGGCTGGGCTGGGAGCGAACAACCCATTTGTTTCCTTTCAAAGCCGCCCATTCCCTCAGGGATGAAACCAGAGTGGGAGGGACAGCGTGTCACTTTGTACTGAGCCTCCCATGACACAGACCAGCCAGGAAACATGTTATAAATTCAGGGTTTTGCCAATAAAAAGAAAAGTCCCCAGTTTTTGGATTAAAAAAGTAACCCAAAAGCCACATTTTTCTGTGATTAAAATGCCACTAATATCTGGATCTATCTATTATATCTATCTATCTTTCTGTGATTAAAATGAAACACCACTAGTATATAGCTATAACTGTCTCTATATAATTATATTTTGTATTTTTATTTATAAATTGTTCTGTGATTAAAATGGAAAACCTCTAATGTATCTATCTATCTATATATATCTCTATATAGAAATTATATATAATGTATATTTTATATTATCTATATATCTATATATTTTTCGGTGATTAAAATGGTATACAGTGGTATTTCATTTAATCACTGAAAAATGTGGCTTTTGGGTTAGTTCTTTTATCTGAAAATTGGGGATATTTTGTTTTTTAATGAAAGAAAAGCAAGATCCATCCCACTCCCACAGCAGAC
>NW_017728886.1:89834162-89872336 GCF_001723895.1 Crocodylus porosus
TGCGGGGGCGGCGCGGGGCAGGTGAGGCGGTGTCCCTTGTCCGTCCCCGAGGGGTGGGTGTGTGGGGCTGGGGCCTCCCGCCCCGCTGCTCCGTGTGTTAAGCGCCGCCCCGTGGCAGCGCAGCGGGGAAGCCGGGCTGGAAGCAGCCGCCGGCCCTCGCCCGCTGCGGCCCCAGCCCAAACCGCGGGTTGCAGCTTCGCTGCCCTGCGCCGGCGGGGAGGGGCGTTGCGGCCCCCAAGCCTTTGCCTTCAGCGCCGCGTTTCTCGCTGCAAAGGTTAGTAGAAGGGATTTGGGAGTATTTGCAGCCCCAGGCTGAGGAGTCTGGGTTGGAGAACGCTTGCCAGTTGTAGCGCCACACAGGGTCTGAATTACACTTGGAGTCTGCCAGAAAAATTGGGGCTGCTCATTGCTATGCCCTAAGAAAATTGGAGTCCCCCCAGGTCATGATTTTCAAATCTCATGGGTGTGGGGAGGGCTGTAGTCTCTTTTGGGGGAGCTCAGTCCTCCAAGGCTCCTGGATAATTTGAATCCTGATGGTGTTTGAACAATTGAGTGTTGCTTCATCAGGTGGATTCAGAACTGACTTGGCTGATTTGACTCGGAATACAAAATTATTTTCCGGACAAAAATAAAATGTCTAAGTAGACACTTCCTAAGGTGAGAGAGGTATTCCAGAAGAGCAATGGAGGATGATATCTAGTAATGGAAAACGGCTAGAGGGTTGGGCCAGGCAATCGTGCTCTGTCGGGGCGGAGGTGTCGGAAACCTCCAGCTTTGTGTGCAGAAGTCTCCAGCTGCCAACGCCTGTGTTGCTTCTCTTGCTTGGTTTCCACAGCAACACATCACACCTAGGATGAAGTCAGGCCTTAGGGGGTTAAGCAAGACTGAGCCATGAGGAGGGGTTTATTTGTAAAAGCAAATTGCTTACCTTCTGGGGGAAGCTGGTGCTTGGATTTCCTCCTTACTAGTTCAGTTAACAGCAGGTATTGTTGGGTATATAAAAGAAAAGTCTCTCTCCAAACCCATTTAATGGTAGGTAGCTCAAGAGAGACGGAGACCACTCAGCCTGTTCTGGTTAATATAATAGGATAAGGAAGTATTGAGTGACTTTTGCATGGTAAATGCCAATTCACTTTCTAGTCTACTCCTGTGACAACTCTTGTCAAGCATAACTGTCCCTAAAGTCCTTTTCAGGTGGTGAAAATAGTGTACTAAACTAGAGCCCCTGCACTGTTCTCTCTTCCTTGATTTTTATAGAGGTAGTTAGCTGTGGTAAGAATGAATAGTGATTCCCTCCCTTTCCTCCCTTCTTAAACCCTCTCCCCCAATCCAAACAAACAAACGAACAAAACCCCTTGCATTGGAAATGAGCTGTGAACCATTGTCTTGCACTGGAACACTGGATTATTCCTCTGCTATTTATGCTCATCTCTGATTTTGGGTTACTTTGGGTTCTGCCTGGGGCTGGGAATGTCTAGTGTTCAGGGTGAACAAGCACATGCCTTAAGAATGAGCCATGGCATAACAAACTTTAGCTGCCATGGAGGAGCCCCCCAGTTAATCTGTTCTAATTCAAGAACCAATTTTGGTTCATTGCTTTTTTTTTTTTTGCGCTGCTGTCATAAGGGATAGTTTATACTAACCACAAACAGTTTCATGAGTTGATGCAAGGGTGGGGTTCTCAGCGTGACTACAAAATGTGCTTGTGCAGTGATCTCATTCTTGCCTCTGTACATAAACTCTTTCTGGGAACAGTATGTAGAAGTAGATGCCTCATAAAGTGAGTTTAATTGTGCCAAAAGAGCAATAGAAGATGATCTCTACTAATGGAAAGCAAGTAGTTAAGGGATGCTGACTAATAAGCTGTAATAGTTTACAGCCTGTTTCAGTTGTCTGTTTAGAGTCACTGTTGTAAAAACTATTATCTGTGCATGCATGCAAACATCTTGCTTTTTTTTAATCTTTGTGAGTGTGTTAGAAGATGTACTGATCCCCCTGAAAAATCATAACTGAAATGTTCCTGAAATGGGTCAATTCATGTTTAAAAAATAAAAAAAGAAATAGGAGGAAGGAAAAAATAAAAAGGCTCCCTTGTTCTGTGAACATGCTTAAGACCATCTTCATCACATTCAGTTTCATATACACCATCTTATTAGAATTTAATGTCATGCAAAGGACCTTATTATTTGGGAACTGACACATGACAGATTGCTAATTCAAGGATTAGCCTGTATTGTGCTGTCAGTGTATTACTATTGTTGCTCTAAAAGATCTTTAAGCAGTAGGGTTGCTGGATATGATTAAGAACTATTTATTTAGAGATTTCATAGACATCAGGGCAGGAAGGGACCTCGGGAGATCGAGTCCAGCCCCCTGCCCAAGCAAGATGTCAAGCAGGAACTGAAGGAGGAAAAAATACATAGGTTTTAGTTATCTTTGTAAATTTATTAGTTAGTACTTGCTACCCTGTGGTGTAGACACAGGCCATCCCCCTCTGAATCTCAGTCCCACCCACCCATTCTGACCCCAGTGGCTCCTGCACTATAGACCCTTCCTAGCCCCTAACCTCCTCTACTTCTGACACACCCTAGTTTCCCCCCACCCCCACCCAGGAAATGGTCCTGCTTCTTATAAGCAGCCACTAATGTATATCGTCTATAGAGCTATAGCAGCCAATTAACTGGTCCTATTCATGCATGCGTGTTTGACAGACTTCAAGTAAAAATGCAGTGATGTTGATTATTTTGCTTCTAAACTATATTTAATCTACCTTTTGACATCTGCTAGCAACAGCCCTCTACCTAAGATGTTTTTGTTTGCTCAACACAATGTGGGCATAATTTGCACTATTAATATTGCTTGAGTTTATATTCCACATGACAGAACATTACCAAGAACTAAGAAAACAAGGCAACTTTGTTAATTATTTTAGAAAAAGCTGAACATCAGTAGCTTCCCCTAAACGCATTGTGCCTTCTAAATTACTGAGTTGTAAAGAAAATGTTTTTATGATTACTCTGGATTTTGTAACATTCAGAAAATCCAAGCTGGAAAGCCTCCCGGCTGAGTGTTATTGCATGGAGAATCCAAACTTAAATGCGTTTAGTCCTTGTACGTGCAGAGTACACTACCGTTGTGAACCACAGTCAGCTTGATCCAAAACATGCTGCTCCAGTGCTGATATCACTGCTCTTCAGTTTGCCCAAGCTGGAGAATGGTGATCACTGATCAGAGACTTGTCAGTTTTAATCTTGTATATTGAAATTCAGGTCAAGTTCAGATTGCTTGGGTTCAGGAACTGTGAGTTGCCACAGAAAGCTACTCTAATGCTTCTTTTGGATGAAATGCAAGTGAGAGCTGCAGGGAGGAGAGTTACATCTGAAATAAGCATCAACCTCTTGTAGAAATGTAGTTGGCTGTGCCTAGCGGGTTGTCCAGTCTCTTGTATTGCTGATCTCTTGTAGGCTTGAGCTCCTGCTTGAGAGGGCCTGTACGAATGTGGGTGGGTAGAAGAGTAATACTGATGTTCTTAAGTTAGAAAAGAGGAGTAGAGGTTGGAGGGAGAAGAAAGGTGAAAGAGATGCATGGGAGAAGTTAGACAACATGACAAGAAGTGAAATGAAATAAAAGCTCTTTACTCCAAACACGTTAGACTAATACCAGTGGAATTCATCAAACATTCAGTAACTGTGCTTACTAAACATCTAGACTAGTCAGCTTACTGATTAAAACTTGATATAACCTGTCTGGAGGACCCTGGTAGCAGCCCTGTAGCATTACATTTTAAAATGGTGCATGAATACAGAAAATGATATACGGTTTTAGTCTTAATCTTAGGGCTTGTAGTTTTGCAGTGGCAGAGTTGGGACCCAGCTACTAGACTTAGTTTTGGGACTAGCCAGCTGGCAGACAGACCTTTTAGCACTTGATATCTGTTTTACTCTGCTGAGAAATGCTAGCACATCTTTTTTTCCCTGTATTGTTAGACTTAATCTCTAACTCTGATTCTAGTCTCCAGGATTCTGAGAATGCCCACGTAAAACACCCACACGTGCTCTTAATGATTTAGGCAGGCAGACATTTTTTTAAATCAACATTAACAGGAACAGGAGTGCAGAAAACAAAAGGCTTCCAGAGTTGATATTTTAATAAAACAAAATGAGAAAAATATTACACATAAAGTAATAATTTATTATGCAAATCATTCCATTGACTTAATTGGGGCTACCACGGAGGAAGGCCAGGCCTGCCGGCTTTTGCAGCGTGTATATTTTATACCACAAAAGATTAAGCTTGTACTGGCGTAACTGTGCTTTTGCTGGTGTAGCTTATTCCAGGCTCCTGAACTTATATTGTGCAGCTCTAGGTATCTTTGCTGGCAAAGTTATGCCAGACACAAATCTTGACTGACATCTTTATGCTAAGATTGCTCTGGAAGTTCTGGTCCAAGATAGCCTGGCAACATTTGGACTTGAATCACTTTGGTCATTGTATCACTCAAGGTTGCCAGAATGAGAGAAAGATAGACTACAGCCTTTTGGCGGGTTATTCCAACAAAGAATCATCTTGGCATAGAAACTATTAAAGGGCAAAATATTTACATGCTTGTTCTAATCAGGAAAGCTGCTTGTATTTCTAGCATGTCTTAAGTATAATAACATTTGAACCTTAAAAGCTTTGTGCTTAAAATTTTTCAAGAAATAGAAATCTTCACAATTCACCATAGTGAATTCCCTAATGGTGTGTCTCAGACCCAAACTTGAAGCTTAAACATGCAGGAAGGAGACGTTTGTTATAAATGTCCAATGCTTGGGCCGTAAGGACTACATTTCTGACTGAGTTTGTCAGGTCATGCTTCAGTTCAGGTCAGTGCTATGCAACCTTTTTTTATTGTGTGCCAAACTCTTAAAGATTAGAATTTGAAAGTCATTTATAGTATGAAATAAAGATAACTAGTTGGTGTCAACATACAATGTTGCACTTAACCAGAAGTGTCTTCCTGGCAGAGCTGCTGTTGGATAGGTCTATAGTTGACTAATACGTAGCTGTCATGAGAACAATATCGTCCATGTTGTCAATGCTGTATTACATTAGCCATGTTTATACTTGCAGGAGTGCCATGTAGTGAATGGAAGGAGTGCCTTCTACTGGACATTACAAATCAACGTGCTGATTAGGCTTAGCTTAGACCAAGGGCGTCAGACTTGCCACAGGCCAGATTTTGACAGCAATGACTCCTCCCAGGCTTAATTCACAGGGCCAGAAGGAACTATGATAGGACTTCATTCTGGCATTGGCACTGCCAATGGTCATGTCCATTGAGGTCCAAGAACCCCAAATTCTCTGGTAGGCCACACATACCAAGTTCCAGTAGCCTACCAGACTACCAGAGGGTTGGATGGAACAGTTCTGGGGGACATATGTTTGACATCCCTGAATTCAATTGTACTCTGAAACTCCATAAAGTAGTCCAGAGGTTGTCGATAGTGGGTACACGTACCCCCGGAGGTAGTTTGAAAGGTTCTAGGGGGTACGCAGGGGTGGCTGCACTCCATCCCCGCCCGCCCCATGCCACTGCCTCACAGGAGCAGGGCTGGGCTGGGGCCAGAGCAGAGCCACACAGATGCTGAGCTGCCTCCCCCTGCCACTCCACATCCGTCTGCTTGCCCCCTCCCAGGGTACACTTACTAAAAAGGGGACTGCAGGGGGTACACTTATTTTAAAATGTTGAAAACTCCTGAATTAGTCCATGGTTGAGTGGAAGCAAGATATACTTGTGGTAGAAAGTAGCAAGCAAAATGCAGTGCACAAGGAAGGGGGCAGATCTATGGTAAAGTCAGATTTGATTCAGAACTTATGAAGAAGAGCAGGTATATTGAACTAAATGACATTTTAAAAGAAACTGACTCTAAATGGTGTCAGGATGCAGGGGGCTAATGGAAAAACAATGGGGTTATTTTCAAGCAATATTCAACACAAAGTGCAGCACAGAAATAACAAATGTCTGTTACCACAGTGAAAAGAAAAAAATGGCTTCCCTTGAGAATACTTTTATTTCTTGATTGTGACATCTTGCTGAATGCTAAAACCAAGCTAGGTATAAGGATAAAATATGTGGATTTAAGAGATCTGGTACTAGTCTGAATTCTTCTTCCTCTTCTTGGCTAGTTTTAGTACTGGCATAGCAACTGCGTGGGTATTGGCTTAGGTACTCCAGGGTACTGGTTTAAACCACTGCAATTAAAACAAAGTAATCCCTTTTCCAGAATCTCTCAGCATTTCAAAGCTACTACAGAAAATAGTGGTATATCTCCTTTTAGTCAAGAAGATCACTTTGAGCTTGTGACAATGCAGCTCTAGCAAGGTAGCATACTACTGGTTCCTTTCTAGGGAAGAAACGCCTCAGTTTTGAAACCTGTTGGATGCAAATTTCAGCCATAATTATGTAATAGTGTTTGCTGTTGTGGGATCGTAGCTTTTATTTAGAAACTAGCTGTGTCTGCTATGAAGCACCAGATTCCATCCTTGTGTTAAAAGCTTTTTTTTTTTTTTAATAAAAGATAACATTAGCGGATGGCAACTTGAATACTGATGTGAACAGTACTATTTACCTTTCCTATTCTGCCACCATAATAACAGTTAACATGTTTTCATCTGATTCTGTCATCAAGATAGCTGTTGTGTTTTCACATGGAAGCATGTTTGAATGGTTAAAATACCTCATCTAATATAAAAACAAGTTTTACTATGTATATCTGCAGGAAAAGTTTAACTTTGATGGCCTTTCTTAATTTGGATCAGTACTTCATGTGACTGGAGTAGTGACTTCATATTGAGTTTGCTTACAGGTTTCATCATTTTGTCTTAGATATTTATTACAAGTAAAGCTTCCTTTGTGTGCAGTCATGAGGGGAAGAAGCTATATTACTGCATGAGGGGGAAGGAAGGGAGAAATGAGAATATGGCTCATGTGGCAGAAACTTGTGAAAATATCTCTTCTGTTTTTCTTTTTTACCAAGGAACAAATCTTCATAGCTTCTGAATATCTGCTTTACTTTCTCCTCTGCTCTTATAATTCAGAGCAAAAACAAATTCCTAAAAGGCTATTGTTAATGTCTTATAAAAGACACTTTTTTCCACTACATTGTAAGTGGAAGTTAAATCTTGGCTGCAAGGTTGGTTCTAAAAAAATGGAAGATCAGCTTGCCTTTTTCCCCTCTCCTTCCATTTTTTGAAGAAGTCCAAACAGGGCTCTGTAAAACTAAAGGATGCTAGTCTTAGTTAAATGGAATGGGTTGCCAAGTGAATGAAGCTATCTATAGTTCCTGTATCTGATTACATGTCTTGCAATTAAAATGAACCAAAAATTGTAGACTGGGTATTGCATATTGCCACTGAAAAACGGACTGGGGTTTTGTCACATTAGATAATTTGAATGGCTTTATATTGGAATGCTTACCACCTAAATGATGCAGTTGTGTAGGCTTACAAAGTGAGTCAGAGGCATCAAGTTGCTTGGGGACTTGTGCTCAAGTATCATGTTGAATTGGGCATTGCCCACTTAAAGGATCATGCTGAGGTGTGTGCCTTGTGCTGTAGCATTCCTGAAAAGATTATTTCATATGGGACATATCTGAATTGAGTACTTTCTACCTACAAATATGGGTGAGTGTCAGAATTGAGTATTTTAGTGTTAGTGGTGCACATGTGCCCACTAACAATGCACAGTCTGCATCCAGCCTGTTTAGTGAAGATCACTTGTTAGTATAATCAGGCAAGGATTTTGTTGCTGTCATCTGTTATTAGACCAAGTGTACAATTGGGAGAGCTGTTGGGCTCTCAGGCACAAAGTGCCTTTCCTCTGATCGACATAATATCATTCCTGAAAGTAAGGCTTTTTTAATACCATGAGTTGCTTCAGTGTCCAGGTAGGTAAAACTTTTGGCCACAAATTATATGCATTTTAGCTTTGTTCAAGGCCCTATAGGCACATATCTTTAATAGGTACAAGATCTGCAGAAGGGCAGGTAGAGTTGGTTGACTAGCCTGCAGAAAATATTTCTTTTGCATAGAGCCCCAGATGCACAAGCTGACCACCTAGGCTAGAAGGAGGTTGGGCCACCTGGGGTAAGTGTCCATGGTGGGTGATGGTCAAGGGAACCTTTTGACATTACTTTTTGGTGGGGACAGAAATGGGGCAGATGAAGATAGGGAGGATAAGGACCTGAGAAAAGAAGATATTGTTAGAGATGAAGAAGGCAAGAGACAAGGGAATAGGAGTTGGTAAGAAAGCATGGAAAGAGAGGAAAAAGGCCGAGGTGGGGTGTTGTTGCTTTCTTTTTATGGAGTAACTGAATGGGGATTGGGCAGGGGGATGCTGTTTCATCAAAGGCAGTGGATTGGGGGTGGAAGGTGGAATGCATTGTTTTTGAATTTGAAGGGGAGGTTCAGTTTCTATTGTATCTTTTAAAATATTTTTGCTTTATATTGTAAACCACACTGAGCCCTTTTTTGGGGAAGGAGGGCATATACATTGAATGAATATGTAAATAAATAAATGCATTTGCAGTACAAACTTAGAAAGAAGCTCAAGGTCAGTACAACTGAAAAGTTTGGCACAGATTAAATATATGTTGCACAGATTAAATATATATATGTTGAAATGAAAGAAACTGTTCTCTGAAGTTCTGTGTCAAAGTAAAGTTACCTGTTCATGTGTTATGTTTTTGTTCCAAAGATAAGGGTAGGTTATTAGACCTTTAAATATAAAATTTGGTGGTGGAGAGGAGTTTTTGGAACTAAGCATAGGCTGAAACTGAGTGTTGATCATCATTCTAGTCTTGTAGATTCCAAAAGCAGGTGCAGTATACAAACACTGCCACTTTGGAGAAGAACAAGAGTTGGGGAGGAAGAAAAGCTGCCATTATCTTGTAAGTGATATGTACATTTTCCCTGTGGGTTTTGCTGTAGCCCTAGGTTAAATTTCTTGAAGAACTTTTGCCAAAGAAGAAATGATGCTCAATTTGATGGAAGTCTTATTCCAAACAGGAAAAAATTAAAAGCCAAATTCCTTTTTTTTCCCAGCTTTTAGAAGAAATAATGAGGCATCTCCTACCCAAATTTAGAATTGCACCATAAAAACTGTAATATTGACATTTTATCATTTGAATGGAACTCAACTCACTTTGTCACTAGCTGGAAACCAGAGGAATGATTTTTAGGGAAAACTCATTGCTTCCTTCATTTGAAGAAGTCTGGCTAGTCAGAATGACCTTTGCCCATAATTGAAACTGGCAATGTCAGGATTCATATGGGACATGGCTATCTTGCAGAAAAAGAATATCTGTCCCTATGAGAGAGGTTTAAAACTAGCTTCCAGCTCCATACAAAACAGCCTTATAAAAGAAATCATGACTGGAATGAAAAGCAATCTGGAAAGTGAGTGTTTCCTTCTCATACATCAGCAATATTAAAGGTTCTGCAGGCCAGGTAGCAACCTGTGTTACACCCAGATAGTCCCAGAAACAATATCAGTGTTGCACAGATGCAAGCCACATGAGAATTTGGTGGTTTCTGAGGCACAAGAAGTAACTGAATTCTCCTTGGGTTTGGCAGAATTGGCTTGGCCACGCTCAGGATTAAAAAAAAAGTTTGACAATGTTGGTGAACTAGATGATTGAGGTCACTAAGGACAGATGCTTGTAAGAAGGTGCCACTGAAGTCACTTCAGAGTCAGTTGCTCTGTAAAATAAGCAGCACTGATCAAACTGAATAAGTTTATCTCAGATGTTCATACAGCTGGGCTACGCAAAAAACCCCTCTTAGAAGTAAAATAGTGAAAATTGAAAAATGCTACTTTAGTGGGAAACACCTAACTAAATTACTTATCCTTATTTCTTCACCACCATTAGCCATTTGTTCCTAAGATTCATTCCTCTCAGACACTTACATGAACTCTGACAGTTGCTATTCTTGGCTTCCCTGCTGCTATGAGATATTGAACTGTACTGGCTTTCAGGAACAGAAATTGAGCTTCTGGATTTGTCATAATTGCCCTAATTGTTAGGAGAAACCTCTTTAGACAGTGTACTCTGCTGATATGTAGAGCTTAACCTGAAATTGTTGATTGTAGGTGCCAGTCAGTAAACTATTTTAAAAAGTTCACTTGAATTAGAAGCACATTCCTAAAACTCAAAAGCATAGGATTAAATAAAATCTTCAAATGCAGTATTCCCTTCATCATAGTACAGTATAAGAAAATAGTTGCATTTCTATCACTGAGTAGAAAAACAGTGTTTTTGAAAACCTGGTCTTCTGTGCTCTGAGAAGGGGCAGATCGGAGGACCTGAATGTTAACATTGAACAGCTAGCACTGCTAATAAACTGCCCAGGAATATTTATGCTGAAGAAAGCAGGCATTTTAATTTTGAAAATTTAATATGGACTTCAGCTCCAGTGTTTTTTAAATCAATAGCATGTAGATAAATCATGCTAGAGATTAGTAGCCTGGTGGCCTGTGGATTGGATCTGGGCTTCAGTGGCATTCTGCAACAGGGTGGGTTGGGTGTGGGCATCCTCCTTGTGCTGCAGGGGGAACAAGTGTTAACTGCAGGTACCCACCTCTAAGCTGGGATGGTTCGTTCTGGCCAACAGCCAGAAAAGGTTGCCTACTCCTGAGTAATGGAGTTCAGTAACTATTTGGAGCAGCACAAGTTCTTGCTTTACTACCTTGTAAATAGGCCGCATGTAATTGTAATAGAAAACTTTATTATTGGGGGAAAATGATTTGCCCTGTGCCAAACCACTGTGATCTAAAATCTGTGTATGTTCCCTTGCTGTGGGCATAACTTTAGTGTGACAGGAGTCAGAGCTCTTTAGGTAAGGCATAACATGGATATTGCCAGCATTAGGTATTTGGAGGAATTTGTATGTCTGATTTGACTGTCTGACCCTTTTTTTTTTTGCACAGTGTATTGAAGTGATCCAGCGTACTGTGGATGATGTGCTTTAAACTTCTGTCTTAAAGCAACAGTAGTGTTTCTGAATTGCTTTTCAAGTCATTCTTGCCTATTAAGCTACTCATGATTGGACCATCTTGGAGTCTATGAGCATTGTCAGTGTCTGATGGATATTTAGCTGTCTAAAATTATGTTGGACAAAGTTGTTTTCACGGTACTGTAAAAATGCTCTAAATTTGAGACGTCAGATAGTGCCACTGGTTTTAAGTGTGAAACGTTGTACAGGTCTGCAGACTGTGTAGTAAGGATGCAGGTTGTAGCCATATTGTTCTACAGGCAAAAGGAATTGGAACTTGTGGCAGAGGTGATGTGTTTTCTTAGGCCAACTAGATATTTGGGGGAAAAAAATCTTTATTTGCAAGCTTCTGGGCACGCTCACCCTTCCTTCGGCATAGGAGAGTGCGAAGATTGTAAAATGTCTCCTAGGTGGAAATGAAAATTCATATTTTACAAGAGAGCTGAAGGTGTTTTAAGATCTCCTGGTTGGTAAAGTTCATTTTTTTGCCAGTTAGGTTCAAATAAAAGTTGGAACAGTGTTTTTACCTTGATGTTGGCTGGTGTCAAGCAGGATGTTGAATTGTTTCCTTTGATTATGATTTGTGTGTAGTAGGACACTCTTGTGATCAATAAGTGTTGGCATTGACTGGAAAAAAAAAAAAAAACCCCAAACAAACCATCAAAAAACAAAGAAAAAAATAAGTAAGGTATGGCTATCTCAAGCCTCTGGTGCATTTTTGTTTCATTACACCTGAATATAGAGGGACAAAAAAATAAGCCTTTTGGAATAAATAGTCCCATCTTCACCATGCTGCTCAGAATTCAGATGAGGAGCACATGTTTGTCTCCTTGGCTTTCCATCTGCAACCAGGCACAGTTAACCTCAAGGCTACATTGTTGTAGTCTAAGAAAAATAATAGAACAGGGGTTCTGAACTCACCCCAGGCTGGATCTAGATTGCCAGAGCCCCTCCCAGGCTGGGTCTGGAGCCAGCGGCAGCTGTGGTGAGTATGGGAGCAGGCTGGGCATTAAGTGGCAGCACAGGCAGTAGTGCATATCCAGGGGCAGGTGGCAACAGGGCAGGCAAGAGCTGTATCTTCACAACTTGCTCTTGCCGTTGCTGACAATGGCAGTGTCCATCAGGGCCCAGGGACTCTGAATTCAGTGGCAGGGCATACTCTGTGGCCAAACCCCCAACTACCAGTGGACCAGGTGAAATGGGTCTCCAGTCTGGCTTGTATTTGACACCCTTGTAATTGAGCAATTTTGCTGCTGCAAGGAACTCACAGCACAGCAGGCCAGAAGGTTTTTGAGGCTTAGGATTTCTGTTCGAAATCTGTGGATTTATCTTTTAATCTATGTAGGTATTTGTACACTTAACAGTGCTAATTACAAAGCAGCCTTAAAAGGATTTTGCAGTACTCCAGGCTGCTGTGTCATCACATGGTTGACCATCACTGCTTTGGAGCCCCCTCCTCTCGCCACCCCTGTTTATGCTAGCATGTCCTCTCCTTTACTGGGTCTTCTACTTGCGGAAATTTTTCCTGCCCCTGCATACACTCCCCTGATGAATCACTGTAAATATCTGGATGCTGATAATTCTTTAGGTCTTATGCAGTGGTTAATGTTAGTATTCCCTCTTCCTACTGAATAACACCATGTGCTACTACAGCCTATTGTTGGACTGCATGTAATGCATAACATTTCTGATTAAAATCTTTAAACTAGTAGCACTGTAGCCTAAAGAATGCTAGTTCTTAAATTAATTTACTCTTAATTTGAAGCATCTTAATTTGCCCAGGAGAATTGAGGGGAAATGGAATCAGTTTATTGGGGTTATGGCTGTGGTATATGGACTTCCCTGAGAAAGATGGGGTGCATGCATACTTGCATGCATATAAGTAATCAAGTGAGCTACAGCTGTGCTTATAAGCTATATTTAAAACAGTTATGTGGGCTGCTAAAGCAGGCTTGCTTGTGGTATTAACTGTGGTGTGCTACCTTCAGCAAAAGTTGTGCTCCTTCTTCTACTGTACTTTACTTCTTACAGCTGTGTTATGCAGCCTCTGAAAAGTCCAGGTACAGCCATGACCGAAGTTATTAATAATTAGTATGACTATTCAGCAAGTGCTAAATTATAACAAAGTAAAAGAACAACGTTGTAAAGTAAAGCCACTACTTTTAAGATTCAGACTTCCAAGATAATGAAACAAAAAAAATAATTTAGCCAATGCATTTTTGTAAGGTAAAGGATTCATAAACTTGGGCCAGACTTGGTGGTAGCAAGGCTTGGGATCAATTTCAAATGTACAGCATACTTAATTGCCAAACAAGGTTAAGTGGTTGATCATCTCTGAACAGCTGAAATCTCTTAATTTACCCAACTAGAAAACACACCATGCTATACTTTACAAGGCAGCACAGTAAGCAGCAGGAACACAAATGATAACATTTCCCTTGTTGGTGGACTTGAGTTCAGATCTGTTTATGCTGTAATAGTTTATAATATGTAAAGTAAGCTTTTACTAGGAAATCTTTCCTGCATTTCATACGGCCAGTCAACAAAAGAAGGATGTTGCTGAATAGCTTGCTGGTAAACTGTAAACATGAACATCTGTGGGGAAGAATGTGAACACCGAGTGGCTTTACATTTTAGGCCTCAAGTTTTTTTAAGCCAGTTGCACATTGTTTGAATAACTTCTGCTTCCCTGCTGAAGACTGACTTAGGGAAATTGCTTCATGAAATCTTTTGCGGTATGGCAAAACTTCCATTCTAACCAGTATGTGACAAGTCTGATCTCCTGAAACATACCTGTTTTCATGTAGGAAGTTGCTGTTTAGTTTGAGCCATTGATTCTCCAAAGGAACCAGTATGCAAAATATAACTTAAGGTAGAAAGGGTGCAAGAAGGTTTTGATCTTGGCTGATCTCTAGATCTTGGCTGATCTAGTGAATCAGTAATAGTTGTGCAAGATGCTTGTTTTTTGAATTGCAGGCCACTGTGGGAACTTATGAAGTTGCTCGGGGATTGCCACTGTCATATGTAAAGGGGAAAGAAAGCTCTAAGGAAGATATTTCCTTGTGAAGTCATTATTTAACTCATTCTCAAAGTAAATTCTTTTGTACACATTTACAGTGTTTTATTAAAATTGTTGAGGACATTGATTACTGGCTTTGAGATGGATCTTGGGAAGTTTGTGAAATGGATTATCTGTCCTTCCTGCTTACTTGCAGGTAACCAGATGCATCGACTTGAAGCAGTGATAGTTGTGTATACACACACACCTTTTGATATTAGTGTTGGCAGCTATGTCCAAAAAACTTTGTAGAAAAGCTTAAATTGTAGGGTCCTTCTTCTTTTTTTTGAAAAAACAAAAAAACCCAACCAACCAAACAAAAAATTCTTTGCCTTCTAAAGGCTTGTCTGGACCAACTGCTGTGCTTATCTATGCTAGTACAGTTCTGCCAGTACAGCCCCCTAGACCTGACCGATCAGTTTGCTTCCCTTTCCATATACCAATAAGTCATACAACAGATGACACTTTTGTACAGAGAATGTTAATTATTAGGTTGCAAAGACAAATGAGTTTCATTACTGAAACATCTGTGTAGACTAGGATTGTTGTTTTAGGTTTCACTTGTTCATTTTTATGAGAGGTGCACTGATACATCGGTTGCCTGTTGGATCAGCACAGACGAAAGGAAAATTAACATTATTGGCTTTTTTTGGTGGGTGTAGCTGATAATGTCACCAGTAAATATAATATGCATTCTGGCTGGGGCCTCAGGATGCTGCGTGCATGCATGCATGCATGGGGCCAGGAATGCAGCTGTGCACTGTGGTGCTCAGTGCCCTGCAGGTAAGTCTGTGGGGGGAAGGGGTATGGAGGGGTGCAGATCAAGGCCCTGTTGGTGAGGAGAGGGAGTGGGGAGCATGTGCTCCCCCCAGATTTGGGTGTGGGTCAGAGGCAGGCTGCCCACTATGAGCTCGGGGCTTTCTGCCATGCTGCCTTTGCCCTGGGAGCCACACTGGCCATGCATCCTCTGTCTGTCTGGCAGCAGTGGTGGTGAGAAGTTGTGCCTCCTGCTGTCAGGTGGAGAAGGGATGTGGCATAGCCAGCACATGGCTTCTGGGGCAAAGTGGGGCAGCAGAGTGGAGAATCTGGAGCCCATCATGGACACAGCCTGCTTCTGCCCTAGCCCTGCTTGACCCTGCTCTTGAAAGCATCCCTGTGCTTTAAACTGGTAGGGGCGGCGCTTGAACATTTGACAGTTTTTAGTTCAGGCCCCCCCACCACCATTTTTAAGTGCTGGGATGCTGATTTCCTGGACGAGCCGCCCATGGCTCCTTCCTACTCCCTGCCTCAGCCCCGGGGTCCCATTTGCTGCCCTGGCTTGGCAGCACCTTCTACCACACTCCCTCCCCCCCCTTGGGGGCATCGATCTTTCCCCCAACTGTTCCCCTCCACAGGCTTATCTGCAGGGAGTTGTTCTCTCTGCTGCCTGGCTATGCTTCTATAGATCAGTTATTGGTATCAGCCAAGAAAATTTTATTTGTGCACTGCTAATTCTTACAAGTCTTCCCCTCCCTTCTCCTTCAGCTGTGAATAATAAAAGACTTTCAAATGAAGACTAAGAGTCATAGATGTAGGGTGGAAGGGACCTAAATAGATCATGGAGTCCAACCCCCTTCCCTGGGGCAGGAGAGAATACTGGGCTCATATGACCCCAGCTAGGTAACTGTCAAGCATCCTCTTAAAGACCCCCCAAGGTAGGAGCCAGCACCACTTCCCTTGGAAGTTGGTTCCAGATCCTAGTTGCCCTGACTGTGAAATAGTGCCTTCTAATGTCCAGCCTGAACCTACTCTCAAACAACTTATGGCCATTATTCCTTGTTAGTCTGGGAGGTGCTTGGGGGAACAGGGTCTCTCCCATTCCCCACTGGTCCCCCCGGTAGGTTTGTAGATGGCCACTGAGTCCCCTCTCAATCTTCTCTTGTAAAGGCTGAACAGGTTCAGGTCCCATAGCCTCTCCTCATAGGGTATGCCCTGCTGTCCCCGGATCATATGAGTTGCCCTCCTCTGGACATTCTCATGCTGGCCACGTCTCTCCTAAAGTGTGGCACCCAGAACTGGACACAGTACTCCCAACTGTGGCCTGACAGGTGTTGCATAGAGGGGGAGGATCACGTCCTTGCCCCTGCTTGTGATGCATCTGTGGATGCATGGCAAGGTACGGTGGGCCTTACTGACCAAGTCCTCACATTGGTGGCCTGTGTTCATTTTGGAATCGATAATGACTCCAAGATCTCTTTCTGCCACTGTGCTTTCGAGAAGGGAGTTCCCCAGCCTATATATATGCTGCTGGTTCTTACTGCCCAAGTGCAGTACCCTGCACTTGTGAGTATTGAATCCCATCCTATTCTCATTCACCCACCCCCGTAACCTCTCCAGGTTCAGCTTTATCCCTTCTAGCATGCCCACCTCACCCCAGATCTTGGTGGCATTAGCGAATTTGAACAGGGTGCTTTTCACCCCCTCATCCAAGTCTCTAATAAAGAGATTAAACAGTACAGGCCCAAGGACCAAGCCCTGGGGGACCCCACTGCCCACATCCCTCCAGGTTGAATATGACCTGTCCACCACCACTCTCTAGGTGCTGTCCTTCAGCCAATTTGCGACCCATCTGACTGTGTAGGCATCAGTGCCACAGTTCCCTAGCTTTTTAATGAGTGGGGTGGGAGATAGCGTCAAAGGCATTCCTGAAGTCCAGAAAGACTACATCTACCTCAACACCTGTGTCTAGTGATTTTGTGACCTGATCATAGAAGGCAGTCGGGTTGCTTTGACAGGACCTGCCCCAGTGAACCCATGCTGGTTGCCCCTGAGCATTGTCCCCCCTGCCAGTCCTTCCCAGATGTGCTCCTGGATAATCTTCTCAAAGAGCTTCCCCAGGATTAAAGTAAGACTAACTGGCCTCTAGTTGCCTGGCTCCTCCTTCCTTTTTTGAAAATGAGGACCACATTGGCCCTCTTCCGGTCATCTGGCACCTGGCCAGAGCACCTGGAGTGTTCGTAAAGCCTTGCCAGGGGCCCCTCAATAACCCCTGCCAATTCCCTCAGCACCCTGGCATGGAGAGCATCTGGACCTGCTGATTTGAATATGTGCAGCCCCTCCAAGAAGTTCCCTAACTCGGTCCTCCCCGACCCTAGGTCCGTCAGCCTCACTCCTAAGTCCATCCTGAATCTCAGTGTGGGAGTCCTGGTCCCTGCACAAAAAAATGGAGGCAAAGAAATTGTTAAAAAGGTCTGCCTTTTCCTCTGATATAACCACCAGATTGCATAGCGTATCCCACAGGGGCCCCACGTTACCCAATGCTTTCTTCATACTCTGTATGTATTTAAAAAGGGACTTTTTGTTGTCCTTGATGTTAACCCTAGTTCTGTATCTGACTTAGCTTTCCTAAGAGCCCCCCTACAAGCCTGAGCGATGAAGGTATACTCCTCTTTGATAGCCCCTCCCTTCCACTGGGTGTATGCCTCTTTTTTGGCTTTCAGGCATTCCTGAATGCCTTTGGTGAGCCAGGGGGGCTTTTGAGCACTCTTGCTCTCTTTGATTCTCGTTGGGCCTGTCACCCCTTGGGCATGGAGGGTTGTTCCTTAAGGAACAACCACTCATCTTGGACACCCAGTTCCCCAACTCTCCAGGACCCCAGTGCCTCTCCTACCAATCTCCTCAACTCATTGAAGTTGGCCCTCTTGAAGTCAAGGCTTCCTGCAGGCCCTTGACACCCTGCGCTGTATGGTGAATTCCAGTAGGTGATGATCACTGTCACCCGGGTGGTCAAGAACCTGGAGTCCCCTTACCAGGTCATCGCCTGTGGCCAGAACGAGGTCCAGGAGGGCATTCCCCCTGCTGGGACTGTGCACCTCCTGGGTTAAGTGGAGGTCCTGTATCTCAGCAAGAAACTTTTGTGAGTGGTCCGACCTGGCTGACTGCTCCTCCTAGCAGATGTCTGGGTAATTTAGATCACCCATGATGACTACTTCCCTTGCCTTAAGTGCCTCCACAAGCTGACCCGAGAATTCACGGTCCAGCTCTTCCCCTTGGTTGGGTGGTCTGTAGTAGACCCCCACCGTTAAGTCCCTTTCCCCATGACCCCCCTGTATTCTGACCCAGAGCACTTCAGCCTGCCCTTCCTCTGACCCCATCCTGTTAGTTGAGGACATATATTGCTCTTTGATGTGGAGCACCACACCTCCACCTTTCCTCCCCGTTATATCCCGCCTGTGTAGTCTGTAGCCCCTAACGTTTACTGCCCAGCCGTGGGATGAATCCCACCAGGTTTCTGTGAGCCCTACTATGTCTGGGTTTGTACTAGCTATCCGGAGGGCGAGTTCCTCCTGCTTATTTCCCATGCTACGAGTATTAGTGTAGAGGCATTTAAGGCCTTGTATTGGTGATTGGTGCATGCATTCCCCTCCCCTCCCCCCCAATTCTTAGGACTATATCCGCACCCCTGTCACTTACCTGGGTACTCCTTGTGCTCATCACCCATCTTAGGAGGTGTCCTCCTGTGGCTCCATCCCCCGGCAAAGCTAGTTTAAAGCACACCGTACGAGATCAGTCAACCTGGAAGAAAAGACATGCTTGCCTTTAGGGGCGAGATGTAGCCAATCCCTCCCAAGCATGCCCCCTTCGCGAAAGTGTGGGTCGTTGTCCAGGATCCCGAGGCCTGCCTGGCTGCACCAGCTCCATAGCCAATGGTTAACCTTGCCAATACAGGCCTCATGTTGCTATCCGCGTCTGCTTACCGGGAGAATAGAGGAGAATGCCACCTGTGCCCCTGTCTCCTTGAGCCTGGCCCCCAAGGCCTGGAATTCCTTCATGATGCGGTCTGGGTTACCCCTGGCCATATCATTTGTTCCCACATGGATAAGGACCATGGAGTACTGGTCCGAGGGTTGAATGAAGGCTGGGATCCTATCTGTGATGTCTTGGATCCAAGCCCTGGGCATGTAGCAGACCTCACGTGCCATGGGGTTGGGTCAGCAGATGGGACCCTCTGTTCCCCTTAGGATGGAATCCCTAGTGGTGAGGACCTGGCATTTCTTCCTCCTTGTGTTCCCACTCTGCGTTGTCTGTGTCATGTGTGGAGTGGGACCTTCCCCACTGGAGCCAGAGCTGCCAGGGCCTCGTATCTGTTCCCGAGTTGTACCTGGGGAGCCTGCACCATGCTAGCCAGAGCAGCCCTGGTTCTGGTGGGTACCTTCCCCCACACCTCTGTTGTGCACCTCTCCTGGGGGGTCTGTATGCTGGCCACCTGGTCCTGCAGTGAATGGAAATAAGTGTCAATCTCATCCTCTGCAGCCCTGATCCCCCACAGCCTGTTTACCTCAGCTGCCTCACCTGCTCCTCCAGGGCCCTAAGCTGGGCACAGGAGGCACAGGCAAGGGAACCACCCGACTCCTACCCTACCACCTGTGACTGGGTCCCCACCAGACCACCCCCACAGACAGGAGGGCAGGGGGCTGTGGACCCTGCCATGAGCTCCATCTGGGCAGAGGCCCCGGAGGAGCCCAGGGCAGGCAGCACCACTGGGGCAGGGCCCCTAGCAGCTGTGCTCCACATCTGTACCATGTCCATGGAGCTGTGATTCTACCTCCCTCGCCTGTTTGAGGCCCCTTGTGGACTGCTGCTGTGCAGCACCCACCTTGTGCGAATGCCAGCACAAACGCCGGCGCGCCCTTGCAGAGCATGCCTGTTTGCGTGCACGGCCTGGGAGCTTAGCTCACTGTCGGCTGAGCTAAATGGGCTCTGGGGGGCTTCTCCTCCGGATCTACCTCAGCTGCGCTAGCTCCCTCTGCCCTCTACCCACGTTCCTTAGGGGGATCAGCTGCTGCTGTCCCCTCCGCTGACTCTGCTGTTGCTGCCACCGCTGCCCGTGAAGTAAGGGGACACACATGCATGGGGGCACACATGCGCCCAGCCGGCTCCTTCCTCACGCTGCTTCTGGCCCCAACTGATTCTCATACCATCATCCTTTCGGGTGCCAGAGTCATTAGGAAAATTATCATGACTAGTGAAAAAAATCACAGGAATTCACGATGCTGCTGGACGCAAGGTCATAACCGTCATGGTGATGGTATTAGCTGTGAAGCAAATCTATAGATTAGCTTATTTCAAGTTATTAGCTGCCCTAGCACTTATTTAAAAATAGCATGCTGTAGGTTGTAGAAACTGACTGTATCACACTCATGTTAAATGCAAAAGAACTTCCCTTGTTTGTAGGGAAGTAAAATGAAATCTCATAAGAACTGGAATACATCAGTTGCCTCTCTCTTTCTTTCTTTCTCTTTTTTTTACCAGCTGCATGCATTTAGAAATTCAAAAGTAATCGTGTTCCCTAAAATTCTTGCAGATGTTACCATGGTCCGAAACCACAGGGTTATTAACACCTTGTAAATTGCTATCTCCAGAAGTAGACAGCTACATATTATTTCTTCTGAGTGAATTGCACACCCCAAGGGTTTCCCAGAGTTTTCCATTCTCTCAAAAGTGCTCTGTGGCCTCCCTCTCATCCCTTCCTATTTCACAGCTCCCTACCCTTCCTCATGGCAGGAGCTCTGGCTTCTCCGTACCAGGATCTTTCTCATTATCTCTCAGGCAAAAAATATTGATCTAAAATGTTGACCTGAATTGGAAGGAAACTGAGCTGAAGTGGGGAGAAGGTTATTATTCTGGAAGGTGCTAATGGACTTTATTGTTGATCAGTGATTGTAGCTGCAGAATTAGAAGATCTAAGATGCATTTAGTTACATTTTGTGGTTTTTGTTTCAACCATAGCCAGTAGAACTTCACATAAAATACCTGAAGATTCTAGAATTGATCAAATAGATTAAAAAGATTTGTTACATTCAGCTCTGGCATTTCTCTGCAGTCTTGCTTTGCTCAGCCGACAATATAACAGACTCTGCAGGTGACTGAAACAACTATTCAAAGGACTGCATTTCTTTTCAGTGTCATTAACTTGTCACTTGTCACTCACTAGAATAGCTAGTTTTATAATGGAACCTTAAACTTGACTAATAAGTAGGTTTTTGGCAGATTCTTAATCACTGCTTTCCCTAAACTAACAGATATTGATTATAACTTTTTTAATGACAGCAAAAATCTCAGTCAGATTGCAAAATTTGATCTACTTTTAGTTTTGCAAAATTCTGTTAAATAAACCTTTAAAGGGTCCTTGAAGAAACAAAAAAAAGCAAAGTACATGAGAATTTCATGTAGTCTGTAACAAAACAGTTTGCTTTAATTGTTATATTACAGTCCAGAGTTAACTAAGGCATTAGTTTGAGAAAATATGCAGCGTACCTGGTCTAATCGATCAGTGGAAACACTTAATGTTTACATTGATAGTCTTCAACCTTTTTAGACCCAAGGCACCTGTGGATAGCTTTGGGGTCCTGCTCAGAAAATGACAGCTCTTAGTTTTCACTCTTTTTTGACTACAGAAAAATAGTAGAGCAGTTTTTCTGTTGCAAAGAACTCAGAAAACCCTCAACTGTGGATTTCTATTTGGGTTTACCTTGTAAATCCTGTTTGCAAACTTAACAGTACTAACTTTTCTTGGCACCCCACAGCACCCTTAAAAGGATCTCAAGGCACTCTGGTTAAGAATCACAGATTTAAATGCTCTCTGTATCCAGACTATGCCAGAATTTTCTTAAAAGCTGTGTTTGTCCCTTCACCACCATGTAAAGATACTGTTACACATCTGTTGACATAAACAAACTTGTAGTTTAAAAAAAAAAAAAAAAAAGGAGACACAGGACTTGCAGTAACAATACAGATCTGTTAAGAGGACCTTCTCTGTCCCCATAGTGTATATCCAAACCCGATGTGAGAGTGTGTCTTTCTTGTTTGGTGTACTTGATTGTGGTTTTCGAACCTCTTAACTAGGAGACCTGTTCTTTCCACATCTTGAAATTTCTTTTGAAGGCAGGTTGGCCTTGATGTGTCCTGTGACTTGTAAGATTTTTCCAGTGGCTGGTTGGAAGACATCTTTTAAAGATCAAGATGCTTCTGTGAATTGGCTCTTCATGGAAGGAATAAACTTACTGAAGATTGCAGACGCTCATGTTGAATGAGGCATACTAAGCAGTGTTGAGTATGTGGGCTAGGTTGGAAGACACTTGACCCTACATATCAGCAGGCTTTAAAATTTGAAGGTTATAAACTGGCCTTGCAATTTTTCTTCCACATAGACCTGAACAGGGTATTATACAGAGATGACTTCTGGGAAGCATTTCAGTTTACTGACAAGCTTTTGTATATTATATACTGCTAATTCCAGTACAAAATTGTTCATTATTTTGCTGATGCACACTGACCACTAACTTACGCAAAGTGTTCCACTTCACGTAAGTTAGTGGTCAGTGTGCATCAGAGTCTAGTGTCTTAGTCAGTGTGCACTAGATTCTAATGGCTTAGTCAGAATGATTTCAGAAATTCAAGGTGATATCATTACCTGAGTAGTCTAGCAAGATATCAGACCCTTACAGCAGGAACTTGCTGAAACCCATCTGAGAAGCAAAGCAAAAGTGTCCTGTGGAGCTTCCTTAGTTTTGATCTGTTGTCTTTCTGTTCTTCTCATGATTAAATGAATAGAGTATATGGAGAAAATCTCATTGCAAAATCTCTACTGAAGACGGATATAAAACTTTAAAAATATTAAGGGCAGGGGGTGCTATTCAAGTCTTTTAGTCTTCGGTTACCCTTTAATAAGTCTCCTATTAAAATGAAATTCTCAGCTGTGCTGGACCCGTAGCTGTATTGTGCCTTCCTGCATTGTCTGTATAGTTCTGACTTCCTTTATAATGGTCATATGGCATCACCTACATAATACAAAAATGCTGATCTGTGGCTGAGGTTTATTTACAGTGAGTCACAAGGGCATCAGCATCATTTTGGTTATTTATCCACTATGCAGCAGTCATTTACATCTCTGTTTGCTTTCTCTCTCTACATATCCATAAACATAGATTATCACCTTTTGACATCACACTTATTTAAAGTTGGAGTCAAAGGAATTAGGCCTGGCTTTCTATGAACTTGAGTGAGGCTTGAATATTGGGGTCAGGAGGGTTGGGTTCTGTCCTTCATTCAGAGGAGAATTCTGTGCGCTAAGGAGAGGAGATTTAATGTAGTGCCCTTTAGCATACCTATTGGAAAGCGATTGCTGGTAAAACTTAGTCAGGAATACAGCTTGTTATCCCAGAAGCAGCAAACAGTAGGGGTGTGAGAAACACACTGTATTCAATTCAGATTCAGCCTGAATCAGGGACAGTGATTCGATTAGTTAATTCAAATCGCTGTCCCCGATTCGATTCGCCTAAATCCAAATCTGAAGATTTGATGCTGATTCAGGAAATCAGCAATGTGGCCGTAGACACAGTTTAAATGTTTTTTCTACGTCCTTCGATGTAGTGGGTGCGGCTTATGAACACTGCAGTGCAGGGGCAGATGGAGCATCCCACAGAAGCACGGTGGGATCCCCACATACTTGGCAGTGAACCCAGAAGTACTTCTGGTCAACTTCTGGGTCCGCTGCTGAGCATGCTGGGGGGGCATCCCCTGGCTCAGTCATGGGTGGACCACAGGTGCCCCCCTGACCCAAAACATACCAGCCGTCGGGTGGGGGGGGAGGGGCTCTGCACACTCCATGGCGGACCTGGAAGTGGACCAGAAGTGGTTCTGGTCCACTTCTGGGTCTGTTGCTGAGCATGCTGGGGAGCATCCCATGCTTCTGTGGGATGCTCCATCTGCCCCAGCATCGCTGCATTCACAAGCCACCTAGTACCTTAAGCTATATAGAAAAAGCATTTAAACCTGGGTCCATGTGTCAAAATCGATTTGGAGGGTTCCAATTCAATTTGGAGAGATTAAAGTATCCTCTGATTCTATTTGGATTCGGAGATTCAGCCACTGAATCGGGCTGAATCTCTGCCAGATCAAATCAGGGACTGAAGCTTTGCACAGCCCTAGCAACAGGATGACTTTTTAACTCATATTAGACCTGTTTTGTTTTTTTAAAGTGTTTCATGAATTTTTTCAGATGCTTCAGTAGGTTCTAGTATTAAAAGCTTTTTTCACAAATTTATTTCATTTTTAGTAGTCCTCATGAGGCACTTCCTCAGTTATATTGATATTGGTATTGTGTCCATACAAGGTATTGTTTGGACAGAAGTTACCTACAACCTAAGAGCATCTGTGGTCAGAAATCCTTCATAGTTGCCGTTTTGCCATTCTTTTGTCTTACGTCTTTTTTTTCTGTAAACACAACAAAAACCCAAAGCAAACTTCCTATGTCATGAACATGTTGGGTATAGAGCCTTGTGATAAAAATGGTGGACATGGGAATATAGAGTTTCTTACCTTTTTGTTTTATATTTCTTAAATAAGTTCATTAGTTTTAGAGGGGATACTTAAGATGAAAATCCTGGAAGATGAGCTGTTTTACAGCAGAGTAAATCCCATCAGAAAAAAAGAAAGCGGCAAAAGCTTAACAGTTAAGTTCGCTAATGGATGCAGGTTGCAACCACATTTAAACCATACCAAGTTCCTCAAAATAATATTGTCTGTTAGAGTTTTGACTAGGGGGAAAAAGAGCTTGGGCTTCATCTCTATAGCATGCAAATGTCAGATTTCTAAAATTGCTGATTTTTTTTTTAAGCAACTCTTCCAAATTTGTCACTGAAATAAATGCAGCATACTTGTCCAAAGTTTATGGTTTGGGTTTTTTTGTTTGTTTTAAACTGGTACTTGTAAAGCTGAGAGTCCTTGGCCTTTGAGTCAAATTAAATGACAGAAGATTGAAGGTAAATGACTTGAAGGGTAAAAAATGTCCAACAGTGGAAGCCATCTGTTCAAGTTCAGGAAAAGGTGACTCTGTTGTAGTTAGTACCTTCCTGTGGTGAGAGATTAGTCAGAGGTTACTTAAGCTAGCAGAGATAAACATAGACATAACTAGTGGCTGGAAGCAAAAGCCGAGCAAACTGAGAACTGGAAATGAAGTACAGTTTAGCAGTGATGCTGTCTTCGTGTTGGAACTAATTATGGAGGGACATAGACTGCTCTGTATTCTTTAATGCCTTCAAGACTTGGGTGGCTTTTCAAAAAATACACAGTAGCCAAATCAGAATTGCTGATACAAAAAGTATCAAAAGTTACATAAGTAACCATTGAAATTATGTTCGTTGTAACATTGAAATCTACTAATCCATCCTCAGGTCTCCTTTTTTTCCTTCCCAATGTTGAACTTGGAATCTTTTAAGATATCCAAGGCACAAGAGTTGAGGATTGAAGGACCCAAAAAGCTTGGAGGAAGAACCCAAACACAGTTGCAGTCAAAGCTTCTACATACATGTCTTTAGTCCAGAAGGAGACTAAGGTCGTGTGTAGACGAAACGAGAGGCATGTGTGCACAACATTTTAAAGCGGGCCACATGCTTTTGCACTGCTTTAATGGTGTCAGTGTTTGCATACCTCAGTGGCATATTGCGCAGTAATTCCAGCCGCTGTAGGAAACTTGGTGGTGTAATGGGCTTTAAATGACTTAGGATGCAGCAAACTAAAACTCCTTTGAGGAGTTTTAGTTTGCTTCCCCTACAGACGTGGAGCAAAGCACTGGGCTCCATGCAGCTCTGCGGCCCTGCAGGAAAGCCTGGCAGCAGCCTGGGAAAGCAGGGACCGCCCAAGAAAAGTGGCAAGCCTCATTTTCCACCCCCCCAGCAGAGCCTGCCTGCTTGCCTGAGCTGTGTGGGAGCCCGGGATGTCCTTCTGCAGCTGTGGTGCCCCCGAGCCAGGTGCCTGCAGGCAGGTGCTGCCTGGCGGGGGGCTGCTGCTGCCACGGAGGGAAGTACCAGCCCCCCTGTAGCCCAGGGACCGCTCCACCCACTGGCAGCTTGCCCTCCCCTCTTCTCCCTACTGAAGAGGCAGGTAAGTCAGCAGGGTGCATGCATGACACAGGTGGCAGGGAGTTGATCAGCCTTAAATTGAAGCGGTGTTTTTTAAAACCTACAACTTCAATTTAGCGCCCCTATTTCATCTACACACACCCTAAGAATCTTCAACTTTTGCAGAGTAATTTGATTGCAGACTTTATAAAAGGTAAAGAGCAGAACCCAAGATGTTTATGGGCATTAGGTTCCATTTAGCTAACTTGATATATTCTGTGTAGAGGAAGGGTTAGGACTCCATTACTAAAACTTTCTCCAGCCTCACCTGTCTGTCACATACACACACAATTAAACTCCTGGTCAGCATGTTCATAGGTATATTTGCAGAAGGGTCAATAATTATACTGTTCCAAGTAAAACACTTTTCTTCTGCTGAATTTACCACATTCATTTTAACAACTCATTCATTTTAACATCTCATTGATTTAAAGACTACAGTAACAGTTGGTGCTGCAGAGGATGAGCTACCAGTTGTGATTGCTGTTTTTTATCTGAAATAACCTTCAGGGAAGAAATTTACTCATCATAGCATTGAGTGGCTAATGGGGTTAATGTGACAGTCTTACAAATCTTAACTTTGTGTAATTTTCTCTATGCAGGGAAGGAAGGGAAATACAACTAACATTCATTCGTGTTTTGTTTTTGATTTTGTAAAAATACCAAATGCAAGAAACTGCATTTACACAGTCATTAAGAAGATACGTTATACTGTGAAGTTCATTCATATTAACTAGACTCTTGCATGCTAATTATACAGGGAATCTTTTAAAAAATCAAAAATATTGTATAGTCTCCTTCATTCAAATACCTCTAGCAAATCAAAATTCCTTAATTTAGAACAGTTGCTCTTCAGACAGCATTCAATTTATAGAAGATGTCAGCTGAATTAATAGCTATAATTATATGACTATAATGGTTTTCTTTCTCTGGTCTAGGGTTACGCTGATTTTTCATTTATGGAACCGTATATAGGACTGAGATGCACAGAGCCATGGCTTGACTTCTTTTCCCCAGCTAGTAGTTCCATAGGGTGGTCTTGAGTGTAGTGAATCAGTGTCCTTAACAGGTGACCCTTCTTAGTAATCTTCCTCAATTTAACAGCTTAGAAGATAAAAACAAGTTGAGAGGAAGGTGGCGTCCTTAAAATGGTGAACATTTTTATTGATTTCATGACTATGGAACAGTAAAGAAATTTGATTTTTCTTGGCTGATGAGAGGCCAAGTGAAGGAGAAAAAAGGTCTTCGTGCACATGATAGTAAACAGACTAGAAATTCCTGTTATAGACTTTTTGAAAACATACAGTGAAGGATATCACCTGATTTAGTGTCTTTATTGTTAGGTAGATTGTCATTTTATCCATCCAACCCCTTCTGTTGAGCTGTGATTTATTCTTGCAGGTTGACAGGGTGGGGGCTCATCTGGATATGTAATCATCCAAGTCAGAGCTAACTGGTGGCTTATTCTCCTGGTTCCTGAATGTGGTGTTTGGACATTGTACAAAACAAATGAACAACAGTGTAACTTTGCATACAGTGCCATCTCACTGTTCTCACTGTGCAAAGTACAAACCAAGGTTAAAGTTGCTATGTGAAAGACCTAGTCCCACAAAAGGAAGGAAATGAGGTTACGCCAGCCAGCAGTTCTGCCTCCCACCCAGCCACAAACACCTTTCTGTAACCATGCAATAGCTTAAATCATTCTTTTACCCTCCTGTGTACACCTCTTGACCAGATTATTTTCTCCCACATGTTTGAAGAATATAGCTTGCTAATTGGTTATTGGCAGAAGAGGTTATAGTGGGGACAGGGGACAGACTATGGCGATCAAGTAACATACCACACCCTTTTTGTTTTAAAGTTGTGGTAAACTCTTTCTGGGTGGAGACAGTTGTGTATTTATAAGTCACATAAGCTTATTGGGTAAGGCTGCTACATATAACCTGTTTTCAAATGCTCTTTTTTTTCCCCTTCCTTTATTGGCACCTGTCATCTTGCACTATTTTCATTAATTAGTACAAGGGAAGTAGTATAGAAGGAGAGGGGTCTGTGTCATCTTTAACAAGACTAATATGGAACATGTCTTCTGTTTGTCAGCATTCAGTAGCCTTTATTTTTCTAAATTATGCATGTGTTAACACTGACTTGATACAGCTGTTGTCACGTGACAGTTAGCATTAGAGCAACACTTTCTTTGTGTCAACCAGGTGTATCAGACATGCCTGTGGGCCAGAAACATCCCATGAGGCCCCATAATCTGGCCCCCAGGACTGCCCTGCGTGCGGGTCTTAGGTTGTGTTGTATGTTCATTTGGACCAGTATCCCCGACTGGCTTAGGTGGGTGCCACCTATGCTGGATTAGGCATGGTGGGGGGGTAGGCACAGTCCATAGGTCTGATACGGTCCATGGACTGATCCTGTGCCACTTATCCAAGCCCTCTAGGCCAGATGAGTTTGACACCCCTGATGTAAAACTTCCCTTGGAAGTGGAAAGAGTACATAAAGCCTGACATGTTGAATATATATGCTGTCTTCAGAGATTAATGGCCTGGTCCAGAGTTTGGCTTGCATTCAGTTGAAAATCACTGCTGTAACTTGCCAATGTGAATAGTTTCAAGTGATTTTCACTTTGGAAAAAATGGAGAAGTCATCACATTTTGAGTGAGCAGAAAACAACACTTTCTAGACTAAGCAGTATTTAGAAGTGAAGTCCTTGGCTGTAGGGTCACTGATCCTTCCCTTTTTTCAGAATAAAAGTGTTAACTATGTATCTCTGCCATATGTCTGTAATTAGTGTAGCATCTTATTAATTTGCTAATAATTAGTGTAGTGGCTTGCTCCATCATGTTTTGTTCACTTAGTTTCACCCATTAAGGTTATTTATCTAAGCCACTTAATTTTCAGTTGCATTTTCAGTGTAATTGACAGTGCTACTGATGTTAACCATGACTGTAATCACAGCCTTCCCCCCTCCCTCCAGGAAGGCCTGGCTTAATCTCTAATGAAGTTTCAGTTGACAGGCTTTTAGACTTAATTACTTTTTAATAACAAATTACAGCATATGGTCTCAACTGAGGAATTTATATTACTTAAAGAAAATTTCATATTTCATGAATTTCCAGTTCAATCTGTGTAAAATGGTGACTCACTTGACTTAAAAATGTAGTGATAATGTTACATTGTTCCCTCTCTTTGCTTAACACACACTTATTTACAATGCATTATTTGATAATGCTAAACATTGTCATATGAATGGCTTCTCTGTGATCTTGCTTCCTAGCTAGCAAAGCCTAATGATTCACAGTGGATTCCTGTTGCTAGTGTAAACATTTACTATATATTTACATAGTCACCCTGTTTTGGGGCCCCCTGATTTAAGAGTAGTACTGGTTCTAGTCAAAGGGAACTGTACTCAGGCTTTCTAAACCAGAGAAATGGTAGTAAGTTGTCAACACAGGAGTGAAATGAAGCAGAAATTGACCGGTACCCTTAACCTCCACTATCTTTCTAGAGCAGTGGTTCTCAAACTTTTTTTTTCCACAGACCACTTGAAAATTGTTAAGGGTCTCAGTGGACCACTTAATAATAATTTTTTGTTGTTGTACAAATCAAAGCACACAACTCATATTTTAATATCAGTAGTCTTACCTTACAAGTACAGATATTCTCGATTGTTCTGCAACCTTTCTGCGGACCACCTGAATGGAGCTCACAGACCTTGTGGTGGTCCACGGACTACAGTTTGAGAACCTATGTTCTAGAGTATGTTTGGCTTTTTTCCACAAAAGTGGGCACTGATATGCTGTTTTCCATTGAAAGATCCTACACTCAGCACTTAGTAGTGGGAATATTTTGCATGTCCTTTATTTAAAATGGAAATTCCCACTAACTTATAACATACCTTCCCTGGTGCCCCAGGACGTGTTCTCTTGCATTTGATATGGACGTGAGTGTTTTGGCAATCTTGCTCTGTAAAGCAGCCATAAATCTTGGCAAATGTTGGATTTCTTGCATAAAATCAAACGTGGTACAGCATCAGCAGGTCAGACTCTTCCTTGAACTCTTGACCAACTAATTAAACTAATGTGTGCTTGTCAGTGGGAGAGAACCTCCCTTGCTAATGCAAGAAAAAAAGGAAACAACCTTTCTACAGTAATGAGCAGGATTTGGGTTTTCTATTTCCCAAACAAAAATGTGGGTTTTCACTTTTAAAGCAGGGGCAGGGGGCGGGGCTGAGGCCTGCAAGGAGAGCTGGCAGGTGGGTGGGGGGCAGGGCAGGGGTTTGTAGGGGGCGATCACCCTGTCCTACTCTGTAGGCTGATGCTGGGGTGGTTGTGGGCTGCCTCACTTCTGGCCATGCTTCCTTGTCCCAGTTTGGCTTAGGCTGGGGGCACTGCCCAGCTGGAGCAGTGGTGGAAGCACACTTGATGAGGGAGGGAGAGAGAGTGTGTGCTGCACCTCTGCCCACCAGGCTGGGCGTCCTTGGGGCAGGGTTGGGGGCTGGGGGCGCTGCCCAGCCAGGGCAGTGCCTTGAGCCAGGGCACTAGGGTGAGTGTTGCCCATCTTCCAGTCCAACAGCTGCTGCCCTGCTGCCTGTCACTCTGTTGGGCCACATCCTGCCAGTTTGCAGCTCTGGTGGCTGCTGGCAGCTCTGCTGGGGCTAGTGCTAGAGGTGGCAAGTGGGGGCACACTGAATGGTGGGGAGGGGAGGAGCAGTGTGGTAAGCCCATATGCCACTCAGCATGGGCCCCACCAGCCTGCCTGGGCCTGGGTGAGCATGGCCCCTGGGTGCCAAGTCAGCGCACATAGGACAGGACAAGCTGGCAGGAGTTGTGGCCACATGAGCGGCTGCCTCACTGCAGCTCTGCGCCTGCATTGATACTGAGACACATGGCTCTGGCTTGTGGGACTCCTGGTTCCAGGAACCATTGGGCGGGGTCTGTGGGTCAGGGGTAGGAGGGAAGATCGCAACAGGGGTGCGTGATGAAATGGGGTGGGGATTGAGGGGGCAGTGGAGTCTGTGTGTATGTGATGGATGGTGGTGGCACCAGGGGTGTGTGAGGAAGAGATGGGAAGCGGGGGGGGCAACTCTCTAGGTGTAGAAGTGGCCACCAGAGCCAGGCTTGGAGCCTGCCTGCCCCCTAGAGCAGCCAGTGCAGGGGGAGGCCAGCCTGGAAAGGAAGGGGCTTGTGCAGCTCAGTCCCCGAGCCCAGAAGGGCATGGGGATCACTGGGGCCTGGGCACAGTTGCAGGGAACAGAACAGCAAGGGCTGGCACTGCTCAGAGCCACAAAGCAGCAGCTCTGTGCACCTGGACCCATGTCCTGGTGTAGGGAGGGAGCTGCTGCTAGCAGGGGCTGCAGGTCAGGAGTGAGGGCACTGGTAGGGCTCTGGGGGCTGTGGGTTGGGATTGAGGGGCAGCGCGCTGGCATATCAGGGCTACGTAGTGCCTCAAAGCAGCTCTGGGGACAGCTGCAGCTTGACCTGCATCCTGGTGAGTGAAGGGGGCAGGGGGGAGCTCTGATTTTCTGTGATTTAAATAAAAAACAAACCCAAAATCAAATGCCAAAATATATAGGTGTTTAGAATTTATTTTATTATAATGATTGAGGCAGTGGTATGTTTCCAAATTGCTGTAAAATTGCAAGTAGACCAATAAAACATTATATTCAACTGAAGCCTATATATAGTATAGTATAGTATAGTGTGTGTGTGTGTGTGTATAATATAGTAGCATTTCATTTTAATCATGGAAAAATGCTGAATTTGGGTTTTTAAATCGGAGAATTTGGGATTTTTCATCATAGAATTTGCTATTTTTAAAGGGAGAAAACCACGATCCCTGGAAATGAGGTACCATTTGGCTTGTTCCCGGGGAAGAAGGGTCTTTGCCATATATCTGAGGGTAACAGAATGGTGACAAGTTCCTTAAATAATCAATGAAGACTAATTGCAGCAATTTATTTCCCCCCTAGATATTCATTTTACTTCTGTGAAATACCTGCAATCCAAAGATGGCAGCAAATAAGCCCAAAGGTCAGAATTCCTTGGCTTTGCACAAAGTCATCATGGTGGGAAGCGGTGGTGTGGGAAAATCTGCTTTAACGCTGCAGTTCATGTATGATGAGGTAAGAAAATAACTTCTTACAATGGAGATTCCTGTCTCCTTTTCCTAACTGAAGTCAATGTCTGTGTAGTATTTAGTTTAAAGATGCCAATAAAATCAATACCTGAAGTGGTCTAAGTAAACTATGACTTGGTCTCTCCTAAAGATTTTTTGGTATGACATCTGCCCATTATGCGGAACAGAAAACATTAAGGAGTCTCTTGGCTTTGCAAGCTTACCCTGAGACTCATGGAAGTGAAAATGGGTCTTCCTTCCAGATCTCTGATTAGTTCGCAATGAGTTCTAATAGAACCTATTACCACTGTTTCAGTTTAATGTCCAGGGTTGTTTAGAAATATATTAACATATGAGTCTCAAAATAGAGATATGTTAACTACGTGAGTTAAGAATGAGCTGTCAGTGGGTGCTACTTGGTTTTTATGGAGTTGCATTTTTTTTCCCTGCTTAACTTCAAATATTTCCCCCGAACTCTCCATTTAAATTGAAACCACTCCTCCCGCCCCCACCCCCCAACAACATTTTTCCACAAGGAGAGTGGCTTCAAAATGAATTTGCACCCAGCTGAAATACTTGTTTTTTTAGAGATTTAGACTCTTGGAGAAAGATAGGAAAGATTTCTCCTAATTAAGCAGGAGGTCAGATAATTATGAAAGGCACTGACTGGGTAGGTAGTCATAGGAACTGCCAAGTCACTTAGAGTAAAACCAATATTTCGATCTGTTCAAAATCAGCTAGACACAGTTGTAGTACAAGATTACAGAATTAAGCCAGGTTGCCTATTTGTCATTGAGCAGAGAGCAGCGTCTGGTTTGCAGGTATAATCACTGATGATTTATAATACCTGAAAAATTAAGGCAAGAAGTCTTGAATTGGGTGAACTTTTGGGCTGATAGTAGTAAGTGAGAACCTGCAAGCTTTTTGGGTAATAAAGAGCATCTTTGCTAGCAGACGTAGCATGGGTTTAAGGAACTGTCAAAAGTAATATTGAAGTACCATGGCCTGATTAAATAGGGTACATAGCTACTGTGACTACTGAAGACACTAATTTCAACCTATAACTACATACAAATCTAGATGTATATGTTCATTTCTCTTATCTAGGCACTCATTTATTTGGATGTGTTGGTATGTCTACATAGTATTCTATTGCTTTGTTTACAGTTTGTGGAAGACTATGAGCCTACTAAAGCAGACAGCTACAGGAAAAAGGTAGTTCTGGATGGGGAAGAAGTCCAAATAGATATATTGGATACGGCAGGGCAAGAGGATTATGCTGCAATTAGAGACAACTACTTCCGAAGTGGAGAGGGTTTTCTATGCGTCTTCTCTATTACAGAACTGGAATCTTTTGCAGCTACAGCAGATTTCAGGTAACCATGCAGGAAAAATTACTAATTTAACTGAATTGCAATAGACTCCAAGCAGGGTTTCTTGAGATGCTTCTCACAACTACAAGTAACTTCTTGTAGTCATTTGTTCCATATGATGCTTTGTCTTTACAGGTTGCATAGATTGTACCCTAGATAATAGCGTGACATCTTGGAGGACCTCTTAGAGCATAGCTATACAGATTCTTTTGCAGTCATTTGTACCTGATCTTTGTCTTTTCAGGTCTCCGAAGTGCCAAAAATGATAATGTAACATGGGGCCTATCATGGAACTGCTTCTTGGCAGGATTCAGAAGGGCTGATGCACATGGTTCAGACTGAGTAATTTTGTAGGCTGCCTACTTGCACATAATGCAAGTACTAAGTTACATTTATCCCAGGGCAGTCTTGATTTGCTGTTTGTTCTACCATGATTTTTGTGTTGTACCAATGTTCATCTCTTGCTTATTTCCTTATTAACTTATGAAGGAGCAACAGGAGCAAACAGGCCAGTGATAGCATGTGGACTGCTTCATGTTAGAATAAATACAGATATAAAACCAGCTGCTGCATGAAAAGTGAGTGCTGGAGAGCCTCATATGGTGTCTATCAACAAATGTCTTGGACTCTGTCTAACATGAGGATTTCATCCTCAAAGAGGTACTCTTAGCTTCTCAAACCTTCCACCTTTAAGGGTGCTTGCCAGTGGATCACAAAGTGTGGAAATTGATACAGACAATTCTGGAGAGGGTGCACTCAGCCAGGCAGATGGTATGGGGCTGTGGGTAGGTGGGAGCACCATTTGGGAGAGGGATGGGTGGGTGGTGGCTGGGATTACAGGACAGTGACAGCACAGGGCCAGGACCTGGGGCAAAGCGGTGATTTGCTCCCCATATGTCCCTGTGACAGATGCTGGTTCAGTGGGCAGGGATGTGTGGGGAGCGAATTGCGGCCCTAGCCCCATGCTGTCACCACCTAGTGATCCTGGGCTCCACCCACCCATCCCGCTCCCAGATGCTGTTCTCCACCTGCCCTGCAGCCCCATCCCATTTACCCGGCTGAGCACACTCTGCCCATGAGGGTCTGGAGCCAGTCTCCATGGAGACTCTGTCTGCCTACTCCATCCAATGACCCTGGCAGTGGGTGCAAGGTGAATTGGCATTGTCAGCTGGGTCGAGTGAGCTGCCACTGTGGGGCTGCCAGGAATCAGATTCTGTCTACCACGCCATCCCTGCCCCAGGGTGGCACCACCAGCCGCTCACACCTTGGTTGGACGGGGCTGGGGGGCCCACTTTGGGCTGGCTAGAATCCCTTGTTGGGCCAGATCTGGTCCACAGGCTGTACTTTGTCCACTCCTGACCTAGCACAATGGTGTTCTGTTCCATGAGCAGAATCTCAAGGTGCTAGTATAATGTAGAAAAATAACAAAACATTTTTAATATATATATATATTTTTTTTAGTGCAGTCCAGTAAGGCCATAGAAAGGAAAACTGCTTCATAGCTTTTGGTAGTTAGCTTAAAAATACCATGGAATACTATGGTACCATACCATGGTTAGCTTAAAAATACCATGGGAAAGAATTAAAGCAAAATAAAGGTTTAATACTGGTAGTTTGGAGTAAGCAATACAGCTTCTTGAAGCTTTCCAAGTGTGAAAAGATGACCTGAATGAGCCCATAGATTGAGGATGAAATTAATTTTTCAGGTGTATGTTAAGGCACCATTCCTGAAATGGTAATAATGACACCAAATTAACCACTGCATGAAAGAATATTTCTTGCTCATGTATCTCTGTCCATTGGTCTGAAAGGATGTATGCAAGAAGACTTCTCAGCTCTCCTTTTGTAGACAGTAACTTCAGGGGGGTTTTTTAATTTTGCTTAAGACAGCTAGCTCGGTCTGTTTTATGTGGCAGTTTCGTAATTCAGGAGTCTTTCAAGGCACGCAGGAGGTTAACCCAACGTGGGTGGTGGACTATATCATTATTCATATCTGTAAAACAGCCTTTTAGTATTTTAATAAGTGCTAGTAAATTACAAGTGCTCAAACTAATCAGCTATTCAAAGGCTGAACCTTTTCAAGTCCCTTAAAGATCTAAAATTGATTAAATTACCAATCAAGGGATGGGCAAAACAGGTTGCAATGCATAGGGGGTCTTTGAACTATGGACTCTAGAAGAACAAAGATGGCTTCTGGCTTACCACCTGGGTGTAAGAAAAAACGAGTGTGCAAAAATAGGTGGAGATTAGGGTACCATTACCCTACCTATGGTAGATACTATGGTACCAAAAATAGGTAGGGCAAACTCCCCATAAGATAATGGGGAGGACCCTAGAGATGTTGCCACATGACAAGCTATTATCAGAATTCAGGATACATAAAAGATGTTTTAAAGGAACAAAATTATTCCTTCCCATTCTGGAGGCTAGAATACTTCTTTAAAATGGATCATGCTAGAGGTTTAGATTATCTGCCCTAGAGAACTGGTGAAATCCTACTTTACAGTTTAGATACCAAGACAGGAAAGATCCCGTTCATGTACATGACACTGCAAAGGATATTGTCTTCCAGCAATTTAAAAGATAAGTACATTCAGCTAAAGTGACCAGTAGCAATATGTGCTGAAACAGCCTTCAGAACCTGAAAAAAAACTGAATCTAGTCTGTTTCTAAGGGATTGGGAAATACTTTATTGGCAGGGAAGAAACTTAAGACCCAACTAAACTTGTCAAAATCCTTTTTTGGTGTACTTCTAAGACAAGGTGGACTATTGGAAAAATCTCAAGGTTTCACACTTTTGTATTTAAACTAATTTTGAGATGATTTTATTTTAAACATAGCAAGATAGCCTGCATCCAACTAATGTGTGGTGTAAATTCCCTCAGATTATTCAGTGCTGTGGGTATGCTACTGACCAGAGCACTAAAACTCTCAGAAATACGTGGCAGTTTGTTTCCATCAGAGTGGTCTAGGCCCAGAGCTCTAGCAGACCAGTTGTTGTCACACTACTGATTCTTTCCCACCTGCTCCATATGATTGGGTTATACATGAGAGTTACTTGCACACAGTTTTAGTTTGCTTTTTTCCCCACTAGTTGGGGGAAAGGGAGAGGGAAGTTATAGTGACTAAATGGATATTCAGTTGGGACTGAATTTTTAAATTTAATGTTCACGATGGGACATGTCCATGAAAAATCACTTGTTTAAAATCACCAGTTTTCAGACGGAGGATTTAAACAGCTCTGTGTTTCTTGTAGGGTAAATCCTTAAACAGCTCATGTGCGTGATTACTCTGTGAAAACCTTGCTTGGACAACTAGGCAGTGCTCTGACTGGTCAACTCTCTGTAGCAGTGTAAATACCCAGATTTTTAGTATATTGTACTGGTGGATTTTAACCTAATCACTGCCTCCAGTCGCCTAAGGAAACAGGCCTGCTTCCATCCTTATACTGTCCTGATTATAGATGATGGAAGAATGTTTCAGTGTTCTCTGTAGGGCTAACAGTGCTGGACTTTTACCATTGGAGTTGTAATGTTACATTCATGTCACAAGCCTTATTGAAACATGTGCACTTGCTTTTAAAAAGCTTGTGTTAGCTGTGGTTTCTCAATGTATGTATGCTGCTTCCAGAGTGGTGGTTTTGTCTGCTGTTTGAAGCTTCCCCATGCCAAATGACGAATTTTCCATGTACTGTATCTCAGACAACTGGAACTACATTTAGCGCAATTCTAAAACCTTCTTTCTTTGGAAGAAAGACAAATTAAGTTATGTTGGAGATCTCAAATGTCAAACCCCACCTAATATTCTGGAAGTTCTGTCGTCTTGCAGAACAGTTTCTCCTCTGAACATGTAGGGGGGGAAATCACAGAATGCTAAATTTTACTCTTGAGCCTCCCTCAGATACTTTCTGGGCCTGGATAAAGAGTACCTACCCCCTTCTTACTCTGGAAAACTGTTTTGCCTACCCTCCAACTTAAGTCAGTTAAATGAAAACCCCCTTTTAAGAAATCTTTGGTCCTTCAGACCCTTACAAAAGCCCATGTTGAACTCTTGAGTTGTAAGTAAAACTTCAAACCATGCATCCGAGCAGTTCCATCACTGGAAGCATCTGGTCCATCAAAGCCAATGGTTGAGTGACTTGAATCCATCCAGATACCTGTAACTGAAACAAAGAGAGATTTATAGAAATCAAAAATAATTATCTATTTTATCTTCTCACATTCTCTCCTGAAAGGAAGATATTTTCCATGGGTGTGCTACATTGGGTTTGTTTTTTTTTAATCTATGCTCTTTTACAAAGCTTAAAAATGGTGATTGCTGTGCATTAAGAACATACATGAAACCAACCTTTCTGGCTAATATAAGGCACTTACTTTTGAAAAGTAATAGGAAGGAAACTGTGAAATGCTCTTAATGTCTCTTGCAGTAGAATGAATTACCAATTTAAAATTCTGCTCATACAGTTCAGCTTTTGTCATTTATGTACAAACCCTTAATGAATCATTCTCCACTGACTGGGAAAGCCACATAAGTTGCTTTTGTTACTTTTATTTTGCACCATGTCAAGATAAGGATTTTTTCAGCTTCTGTCGAAATGGTTTGAAAAAATGAATGTGTTTTCATTGTAACACAGTAAAAAAAAAAAAAAAA
>NW_017728886.1:89872436-89874463 GCF_001723895.1 Crocodylus porosus
TTTGCTTGGGTTCTAGGAATACCTTCTATGCATAGATTTTTTTTTTTTTAAATAATAATAATAATAATAATGTTCCTTCCTTCCTTCAGGGAGCAGATTTTAAGAGTAAAAGAGGATGAGAATGTTCCCTTCCTGCTAGTTGGTAACAAATCTGATTTGGAAGATAAAAGGCAAGTTTCTGTAGAGGAAGCAAAAAACAGAGCTGACCAATGGAATGTTAACTATGTGGAAACCTCTGCCAAAACACGGGCTAATGTTGACAAGGTAACTGTTAACTTTTTTTAAATATAAAAAGTCATCACTTTCACTTAATGCTCTCAGCTTCTGTTTTGTGAATCCTGCTCTTTCCTGTTTAAGTATATTACATTCATGAGTAACAAATTTAAATACCGCGTGAGTATTTCTGGACTGACTGCTCACTGACTTTTTTGCTTCTTTAACCTTAGAGTTGGTGCAACAGTATCAGTAGAGCACAAAATTTCCCTATACAGGCTTCCCTTCTAGTTGGTCATTCTTGACTATTTGGAGTAGCTGAGTTCCAGTTAAATCCAATAGCTGGTTGATAATGAGCTGGTAGTCTGTTCAGATTGAGAGTAGAGAAGATAAAATATAACAGCCCCTATGCTCAGGGGGGACCTAATGGCTTCCTATAAGTATATAAGGGGTGTACATCAGGATCCGGGGAAACGCCTGTTCACCAGAGCACCCCAAGGGATGACAAGGTCAGACAGTCTCAAACTCCTCCAAGACTCTTTTAGGCTGGACATAAGGAAAAACTTCTTTACCATCTGAGCCCCCAAGGCCTGAAATACACTGCCTCCAGAGGTGGTGCAAGCACCTACTCTGTACTCCTTTAAGAAACACTTGGACATCTATCTTACTAGGATCCTTTGACCCTAACTGACTTCCTACCCCTGGGGCAGGGGGCTGGACTCAGTGATCTTCTGAGGTCCCTTCGAGCCCTAACGTCTATGAAGTCTATGACGTAGACTGCAAAGGTTGTTCATGCAAGTCCCTGAATCTATTACTATCTCTTGGGACAAACTAACCTCATGGATACTTCTGATTCTGTTTTATAACTTATATTTTTACACGTGGCCAGGAAATTCATAACATCTGGGGAAGGACTAGTCTTAGCTGGTCTTTTATTCCTACAGTTAATGGCTTTACTAATGAAGACTGGAATCTTCTCTAGGCTGGGTAGGAGTTATCTAGTTGAAATAAAAATGGATATACTGCCCAAAGCTGGAACGTGCACCAGGAGGTCAAATGAATATAGAGAGCAGTTTGGTTTGAAAATGGGCAAGAAAAAATTAAAGGTGAAGCCCATGTTTTCATGGGAAAAGTGGTGAGATAGGGGCTGACTCTTACCCAAGCATTAAGTAAATGATAAAGGTTGTAAACATTGAAGTTAGAACCCTTCTGGAATTATTATGCAAAGCAATATATTACATGAGCAAGGGGAGATTTACGTAGTTCTAATGTGACAGCCTTTGTGACCTACATATAGACCAGGCCACACAAGTATAAAACCTCCCCAGCAGAAATGCTCATGCCTGAGTTGAGTAGGGTATAAATTGACCCAAAAAGGTCTCTAGATTTTGTTGTCTTAAGCAACTCATTGCCACAAGCAGGTGCAATGCGTTTCAAGCATGTAGAAGTGGTCTACCCATGTCAGAAAATTCATATTGCCAATCTGGCAAGGAGTGCATGTAGCCACGATATTGGAATCTAAGATGACTGCCATGAATTCACATTTTGTCAATATTTCAGCCCCCACAAGGGTTAGAAAACTAATTCCAATGGCAAAAGCAACATTGTATGAGCTGAGGAGATTGATCGTAACATTTTTGTTGTGGTAGCCATATTGGGATTCCAAGATGGCTAACACATTGGCACCGAGGTTGCAGTTATTTTGGGTGGAGGGCTGCTTACCCAGTTTCGGCAAGCTGTCAAGGGCTGCATGGGTAGTCCTGCCCCCTGACAGGTGCCCTGCCCCGGTCACCATCTTGGGACCAATGTCCCAG
>NW_017728886.1:89874574-89911817 GCF_001723895.1 Crocodylus porosus
AGCTGGCCCGGCTCCATAGAGCCCCTGCTGGCCAGGGCCCTGTACTCCTGCTGCCCTGCTCTGGGCCCTGCCGGCACTGGCCCTGGGACACTGGCATGGGCCCCATGCTCCCGCTGGCTCCTCTGCCCACTCACTCCCAGTTTCCCCCCTCAGCCCTGAGGTACAGGCGGGGGGCAGCGCGCAGCCCTGACCCCGCACTCGCCTGCAGGAAATGAGCTGGTGCTGAGCATGGGGGAAAAGAGGCTCCCTCCCCAACCCTGTGGCCAGCACTCCCTGCTGCGGGCGCTGGCAGCCCACATGGTGCTGTCCTGAGCAGGCAAAGGCAGTCCCATGCGGTCTGCAGTGCAGGGCACTGGCCACGGGGTGGGGAGGGGGCCTCCTTTCCCCACGCTCAGCACTGTCATATGGTATGCTGCATTCAGCAGCATGGATGGAGACTTTGTATCAGCTTCTTAGATCTTATTGTGTGATGCATCAGCAAGCCTCAATCCAACATGTCTTGGAATTTAGCTTTTTGTTCCTTAATTGCAGGTAAATCAAATCCCGACATATTAGCTAGATATTAGGAAAAACTTTCTCACCAGTAGGGTAGGCACCAGAACAAGTTACCCAGGCAAGTTGTGTACTCTCCAGCCTTGGAGGTTTTTAAGACCCAGCTAGAATGATCTAATTGGAGATGGTCTTGCTTTGAGTAGCAGGTTGGACTAGATGACCTCCTGAGGTCCCTTTCTATCCTAATTTTCTGTGATTCTGTACCACAATGGATGCATTATGATCAGTTACTTCAGTTCCAATAGTGTTTGTTTTGTCACTGGAATTAGTTTTCCAACCCAAGTGGGGGCTGAAATATTGACCAAAACATGAATTAATTTTAGCTATCTTGAATTTCAATACGGTGGCTACATGCACAGCTTGCCAAAATGGCAGCATGACTTCTCTGACATGGGTAAACCACCTCTTCCTGAAATGCACTGTGGCCATTTCTATCAATGAGTTGCCTGTGGGGTGACACCTTTTTTTACCCTATTGTCAGGTGTAACCTGGGAGCTGGACTTCCTTGGAATACCAGGAAGCTGCCAGTTCCTGTCTACCTTTATGTTGTATTTGTAACAACTAGTTCTGCAGTCACTTCAGACAATAATAATGTTTTGCCCCAGTGCTAACGGGTCAGTGCCTGGGTAGTTCATTTTAATGCAGCAAAGCTTGTCATTATCACCCCAGAGGTTGTTGAAATCCATTACCCCCTTCCTGGTCCAGTTAATGTCACACTTTTTTCAGGGCACTGGGCTTGTCAGACTGAGAGGCCATAGTGAAGAGATGGTGTACGTGTGCGTGTGTGTGTGCACGCGCGCAGGTATAGAGGTTCTAGATGGGTCTGAGTCCTGGAGGTTCCTGATTGTTAATGGTGTTTCAGTGCCCGTAGGCTGCAATGCTGGTTTTGGGTGAGTGGTAAGCAAAAGACATCTGGCAAGTTGCCATGCAAGACAGTTAATAGATGGAGGTGGCCACCTGAGGCCTGATACCTCTGTGGTCAGGGCTAGAGTGGCTAGACAGAGCTCAAGAGAGGCCAGGATTGGGGCTTCAGTAGTACTTTGGGGGATGCCTGGAGGACTGATTGACTTGCTAGCCTTGCAGGAATATTGTGGGACATCTGTTGCAGACTTCCATTATGATGGTACTAATGCTTTGTCCTGAAGCTCTTATACTGCAACCCTTTTTGGGGATTGGTCCAGCAACAAGGATGTCTGAAAGCTTGCAGTTTGTCCTGCTGGAAAACATTTTCTCCCATGACAAGGTCAACCAACATCTGTTCATGCCTTACTGTTAGTCAAGTTTAGTTTGCTTCCCCAGATTTTAACAGGAGGAAAATATCACATTAAAATATGCTGGAGGCAAGGATTTATTAGGTCCCTGTTTTATATTACATAATTATGCCATGAACTGGTTATTGTGCAGTACATTTAGACTGGCCACATGAGCAAAGTAAGATTAGCCACAAGTACAAAGTAATTATTACACAATTAACTGGTTCATCATGCAATAAATTTGGACCAGCCACATGTGCAAAGTAATTATCACATGCTAAAAATGATGATTCAGCTATAAAGCGCCAACCATCAGTAAAGTTAGTGCTTGAAAATTTGCAGCAGCTCTATAGCTGTTTTTTGTTGAGCTTTAACTTAAATCTGTAGCACAGCCCTTAGGGTGCTATCTTTTCTTAAACTAACTGCATAGTTGGGATGGAGTTAGACAAGCTTTCGGATGTAAGACATTCTTCATTATATCTGAGCAGTGAAAGCCAACATGGTTACAGTGTATATAAAATTAAAATTAAAAAAAAACCCTAAGGGGGGGAGAGGAATTCCCAGAGGTAGCAAACAATTAGAGGAAAAGAAATTAAATACTTGGAGATCAAGCCCTATCAAAAGGGGCAGGGGATATTTTCATCTTTCTTCTCACCTTTCTGTGGATAAAATAATCTGCCATGAACCCAATATCAATGTTTACACCTTGGTTCTTAGTGTTCAGCCATCTTATTTTTTGTTTCCAGTGTCATCGTTAGAGGTATTAGGTAACTTTCCCTTGAGTATGCGAATACTGAGGTCAGAGAGGGAACAGTCGATCTGTGAGAAATGTTAAAAATAGCTTCTCTAACTGGAAATTTTTACACAACTAAATTACCTCAGCCATTTCTCAATATTCAAGTTTTGGTTCGTACACACTGATTCAGCCCCCAGGTTTTCAGAGCTAGTGGTGATAGCCACTCCATGGAGTTGAAGAATAAAAGGAGAAGCAAATCGGTGATCTATCTCATGGTTAATTCAGTCTGTACAATGCCTGAGATCTTCAGGCCAGGGTTGAGGTGAATTGACAAAGTTGTACAAGTGCCAGGAAGTCTCTCTTAAATGTTTCTTAAAACATCTGAAACTATTCTGTCTGTACTATATGAACTGAAGCTGTTGATCTAAATAAATTAAATTTCTTGCTTATTAGAAAAATAGTAAACCGCTCAGCTCAACATGGTCTGTTTCTAAACCTATTTCAGAAAAGAAGTTCAATTCTTAGGAGAAGAACCGAACAGCTTCCAAGTAGGCTAAATAGTCTAGGCAGCTAAAGACTGTATTGCTGCTTAAGTAAGGGAAGAAGAATGACATCCTACACTCTGGATGGTTTAGAATACAAGCAGGTAACAATCCATTTAGAAATCAAAAGGACTTTTGAAGATGAAAAGTTCATACAAATATGCCACTTTTTCCCCCAAAATAAGTGGAGTGAAAGTAACAGTTTTAATTGTTCTCTGATTGGTCTGTGGCAACATGTTCTTTAGAACAGTAGCTTTCTTTTTTCTGTAAAAAGTTCACAAGAGGCCAGCGCAACATGTTTCAAATAATATACTGTGTAAACTCCTGGGAAGTGTGGATGTCTATATGACAATTCCCTTTCCAGAAAGGAAATCTCATAGAATGTGCTTAAATACATCCACTAAAAAATTCTTGAAGATGAGTGTTTTATATTTAAGCACTTAGGATCCCAACAGGTTGGAATACTTTAGAATGAATAAAACTAGTGCAAAGCACAAATACAGGTTGTGGCAGAGTTTCATCTAAAAGTCTGAATTGACAGCAGGATCTTAAATTGCATCATCAGATGAGGAGGATTTTCCCACTTCCTAATTTTTTCCTTCCCTTTCAAAATTCCTGGAGCTGTAACTGTTGCTAATAGCTATTTTAAAGATTTGTTTACATAGCCTTGGAAAAATCTGAGTCACCACTTCAGAAATAAGTCCAGTTTTCAGACTGGACACTGCAAATAACTGATTTCCAGGAACTGTGCCGGGTTTTCCCAGTCTCTTTGCTTGTGTTTTTAGTAGAGGTGCACCAATATATTGATACAGTATCAGATTGGCACTGATAAAAGGAAAATTAACATTATAGGCTATCAGCTTTTTTTGCCTGGTGTAGCTGATGGTCACCAATAAATATGATATGCCTTCTGGATAGGTGCTGCCCAGCCAGGTCAATGAATGGGACCCTGGGGCTGGAGCAGGGAATGGGAGAGCCACAGGGGCTGAGAGTAGGGGGTGGCTCCCTGCTGTTGCACACACCCCTGGGGGAGGCATGTAGGAGCATGTGCGTTGAGTGGAGGTGGGCTGCCCACTCTCTGTCCTGCTGCCTTTGCCCTGCGAGCTGCATTTGACCGTGCATCCCCTGCCTGTCTGGCAGCAGTGGTGCTGGTGAGTTGTGCCTTCCACTGTTGGACAGCCAGGGGACACATGGCCAGCATGCAGCTCCAGAGGCAGTAGGGCAGAAAGCCCATGGCAGGCAGCCCGCCTTCACCCTCGCTACGCTCCTGAAAGCATCCCCGTACTTAAAAATGGTGGCTGAGCTTTAGTTCAAGCACCCCTACCACCATTTTTAAGTGCCAGGACTCTGATCCCCTTGGTTGTGCTGCCCACAGTTCTGTCCCTCTCCCTGCTGCAGCCCCAGGGTCCCATTCACTGCCTTGGCTGGACAGCGTCCTCTTCCCCTGCACTACTCTCTCCCTCACTGTGGGGGCCTCAATCTGCCCCCTCTACTCCTACACCCCTTCCCTCCCCCATGCCCTATCCCTTCCACAGATTTACCTGCAGGGCACTTCTCTCCACACTACCCAGCTGTGCTCCTGTAAATTGGTTATTGGATCAGTATTGGCCAGTATGTCTGGTGAATAATCAGCTATTGCTGTCGGCCGAGAAGATCTTTATCTGTTTATCCCTAGTTTTTAGACTCAAATCATGAGTGGAACCTAGAAAACTGAATAAAGTGTCTTAGTGTGTACCTGATCTAGTAAAAATGAGACTTCAGGAACTAGATAGTTCTATCTGCTTCTGTTAACCTATTAAAGTTGCAGTTGTCAACTATGCTATGATTTAAGCTATATTTTCATGTGAGAAATGGAAGTAAGTTTTAAAAACATGACATACCAGTGGCTTGAAGTTGCAGCAAAGTAGATTTAGATTAAATCTCAGGGTGGGGGGCAAGAATCTTCACTATTAGAACAGGGATGCAGTGGAATAGACTGCTTAAGGAAGTTGTGGAATGTCCTTCATTGGTGACTTTCAAAGAGGATGGATAAGCAGTGGTCAGCAAATAGTCTAGGGAGTAGCTATGCCTAGAGTGTGCTATAAAGAGTAGCAGTTGGAAGCCTGGGAGCCCCTCCATATGCACATTGCTGGGAGATCACAAGAAGAGCTGTGCAGCCCAGAGCAGATGGATATTGGAGAGATCCAGGTTGGCAGCACGAGATGAAAGAAGAGCTGCAACTAGTTTAGTTATAAAAAAAAAAAAAAAAAAAAAAAAAAAAACATTAAAGGAGTTGAGAGAAGTTTATGGAGGGGGTACAGAAAGGAGAACTCTGACTTTGCCGTTAGAGGGTGTGATGTGTAGAGTTATGTTTGGTGTCCCTAAATTGTAGAGCAGCATGGGAGGGTGTCTGTTTTTTTCTTACACTTCTGAGGTTTGCTATTTGCCACAGAGGGCTGAGAAGGAATTTTTTTCCCCACCTGTTGCTATGCATGGGGGGCGCGGTTGGCCTTGGTTAGAAATATTAGATGTTGGCTACACCTAAGGCTCAGGATTTTTACTGGTATCTGACAGTGCTTGGAGGCTCCTAGTTGGAGAATCTTTCCCTTTCACTCAGGGTCAGAATAATTAGCACATTTGGGATCAAGAAGGAATTTTATCTCATGGTCATGCTGGTATGGATTGTTTGCTCTGTAGTAGGGAGGTCTGGACAGGGTTGATTGTGTAGCTTTAAGAATAGATTAGACCAGACTATTCCTAAAATTCCTGTTCCTGAGGGTTGGACTGGATGACCTTCTGAGGTCCCTTCCAAAGCTACTTTTCTATGAATCTGTGATCTTGGGAATAGATGGGGCTCAATGTCAGAGGAAGGGGTGAACCAACCAGACATTGGAAAAAATTGCATGTCCTTGGAAAACTAGTAAGAGGAGTAAGATTACTTAAGGTTAGTTGTCCTTTCACCCAGGCCTTCTGTAGGTACAAGTTTCCCTTGCTTTATGTGGTTCTGTCTGTGCAAATTCACTTTTATGCAGTAACCCTTTTTATACCAAAGATCCATTTTATATGCAAGTAAATTCACTCGATCGGTGTAGTGGAAGCCTGCTGCTCAGGGCAGCTGGTGCCCATGCTTCTAGAGCTACAGGTGCCCCAGGAGCAACGCGACACCATGTGCATCTCGCCAACAGGTGGGCAGGGGGCACGGTGCAACCCAGTGGCGCTGCTCCCAGGGCAGCTGCCGCTGGGTGCAAAGTGCAGCATGCTGTTAGACTGCTGTTGGTGAGTACCAAAACTGGCTTGTAAAAGTGGTAGAAATGGCTCTGGCGGTCAGTACAATTGAGGTCTTGGAATGTATCCCTATTTGTTGCATTGTAAAGTGGGTTCCCTTCATGCATATTCTACTTACGTGCCATTATCCAAGATTGCATGTACAGCATAAAGCAAGGGGAACCTGTATTGGGACTTTCTCATTTAAACGAGGTGGATTAAATATCATGGTTTATGTTCACTCAGCATAAAAGTATCAATAATACATGTGTGTTATCATTTGTTTTTATAATTTTAGGTATTTTTTGACTTGATGAGAGAAATAAGAGCCAGAAAGATGGAAGACAGCAAAGAGAAGAATGGGAAGAAGAAAAGGAAAAGCCTAGCTAAGAGGATCAGAGAAAGATGCTGCATTTTATAATTAAAGTCCCGAATTCCTTTCCTACCTTGACCATACTAAAAAAATACCAAACCCATAACTTATAAGCATGCCATTGAAGGCTCAAATGACTGAAATTATCCTAACATGTTGGAAATTGTAATGTATCACTAAAAGCATGAATTGGAACTGCACTGAAAGTCAAATTCACTGAAAAATTAATGTGGCTTCCAGAGAAGCAGAGTTCAACCCATTTCATAATTGCCTACATGATCACATTTCTTCTGAATGTAGTGTTTCATAGGCAGTCTTTTTTGTAAACAGAAAGAAGTAGTACTTTCTGATTTCTTGTAAAGCATAAATTTTATATCATTTAAGAATTGTCACTTCATCTTGTCTTCTACTGCCTTGAAAATTACAGTTGTGAACGTGATACCTAACTAACTGGTACGGAGTTTTCTTGCTGTGGAGATGAGCAGACTATAAAAGAGTGGTATATTTGCATAACTTATACTGGGAGTCATTTATACATGGATCTGCATTACGTGATTCAACTTAAAGTGGTATAATCTTGTATATGGAAACATTTAAATATGCCTTAATTTTAAAAAAAAACAACATAGAAATACATAGTCAAGGGTGTATTTTCAACTCGTTGCATGGAGACAGTGTCCCTGTGCATCAGTAGGAGAGTGTGCTCCAGTGTGAAGTGCAGTTATCTGAACAATCTCGCTAACTAGCTGTCAACTAGCAGTGTCTGCTTTTAAAATGTGTGCCATACTCTGGTCCTCTGAGTAATCCAGAGCACATTTTGTCACTTGTAAGTTAGTAAATGATATGGTATCTTAAAACTGAAGGGTCAGAATAGATTTAAGTTGAAGTTCATAAGTGGTATGGCACAGGTACGCCCAAAATGGGCATTTACCTCTTAATGTGCTGATACCTTGAAATTACCCGTTTGCAAATAGTCAATGTCTGTAGGTGTTAAAAACCCCTGGACTTGAGCGAAGTGGAGCTCGTTCCGTAGCACTAATGTGTTTTGCGTTAAGGTGTGGTCTGGGAAATTCTGGTGTCATCAGTTAATTTCTTCCTTTTGTGCTCCTAATACTAAACTATGGGAACATGGTGTGTTATGCTGAAGCTACTTGTAGGTTTTGTACTGTTTAGTCTAGTTTGTGTTGATGATGGGGAACATTGTAGCTACTTTTTCTAGTTTAATGTTGATATCAAACATGCTTTGCATTTCGGAAATATTTACTATGGGCATCTAAAAATCCCAAATGAAATGTACTGCCTCAGCTGCTTCAGAGTGGAAAGAATACTAGCACACTGTTAGTACGCTGCATCTTAACTAAAAATATGCCAGAATCTTTGGAGGTTTTGGACTTATTTTAGAGTAGGGAAGGCTAGCTCAATTCCACAAACTATATTACTTTTTTTATACATGTGTAAACCTATAACTGACAGTTCAAAATGTGTTCAAGCAACCTAGGAAACAAATATGTAATTTACATGTTAACTAATAATAGACATTTTAGGGACTCAACTCTTCAGAAATAACATTTGTCATGTTTAAATATTTATCAGTAAGGAATTTTGTATGTACATTTAGTAAACTACCATGTGCAGAATTAAAGTTACTCATGTAACTACAGCCAAGTAAGCCAGTCTTCATCTTCCTGTGTGCTCACTTTCAGTCTGGTTAACCAGGGAGTCTAACCACTAACATTGTGACTTCATTTTGAGAACTGTATATGGGAACTGAGGTGTTATGAAGCCACTGGACACAGGGACTTGTCATGGCTGATGCCTTACCCAATTCTTTTTATTTGCTATTTGAGCCATGGAAAGAAAAATAAACTTCCATTTTTTTAAATACTTGTGCAGTGTTAATTGATGGAGAAACAAAGTGTGTGTTAGCACAGCTGACACAATCTATCATGGATTAATAAAATTGAGTATTCAGTTATTCTACATGCATCAGTGAAACAGAATTCTGGCTTTAACCTTATTAGCCTGAGTTATGTACATGTCAAAAGCTCAGAACAGACCTGAGTAATTGCCTCTGCATTTTGTGCAGTACCAACTTCTCCTTCGGGTAGCAGCGAAGGAATAGATTAAGATCAACGTGTGCCAAAAAATCACTAAAAATAGAAAGCTCTGTGTTAAAATTTCTGTTTCAAAGTAAAAACTATTGGATACAATAATGCCAGTAATTGTGCGTAAGAGCTGCCATCAAATGTAATACTGAGTATTCTTTCCTTAAAATACTTGCACCTTATGACTAAGGAGTTCTGGGTGATCTGAGGACTGTTTCTGGTTCTCACGGTCTTCCTTTCTTTAAAGTTGCTTGACCTCTGTGCTTGTTTTGAGGCATACTGTTTGGAGTTTCACACTTGAGGAGCCTTATGAATTGTTTGGATTTTCTTTGTAAGATGTAGACATGTTGTAAGGTAAGTATGTTATTTGCTTTTTCATTTAATAGACTCTCCCATTTTGTCTGTACAGTATTCTTTTGCAGCTACTTTTCCATCTGTGAACTTAAACATTTTGCCATTAAGGTTCTGACTTACTGTAATCGCACCCACTAAAATCAATGTTCTCTAAACTTTCTGTGAGTTGGGCTATATTTCTATGTGTTTATACGGCAAATTGAAGGATGATTTGAATCTATGAAATCTGTAAGGGAAAGTGGCTTGAGATTTATTTTTTTTGTGGAGGAAGTCTGGTAAGATCCCCCTTCTGGTTTGTCCTCCCTTAAAAAGTTCCAAAGCTTAGGGATAGCTATTTTTAAACTTCCTGCATGCTGCAAGCTTCCCCATTTATCCTCATGAAGGGAAGAGTGACTTGTTGGAAAGGTAGATCCAGATTCCATGAAGAACTCCTTGAATTGTGCTGTAATCTTATTAGCCTTTTTACCACCTCCTGTTAAATCCCACGTGCGAGGATCTGGCCTCTCCACAGGAATACACTGTAGCTGATCACAACTGAAGATGGTCCAGTCTGCCAAGGTATATGTAAAACTAGTACTAAACCTTGTTGATATGCATATAGATTCCTCTTCTCCTGAGTAACTTCTAATTATAGTTTTGAGACCATGTCGTAATTTTAGGTAGCCTTCTTGAAAATTGGTTAAAGGATATGTGAAAGGAGACTACCTCTTGGTAAACAATTCTTGTTAGGTGTTTCTGTTTTAGTTATGCTGACTATTAGATTAACTACAAACATTTAGAGTTGATTATCTTGTAAAACAATGTTAGGACTATTCTTTCTTTCCAGGATTGCTTTTAGGTCACTGAATTTTTAAACAGATAAAGCCAGTGACCCATTTAACTCAGTGTCTGAATTGCCGTCCCATGCCACTGGTAATCTCATATTGCTGCAAAGTAATGGCTGGCAAATACTTACAAAGAAAGTTGTAAGGATTTCCTCTAAATGTGGAGCAGGAAAACTCCTCTAGCTGCTGACGTCTTGCAAGATTCCACCTAAAATCTGAAGAAATGCTGGGAGTTTGAGGATTTTTTTTTATTCTGTAGAAAACTTGAGCTCTAAAGATCACCTCTAAGGTAGGTGTATGGAGCTTGAATTTGTTTCTCAGTAAGGCCCATCTTGCTTTCTCCTCACCTTTGCTTTTGACCAGGGGTGTCAAGCATATGATGCAATTTGCCAGGTCTGGACTGTGGAGCTGTATAATCTGACCTGCAGGACTCCTAGAGGAGTTGGGAATTCGTGGGCAGAAGCAGAAGAGGGTCCACAGGGAGATCTGCCAAATGCAGAATACAGAGCTCCACTGTGGGAGAGGGAGTGTTAGTAGTAGGAGGTAAGCGCTGAATCCTGTGGATCCCTGATGCCACTTGTCCTGTAATCTGGGTTCAGTCCCCATGGAGCCAGGTGAGCTTGATATCCCATGTTCTAGACAAAGCATCCGCTGTAACATCGTAGCCTCTTTTGATATGGCTTGGAAGAGCTTCATCTTGTCCAAAGCCATCAGGGCTCGTGGACAGAGGTGATATCTTTTCTTAGACCAACAAGATTTTTGCAAAATCTTTAATTGCAAGCTTTCAAGCACAAACACCCTTCAAAACCAGGTGTCAGAGAAAAGATTGTAAAAGTTCTCCTGGGTAGAAATAAAAGTTTGTATTTCACAGGATTTCACGGAGGAGTCAATAGATGGAAACATCCTCTGGGCAGCAGTTCTTAACTGGTAAGGAGCCTCAGCTCTCCTGTGAGGCTGTGATGATGCAAATTACCTTAGACAAAGGCAGGAGCAGAATCTCAGGTTTCAGGTGGTCAAAGTTGTTTCCTGCTTGAGAAAATATGAAGACTTCATTTCATTTTGTCCATGCATCTTTGAAGAGCTGTCAGAAATTAAGCAAGTGTGATCCTTTACTATTCAGAAATGTATTCTTCCCTAATCCACAGGCGGTGGGGAGAGAGAGTTGGAACCATATCTGCAGCTTTGTGTCACTCTTCTGATAACGTTTTCTAACACCCTGTTTGCAACTGTAGTTTTCTCTGGAGGACTTAAAGGAATTCTGAATCATCTTGCAAAATCCAACACAGTGGAATTCTAATGGCCTTTATACTAGTCTGAACTTGTTTGCACTTATCTTTTGTTAGAGTCCAGTAATCAATTTGCATGCCTTGGCTTCTCCAGCCACACAATAGCCATGTGCATAAATCACATTTTTCAAACAATCGTGCCAGTCTTTCAGCAGTGCTATTACTGAAATAGGTTGGCAATTTTGTAAAAGAAATGACTCATACGAGAAGCATGCTCAAGCACTTTGTGGCAGCCTAAATTTGTAGCTAACATTGAACAACAGGAATGGGTGCCAAAGTGGCTCATCTAAAGGAAAAACTAATCTTCGCTTGAAATCTGAAAATGGTTGGAATACATCTGGAAAAAGTTTTTTTTTTTGGTCAAAATGCTGTCATTGAAGCCAAAACACTTCAGTGACATGGAACTGTTTTGATAGGTTTTGACAGAATGGGTTGTGGTCCAGGGTGGACTTTTGGCAAGTTCCAGAGGTCAAGATTGAACCAGACCTTTTGGACACAATCCCACTTCATGAAAACAGTTTGCTTTGGTTCCAGTGCAGAATGGAAGCATTTCAAAATTTCAGCCTATGAAGTAGAATTACCCATCCTTACCACCTCAGATAAGTACTGCACTTAATAATGATATAAACAGCTTGACAAAGAACTATGAAATACAGTGGCTGGCAACCTTTAATAACCTACAGGCTGGAACAACCAAACTGGTTCAGTGTGGGCTGGGTGAATTTGGCAGCATGTCAGCTGCCTGGCTTCAGCACAGCTCCCCACCAGCTAGAAGCTGCACCCATCCCACTGTTGGCACTGGATTCACACCCCAGGCCTGATACTTTTGCTCCAGGTGAGCACGAGCTTCAGATGGACCGCAATTCCTCTGATTGATAATAGGCGAATTTTATTGATAAGGGAATAAGAGCAATGCAGGCAAAGCGACAGTGTACATTACCCAAATTCCCCTGTGCCCAGAGTATATACAAGGCAAACGGTCCATCTGGCTGGTACATAAACGCCACCTTGAGGTTCTTCACGTGATTGTCCGACGTCAGCAACCTTGGAGGTCAGGGGCTGATGCCAAGTGCCTGCTTGCTGTTTTGAAAACTTTTGTATTCTTTCTCCTCTAATAACTTAATCTTTGGGCATTGTGGGTTGGTCGTCTTGTGGTCATCATACTGTCCACATTCTGGTTTCTCAACTAAAATCTTATTTTCATAAACCTATCACATGCACATACCTTAATATGGTCATTTCATTTGAAACTGGAAATCCTAAGGGTTTTCACAGGTGGGCACTCGTACCTCAGAGCCAGGCCTATCTCTATTACGAAAATAAAGTTTGGATGTTTTCAGTCTCCCAGGATGTGTATATCCGTTGGCTGCAGATATTCTGTCTTCCCTGAAGGCTGTGAAACTGTGACAAAACAGGCTTTTAGAAATCAATTAATGCTTGCCATTTTCTTAAACCATTGTTCTAATACAATATCTATTTTACCTACAAGCCAGATCCTAAAAACAAACCTCTACATATCATTTTCTAGCCACAGCCAGGGAGCAGGGGCATCAGGGGAAGTGGCAGCAGTGTAGGCACAGCTTTCAGCTGCCTGGCTGTGCTGTGGACACAGGCACAGACAAGGCCCTCTGCCTCCATGGGCCATATGTTGCTGACACCTGGTAAACTATTTAAACCATTTGTCTTTAGTGTCTACCACTTGTGGCTCTCCATATTAGAGGCAGATAATAACCTTTTCCCTCCCCATTCTCCCCGCTTTTAGGAAACTTGGGGAACTAGAGAGTTGTAATGAGTTCTGACTCCTCTAAGTACTTCATGTTGCCTCACAGTGTAATTCCCAAAATGTTTCCCCTTGCCTTGGGAAAATTAGCGTTAATGGTTAGAAGTAGAGGAAAAAAAAAATCTAGGTGGTGATGGGTCAGTATTCAAAGCTTTTTCCTGAAACACTTAGACTGAAGCCGGAGGTGCCAAAATCTGACAACACTAATTCATACTTGTGGCAGGGTCTAACATTGTTTGGTTTCATGGCTGACCCTACAAACCAAAGTTCTGTCTGCCTGTTTGGTCGTCAAAGATTTGTCACTTTTTGGAAATATACAGGCTTACCACAGTATCCTTTACGTGTGTGTATGTGTGTGTGTAAATATATATGTGTATGCATGTATATGTTTGTGTTTGCTCCTCCAAAATTATTCAATATGTTCTTTTCTAAGCTCTCTTCTATGTAAATCAGTGATGGCTGGTTTGCTGTGTTGCTGGATTTATTTAAAGCCTTACTACGTAAAGAGATTCAGCTTAGCTGACGTTTGAGGCTGTAATCTGACAATTTGCCCAAACATTTATCTGCTAGTACTTTTGAGTTAACTACTTTCTTGCCAGTGCAATATTTCAGGCACAACTTACACGTATTTAAAAACCAATAGTACTTTTGGGAAGGGCTACAGCTTATAAGGTGCTTGAAGATCTTTCTGGATGAAAAGCACTCTGAAAGCAAAGGGATAAGAGAAACAAAACTGCGGGAGTGAACTTCTTTTCAGTACCTTAGCTGTAAATTTTATTTCTGAAAAACTACAACTAAAGCTGATTTGGATCCACATTCTTTTATTTAAGGAGCCCCATTCAGAGGGTTGGGGCTAAGTGCTTTTGAACTGTGCCCACCTTTTATTGTATAAAGTAGAGTTGCAAGGGGGAGAAGGTAGACTACAATTTAAATTCTTTCCTAGTGAATAAGCAGATTCCAGAGTGCTCTTGAAACTGTCCAAATATTATGGAAAATGTGTAATCACTTGTTTCCACTACAGAACATATACAGCTAGCTAAACATAGGCTTGGGACTAACCAAAAACAAACAAAGGAAGAAACTTTTAAAAATGTTTCATTGTGAAATTCTGGAATCAAAGTTTTTCTGACAAGCTGTTACAAAACAGAAGTGACTGGAAACTCTTGTATATATTGTGGTGTGAAGTGTGGGTTCAGATGCACAAAAAATTCCCTTAAAAGGATTTGAAAACTAAATGGGTTTTAAGCCATTATTTTAAGAATAAATCTCTTATTGTCCATGAATTAAAGCAACAGCACATGTTCCAGAGTTTTTCAAAGGTGTGCAGATATCCCTCATTTCACAGATGGCAAAACTGGATACAGCAATACAAAGACTGACTTGGGCTATCACAGTAAATTGAGAAAAAACAGTTCTGTGCCCTGTCCCTTTAGTGAAGTGGCATTGCTGTTGCAGTGAATTTAAGGCATGATATAGTTACATTTGCAAACATATCAATAATTACTTATGATAATCTACAGAGACTATAATCTCTGCAGTCATCCTTATTCTAGTTTCTGTACTTGATTATAGATACCTCTAATTGATATACTTTTGTTCCACGCTACCCTCCCAGAATAGGAGGAGAATGAGAAATGGCTTGTTGCTGGGCCTCCCATACAGAAGAGCAAAAAGAAAAGAAACACTAGGATTTAACAGACTTTTTGGTGGTGCTGTTGGCAGTAGCATAAACAGAAACAAAAGCTCTGATGTACCTGTCAGAGATAAGCTTTATGTCTTAGAGATATAGCGCTCATCCTTTGAAACGCTGTCCTAAAAGGCATTCCTCATACTATGGTTTCTTCCTAATATTGTATTCTGCCTTTTTTGCTATCACAGATGATGCATGTGAAGGCTTTGTGAGGATGCATCATTTAAAGTACTTTTTCAAATTGTGTGCAATACTGGCAGAGAGGTTGAATATCATAGCTAAGGAGCCAGCAGCCTGAGCTTCGTAAAATGGTTCATGTTCTGCAGCCTGCCGTCTGCTGGCTGCTAGCAGCCCTGAAGCAAGTCAGATCAACAGGTGCTATAGCTAAATGCCTCAGGTTAATAGAATGAAACTCATTAAAGCCATTATCGCATTATAACTTTTAAAGCGCAAGTATTCAGTGGTGTACCTAAATCCCTGGAAAATACTTTCAAGTACAATCGTCTCAAAGAAGCATGGCTTTAATTCAGTGGTGCCCAGCTTTTTGACCATGTGGGTGGTGTGAATTCAGTCTGTGGGTGGCTATCTGTGGCATGCAAGGCCAGGCCTTGGTGAATGGGAGGGTGTTAATTGCAACCACTGCCACCACATTTCTGGACCTGTGGGGAGTCCAATGTGGGGGTCAGAGATTGAGTACCACTGGCCTAATCTATTCTTCAGTGAAAAAGAAGAATACTACACCTATAAAAATAAGGCCTAGTCCACACTAATGCTTTTTTTCCAGGAAAAGTTTGAATTCAAGCACTTTCAAAGCCCTTCTGTGATGGCAGGACCCTCCTTTCTGCTGGTAGGTACACCAGCTCTTTGATGGGAAGAGGGAGAAGTGAAGTGCATGTGGATGACTGTTACAGTTCACTTAACCTCTGATACCTTCCCAGGGTACACTTTGCACTCCGGTGGCAGAGCTACTGTAATGGAGCCATGTGGGGGCCCCAGAGGTCCCCAAGTGTGTATATACTGAGATGTCTTGGATGAAGAGGTTGCTGACTACCACCAGCACTTCTGGGTGCCAGCACTTCTGGGTAATAGTAGATATAGCCTAAGAAAATACTGCACTACTTAACTAGTAGTGGTTCAAATACCCATCAACAGCAGTATCTACTGATATTAGACTTTTGCTATAAAATATCATCATTTAACTGAGGTAACAGCCAGAGCGAGGGAACATAGAAACTACTGTACTCAATCCAAGATGTATTCCTTCTCATCCAATATCCATTCCCTGATGGAAGAAGAAAGGAACAAGCAAGCACATCATTATGGGATGAAGATTGTCACTCTCCCATCAAGGTACCTCTCTCATCCTCATGAATTAGAGATGGTTTTTAAGTCCTGAAGCACATTTAATATCCCTTCCAAAACAGGTAGGGATCAGTATTGGCTTTAGCTCTGGAGAGTCGTGTCTTTCTAAGTATTGTGTGTGAGGGTGTCGATTCTCTCTGGTTTTGTTTCTGCATGGGCCTTACCCCTAGTGTGTATCAGGTTATCTGTACAATTCTCCATGGTGGAAGGAATTTGAGCCTAAATGTTTGTAAGTTGCTCTCCAGTTCCTTAGCTGGAAGGTTTTCTCTGTAGTTTGTTAATGAGGTGCTGACAGGCACTCCTGGTTATTTGCCAATTTTGGACCAAATAGACCCATCTCTCATAAGCCTATAGTCTTGATAGCCCCCACCTTTTACTGCTATTTATTTAATGCTGATTTATGAAACTAACAGATAATATTGTTTGTTTAAAGGATGCATTTCCTTCTCCTCTGGGCACTGTCTTCTCTTTTTTCCTTTTCCAACTGCCTGCCTTGCTCTCATTTGGGCCTTGCAGATGGTTTAGAACTATCTTTTAGGCTTTTATAGTTAGAAGGGCAAACAGTGTTTTAGACTGAATTGAGGGCTGTGTTGGCCTAACAATGTGTAAGGGGATCTTTCAAGTTTTATCACTCAAATAACCTGAGCTACTAGAGAAGCCAGATGTGGCTTTTAAGCTATGTTGTAGGATCAATCCAATAACTGCTTCAATTCACAACTTGGAAATAAGGATGACTTCATTCTAAAGTCACCTTAAAAAGTGTTTAAACTACTGCTTTTTATAATTTATGAACCAGAAACATCTAAGCCTTGCTGTGCTGTATAGTTTACATAGGACAAAATAATCCCTACCCTGAGAAGCTTGAGATATAAAAGATGAGACAGAACACGCATATAGACAACAAAGAAGCAACTTTTTACACTTTCCATTCAACAGACAATTCCTACCCTCTGTCTAGAGGCCCATAGGATAAATGACACAAGGAAATGCCTTCCTTCCACCCTATTTGTTTCCCCATACATTAGCAAGAGCAGGTTGCTTGCCCTCCCACATGGGGGAAGCTGCCTGAACTGACTCGGTTTCTCTTTGTTGTATAGGGTGCCTGCCTGCCATTTGTAGAAGTGGGGTGAAAAAGACAACATAGAACCTGCCTGGGCTCAAAAAAAGACTATTGCCCCACGTACAGGACTCGGTAGTGTTCAGAGCCATTCTTTCCTCCTTTTCTATTTTTAATTGAGTGTTGAGTGGTAGAGCAAGGAAAGGACTTGGGAACCTGATGTTCTTTCTAGAACTGGGAAGTATCTGCACAGCAGCAGGGGTGGGAGCGTTCTTTGGAGTGATAGAGTTGGCTCTGTCCAGATGCCTTACTGCTCCTTACTGCTCCCAGGCCCAGAATGAGGTTGGGCTTTTGCTCTTACATCGGCCTGAATGAAAGGCAGCGGTGAGCACAGGTGCAGCCTGTAGAACAGGTGTAGTGACTGCCACACCTTAGTTCACCCTCCCTGTTACCCCCAGCTGTGTGAACAGAGATTGCAACATGTCTAGTTTAACACCATTGCTGGCATTGCTCAGTGTTTACACAGACTAGTCAGGCGGTTTTTTTTTCTGACAAGTGTTTTGCCCAGACCTGGTCAGAGCTGCTGAATACAGTGTTATAAGAACTGCAGCCTGAACTAGTACTTTTCGCTCTTGCAAGCTTCAGTGAAGGTACAAAGTAGTTGGACCAGTGGCCTGAAAATTGCTTAAGGTTTCCTTCTCATTCATGTGGCCTCCCATTCTATGCTGAAGGTGATAAGACACAATTCTGTTGATGCTGTTGTGCAGCACAGGGAAATAGAGATAGTAAAACTAGGAGAGACCTCAACTGCAACCTCTGCAATGAAAACAAGCCCAACAGCTCTAAGCCTTAGTGGCTGAGTATTAAGATATCTGGGGAGGCCTAGCAGCAAGCTTTTCTCATTTCCCACCCCCCGCCTCCTGTTCTGGAAAGGTGGTGTAGAAAACCAGTGATAGCTGATTTCAGGGAAATGTGGGTGGTTCATGTCCCAGGCTCCTTTATCCCTAGGCTAGAATAAAAAAACAATAGCTATGACTTGGTTCCCACCCCACTGTATGGTAGGAGGAGCAATAAACTCAAAGGGCAAACACAGATTGAAGAGTATGGTGCTGTAGGACATCCACTTCTAGCTCATGCTGCTCTTCGCTTCTCCTAACATAACTGGTCATACTAAAGCAGTGATGCAGTGTTTAGCGCCTATGTAGCATTTTTATGTGAAGCTCCTTACAAATGTTTTTGTAGAAACCCTGTTTCACCTTTGCTTTATATAGGTACCATATTTCCATTTGGAGAACGTTGCCTGTAAATTTTCATTTTTGAAGGGTTGGGGTTTTTTTTAATTTTCACGCAGGAAAGTTAAATTTAATGAAAGCGTGACTTCTGTAGTCTGAAACACAGGAGGGAATGGAGGCTGAGAACCATTAGCAGCAACCTTTTCTATAAGGGCTGCTTATTGCATGCCGCATAGGTTTTAGATTCATAGATTGTAGAGTCGGAAGCGACCACAATGGATCATCGTGTTCGACCCGCTGGCAGGAAAGAGGACCGAGGTCAGATGACCCCATCCAGGTGACTATCAACCCTCCTTTTGAAGACCTCCAAGTTAGGTGATAGTACTACCTCTCTTGGAAGCCCATTCCAGACTCTGGCCACCCTTACTGTAAAAAAATTTCTTCCTAATGTCTAACCTGAATCTACTCTCCACTAGTTTGTACCCATTATTCCTAGTTACTCCCTGGGGCGCTCTGGTAAATAGCGCTTCTCCAAATCCCTGTTGTCCTCCCTTGATAAACTTATAAGCGGCTACAAGGTCTCCCCTCAGCCATCTCTTTTGAAGGCTGGAGAGATCCAGATCTCTCAACCTCCCCTCATGGGGTCTTTCATGGAGGCTACTAATCATGTGAGTGGCCCCCCTCTGAACCCTCTCCAAATTCTCTATGTCCCTCTTAAAGTGCAGCGCCCGAAACTGGACACAGTACTCTGACTGCAGCCTGATCAATGCTGCATAGAGGGGGAGCATCACCTTCCTTGATCTGTTGGTCATGCATCTGCTAGTACACGACAAGGTGCTTTGTTGATGGCCTCGTTACACTGCCGGCCCATGTTCACCTTGGAGTCAACTATGACTCCAAGATCTCTCTCAGCCTCTGAGCTGCTGAGGAGGTCACCCCCCAACCTATAGGTGTGCTGGGGATTCCTCCTCCTTGGGTGGAGTACCTTACGTTTATCTTTGAATTGCATCCTATTTCGTTCCGCCCATTGATCCAACCTGTCCAGATCGGCCTGTATCTGCTCCCTGCTCTCTGGTGCATTTAACTTTGTCCTATAACTTGGTATCATCTGCAAACTTGGAGAGGGTGCTCTCCACACCCTCGTCCACATCTCTGATGAAGATATTAAATAACAGTGGTCCAGGTGTTGGGTGCCTGTTAAACACAATCTGTCCCTCTTCTGGTTTGGTTTTTTTGTGTATGGCTTGTGGTTTGTTTGTTTTTTCTAGTGACAATGTCAGTAAATTATAATGATCAGACTGTGGAAGTGGACCCAGAATTACCATCCAAGACGCTTAGCCTGCAAGTTTCCCTGCTTACAGATGTGCCCCTGAAATTCCTTGGGGTACATTTCTGCAAGCAGGGAACACATTGCTTGTTCCCTACAATGTTGTTCCTACAGGATCAACAGGTGGGACAACGGGCAATGCATCCTGGCACAGCTGATCTGCTTAATTTGGCAACATCTATTTATACCCTTAGATATTATGGTGTTGGAAGCAGTTCTGACTTCACACCAGTGTAGGGTTACCATACGTCTGGATTTTCCCAGACGTGTTCTCTTCTTGGGTTCTCCAGTCTCTGTCCGGGTGTTTTTGAAAAAATATAAACAAATGTCCAGGTTTTTGCTCTGCTCAGCATCAGAGTTTTTTCCTGGCGCTTTCTGGCTTACCCTAGCAAGGAGCTGTTTGGGCCGGGGGGGGCGGGAGGCCAGTTGGAGGAAGGGGCACCATGTGTGTTTGTGCACATGCATGTGTGTGGCTGCCATGCAGCCAAGCAGGATAATAGTAGAAGCCTTGGTAGCTGGATGCAGGTATGTCTATGGGGAGCAGGAATTAGAGAACCGGGGCTTGGGAAGAGTCTGGGTGGCTGTGTGGGGCATGTGGCACTGTGTGTATGGGGGTGGGGAGAGGTGTGGAGGGGATGGGCGTGGGGGGGCAGGTGCCTACTGGCATTGGGGAAAGCTGTCTGGGTTCTGGGATCTGCAGTGGCTCAGGGTGGGGAGGTGTGTACCCCTTCACCAGGGGAAGGAGAAGGGGGGTGCCCTTTGGGGACAGCAGGGAGTTGCATGGCCAGGCTGGGAGCACAGTGCCAGTGCCCTTGTTCACAGGGACAGAGCAACCGAGAAGCCCTACAGGGCTGGGGGGGGGGGAGCAGGGAGCTGCAGGTGGGAATTGAGGGGCACCAGCATTGCCCAGGGGGATGGAGGACTGGAGTGAGGGGCAGGAGCAGGGCTGGGGGAACAGGGGGAGGCTGTGGCTTGGGAGTGAGGGGCTGAGCATGGCAGGGGCTGAGTCCCCCCCACAGAAATATGCTAGCCCTGCACCAGTGTAAATCATTAGAAACTTATTTGAATTACATACTAATCACCTTACTGTAAACCTGGCATGATAGAGCCTGCTATTGCTCTTGTACCACTAGGTGCACTCAATTTTAACAATCAAATAACTCTGAATTGACATGGAAATTGGGAATGGAGTCTTTCACTTGAAGGTCACTCAAGACACCAGCGTATGGTGTTTCAAACCCACGGCCAGATGCTGATCTGTTACACCAGCATAACTTCACTGATGTTGATGTGGTGATTCTGGATGCACGTGAGTCTAACTTTCAATCAGAATCTTGTAACTATCAGAAAATATTGCAGTGATCACAGGCTACAAACCTGGTTCCCGTGTCAAAGGAACATGGTGCAGCCTGAGAGAGAGAGGAAGAAGTCAGATATCAAAACAAAAAACAAGAGGTTTTGAGGAGAGACCCACACCTGTGCTTCTGAACATCTAGAATTGTTTTCTCAGTTAAGGCACATCCAACTTTATTTTGCTACAGTGAAATGATGATAAGCAGGACCATACAAGAGAACAGTGATCATTTATTTGGATGGTTAATATTGTTAGCCGCCTTACACTAGTAACAATTAGAGAAATGTTCTTTTCACAATCTCTGCTTCTCTGTTTAACAGAAATCTGAAATGACTTCCATTTCCTTCTCTGGGTTAAATGATTTTTTTGCAGGGGAGGGAGGGGAACAATGCATGCAAGCACGTGTGTGTGTATTTAACCAGAGCTGGAATTCATAAGAAATAAGAAAGTTACCCTAGCTCATTATACACATGGGCTTGGGGTGTGCAGTTGTGCAGGGAGAAACACTGTCTTTGTAGAAGTGCAGTTGAAAAATAAACGGTTTCTTGAAAACTTCTTTGTTTTGGACCCAAACAAAAAAAAATCAGTTGTACTGCTGCACACTAAACACGCAGAATTAATGTGGCTGGCTTAAAGAGGCTGCATCCAAGATGCTGCTGATTGGAGCTGGCATGCACCTGACTTTCCCAGAGCTGCTGTTAAGACAATTTATCATTCAGACTCCTTACAACTGGAAAAAGGGCAGGGAGAGAAATGTGCAACAATAACAAATCATAACTATAGAGTAAGATATTTTCCAGCATCTGTGAAAGGATGTTAGCTTTAAAAACAGGAAGAGAGATGCTACTACTACAAATGCCTACAGCTTTTAGAAACCTTGCTAAGGAGTTTTGTTCTGCATTGTCTGAGGCAGTGGGGGAAAATGAGAAACTGCTTGAGGACGGAGGGTTTTCTTGTGTGTCAAAGAAAATGCCCTTGACATTTTTTCTTCTTGGGTCCTAGGGCTAGTTTGGCTTAGCACTGCATGTCAGCTCAGTAGCTTTTACTGTTCCTTATCTCTTAATCTTTTTCTCTGTCCATTTTGGAACGAAACAAGATGATGTCAGCTACTCACATCTCAGAGCAACTTCAGATCACTGACTCCACAGAAACAAGTGGCAGATGCCAAAGATCAATTGATGATAATTTATCCTTTCCCCAAAGGAGGCTCTTACTTGTGTTAACAGAAACATGAGAACCAAGGGAATAGTGGCTGGTAAATAGTTATGTCTCTGAGATTTTAGGAGCACTATTTCAAAATACCGTAAAGATGGCTATTTAAGAGCACAGACAATCTACAGATCCTTTCTTAGCCTAATGAAGGGTGTTTGTGCCCAAAAGCTTGCTAAAGAATTTTTCCAACTATTAGACTATTGGTCTAATAAAAGATACCAGATTTACCCAAAGAACCTTGTCTACCTTAATCCTGTTTATGCAGCTGAGTTATTTAGGGATTTTTAAGTTTCCAGTGGCCAGACAGCTAGCCTCTGGCAAATCTGAGAGCAGCACCCAGGCCCCTCTCTGTGAACACATCATACACCTAAATAAAAAAAAAAATACAGCAAGAGGTCAGGCTGTTCCCAGCTGCACTGGTGTAAATTCAAAATAATCTCTGTAAATTTAATGGAATTACCTTGGATTTACATAGGGATACAGAAACCTCACAAGGGATGGTGTAAACCATCCACTAAGCTTATTTACATGGGGAAGTCAGTGTACAGTAAGCTAGAGTGTATGAATGTACATCATGCTAGTGGTTCCAGATTAATTCTTTCAAAGTGCAATATACTTCTTTGTACAAGGGCACTTTTAGATGCTCACTAACCTATGTAGAATGTTAGTGTACCATAGCTTGTCCTGGATGGGCAAAGTCTGAATGAAAATGGTCAGAAAATGAGTGTAAATGACTAAGTTGATGTACTTTATGCCACTCTATATTCTCTATAAGTGTTCTACACTCTATTCAGCAGGCATTCAATTCACCGTTGTAGAAGTCACTCATTCCAAAATTTACACAAGAGCAGAATTAGGTCCCAGAAAAGCTGGGGTTGATATGTTCTGCTATGGCTACAGAAAGACTATTTTACTTTGTACTCCAGAAAGCTGCTATTCTGTTGAATTTATACACACATTTCTGCTCTCTTGGTACATAACTTGCATTAGTCTGCACATTTTCCAACTCAAATTGTACTACACTGACACTTTCAGATTTGTAATTGATTAACATGGCCCAGAACATTTCACTGCATATGGACTTGCTTTCTTCTGACTCCATTTGGTCCATGTTTTGGATAAATGGTGGTTGCAGTTTTAAAAGTATTTCTCCTATTGTTTGTCTATAGGGGTTAGTGCCTTAATTTTATTCAAAACTAAAGTTAAAGAATAACCTTTTTGGGTTAGAAATCCACAGATCCTACATAAATTATTTTGCTGTGATATTTTATTTATAAACTTGTAGTGTTCACCTTTGTGATGTAAACACCTCACAGTGGTCTCATCTGGGGAATTAAAATATCCAAAACTGACCAGGAGCTCTAGTTCCTCCACGTTTTGGATACCACATTTGAAGCAACTTTACATGGTCTGATTTCACAGGGAAAGCTGAACACCAGTCCTTTTTCTGAATGTGAAAAGGAAGTGTTTCATATACAGTATCTCAAAATCTCTTTTCGTGTTTTGAAATATAGGCCATTATCCTTGTTTTTTAGCAGAGCGATAAAGAGGCAAAGAGAGTGAGTGATCTGTCAAAGGTCATACAGGAAGCCTGTGGCATATGTGGAAATAGGATATGAAACTTCCCTTTCCTTCATTTAAATGTATAGGAGTTAGGCATTCTGAACACTTAGGCCCTGTAATGTCTGAGACCCAACCAATATTTCAAACTCAGGAGCATCTTGCCTTGCTGGTGTTAAGTGTTACATTTCATCCCTTTGGATGGTATGGAAATGCTGATTTTTTTTTTTTGTGTGTGTTGAATTTAACACAAATTATTCCAGAACAATTACTTGAAATTGAATTTTGAAACTCTTCTCATGTGAATTCAATCTCATGCTCTTTGCTATGCTGACCTCTAGAGAAACTATTTGGTAAAACAGTTTTCAGGAGCTGAATACAGAGAACTCATTTAGGTTAAAATTAGCAACTGTCCTTGCAACAATAGCTGGTGATGGCTCAGAGTTGAACTTTCAAAGCAGTATGTCACAGAATATTAACTTGCCTGCTTTTTCCTTACTTGGCTCCAAGTGAGCTAAGGTGTTGGGTGAATCAAGGTCTTACAACAGCATGAGTTCAGCTGCCATGGAAAATATGATTGTAGTGATGCTGTAGCCTATAGCATACTAATCTATGCCCAAAAGCTTGTCTAGCATTTAAATATACAGTTGGTCCTGTAAAAGATATCAGCAAAAAACTCTTTGCCTCAGAAAATAGTCCTTTCTTCAGAAACAATATCTTCATGTTGGTAGACAATAGATATTAAAGGACTTAAAATGGGATGTCTCTGTACTGTAAAACCATGCAGAGGATCATGTATCCTCAAATACAGGCAGTCCTCAGACTTACAACACAAATCTTAAACCATGTCTTAAGTTGAAACATTGCAACTTGGAGCCCACTTTCTCCATAAGAAACAATGTTATAAATGGGGATTAGTTCCTGAACCAAGGCCTGATACCCTGTTTTCACCAAAAATACCCTAGAATTTTGTCCTCAATCAATTATAGATGAGTAATATAGCTACATTAATTTATATTGTAAATAGCAATCATACTGATTTGGAAGGACTTCTTTGAGGTGACTTTGCTGGACTTTTTGAAAGGCTCTTGGTTGGACTTTCTGAAGGGTTCTTGGCTGGAGTCTTTTTGGGACTCTTGGCTGCAGGTTTTTCTGAGTCTTGTGTGCTTTCTTAAAGAAAGTGTCCAATAAAGTTTGGACAGATGTTCTCCAGGGAGATGAGCAACACAGTGAACTTGTTCGCTGGCATGGCATCGCATTGGAGCAAGCATTGTAAAGTCAAAACAGGGTGTCAATTTATAAATGTTATTAGTGCGAAACGTTGCAACTTGAAATGTAAGTCGAGGACTGCCTGTACCCTTTCTTGGATCACTTGAGAAACAAATGAATTAAGTGTTCATGGAAAGGTGCCAACCTGTTAGATGTGGGAGTATTACATCCTTCTTCTGGGGAACAGGTTTATCTTAAGCAGAAGCTGGGCAAGTTTTCCTCTACCAGTAGGCCAGAACTCTGTCCAGGAAGGAATCATGGGTTGAAACAGTAAATGTCTCTACTCATGCAGTTCATTGCCTTTCTTCTGAAACTACCAAAATAGTACTGACTATGGAACTAGAGGTTTTTAATAGACAAATTAAGTCCCCCCCACCTCCGCCCCATCTCCTTGGTTTCCATGCCCACCACCCCGAGATGGAACGGGGCTTGTATATGAAGAGCCTTTTATTTTTTGAATGACTATTTAACCTAGAGAGGAGAGTAAGTGATGTGATAGAAAAAGACGCTTTATATTTCTTTGGGCCAAGTTAATGTCTTGGGGACAAAGGCAGGAGCTCTTTTCCTTTTCTAGTATCAAGAAGAAACATTCATGGATGTTAAAAGGCAACAGTTATCCAATAAAGAGGATCTGTCTTTTAGCTGCAATGTTTATACAGAGAACTTCCTGAAACACTAATATTAAAAATAAGACTAGTGGAAATCAAAAATGGTTAGATACTAGTCAGAACCTTTATAACCATGACTGGAAGGGGGGACCCCCTTGTGTCAATCAGACTAGGTTCCTGCTATTTCAGGCAACCACTTTTATATAATCCTTGTCAGAAAGCCATCAAGTTGTATCATAACACCAGATGCATTCTTGCCTCTGTTACTTCAGTAGGGAGGCTGTTCTAGAACCTCAGTTCTCTGGTGATTTTGTAACCTCTGGGTTTGTAAAAACTGTTTTGTAACCTCCATCCTGGACCTGAAGGAATTGAACACTCATGAGCTGCCTTTTGGACAGCCCACTTATAGATGAAGTCTCACAATTGCCTTGTTTGATCGTGCTAATCTTGCCTTAGATACTAGAAACTCCTTGCTTATACATTCTAGGACTGCTTTTTGCCATTCTCACAGCTTCAGCATATTCACATAGGTGTTTTAGTCATCCTGTGCTCAGATAAAACACTCAGGTCTTTTTCATCTCCTGTGCTTTCAGGATTTATAGCCAAAAAAGTATTGGTCCTTAGGTGCATAACCTAGTAGTTTTTGGAGTATTCAGTTTTATGCCATTTCTATAATCTTCAGTTATCTAATTCTTCCTATGTGATTTTTTTTCTTCCTGTATGATTTTTTTCATCTTCTGTATTGGTGGTGCCTTCCCAACTTTTTATACCACCTGCTTTCTATACCACCATCATTGATCAAAATAGTAAATGAGAGCTCCCCAAACAACTCCATTAAAGAACTCTATTAGTAACCTTCCCTCCAGTCTAATAGTTCATTCAACACACATCATTTCTTCTTTAGCTAGTTAATTCATGCTTCTGCTGCTGACTTAGCACTTTGTACAATATTTGTACTATCTCCCACTTAGTTTCTTGTGTGGCATCATATTTAATGCTTTACTGAGATCCAGATAGATTAGACCTAATACATTCCTGTTGTTCAGAAAAATAGTATTTTATCAAATAAAAACATCAGATTAATGTGACGCAATGTAGAAGTTCATCTTTGGCCAGCCCACGTTGTATTTCTATCTCATGTTTCCATTTGGCTTTGTATTTTTGATTACTCTGTTTTCAAGTTTGGTTTTAAAGCCTTACATGCTACTAAGTTCAGATTAATGGGCTACCCAGATCACTCCTTCTCCTCTCCCCCACTTTTTAAATATCTAGTCTTATACTGTGCACCTGCAGTTCAGATTGTTCAGTTTTGTTGTCAAAGCTACTTCTACTGGACACCACTCAAAAATTAGTCATGCTAACCATCTTTTCTTGATGAAAATCCCACATTTGAAAGAGACCTTCTGTATGCCAAGCTATGTGACAGTTGTTTGTTATGGGGTTTTCTACACCTTCCTGTTTGACCTATTGTTTTGATCTTGTAAAATAATTCATATAAATTGGCATATTTGAAAACTGCAAAGAAACCAAGCAGTGAATGGATGCTAACAGTTTGCAATCACTCTACAGAACCAATTTCACTAATCGAGTATAAAAAAACCATTCCTGCCATCATAGAACAATACAATGAGGGAATGATGGTATGTGTAATAATGCACGTCCTTTTCATACAAATTATGTAGCTTTTGAGCTCTAGGCGTTAGAGTAGTTTAGTACAATGACTACATCCAGGATTATCCTCATTATACCAAAAGTGTAATGCAGGTGGCTAAGTAAAATATCTTGTCTGAGGTCACATAGCTAAGAAGTAGTTATTATCATAGACATGGAAACAATTCTCTTAATACCTAGGTCCAGTATTCAGTCTACTTGTTGCTTCATGAAAGGGAAACGCATACAGACGGCAGAAAAAACATGTGCTTAACAATATTCAGCAGGTTGAATGATGGACCATATACAATTCTAAAGAAAAGCAGGAGACCAAAACATTAGTCCTCCTGACTTAGTATGTCTTCAGGTGGCAAAGACACTAAGGGCAGGAACAGACATTGCACTTTTACTGATATAAATGATCAGAAACTGGTCTATACCCGTAACAGAAAAGAAGTTCAGGACATGGACAGATTTAAAAATGGTGGAACCTGGACTGCATGTAGATGAAATGAGGGGCGTATGTGCATGACACTTTAAAGCAGGCTAAATGCTTTTGTACTTCTTTAATGGTGTTAGTGTTTGCACACCTCGGTGGCATATTGTGCATTAATTCCAGCCACTGCTGGAAATTCAGTGGCATACTGCGCCTTAAATGACTTGGGGTGCAGCAAACTCCTTTGAGGAGTTTTAGTTTGCTGCCCCTACAGCCGCAGAGTGAAGCACTGGGATCTGTGCAGCTCAGGGTCTCTGCAGGAAGCCCTGTAGACAGCCTGGCAGGAGACTGGGAAAGCAGGCTCCAACCAAGAAAAGCAGCAAGCCTGATCTTTTTTTTTTTTCTTTTCCTGCCCCCGGAGCCTGTCTGAGCTGCACGGGGATCTGGTGCTTTCCTCTGTGTCTGCGGTGTCCCCCCCGGGACTGCCCAAACCAGATGCCTGTGGGCAGGTGCTGCCTGGGGGAGGGGAAGGGGACAGACCACTGCTGCCACAAGGGGAAGCGCCAGCCCCCTCTCCCCCACAGGTCAGGGACTGCTCTGCCCAGTGCACCTTCCCCTTCCCGCTGGAGAGGCAGGTAAGTCAGAGGGATGTGTACATGACCCAAGGGTTTAATCAGCCCTAAATTGAAACGGTATTTTTTAAAACCTACTGCTTTAATGTAGGGCCTCCGTTTTGTCTACACACACCCCTGGTCTAATATTTGCCCCTGTCCCACCAAAGGACGAGTGTGTGTTCCGTTTGCTACCAGTCTAAACTATGTTACTTATAGAAAACGGTACAACTTGGATCAATGCCGCCTTGGGCTTTTTGAATGTCTGTGCCTAGCCTAAAGGGGAATCCAGCCAAACTATTCAGAACTTCCATGTGCAATTAAGACAGATTTCTGTATGTGAGTGCACAGAATGTGATACTTGATACAAATGCAACAGCAAGAAACTTCACTCAGTAACCTTAAAAAGCAAACTATTTAAACATCCACGTTAATCAAGGATTATGACCAAGCTTGAGTCTGCTCTCAGGTGTACAGTTTGGTGTGTGGTGCTATTCGCTGTGTAGAGGTAGATAAAGCTCTTAAACATTTTCAAACAAGGTTCTTTTGGTAAATCAGATATCATTTATTAAACTAACTCAAGTAGTTTAAAAAAAACCAACTTCTTTGCAAGTTTTCGGGTACAAATACCCTTCAGCTGGCATTGGTCTGTCCTCTTCCCGATTTACTGAAAAATCTCCCACTGGTGTTTAATTTTTGAAGTTTTATGGTGATGCAGAATCCCATGTGTAAGAAGGAAGCAGAATCAAATGCCTGAACCATCAAGTAATGCTTCTGAAGAGGATTTGAAAAACTAATTATGAAAATATGAAAGAAGCACTGGAGATGACTGCATTGTCCCAAATGCCTGAGGGAAATTCAACCTATTGTACAACCCTAACACTCGCTGGGAAAAATCTGAGGGTGCACCACAAATACAGCTGTGATCCAGAAGAGACTGCACCTGGGCTGGATTAACAGAAAAGTCTGTAGGGCCCTGGCCTCAAAATAGTTTCATAGCTGGTAGGGTCGGAGCAGATCATCAAGTCTGACACCCTGCCATGGGCAGGAAAAAATGCTGGGGTCAAATGACATCAGGTAGGTGATTATCTAGCCTCCTTTTGAAGAAAATGTGTTATTGTAAATTCTTTACAAGCACTCTATATTTATTATACAGTTCTTCAGAGAATCTAATGCCCCCTGTCCAACATCTACAAAAAGGAGCAAGTTGAGACCTTGCAAAACAGGCTATTTGAATTCAGAGGAGGACATAGAGGCTCCAAAGGACAAGAGACCACAGACTGTCTGGATTCAACTAATGCAGGACACCTGAAACCATACCAGGAAAGGGAGTGAGGTCACAGGCATGGTATTAGAAGCCTGAACATAGGGCCTGACAACAGAGCACAGAGATGAGACTTTTTTAACAGTCTGAAAGGCAGCAACAGACCTGCTAAATTTTAAACAAGTGCATAGAATCCCTTTGAGACTCCAAAGCTAAGTATGAACTTGAGTGCTACCTATTAAAAAGGATGTTTTCTTGAGCAAGAATATCAGTGTATATAATTGTCATCAATTTGGGAATATAAAGACCTAGACACAAACTGGTAGAATATCTGTCTGGTTTTAGGCTTATTTTGTAAAATGGCTGTATCTTCCCGCATCTACCCTGTTGTAGAACACAAAGCAGAGTTTCTATTATGTCCTTTCTACAACATGTGTCCAATTTTTCCAGGTAGTGATTTAATTTTAAACTAGGTCATGAGGGATATAAGATGAGCATAGTGAACTTGATTTAAATAAAAGAAATAATTCTGTTTATGCTTGCAAAACTGTCTGATATGGTCTTTAGCATTATTAGTGTGCAGCTCATACTACATATATATGATTGTAGGAAACTTGATGGGCCTGGATGAGTCTTTGGTGTCGTCTTACTATTTTCTGCCACCAGACTCACTCTACTCTAGGCAGGAGGTGACTGGAATGTTCTTACATCCCTGACCTTTATGTCAGCGTCTCCAAGACCCCCAGGGACATAATGCCCAAGATGCTGGTTAAGGCTGCTCTCATTTGTGCTGGGGACTCCATAGCCCTGGACTACGGGAGATTCAAGCCATTTCTCACTAATCTTTGTGGTGGGTGTTGCACCTTGTAACCGGTGTACCCTTGACCTGCAAGCGTGGGTCGGCATGACCAGCTTGGCGCAGAAGGGATAGATGACCGGACAGGTGGGGAATAGCAACGAGTAGGAGTCAGGCAGCTTGAAGCGTATTGGTTGTATGAAAGGTTTATTGTACTTACGCGGCTCTCCAGAATGCTGCTTGGGAAGAGACAGTGGCAGATGAGAAAAAATTGTGGAATGCAGTCCAGAGAAGAAAAATGTAGTAGTAGTTATAAACTACACATGCCTAACAACTATTGAACAGGCAGATCTTTGGCAGTGCTACTAAACCAAAAACGTACATCTCCCTGGCAATTCTGATATGGTATGAGCTGAAACCTGTGAACTTTGTTAGCAGGGAGGTTCCCAAAGGCCTTAGTTGGGATCATATTAAACAGGTTGTTCTTTGATTTATCTGGTGCATTAGGAAAGCTGCTGCCTATGGGGCAAGGGATTTTTCACCTGTGTATACAACAGGAAGACAGCCATTTGCCCAGAACTGGCCAAGGTCCTTGCTTATTTTTGAAAATGATGTTGTATGCATGATCATCAAGAATTCATAGGATTCACTTTAATGGATTCAGTTTTGTAAGGACTAGGAGCACCTGGTGGATTAAATAAACCAGGAAGGGCAGAGGGCATTCCCTTCCCCTCTAGCTGTATTATATGCAGGGCTGCTTGTCTTCATCCATTCCACAGATGAATATGCAGCCCTAAGAGACATAATGCCCATGACCTCCATAATGCAAAAATCATTCCTTGAGTGTGGGTGGTAGAATGTTTGGATTAATTTGAGACTGTGTTATGAAACTCTGACAAGAAGAAGGGAGTATCTGAGTTGAACTTTGGAACAAACAGCACTCTGGTTTAATAAGGATGGTAGTGGGTGAGAGAACGGAACTGCCTGTGTGATGTTCTCTGCAACACTGATTTTTACTTAGAAATGAGCAATACCAAGGTATTGAAACACTATCACTCTACTCCCCTGTTACCTATACAAAACTAAACTTGACCTTCACTGGTTTTAGTTGTGGGGGGGCGCAGAATTAATATACTTTGCCTGGACTATGGAATAAATGGTAGTTTTGGCCTCAGTAGTTGTATGCCCCATCTCTGGGGAAATCATGACTGATGTCTCACAACTCGTATTAGCAGCGGTTAGCCCTAGGGTATGTACAGATGTTCAGGGAGGTTAGACCACATTAAAAATGACCACCCAATTTAACTTAGTTTCCCCATGTGCGGACCTTACACTTAGACCCCTAGTTAAGTTGAGCTGATTACGAACTGTACAGACGTTCTAGGAAAGTGTTCATTCCCTAGAATCTCCTTTTAAGAGTATAGCAATCTTTTTTATTTAATCAGGAAGGTTAGATCTGTTGGAATATGGCTAACCCAATCTAATTTAACTTTACCTTGGAGGTGCACTAAGTTAGTTGGGATACGGCTAGACCTAGGGTTTTCAACCTTGTTTGGTCAGGGTAACCCTGGAAGCCAGTTGAGAAGTGGGGAGTCCCCCAGTGGCCAGCAGGCAAGCAAGTTGGGGGAGATCTCCTGTGCGGCAGGGAAACCAACCAAAAGTGCCACCGGCTTCTCTGCACTGCTGCCATGTACCCCTGGTTGAAAACCCCTGAGCTAGACTGATCTAATTGAACTTCTGTACATATTGCAAGTGCAGCCTTAGGGCTGTGCTTTTCCTACCCTCTCCCCATCCCCCCACCAGCACTAGGCTATTTTTAGTGTCCCAGCCTTTCCCCTTACCCCCAGATAGACAACCCTGGACCAACCAGCCCCTGCTGAGCCCACCAAACCATTCCCCCACCCCCCTGTGACCCTGCAAGCTGTTCCTGGTGCCATATTTACCTGTGTTCGCCAGTGCTGGAAGCTGACAGAAGTAAATCATGGTAGAGGAAGGGGCAAGCAGGATCTGTAGGGGGGTTGTTTGGGGTTGGGGAGGATTGGGAGGATAAAAATAGACCCTGGGGGGGACAGAGAGCCCCTCCCCCCACAGAGCTGCCAGCCTTCCCAAGCCCTAACCCACCCCCACCCTGCGAAGCTGCCAGTCCTCCCCCCCCACCCTTCAATCAGGCCTTTGGGACTAGTGAATTCCAGTAAAACCAGCCTTGGGAGCGATTTGTGGGATTAGAAGGAATTGGGGGCGGGTCTACGGGGGTTTGGCAGGATCGGAGTTAATATGTGTAAAGGAGTTTTCTTTTCCTTTGAGAGGTGTAGAGCACCACATACCCACCTCTTCCCTTCATCCCCTGCACTCGCGCCCCCCCTCCCCCCCACCACCAGTGGCATGGCCGGAGCAGAACCAAGTGGAGTGGGGACAGATGCAGGCTGCCCACTGCAGACTCGGGGGGGTTCCTGCCCTGCTGCTTCTCCCCTGGGAGCCTTGCACTATGTGTGCCCCCTGCATGCTTGGCAGCAGCAGGGGGCACAACTCCATGCCACCACCACCCAGAATGCTTCTGGACAGGCAGGAGGTGCTTCATGTATGGTGGCACAGCCAGTGCAGGGCTCCTGCAGGGAGGTCAGCAGGGTGGGGAGCCCTAAGCCCACAGCTGGCAGCCCTCATCCACCCCCCATTCTGCACAAATCTGGGGGGGCACATGCCCCCCTCCATGCCCTCCCCCCTCATGGGGTGTGCACTGCAGTGGGGAGTCACCCCCTCCCCCATGATGGGCTGCCCATGGCTCTGTCTTGCTCCTAGCCCCATGCATCACCTGGTTGAGCAGCACCCTTTGCCCCACTTGCTTACTGTGAGGGCCTCAATCTGCCACTCTGCCTCCCTTATGCCCCCTCCCTCCCATAAACTTCCCTGCAGGGAGTTGCTGTCTATGCTGCCTGGCTGTACTCCTGGCCATGTGCATGTGTGGAGGTACACACATGCATGTGGTTCCCCCTGTGTCCAGCTCTGGGCAACTCCTTGCAGGCTGGAATGCTGCCCACCTGTAAGGGGGGGACCCACTGTTTCCAGCAATGAATGGAAAACCTGGATCCTTGCATATACTATACTGCAAATCTGGGATAAATGCTGTGCCAGAGTCATGCAGCCCGGGACTGAGATCTGACGTTTCCATTCCAGGACTGTCCTGCCAATTAGGGATGGGTGGTCACCCTAATCTAGCCCTAATCTTTGCAAGGCTGGCACATAGATAAGAAGATGTAGAGGGGAGGGGGCAGCCCTGCTATGGAGCAGAGCCCTGTCCAGCTCAGAGAGCATGCTGGGATGCTGGGGGTGTCTGGTTCATCTTTAAATGAGCAAGGGGTCTGGGATGGACATTGCATAAACCAGTTTGAGCCAAATCAGTTAAGTCTGATACTACATCCAACCAGGTTTATCTCAAACAGGTTTCAGCCATTTTCAAATTGATTTATGTGCACTGAACATCTGTTTACAGGCTTAAACCGGTTTCTGATCACTTAAACCAGTTTATGTGTAATACCTGTCCTTAGTCAAGTTCTGTGCACATAAACCAGTTTCAAAATGGCCAAAACCAGTTTGAGACAAACCTGGTTGAATGTAGTATCAGACTTAACTGATTGAGCTCAAACTGGTTAATGCAACTTCTGTCCCAGACCCCTTCCTGGTTTAAATTAACACCCCAGCATACTCTCTTACCTGGCCCCTCTGCTCCACAGCTGGAGCAGTGACAGGCTGGGGTGGGGGCTGGACCAGACACTGGCCCTGGGAGGGAGCAGAGAAGAGGTTTATTTCCCACCTCTCCCTCCTCTGCCCCACCTGCATTTCTCCACTGGCTGTTCCAGTGGGAGGCCATGGCCAGCCCTGGCAGTAGCCTGGAGTGAACTGGTGAGAGAGGGGGTTGAATTCCCTGCTTCCTGTCCCACAGACCCTACCTGGGGTCTGCCGGGTGCTCCCCACTTCCTCCTGCAGCAGCAGGGCTGGGGGTGTGGCCAGAGGCTAGCTGGGATGGCCCTCTTAGGCAAGGGGGGGGGCATGGAGGGGGCGTTATTCTCCCCCTTGGTCCCCTCTGTCCTTGTAGCAGGGTCTGCCCGCCCTGACTGCTGCTGCCACTCACTCCCTGCATGGGGTAAGCAGTGGGATAACACCCTCCTGCCCCGTCTGCCAGATTCCGGAGGGAGGGGGAATTACCCCCTCCCTGCCTACCCGCCTAAGGGGCCATGTTGACTGGGCTCTGTTCATGCCCCCATGCTGCTGCTGGAGCAGCAAGGTGGCAGGGCCCTTGATGCAGGCAGCAGCCCCTATCTTGGTGTCTAAAGAGTGCAGCCCCCCTGCCAGGAAGAAGCCTGCACTTCTCAGACACCAGGACAGGGGCTGCTACCCCCATCATGCTTGATTCCCCCCTCGCCACTCCCGTGGTAGGGCAGGGGTGCAAACAGAGCCCAGCACAGAGGGGAGTTATTCCCCACTCCATCTGGCAGAGGGGACAGGAGGGCGCTTATCTCACCACTCACCCCATGCAGGGAGCAGGTGGCGGTGGCGGCTGTCAGGGCTGTCATGGTCCCCTGAGGGCAGATGGGGTGGAGGGGGGAATAACACCTCTCCCTGCCCCCTCTGCCTCCAGCAGGGGGCCATGCCACTGCAACAAGGAGTGGGGACCCCAAATCAGGTCCATGGGACAGGGAAGGGGGGAATTAAACTCCTTCCCTGGTCAGTTCACTCCAGGCTACTGCCAGGGCTGGCCATGCCCTCCAACACAGCTTCCCTGTAGCTGAGGGCATGCTCTAGTGCCCCACAGCTCCTGGCCTGAACAACTGCAGGCATGTGCCTGCATTTCCTCAGTCCAGAGAGAATGTCTGTCCAGTTGCAAACTGGTTAGCTCTAAGCAGGTTAGACTAACCTACAAAGATTGAATCAATTCAGGCTCTGGCTTTTTGAATGTCTGTCCCTCGCCTTGCTGAAGAGAGCTTTCCATAGGAAAGGGAGTAAGAAGAGAGGGTTGCGAGGAAACAGTGCTGCTGCAAAGGTTTGGTAAGGAAACACCAGCCAAAGATGCCCCATCTCCTTTTTGTCAGAGAAGGAAAGTTCATTTTTTGTTTGTACTGAAATTTGGTTACAGTGTTCATTCCTTGGTATCACCTCATAAGGGTACTGTATAGCGATCTTTTATTTAATCAAACATTTAATATTTTGAAATGGCCATTTATTATCCTGTAAAGCAACTCTTCTCTTAGTGAAACTTGAAAACACACAAGTGTTTTCTTCTGTCAGTTTAAATACTTCTCATGTTATTATTAATTGAGTGCCTGAGAAACTTAAAAACTGGATTAGAAGTGTGTTTACCAAGTTTTTAGCAACTTTCCTTATGATAAAGGGCAATCATGAAGACTAACACTCTGCAGGAAAAAAAAATTAATCTCAATAAATTTGCTCTGTGGAGTATGAATCATTCAATTTTGTCCCATTCTTTGAAGAGATATAACTTGCAGAATGGTGGACTAAAATGATTTTCCTATCTTACACTTTTTGGGGTGGAGCTTGGAAATAAATAGTAATGCAGCTTTCTTTAATCTCCAATTCTGTGAAATCTGAAAAGTCATCATTAGTAGACTATTCTTAAACTATACCTTGACTTCTTGGACTAAAATTGCAAACTCAGTGCCATCTAAACTGCTGTAACTGATAATAATAGAGAGAATATCAAATGATAAGTAATGCTTATTATGAAGCAAAGTGTTGCTGTTCCTTGACATCTTGAGGCCTTCAGGGGCCTACAAGATACATTTGAGGCCTGCATCTGAAGTATTTTTACCATATGATGACTTTTAGTTTTGTTTTATTTCTGTTGTCCATCTCCAAGTTCTATAATGATTTCTTTTTCTTTGCCAGTATTCTACCTCTATCAAAACCTGTCAAGTGCAACACAGCTGTCTAAAATTGGAGTTGGATTATTAGATGACCTCTTCTAAAACTTTTGTTCCCTATAAATTTATATCTTGTGGAATTTATAATATATGATCAATTGGAACTTGGTTCTTAACTGCTCCTTTAATTACTTTTTAATTTCAAATATTATTTGGTCTAATGACTTGTACTGTAAAAGCATTAAATTTGTTGCTCTTTCTTCCCCCTCATTGGTTTCTTCTACAATGGAAGACACTGCAAACAAGCAAAACACACTCCATCTAAGAAGTAGGTAGAAAACTTGTGGAAAAATTACTTCTTTGTATTCCAGTCTCTATTTCTGGACAGTTTATAAAAGCTTTCCATGACTCCTTTTTATGTGAACATTTTCAATTGCATGTGATGTTGTATGTATGCAACAGCAGCTTAGTACATCTTGCTATGAGTGTCCATTAGGAGCTTTATGTTGCTGTTTTCTTTGTTGTATTTAACAAATTTGGGTATTAGAGGTGGTGTGGCGGGGGAGGGGGGAAGTTTTTAGCAGCCTTATCTGTTTCAGCCAATAAGTGCAGTAGGGAAGTAACAGATCCATTTCCTTGACCAAAATGTGTGTTTTACTGCCTCCCCACCCCCATCATGTGACTCAAGTCCCAATGTGATCACAGCTTTACAGCCCCCACCCCCCTTTACTACTTTCAAGTTAAACCTGGTTGTGCCATTAATGTATAAGGTGTCCTTCAATCTCTTCTTTTTCCAATAAGTAAATTGGATGCTTATCTTGCTGGGATCCTATGACCCCAGCTGACTTCCTGCCCTTTGGGCAGGGGGCTGGACTCGATGATCTCCCGAGGTCC
>NW_017728886.1:89911828-89913868 GCF_001723895.1 Crocodylus porosus
CTTGCTGGGATCCTATGACCCCAGCTGACTTCCTGCCCTTTGGGCAGGGGGCTGGACTCGATGATCTCCCGAGGTCCCTTCCAGCCCTAATGTTTATGAAATCTATGAAATATTTCAGGAGTGAAGTTAGTATGGTCAAGATGAAGTACTGAAACATCATGAGGTTGGGTTAAAAAACATGAATTTTAAAAATAACTAATTCTACTCATTTGCTCACATATGCTTACGCTTTTCCTGTTTGTGTGTGGAAAAGGTTCAAGAGTGCCTCTGACTCAAAAAAGAAAAAAAGGTTCAGATGCTTAGGGACTGATTAGAATGGGGGAGTTGGAGATTGAAACAAAGCATCAGATACTTTAAGATTTAAAAAACCCCAACCAACCAAACAAAAAGAACAAAAAACCAAGGGCAGCAAAGGTTAGGGATTTGAGGCCTTGTCTTCAGCACGCAAATCATAGTCATAGAGATGTAGGACTGGAAGGGATGTCCAGAGGTTATCTAGTCCAACATCATGCCTGAGACAAGGTCATAGAACCACAGAAAATAAGAATGGGAAGGGAACTCAGGAGGTCATCTAGTCTAACCCTTGCTTAAAGCAGGAGTAGCCCTAACTATCTCATCCCAGCCAAGGCTTTGTCTACCTGGGTCTTAAAAACCTCCAAGAATGGAGATTCCAAAACCTCTCTGTGTAACCTGTTCCAGTGCTTCCCCACCCTCCTAGTGAGAATTTTTTCCCCAATATATCTAACCCAGCGGTTCCCAATCAGTGGTACATGTACCACCAGTGGTATGCAGACAACCTGTAAGTGGTGCATATTAACAGATTTATTGTAATTACTTTATATGACAAAAATTTCCTGGTGGTACTTGAGGCTTAACTGGTAGTAATTAAGGTTGTATCATTTTAAATTGGTGGATGCCCAACCTGTCAGAGTTCAGGAACCACTGCAGCTAAACTTCCCCTGCTGCAACTTGAGACCATTTGTTCCTGCCAGCTGCTCCCACTGAAAACAGCCTAGCCCTAGCTCCATCTTCTCTGTAATCATCCCTAACCAAACTATCCTGTTCAAATCTGCTGCAGATGATCGAGGTCAGAGGTTTTCAAGCAGGGGTAGGCAAACCCCTGGGGGTAGTTGAAATGGCCTTAGTGGGTGTTGCCACTGCACTGCTGCTGGCAGACTTCCCCCCCACCTCTCCAATGGCTGATGGGCCTCTGGGAAGAAACCCCCCTCATCTGGCTGCCCGGGGACCCCTGCCTTTTTGACTGCCCATGGGGGGGTACACTGACCCCAAAAGGTTGAAAACCCCTGATCTAGGTGTAGTCAGATGTTCTGCTACAGGCATTTCCTGTGCTTCTAGGTGTTGCTGGCTGCTCTGGGGGGATGGCTGGGGGGAACTTTCCTCCCCACCTGCTAAGTGCCAGGGATTTTTTTCTGCGGGGTAAATCTGATACCTTTTATTAGACTAATCCAAATAGTTGGAAAAGGTCTTAGCAAGCTTTTGGGGGTGTTATTTGTTTTGTTTTTACACCTCTCTCCGAGCCAGGGGTATTGGCTGTAGCCAGGGCTGGTGATGGTGACTGGAGTGTGCCAGTGCTGCTACTGGGGCTTAGACCTGGGGGTTGTAGTTGCAAGTCGGGGCGGCATTTGATCCTCTGGTGGAGGCTTTGTCGCCCTGCTGAGGACCGCGGGAGAACAGGGTACCAGCCTTTTCTGACAGCGGGACGTGGGGGGCTTGAGGCTGTCTCAGAAGCCGGGGAAAGGGGCGGGGCCTGTCTCTCACCCCGCCCCTCTCTCCCTGCAGCGCCCCGACTCTCAGCAACCCCCTCCCCCACCGCTAACAGGAAGTACGTTGTTGCCCTTTCCTCTCTGAAGCCGGAAGCGACTGCCCGCTTTCCCCTCCCCACTGGCCGCCCTTCCCCGCCGGAAGTGTCGCAGCGGGGTTTCCGCTCAAGACATTCCGGGTGGGAGGGGGGTAGAAGTCTCGCGTGGTCTCGGCCCGTTCCCGGCTCCGGCAGGGACGACAGAGGACTCGGGCCGGAGA
>NW_017728886.1:89914508-89976665 GCF_001723895.1 Crocodylus porosus
CCTCCTCCTCAGCCGCTGCTGCCAAGCCTCGCGGCCGCCACAACCACACCAGCGGCCCCGAGGGGCGCCGCAAGGGCCGCTCTCCCTCACCCGGCAGGAAGGAGCGGGAGGCCAAGGCGCACCGTAGCCGGCCCAAAGCCGCCAAGGAGCCGCCGTCAGCCTACCGGGACCCGCCCAAGGCCTACCGGGACGATAAGGCTGAGCCCAAGGCCTACCGGCGCCAGCGCTCCTCACCCAGCCCCAGCCGTGACGACAGCCCCCCGCACCGCACCTCTCTGGGCCCACGTGGCCGCAAGTCGCTCAGCCCCTTGGGTGGCCGCTCGCCCCCCAGCCCCTACAGCCGCCGCCGCTCACCCAGTTACAGCCGCCACAGCTCCTACGAGCGAGGGGATGTATCGCCCAGCCCCTACAGCAGCTGGCGTCGTTCCCGCAGCCCCTACAGTCCTGCTCTCAGGTGAGTCTGGGCCTGTCTGGGGGCTGGGGTTGCTCCTGGCAGGGAGTGGGGAGAGGCTTTTGTGGTCCTAGGAGCTGGAGGGGGTTGAGAGGCTCCAGTGCTCCCAGCAAAATGGGCCCTGCTTCCTTAAGAGCCGGAGGGAGAGAGGGCTGCAGTTTCTGCATGTGGGGGCAGACCCCTGAGCTGTGAGGGGGCTTCCAGGTGTCCAGAGTGTTTGCAGAGCTGGGGACCCTCTTGTCAAGTCTGGTGGATAAGGGCCTAGGGTAGGTGCTTGGAGATGATGATGCTGGAGAAAACTCAACTCAAGTTTCTAACCCCTCAAGAAGCACAGCTCTGGGGACAGTCCTCTTTTCTCGTGGAAAAGGGTCTCTTAAATATCTTGCACTGCATCTTTTGCGAGATCACTTGAAAGCGTGGCCTTTACCCGGTGTGCTTTTTTGCCCAGGTACGCTTTGCTTTGCACCCTGTGAGTAGTCCTGCTGCCATTTGCAAGGGAGGCCTCTCAGTGTATTAAACTCTGCACTCTAGTAGAAGCTTGAAGTGGCGGGGTCTTCACATGCACGTGTTTGGTTAGTCTGCTAGCTCAGTTTTATATGCTTTTTTATAGAGCTCATAAGTGGCCTGAATTCAGTGAGTTTGAGTAGTGACAGGTCGTCTACTTTTCGAGTTGCTGAATTAATGCCCTTAAAACATGCTTCCAAATTAATGAGACTTTTCTGGCTCTGTAAAACTGACCCTTGTGTACCTCTAAATGAAGATTGGTTCTTCTAGTAAAATGTCTTGTGGCAGGCTGTAGAAGCATTGATTGATTGATTGATTGATTTCAAAGTTGTTGAATTTAATATCTAAAGTTATTGCTTGTGGTTTTTGTTTTTAAATTTGTCTCTTTGGCAAGATTTTTTTTTTCAAAGCCTTGTGATCTTTATGAGAGAGACCACCTTTTGAACCTGTTGGCTGTGTATCAGTTAATGCTAGAAGCCTTGCACTCAGCGCAGACTGAGAATCTTACATGTTTTATTGACTATTCTCATGTTTGACTGAGTCTTTTCACCAAGGTCTGTCTTTCAAGGTAAACATTGTTGAAAGGGTTAAGTAAGGAACCTGTGTCTGTCTTTGGGTAGGAGGTGTAAAACAAAGATGGCTTCAAAAATAAAGAGTGGCATAATAGAGTATAGAAGTAGTGTGCTGGAAGATAAGAATTTCGTGAAGTATCTTTGCAGATTGGAAGCCATTTCCAAGGTGAGAAACTGATTTTTATTTGTATATTTGAGTGCTTTGTAAGTGGCTAAAAATAGTTTTACAAATATTTTGGTGTGAGTTGTGAGATACAGGCTCAAGACATTTTGAATTCATTACTCAGAATATTTAATTTTCCTTTGTACACAATTAGTCAAAATGCAATAATATGCTTTGGGGTCTGCATTTAAGAGTTGCTATACTTAATCAGACTACTAGGCCATCCATTCTAGTATTTGTTGTATGCACTGGCCATTAAGAAGTGGTTTAGAGGACAGTTCAACTTCTTAGTGGATAGTGAGGGGACAAACTGTGATGGGAAAAGTTTCTTTAAACCCTTGTCTGTTAGTAAATTTGCTTATGGCTTGATGTCTTGTTTTCTTCTTTAGTTTGCCTCAAACCAATGCAAACCCTTCTTGGATTGTAAATCTGACAGCCTTGAACAGAAATGTTCAAGATGTTCACAGATGTTCTTGCTTAACTTTTTTGTCACTTTTTAGTCCTTCCTTTCTTCAGCTATAATTTGTGTTCAGTATTTTAATGGCTTCCTGGTATTAATTAGCATTCCAAACAGGTGCCTTTCTTGCTTGGGACAGCCACCTGTATCAGTGACAGAAGAGAGATGATAGCATTTAGAGAGACTTCAAGGTATGTCCCTGCTCCAGGCCTTGGATGAAGGAGAACTGGGTTAAAATCCTTCCTGTTTTTACTACTGACTTTGGATGGGTCATAGTTCTTCATTTAGTTTACTGTATCTAAAATGTGTTAGTATCTTTAAGGGAAGGGGAAGGTGAAGATAGGTTAACTAATACTTGTTTGGTATTCAGGTACTAATGTCATAGAAGCCATAGATAAAATTTAGTACATGCCTGCTGTCCTGTCAGCTTCTGGTTTAAAAAATTACCCCCCCCCCCCAAACCAACCAAACAAAACACCCTTCCTTAAATGATTAATTTTCTGTGATGGGCCTTGCCACATGATAGTGTTCACTTGATCCTCTCCAGACAGTCCCATCCAGAGTATGTCTGAATTTTCCAGTATATTCCTGCACAGCATTTCTAAAATCTAGCATTTCCTTTCAGTTGCATAACTAAAACTCTTGTCCAAGTCCTTGTTATTCATGTCATATCTATTGCAAATTTCTTCTTTTGGCCTTGAAAAATCTTATTTTTCCCTGTTTATATTTGTTCAGAATCATTTCTTTAGTCTGTTGCTGGAAAACTGTGGTGGATGTTCTGTGTTTCTGTTCTCAAAGAAGTTTTTCAGATTGAGGGCAGCAGCAGCAAAGGTAAAGTGATGGGCTCCTCTTGAGTGAGGAGGAGTTTCGGATTTGGCCTCATCTGAACAAGAAAGTTGACCAGTTTAATTTTAGGGGGTGTTTTTTAAAATCTTTTTGTAGATTCCCTTATTTAAGCTTAGCCTTTAAACTGAGATGGGCCTTGTTTAAACTAAAATAAATTCTTATGGTAACTTTCTGTACCAGATATAACAGGTGTATGGGAAGCTTCTCAAGTGGTTTTTAGGAGTAGTTGAGCCATCCAGTGGCAGAACAGCCAGTGAATCAGTAAGAAAAATATCTTGAGAGCACTTGAATGTAGGTGTTTCTAAAGCAGCCGGAGCTGGAATTTTCAGGGTGGCCTAAGCGCACAGGTCTCAGTGAAAGATAGAAATTAAAGTTAAGTGTACCCATTTGTGTTAGCTGAAGTATCCAAGATTTGTTTTCAAAATTACCCTTCCAAACCTCAGAATCTGTTCAGTCCCAAATTTTCTTTTACTTCGAAGAGAGTGAAGAACCGCTTCACTGTTCTGCAAAAAAAATGGATAGCTTTCCTCTGATTCAGTTTATGTGCGGCTTGTATATTGTCACTGCATATTTTTTCAGCCATTAGAAATAAAACATGGACGGTCATGGTGTGATTCTTTTAGTCAGTTAGCATAGTTGTATAATACTCATGTCACATGGTTGAGTTATGGCCCACCACATGAATTAAAAGGTTTTGCTGCATAGCTTAGGTCATAGTGCAAGGGTCCTTGGCATTGGAACTGACAAGTGGAATGGTTTCACAAAGGCAGCAGCTTCTTAAGACACCTGCCTTTTTTGTCCTGGATGACTTAAGGTTTAATTTCTGGCTTGTGTCTAGGCAGTAAGTGGCTCTGTGCAGTAATTCACATTTCAGTGTTCTTTTAATGTTTTTCTTCTCTTCCCTAATGATAACTACACTGTGTAAGGTAAGATGAACCTTTAGTAGTGCTGTGTTGTTGGACTAGCCATTTTGACATCTATGGAGGTTGAAAATGAGGGTAAGATTAGTTAGTCTAGGTACTTACTGTGATGTAGGTACATTGATCTTCAAGGCTGGGTACTTTTGACCTTTTTAGATCATGGTAGTTCTCCGCCAGAAGTTTATATGAAATGTTAGAGGAACCTATGGCAAGGTTGAGGAATGCAGCAGCTTCAGGGAATTGATTTTTGGCTTGTGACATTCCTAAACAGAAGCAGAGTAAAACTTGTACAAGGCTTGTTTGCTTAGAGTTCTGAATTACAGCACTGATTCTGACTAGTTTTCAGTTTTACCCAGGGATTGCTCTGGGGGTAGGCTCTGAGCAGCAGCAAACTAATTTGGGTTGCCTCTACATGTGATTCAAACTTGGAAGTTTCTTGGCCACATAAAGGTTAGAAACTTAGTTTTTTGTTTGGTTTTTTTTTTTGGTAATTCTGTAGAAAGCAGTTATTCAGGTTGCTTCATTTGCTAGGCAGGGCTTTCTTCCTCACGTCTAGCAATTGGTTGGCTAGTGTTTAAATATTTCTTGGCTCTAGCAGTCAAGACAATGAGAATTAGTTGTTAAGATGCTACCCTGAATAGTTGGTGTTACTTCTGTAAGCAGTAATTCCGTTGTGCTATGGGGATGGGCATTTTGAGAATAGAGAAGTGAGGGTTTGAAGTTTTTCCTGTAGCAACAAGGTGATTTGAATTTTGTGAATGCTCTAGCTCGGAAAAATACCACTTCACTTAACAAACCTATGATACATTTAACTATCAATAGCCTGTGATAGAACATCTATACTTTTTGTTTGGAAACTAGTTTTGTTTTGTTTGTGCTTAACGAAGTATAGAAGTGTGACAGAAGATAGGGTTTCTCCTGGCTTCACAGTTGTCTGTGCGATCACACATTCAGTTCAGGTAATCAAACATGTAATGAATGCTTGAATTGCAATAAGTGTTGGACTAGAATATTGCATACAGTACGGGTAGATATATGTTCATACCCAGTAATATTACAAACGTGATTGCACCAAACTTTTGGCTCATTGGTTGGTACTGTGGAATTTCCTAGAAGGGATAATTGCCTCTGTGGCAAACCCAGTGCTTGCCCAGCTGAACAAGTGTAAGCAAGGCTGTGTCTGTCACTATGATAAGAAAACACTTGTTGCTACTGATTGGTACATCATCCTTTTACACCTGTTGTGCTTTCTTTCCAAGGCACTTTCTCATGTACTTTGAAGCTGGCAAAGATAACCATCTATAAGGCCTGTAACCTTGCTTGATTTTGCACTGGTACTATTTCTGATCATGGGGCTGGAAGAATACACTTGAGAGCTGCCTCAGGCTTTGTCTTGTAGTGGAGTGAACTTTTTAGATGCATTTGAGCCACAGTGCAGGTGGGAGGGAACCCACACTCAAGCAGTCTCTAAAATGTCTAACTTGGATTTCCATTGGGCTTCCTGGAAATAAGAGCAGCTGTAGTACAGAACAGTATGCACATCATTACAGCATTAAGATGAGAAACAGTTTCTTTCTTAATTCCATAACACCATAGCAGCCATTCTAAGGTTCTGCTAATGAGGCTAGTCCATAAAACTAGAGAGCTTTTAGAAATACTTAGGCATACATGTGAAAGTAAAATAAAAACAGTGGTAAAGGAAAGTAATAAAAGAAGAGTCAGTGTTTATATGATGATTAGTTTATGTTGGTGAAACTTTAGTTTAATATACATTGGTCTGAAAATAGCTTCAAAGTTTGTAGCTGTCATTTTTTGCAATTAGATAAGGGTTAGTTTTAGCCAGAGCTAGGGTACGGTGAATCAGGGCAACTGCCCTGGGCCCTGCGCTTTGTGGGGGGCCTGCAGAGCTGGGCAGAGCAGCCATGGCTCCTCCTATGGGGCTCGCCTAGAGCTGGCAGCTGAGCCCCACACTGCGGAAGAATCACGGAGGCCTTACTTTTGCAGGAGTACCACGGCCCCGCACAGGCTGATTTGCCTCAGGCCCCACAGCCCACAAGGGTTGGCTCTGGTTTTAGCTTTAGTATTTTTTCTGTTTGGGGGGGGAAAGCATTTTTCTTAAGTAAAGCTCACCATCAATATATAGACTTCCCTTCAGAGCAAAACTAAATAAAATAAAACTCTTTTTAAGGCACGGAAGAGAGAGGGCATTAGATTCTTGTTCTTATATTGGATTAAGTACATTTCATGTAGATGAAGGGTTTCCATCATTCCAGTATGAGTTCTGAATTCATTAAGACCTGCACCGTTACTTACAATGAAAGTTGATTTTTTTACCCTTCCTGGATTAACTGGATTTTTTTCTTTCTCCTTGATTATTATGGAAAGGATTAGTGCAAAACATTGAATCTTGCAATGTGCTCTGAAGGTGAATTGGGCTCAATGTTATATATGCTAGTAGATGTAGGCAAAAATTCTAAACTGAGAACTTTTGTTATGAAAAGAGAAAAAATATGAATGTTCAGAATGTTGTAGTATTCCTATTTGTTTTTGAAACTTTTGAAAGATTTTCTTTTTGAAGGGGTAATAGATGCATGAAAATGACTATGGTACGTGCCCCTTGTACAAAAAAAACCCTAACTAACTCAATTTTAGTGTAGCTGCCTAGAAAGTAAATAGGTATGTGAACTAAAACTATACCAGAGACTTAAAGGAATAAATACACTCAGCATAATATCAGTTTAGAAAAAAATAGTCCTGTCTAGGATTAGGTGAATTAGTTGCTGCTTCATTTTAAATTTGCCCATTAATGCACAAAATAAAGTTAAGCTAAATTATAGCTAATTGGAATGTACTGTCACAAGTGGTTCAAATTACTGACCAAATGTATGAGAATGTAATGGCTTGGAAGACTTGTGATAAAAGCCAGTAGATCATATTTAGGTATGTGTTTCCAAATATTTTTACAGGAACCTATATGGAACTGAAATATCGGACCTCTTGTGTAACATTAGAGAATTCGCTAGTTATAAATGCTGAGGTTGAGCTGCAGTGTGTATTTCAATCTGTTCTCATTTTGGTTGTTCATCTCTCTCAAATTTTTCTCCTAAAGTTTTGTGCTGTACACTGGTCTAGAAGTGATTTTTAATTTGAAGACTGGGGGGCCAAATCAGTTGTTTCCTGACTTTTGTTGTTTTTACCAAAAAATGGTTTTTTTATAGCCTCTGATTAAAATATTTGCATTTATAGCTGAAATGGCTAAAGCTTGATGCTTTTAAAATTACATTATTCTTAAAATACTTGAGAAAAAGGAATATCCATGTATTATTACACACTCATACATGTTTTACTGATTGTAAATACGTTTAAACAGTGTTCTTCAGTTCTGACATGCTGCTAAAATCTGTCTACAAATCTTTCATCTACAATTAACTATTTTTTCCTTGCATCTCAACTCTTTATTATATTTAATTTCCACAGTGTTGATGTTAGAGACTGCTGGAATTTGACTCCAGCAATATCATATTGATATGTTCTGGTGTAGTTTACATAGCTAATGTTGAAACTACAGAATGTTTGACAGTTTTGAAGCAGTTTAGGGTAGTGTTATAAATCATTACCATAACTGAGCAGAAATCAGTTGCTATCAGTTTATTTTGGGAAGACTTTAAGGAGTTGCTCAAAGTGTATGTATGTATGTATTTGTAAGTTTAAAAGAACAGTTTTGTTCCTTGTTTGTTTGCTAATTTTAAAGGGATTACACAAATAGGGATTTGGGTGTTTTGGGGTGTCCTCTAGTCTTGGCCTTATCTTCCCTTCACAATTTTTTTTCATCCATTTCTTTTCAGTTTGTTTGCTTAGAGTAACTTCTTTGGCCTTTCTCTCTTTCTGTATCTCTTTCTTCTTTCCTGTGTAGCTAGTTGTATTTAACCAGCTGCTGAGGGAAATCAGTGTAATCCAGTTGCTCCACCTGTTTGTTTGTTGTTGTTTTTCTTTAGCTACATCATAAAAAAATTTAGTTGTTTGAGGAATGTCTGAGTTTTGTGGTTGATACTAGTTAGGCAAGCAATTGTTTTTTTCCCTCTGGAAAAGAACGACAGCTCTTATTTTACAAACTTTTGCGTAAACTGTTTTCATGCTTTCAAATGCATGGCAATATGTGAATTGTAACTTTGTATAAGGTGTTACAGCAATATAGCAAGGAAGGATGTCCTTCATCTGAGATGCATTTGAGAGCCAATTAATTAGTAAGCCTGACAAAGGTGCCTGTACCCAGCAAAAGCCAGACCATATGTGAGTCAGAGCTGCTATTCATGCAACTTAAAGGAAAGTATCTAAAAAGACTAAAGCAAAGATTTTTTCTTCTTATGCATCATTTCTCTTATCTGCACACACGTGTGCACATATTCTTTTCTGAAAGTTAACATTGTGATAACTTGTTTTGGTTGAAGAGGATTGGATGTGTCTCTAGTTCCTGTTAACTGGGCCAGAGAGGCTTTTTTAGTGCTTTGTGCAACAAATTTTTTGGTGGAAGTAGGGGGAGATCATGTAGGAGACCACTTTTATGCTGCTCTGACTTGAACTTCTATTTTAACCTAAATTTGGTACCTCTGAGCAGTGGTTTAAAACCAGTTGGTTTATAGTTGAGGTAAAACCCTCTTTTCACATGTGAACCTAAAGCTTTGTGCAGGCACCTAAGCAGCCCCTTTACATGACCTATAAAGGGGGACAAAAATTGTTTGCAACATTCTCTGCTTTGAAGTACAAAATGGCCTGAAGGGGCCTTGTTTACTTGAATATAAGATGGCCCCCAGTAATTAGATTTTATATGTGGAGAAATTATAAATTAGTTACAATTTTTCAGGTATAGAATCTACTTATTGGGGGTTTGCTTTGACTATGCCCCCCTCCAACTGGTATAGCAGAGAAAATAAATTTGGGGAGTCAGGTGGCTCCCTGGGTCTCTGCCTCTCCCAGCTTCTTCTTTCTATAGCCCCTTTGCCCCCCATATTGTCAAACCCTTCTCTCTGAGTACATAGAAGTGAGGGGCAGGTTTGAAAACATTGATTTTGAAAACAGTAAATTGCATGTTCACTAAATTGCATATCTGTTTAATATCTTCAGTGACTTGTATGAGGACGTGGAAATCAGTGTCCAGATTCATGGCTGACACCAAATTTGGGGGCAAAGTAAACACACTGGAGAGCAGGGAGCAGATTCAGGTGGATTTGGAGAGATTGTGCAAGTGGGCATAGGGTGCAGTTCAACAAAGATGAGTGCAAAGTATACTGTATCTAGGGAGAAAGTATCACCAACACATCTATAGACTGGGAGGTGACTTTCTAGGCAGCACAGCAGCAGAAAGGGATTTCAGAGTCATAGTTGACTCCAGAATGAGCATGAGTTGTCATTGTGATAAAGTGAAGTCAACCGCACTCTTTCATGCATTAGAAGGTACATTATGAACAGGTCTAAGGAGGTGATACTTCTCCTCTGTGCGGCATTGGTAAGACTACAGCTGGAGTACTGTATCCACTTCTGGGCACTGCACTTCAAGAGGGATGTGGATAACCTTGAGAGGGTCCAGAGGAGAGCTGTATGTATGGTTAAGGGCCTGCAGGCAAGATCCTACAAGGAGAGATTGAGGGACATGAATCTCTCCAGCCTCCACAAAAGAAGGCTGTGAGGGTATCTTGTGGCTATCTACAAATTAATCGGGGGGGCAGCAAGGAAATAGGGTATATATTCTGTTTACCAGGGCTCCCCCTGGGGTTACGAGGAACAATGGCCATAAACTGATGGAGAGTAGACTTAGATTAGACATTAGGAAAAATTTCTTTATGGTGAGGGTTGCCAAAATCGGGCTTCCTAGGGAGGTGGTGCTCTCCCCTACCTGGGGGGTCTTTAAGAGGAGATTAGACAAGCACCTAGCTGGGTCATCTGACCCCAGTGCTCTTTCCTGCTCAGGGCAGGGGGATGGACTTGATGATCTACTGAGGTCCCTTCCAACCGTAAAAATCTATGAAATCTATGCATGTAGGCAAATTATGGGTACCTGTAGACTTGGTTCATCTAGAATTGGTGCATTGCACTTCTTTGAAATTGCTGCAAGTTTTAGCATAGGTACTCCATAACCATACATTTAAGCAGCACTTCTGTACCTACTTGCATATAGTACAAACTATGCATGATACTAGCCCAAAGCCAGAAGGCTCACAACTTACCTTATATTTAGTTTATTGGGCTGGGCCCTGGCAGAGTCAACAGTGTTTCAAGCCATAGTGATTCCACAGCTCAGCACTGCTCAGGTACTTCAGATACATACCCCCCACAAAGAATCCATGTGTGGAACTGGGGTTCTTATAATGGATCCTGGGATCCTCCAAACGTTTCTGTGCAAATGAGGCACAGAGCAACCTGGCCTGGTTCCAGAAATCTCCCAGCAGGTTCCCACTGGCAGATGCTTGCCCCAGGAATCCCCCAGTTGGCATTTTATGGACACATGCATTTCATTGCTGCAGCTCAAGTTGGGGTGTACCTCTGTAGATGTGGGAGTCCCAGTTTCCTTACTTGCAGACATGTGCCCTTGGAATTCCCTAGTAGGGGATTCCCTAGATGCCTATCATACTTCTGCCCCCCAATTTGGGGTACACCTCTGCAAATGGGGGGAATCTTGGGCAGGTCTTCCTGGGACTTCAGGAAGCACACATTCGTAGGTTTTTCCCATCTGGCAGAACTGTGCCCTTAGTTATGGTGTGGCAGCGGGGTATGCACATCTGGGGCATCCGTTACTGGGGACAGGTGATGTCTGTTACACAGTGAAGCAGATCAGCTGTGCTGGGATGTGCCCTGGCACAGCTGATTTGCTTCATTGGGTGACATCTATTCATAGCCTGTGGGTCTTGTGTCCAGATATACATACAGATGCTTACCCATCTTTCCCAGTGTAGATGCAGTTACATTGGTACAAAGGTACCTATTAATATGCCTCATTTCTGTATACAAAGTTATGCTGTTCATGGGTGTCAATATAACTGGATAACTAGGCATAGAACCACTGTAATTATTTTTGAAGAAAAATCATTCCTAAATGAAATTGTTATACCCATACAAAAGCCATGTGTTCACCAAGCTGAGGGTAAAATACATTTTAAAAACGCATTGCCTGTATATTTCAACATTTTGAAAGCCCACGGCATATAGGGCAAGCTGCGCTTAATAGGCTAGCCGCTAAGGATAAGGGGGTCTTCTGTACCAATCGCATATGAAAATGTAATTTGCCTTGTTTACACTGGGTTTTTATAAATGTGTTAGGCATGTTTCAAAAATATGTACTTTTATTTTAATCTGGTTCTGTTCAAGAAGCCTTTGAGGAAAATTGAGGAATCTTATTTCCATGCTTTAAAAAGATACATTTTTTGGAAACAAAACAGAGGTTTCTGTTGTGGCATGTCATATAGAAACCAAAATGGAACAGGTTGATTTGTATTTTGCTTTTTCAGTTCTGGTCTGTTTTATGTTTTGGTGATAGTGCATTTAAGGGCTTTATTTATTAACGTGAATATTGAAGTACTTTTGTGCATTTTACATAACTACTTTAGGGCTAGTTGGAGATAGTGATTTCCTTTCTCTCTGCTCCCTCCCCCAGTGTCTTAAATTCTCACTTTTTCACCTTGTTTACTTCTGTGGCAAGCAGTGGGGTTTACAAAAACCTCTGGTGTATAGCAAGATGACTACGTTTAATACTCCTGTTTTCTGAGAAGTATCTTGATGTAAAGAGTTTGATTAGGCCATAACATCTTTGAAATGTGACCTGTATACTCACTGGATTAAGTTGAAATTTGGTTTCTATCTAGCATTTTACAGTTAGATCCAAATTCAGATTAAGTAGTTCAGTCAACCTGATGTCAAGTTCTCAGGGAAGCTGATAGTCTAGTTAAAGGGTTTGAAAAGGTTTATTTTGATATGGGGATTCATATTTCTTTCCTGGACATCTGCAAGTATAGTACATGCAGTAGAAACTTCTACATTTCTATCCTGTGAGATGCTGTATTTGTTGATCTGGAGCAGTTATATTGTCAGAATTGAATTGCTGGCTCTTCAAATTTTTGAACAGCAAGGACTTAATAATATTTTTATATCTTTTTGTTTGCTTGTTTTAGACTTACCATCTCAGGTGTTGTTGGTTGCATTTATTGTGTCCTAGAGTCTCTAGCAGACTGGGAACTGATCACAGCTCCTATTTGTTTGTATAAATATAATCACTGTAAATCATCTCTTTCCCAGTAATGTTTTGATCAGAAAAGAGAGGCTGGTATATTTCTAAAAATTGAATTTAGGCCAGCAATTATAGACATGATGAATATATCCAATGCATGCATGTATGTAAGTTAAAACATGAACAAACTCTTTCATAAATGTCCATGCAATTATAAGGGTGTTGGTTGTAACCTTCTTTGGATAATTTTGATATCTAGTACTAGACCAACTAAAATAGTCGAAAAAATTATTTGCAAGCTTTCGGGTATAAGCACCTTTCTTCAGATACAGGGAGCGTAATTGCAATGAATTGGACTACATAATTGCAATGAATTGGACTACTTTATTGGTTTTAATTGGAGAATTTACTTTTCAGCAAATGCATGGTCTAAATTGGCGGTTTGTCCCCAGTAGCTTTTAATAGAACTAAATTGGAGCTCCTAGGCAGGTCAAAATATGAGCTATTCTTAAATAGCGAATAAGTAAAATGAAAATATGTATGGATTTATGGATTATAGTGATCCCATTCTTTAAATGTAAATGAAATATTTACTGTACTGTGAGCACCTGTTGATTACATTCATTTATGATGAAATTTAATACAGATGTACTGGAAATACTGTTTAAGTATGGAATTCATAGAAATACATTTTAATACTACAACATTATTTAAATCCTTAGAAATGAAGCTTAAAGTTGAATGTTGTCTTTCTGTATGTCTCTGTGCCCAGTGGCATTGTAAAAGTGTTTCTGTATTTAGTAGTTTTTAGATGTAATGGTAAAAAGATTATTCTGATTATAGTGGTATAGTAATTTTTAAGAGGTAAAGTTATAAGTTAAGATTCTTACAGAAATATTACTACAGTTTGCTATGTAGCTTTGTTGTGCCTCTTAAATTAGTAGCTTAATATAGTTTGATTTTGTTTTCAAATTCATGTTACTATAGGCTTCCTAACTTTTTTCTTAACTTCTACTAGAGCAGCCTCATCCTTACCTGGATGTGGTTAAACAAATTAATACTGTATAAATTGATTAAAATCAATGTTTCAACAAACCAAGAACAGCCCTCATATTTGGGGAGGAAAAGGACTACTTTTCTCCTAAAATGTATACTCCTGTTTTGTGGCGATCACAGATTTAAAAAAAAAGGTCAAATCAGGAAAAGATAGGACATTTTGAAAAAGGTGTACTTAAAGGAAGAAACTTAAGGTATGGACAGGCAGAAAAACTATATTGAGGAGTGGGGGATAACTTGTCATCCATCAATCTGATTCACTATAACTGAATGCTTGCTCTGTTTCAATGAATGGAAACTGAACTGCAGTAATTTAGCAGCTGTTTCATTCAGGAGTAAAATGCTCTGGTTCAGCTTCTGTTTACTGTGGAACAGAGATGACATACAAAACAGTTAAATGTGGTAAGATTCCTTTCCCCCTACCCCCATCCTCCATTCTCTTTTTAATTTGGCATGATTGTTTCATCTTTGTATAGCTTAATGTGTTTCTCAGGCTCCTCTGTGGTTAGTAGGTACTGGATTCAGGGCTACAACTCGCATATTTTCCCTTACTCTTTCATTCACCCTTTAAACATAGTGATGATAATTGCATAAAGGCAGCTACGTTTAGTAAAAAGGAATGCAACTTTTGAACCTGCATTAATTGAATCTTTGCTGTTTTGATCAGGAGATCAGCAAAATCCCGCAGCAGAAGCCCTTACTCCTCAAGGCACTCAAGGTCTCGGAGCAGGCACAGATTATCTAGATCCAGAAGTCGTCACTCAAGCATTTCTCCTAGTACACTGACTCTGAAAAGTAGCCTGGCTGCTGAATTGAACAAGAACAAAAAGGCTAGAGCTGCAGAGGCGGCCAAAGCCAGTGCAAAAGCATCAAACACCTCTACTCCTACTAAGGGGAATGCTGACACTGGCGCAAATGCGCCTCAAACAAACAATGTGAAGGATCTGAAGAAAATAAAACCTGAGCATACACCTTCTCCTACTATTGGTGCAACCTTGAAAAATGACAAGGCAAAAGCAAAGGTAACTCTTCAGGAGACAAAGGCAGAAAATAACTTGATTGTGGATAAAGTCACCAAGCAGAAAACTACAGCAGTGAAAGAGACTAAACCAACTGCTGTAAAACAGCAGCCAGTCACTGTAAAAGAGAAAAGCAAACCATCTACACCAAGTGTAGTAGCCAAGGAAAAGGACAGAAATGTTGCACTACCAACCTCCACATTGCCACCCTTGCCTTTGCCTCCAATGCTGCCTGAAGACAAAGATACTGACAGGTAAGTTTGTTGCACCTTTTTACTACATGTTTTCAAGTACAACTGTGCCTTTCTGTGGGCCTGATTCCAGCGTTTAGATGAAACTTATGGTAGTTTCTTTCTGTTTTCTCATAGAGTTTGATTTAAAATGATGATGACTAGTGATTTGCATGATTTGAGCATAATAGTAAGAGAACTAGTTTACCCAAGGAGTTGAGATGGGGAAAGGTTTAATTCTAAGAGGTATTTGTGAATACAAGCTATGCTGGAGGGCAAATGGAAAAGCAGAAGTGGTTGGTGGTTTTTAGATCTAATTGAGATCTCAGAACAGCAGTGTATAAAATATATATTTAGTAACTATTTGAAAGCTAGTTTCTTTATAACTTATTTGCTGTTTGTTTGCATTCCAGGCTCTTTCTCCTCTGACAGCTATTAATATCACTAACACCTATAGTAGTGTAATGAATGAAACTCCTAACTCTTTCAAGGATTGGTATTCCAAGTACTTGCATATAAAGCATCTTCAGTTCATTTCTGAAGTGAAGATGAGCTACAGAAACAGAGATGTAACTGGGTAGGCCACGGTGTAGGAGAAGTGGTCAGAGGTTCGCTGCTGCTGTTAGGGAAGATGTCACCTTTTATTTTGCCACTGATATGCATGTCAAAGGGCCAAAACCCCATTAGTTCAAAGCAGCAAAAAAGGAGCTGACTTATCCAGAAGCAACAGCAAACCGCTAGCTGCTACTTCTGTACTGTGCACCACTGCCATTTCTTTGCATTCTGTGCTTCTGGAGCTGTTGTGGGAAACATGCATGGGAATGGGAGCAGTAAAGCATCACCCAAGGTCCATTCTGCACCTCTCCCAATCTCTCAAGGCAGTGCCTGGGGCTCATGCCTCGCTTCCCTACCTATCATTATACTACTGTACAAAAATACAGCATGTTCATAGTGAAGAAATTCCTGTGTAAATCTCAGACATCTTCTGGAATCTAGGTTTTATAGCCTTAAGATAAAAACCTTACTGTGATCTATATTGGAATTGAAATCTGTCACACTTCCTGGTTTTTTGATGAAATTTGGTCTGGGGGACGTATTCCAGTATTACCCTCTTGTGAGTTCTGTGATTTAATGTTAGAATTTTCAGCCTGCTTGCAGTTTTATAAGATCAGATACAGAAAACTGGTGGAAGAAAATCAGGATAACATTTGAAAGCATGCCTTTTTATTTTCTCAGCATTCAGGCTGCAGTGATAACATAACTTAAAAGTGCTCCGCAGGTACATACAGACTTTCCTCAAGACTTCAACAACTAGAAGGAAACTCAAAGCCTTACGTAGTATTTTGTCTTTTGTTCTTGGTAGCTATTAAACCTCACCTATCTTTTGAAAACATGGTAGGAGCCCATACACATATGTTGTCTTTGACTTGTGTGTTTTGTTTTACTGTCAAAAATTACGTAGAGCTCAGACCCACATGTTTCTTTCTATTAAACTGCTCGCTTAAAAAAATATGACAACAGATCTTAGCCTACAGATTAGCACAGAAATGCAGTCTAAGTGCCTGGCTGACTTTTTATATAGTAGAAAATACATAGATTCTTCTGAGGAAAAGAAACAAAAGAATTCAGTTCACTTTTGCAGAGCTATGAATTTATATAATGAATATAGGAAGGGGGTGTTTCTGTTGTGTACCCTTCAAAGGCAGTGGCAAAGCTCCCCTTAGTTTTAGCAGGAACAGTGCTTTGGAGTTAGCTTGAAAATATGAGTTGGGAGGGGAGCAGGAAGTGGGAGGACACAAAGCTGTAATGAACCCTTCCAATTTGGTAGCATTGGTTATTGGGGGGAGGGAAGTGTGATTTCTTCTGATCCTCGGTGAATAGTAACATTTTCCTCAATGAGACATCTGAATAAGGTTTTATAATTTATTCAAGCTATCTGAATTTCCAGAACTGCCACACCAACTATTATCTGGTTAGGAATAGAAGTAATTCCAATCCAGCAAAGATAGAAGTTGAACCACACTGATTCAGCAAAAGGTAAATGGACTGGTTTCCTTTAGTATCAAACCTTGCCATTTGCCAGTCATAGAAGGAAGAAGCTTGTGTAGCAGGTCAAGGCCTCTGCCAGTTTTGTGCAAAGGTGTTTGTCTTGTGCAATATGTCAGCCATATTTGAAGGTTAAACGAGAGGGTATTGTGGAGCAGGCCTGCCTCAGCCTGTTCTACCTAAGTGGTATCGGGATGCATGTTCAGACTTTGAACAAGAACTGATATGTTTATAAACTGTTATAAGCTTAAGGCTACTAGTCTAAAATGAAGTTAAAGAAAAATGTTTTGTTTCAGAAAGAGGTATTTTATCTTGGGCATGCAACCTGTGTGAGAAGAATTTTCACTGACAAAGAAAACCAAGGCTTTCTAGATGGGGCCTCAGTTAGTTTATACACTCATGAAGACAAATTTTGAATTTAGGAGTGTTTCAACAAGTAGGAGATTGTGGGGATCCACAAAAATTATATTAGGTGTTGAACTCTTTTCAACCATCTAGTCAGACTGTCAGTGTTTTGTTTAGTTAGTTTTGGGGGAAAAAAATCAGTAAAGAGATTAGGATAGTAGTTGATGAGATCATTCCATGAACCCTTTCATTGGTTGTATTTTGGTCATGACTTAATCCCAAAGAACCTATCTGAGATCATTCCTGGAGCAGAACCAATCGGTTTGCACCATGTAGAATCCAAACTTGAAAGAGCTCATACTTTTGTAATGGAGCATAGGCTCTGATAAAATGAGAAGACTCTGTGGTGCATGATTTTATGGGGAAACTTTTAAGATGAAGGACCCAGAATGGCTTTACAATTCTAGGAGAAGGAAGGGGTAGAAGCCTTAATTTGGATAAATGTGGGTGGAGGCAGTACTGACATGGCTGAAGTGCTGTTTGGGATACAGTTGATACCGGTAACTAAATTCAAAATTGTCTGTAAGGCTCATGCGAGAAGAATTTATATGGATTCACCTTAAACCATTAAGATAGCTGTGGAAACTGAGGCTGGAAAAATTGTGACTCTGTGTTTCGCCAGTTGAACTGAAGGGCAGGTCTGGTCCCAGGGAACAGATTCTACAGAAACACTAGGCATTCCTCAGTGGATCGGTGAGATAAAGCCTCCAAGGTGGTTGAAAGGAAGTCTGGCAGAGAAGCAACAACTACCAAAAGATTTGGAAGAGAGTCAAACTGGTTTATTTTGGGAAAATATCCTGGTGCACATAAACAAGATGAATATTCTTATCTCTGTCTGTGGTGGGTTGTTTAGGGTTTCACTAGTTTGATGATTGGCAAAAGCTAAAACAGGTTTGACCCAACAGGGATGACAATATCTCTTTGCTGAGAGTGGGTGTAACATGGTGGCAAGAAGCCATTAAGCTCTCTTCTGTATGCACGCAGGTAGTTTTGTAGACATTAGGGGCTGGAAGGGACCTCTTGAGGTCATAGAGTCCAGCCCTCCCGCCCCCACTGTAGGCAGGAAGTCAGCGGGGATCACATGATCCCAGCAAGAAAAATATCCAGATTTTTTTTTTTTAAAGAGTCCCGAGTAGGTGCTTGCACCACCTCTGGAGGGGAGCCTGTTCCAGACCCTGGACACACGTACTGTAAAGACCTTTTTTCTTATGTCTAGTCTGAATCGGCCTTCCTGGAGTTTATAGCCGTTTGACCTTGTTATCCCTTGGGAGGAGCTCTGGTGAACAGCTGTTCTCCCAGGTCCTGATGGACCCCTCTTATATAATTGTAGGCTGCCACCAAGTCCCCACTGAGCCTTCTTTTTTCCAGACTGAAGAGTCCCAGGTAGTTGGAACCATAGCAGTCTAAACCCCATGGATGAGCACAAGTCCGCATCCAGAACAAAGGTGTTTTCAAAGTACATATGGGCAGAGAGGTATTTCTGGCCATTTTGAAGATGCATGTTTCTGAAAGAACCCACAATACCAAAGGAACTGAGAGTAGGCAAGGGAAGCACCACGTACATGAGCACCGCTCGGAGCAAAAGCTAAATGGGAGAGCTTTTGAGCTGATTGTTAGCTAAAAGAGGCTTGGAGCTCTGAGTGAAGATTGTCCTCTTTTTTGCTGCGTTTTGTGTTTGTGGGGCAGCACCCTAATTTGTTGTCAACAAACATAATTGCATAGAAGCTACCTGGCTCATGACCAGTGTCGTCTTTCTTTCAGAGCTCCTAACCTTGGCTAACTGGTCATGTCAAAAATAGAGAAGTGTACCTGTCAAGTAGCATATTTGGTTAGGTTTGGTCTTTTATTTTCTAATAGTTTAGGACATTGGTGCTCAAACCTTTGGCTCTGCAGGTCAGATGAGTGGCATGGGGCTGAACCCCGGGCTGGATTGGACCCCAGTGGCCTAGCGCTTCTCCCTCCCACCCTGCACACACCATGAATGGGCCCCAGGGGCCTGGCGCTGCTCCCACCAGGCCTTGTGCACTGGTATCGGGAGCCTGAGCCAGGATCCAGGGCTCAGGTCTCTTCATAGATTTGGAAATATGGTGGCAGGGGAGTGATGTTGCTGCTCCCCCCCCCCGCTGTTCCCCCACACCCTTTATTTGGGAGGACTCTTTTAGTGAGTACTGCCAATTTAAAAATAAAACAATAGAAATGACTTTGACGTCCTCTTGTAATTTGTTTGTTTATAGTAATTTGTTTAAACCTTTTTCTTTTTTCCTAAATATCTGAAACACTTCGATTTCAAAATATTTTGGAGCTGTGTGTTAGTTTCCCTTTGTAGCCCCTATACTTTAAAACTTTTCATGTATATCACATTACACTAAGTAAACAAACTGAATAATTTTCCCTTGCTTATTTCTTTCATAGTAATTTGAGATGATGGAAATAACTGCAGTGGGTAACACATTCAGAGGGTAGTGTGAACTACTTAAAAGTTATAGGGGTGTAGTTGTAGCTGTGTTGGTCTAAGGACACGGGCAGACAAGGTTCTTTGGGTAAATCTGATATCTTTTATTAGACCCACTGTTTAAGTTGGTCTATTTAAAAGTTGTCTAAACCCCATACAAATCTTATCTACTTAAAAAATGACATTCTGATGACTCAAACTGTAAATTATGTGCTGCAGCCATTGCTAACTCTCCATAAGACAAGAAAGATAACTTGAGAAATCAGTACTGGATGTAATAGCCCCCAAAAGATTAATTAAAATGAGAGCCAAAGCATGAAAAAAGAAAACCTCAAAACACTGAGCATATTTAGTGGGAGGGGGAAATGTAAGGTACTTCATCTTAACTTTTATGGTGAGGAAAGTAAAATATGATCAGGTAGGGAAAATTATTGAGAATTTGTATCTTGCTGGAGAAAAGGAAAGATGACTTTAATCTGCTCACTGGGGTTGATTTTTAGAGTTTTGTAAGGTGTTCGTGTACCACAGTGCTGGGGGCATTGTGAAAATAGAAGTATTTGTATTTCTTCTCTGCTTTTTTCCACCAAAGTTGCCATTTCCTGCCTAGTTTAATGCATGTGTACTGAAAGTAATACAATAGGAGAATTTATGGTTACTGCTTAAACTACTTCTTAAATAACTACTACTTTCCGAAATAAACTATGCCCTTTATCAGGTTTACGTTATGAAATAAACTCAGTTTAAAATTTGCCTGCTAACTTAAAACCACCCTCATACTTCTCAGTGTGGAAGAACAAATAACCATATCTTCTTGCATACAACACATGTTTCTCCCCACCATTGAGCTGTGTCTATTAAGCAGGGAAGCTGTTTTCATCATTGGAAAAGAAGTATGCCTGGAGACAGTATAAATGCCATGCAGCTGCCAAGATGGCTGCTACCTATCTGACTTAAATCGCTGGAGGGGCAGAGGGTTCTCTGAACCCTCTCTCAGCTGTGGCTATTGACTGAGTGCTGTAGCTTGTGCCTGAAGCAGCAGGTGAGCTGATGGTAGCATGCAGATGGAGCTTGTGGTATGGAAATGGCACTATTTACATAAATAACCACTTTCACCAAAGAATTAATCTTGTTACTCCCTTTGCTGGGTCTGGGGCCTTACCAGGTGTGATGAAGAATAAGTGCTCCTGGAAACATAGTGTGTCCAGGAAGTGTGACACCCAGGAGACAGTCTGGGTGAGGCAACAAGAACTTCCTGCCACACCAGGAAGCAAATACAGTACTGACTAATAAATCTGACAATGTAGATTGCTTTAAGTCTCTCAGTAAAGTTAAGCAAGTGTGGAAATCTGGGATTATACTTTCATTTTGTATGTGATTATTCTTTTGCTTTGTAGTGGGAAATGAAATTTGCTTTTTTAGATTCTTGTAGAGGTAGGCAAAATTGTAGAGGTAGATTTTGCTAATTCATGAGAATTGGTGATGTTAAGTAAACAAAAGTGAAGCTGATCTGTCCAGTTTCATTATTCAGGCTGGATGTAATGAAGTAAACCAACATAAATATTTAAATTTAACTTAGTTTTAATCATGAGTTTAGAATTGAGTTACCTGAGACTGCTTTGTGTGTAATGTCTACATGGTTTCTAGTGTATTCACTTTATTGTCTTGTGCATAACTAATTCCTGAATTCCTGCTGTTAGAAGACTTTGAATAACTGTTGTGGGACCAAGAAGTATGAGTGAACGATGTTTTTCTCCCTCCAGGAAAATTCTCAAAACAAACATGATACATTACTCTTCTAGAATTTAGAAACAAATGAAGCACATTAGCAGGAAGAAAACAGGGAGTACAAAAAAAAAAAGGGCAACATTACATGAGAGAGCTCTACATTAGACTCTGGATTATTCTGGTAGACCAGTTTTGGGTTACTGTTTAACACCGTACTGACAGCCATTAACTGTTGCGTATAATGCAATGAATTGTAATTTGAAAATGTTGAAGTATTGTGAGGCCTCCATATAAAAACTGTATTAAATGACCAATTTTTTTCCAGTGAAATAATACTTTAATAACTTGAAAAATACTTAAGTGGGGAGAAGTCATTATAGTACTGTTTCCTTTTGAAGAAGTGTTGCTTTTTTTTTCTTTGGAGGTAAGGAAGCAGCCAGTAGAACAATGCAGTCATGCAGAGCAGCAGTAAGTGCTAGGTATAGAGTGGAGGTAGGCAAAATACAGCTCATGGGCCAAATCTGGCCTCTGGAGCAAATTTACCTGGTCTTGGTCCTGTCTGGTAACACTGGGGCACTTCTGTCCTGTGCCAGCTTGGCATGGAATGGGGGTGCCCTAGCACCATCTACCTTCCCTGGTCCTGGCCCAGTCCTGGGCACTGCAGGTAGCAGGGCATGGGAGTCGCCTCTGATCCACCGCTATTCCTTTTCTGCTTCTGGGCTATGCATCCTGTGTCAGGGGAGGCAACAGGCAAGGGAAGGCAGGAGGAAGTCTAAGTTGCTCCCAAGATTCCTCCACGAGGCTTGCAGCCATCCTCTTCCCCTTCTGGGTGATGCAGCCCTCCAGCAAGGCCTGGGGATGGATTCAAGTTCTGCCCTGACCCTGTGCTGTCACTGCCACAAGATTCTGGCCCTGGCCCTGGACATGCAGTTCCAGGGACCTGCACGGGCAGGGTGTGCGGGTGAGCAGGGAGTGGTGTCCGGGCCCAGGGGTGGGATCATGTGGCAGTAACAGTGTGGGCGTGGGGTGGGGCAGAGCTGTGATCTGCTCCCTGCACATCCCTGCCTGCGGAATCTCCTCCTGTCACAGGCATGCAGGCACCAGATCGTGGCTCTAACCCAGCCCTGGCCCATATTGTCACTGGCATGCAACCCCTCCTTGTGACCCCAGCCTCACCCACCTCTCCTGCTCCTGAAGACCTGCTGCCTGGGGTCCTGTCCCATGTAGGGAGTTTTGGTGAGTTGGTATGGAGGGAGTTGGGGGTGCTGTCCTGGCCTGCAACAGCTCACCAAAACAGCCTATGTAGTCTTCAGGCCCAAATAATTGCCCACCCCGATGTTGAGCATGTAGAGTTTGACTGCCACACATCATGTGTGCTCATACTGCTTCTTGTGATTTAAGGCTTTTAATGGGATAAGGAGAATTTATTGTTCTTCTAGCTATCTTCATAGATGTAGGGCCGGAAGGGACCTTGTAGATCTTCTAGTCCGACCCCCTGCCCTGGGCAGGAGAGAGAACTGGGTTCAAATGACCCCAGCTAGGTAAACATCAAGCCTTCTCTCAAAGACCCCAAAGGTAGGAGGAGCCAGCACCACTTCCCTTGGAAGTTGGTTCCAGATCCTAGCTGCCCTGACTGTGAGGTAGTGCCTTCTAATGTCTAGTCTAAACCTATTCTCTAACAACTTATGGCCATTATTCTTTGTTACTCCAGGAGGTGCTCGGGGGAACAAGGTCTCTCCCAATCCACGCTGGATGCCCTAGTGAGTTTATAAATGGCCACCAGGTTCCACCCTCAGCTTATCTTGAGAGGGCTGAACAGGTTCAAGTTCCGTAGCCTCTCCTCATACAGTCTGCCCTGCTGTCCCCAGATCATGTGAGTGGCCCTCCTTTGGACCCTCTCAATGCTGTCCACATCCCTCCTGAAGTGCGGCGCCCAGAAGTGGACACAGTACTTCAGCTGCGGCCTGACCAGTGTCTCATACAGGGGGAAGATCACCTCCTTGGCCCTGCTTGTGATGCATCTGTGGATGCACGACAAGGTACGGTTAGCCCTACTGACTGTGCCTTGCGTTGTCGGCCCATGTTCATCTTGGAGTCAGTAATGACTCCAAGATCTCTTTCTGTCACTGTGCTTTCGAGAAGGGAGTTCCCCAGCCTATAGATGTGCTGCTGGTTCCTACTGCCTTAGTGCAGCACCCTGCACTTGTCAGTATTGAATCCCATCCTACTGTAATTTGCCCACCCCTGTAACCTTTCCAGGTCCTGCTGTAATCTGTCCTTCCCTTCCCTGTATGCCTTTCATACAGGATCTTAAGACATTGGCTTAGGATGAGGGGGAAATGTCCCTTTATTATTAGGGGAAATAGTAAAACTCTGGATAACTGAATTATAAAACCACATGTATGAAGTGTATGGTAGACATTAAACAGAACCCAGGTTTCTTTTCCCTCTTTCTCTGTTCTGACCACTAATGCGTGCTCTCTTGTCTTAAATTTTAACATTTGAACTGCTATTTGAACAAAAGAGTATATGAAATACTGTATTTTTCTGAATCCAAGACGATCCCCCTCACAGTGGTTAAATTTTATACATGGAAAATGTATAAGTTTGTTAGAATTTTCTAGGTATAGAATCTAATTATTGGAGGGCTGTCTTAAATTAATTCCTGCCCGCTTCTACAGCAAGGGAAGTAGTGGCTGGGGGTGGGGAGGGGTCAGATAGCTGTTGGGGCCAGGGAGCACCCTGGTCCTTTGCCTCACCCCCTACTTTTCCCTCCTGCAGCCCCCATCCCCATCTCTCTATAGCCTCTTCCACTCTCCCCACCCACTTTCTCTGCCTTTTCTCCCCCCACCTTACTGTCAGATGCTGCTTGAGCTCTGTTTCCTCCTGGCTCATGGAGCACAGCCACTGCCTGGCCACATAGCAGTATTTGCACTGCTGATTGTCTGGGCAGGGGATGGAGAAGAGACAGTGCTCTGTGCCTGGGAGGGAATCCAACCTGAGCCAGAGCCAAGCTGTGCCTGACAGTAAGGGAAGGAATGGGGCAAATCAAGGACAGAAGCTGCAGAGGAGTGGAGGTGGGGGCAAGCAGCTGCTGTGAGCCTGACTCTGGCCCTGACTTGGCTTGGGGCCAGTCAGAGCTGCAGCAGTCACCTGTCCCCCACCCCTCTGTTTTGTACATGAATCTAAGACCAGGGGCTTTTCCCCACCATGCTGTTGGAGGGGTGGGGGCACCTCATCTTACATTCGAGTAAATGTGGTATTTACAATGCATTTCATCCAGATATTGACTTGTTAGGATTTCAGTGAGTTAAACGTCTTAGTTGATTTTATTTTTGTTTTATTTATAAAGTTCACGAGAGACTATTACAGTCAAGTCAGTTAAAAAAGAAGTGGAGAAGAAACTCCGACATCTGCTTGCAGACTTGCCACTACCACCTGAGTTGCCTGGAGGAGATGACCTATCCAAAAGTCCCGAGGAAAAGAAACCAGCAGTTCAGACACACAGCAAAAGGAGGCCTAAGTAAGTGTGTACTACTTCCCTTTGAAAACAGTCTGGTTGCATAGAATTAAAGTGGTAAGTTTCCCCATAGTATACTAATGTGGAATAGATGACATTTGTCTGGCTTTTCATATCTGTTTAATATAGGAGATAAAAAAGATTTGACTCAAGATTTGTTCCCATTCTGTTGATCTGTCTGGTCTTTTTTACATGATCGTGAATACTTTTTTTTGTTTTGAATCCTCTTCAGAGACGATCCTTGGGAGCTCTGGCCCTACATGGGGAAGAATTGATGACACTTTACCTCCTAGTTTCCTATTTGCATCTTCTGCCCTAAGTCCTGTTCAGTTCTATCCCCTCATTTATGCCTGCTTAGCTGTGCACATCACTGAGGGACTGGGTTAGCAGAAAGGACAGGCAGAGAGAAGAACTTTTTGGAAAATATCTGTTGATGAGCTGCCAGAAATGTGTGCTTGAGATTAGATATGTGTGTTAACCCAGGTCTGGCTTAAAACTCCCTTGACTTTTATATCCTCCCTTAAAACATTTTCTTCTCAGAAATTCATTTTTGCTCTTAAACTACCCAGAAAGAATCAATGCTATGGCCAGTTAATTGTTCCTTTCTTCGCATTCCACCCCCTCCCTCCCATCCTTTTGCTTCTTATGGGCAAGAATAGTGCCCCTGCAATGCCCAGGAGCAAGTGGTGGCTGTTGAATTGCATGTTTCGCATTGTAGTTTAAATGGGATGGTATCTTTAGGTCAGTAAAACATGTCTTGCATGGACAGACACTGGCAAAACTGTTTCCAAAATGTAGTTAGAAGATTAAATATATTTTTAAATTCCAGTGGAAATCAGTTTTAAACAGACAGATGTTTGTTTGTTTGTTTGTTTGTTTGTTTCAAATTACAAATTTGAAAAATATATAGCAGCTTTGTGGTAATCTGGGTCTGACCAACCCTGGCTACGCACCACTTGGCTGCACAGCCCCTGCATGCTATGCCACATGGGTCCAAATCTGCTGTGCTGCAGTGGGCAGTCCCCACCATGATGCACTGATGACTGCACTGCACAGGATCCCCTAAGTTTCCTTGCCATGGACTCCTTCTACCCTGTGCATCAAACTGTGCTGCACTGACATCAGAGGCAGGAAGCAGAAGCTGAGGGGGGGAGGAGGAACTCAAGATAGTAGTGGCAGCAGCAGCAGCAGGAGAAAAATGGGGAAGTAGCATCCAGACTGGGAGACTAACCCCTTGGGGGCCACCAGTTGGACAGCCCTATGTTACAGGGCTGTGAAAAGCTTTGGTCGCTGATTCGATTCAGAGGCGAATCGCTGAATCCGAATTGAATCAGGAGACCCATTAAAAGGCCTGAATTGAATCCGAAGCCTCCAAATCAATTTGGAAAAGATTCAGAGAGATTTGGATTGGCATGGGAGAGGCAGGCACAGCCAGGTGCAGCTGCAGGTTCTCCTGCGGCTCCTCGGGCAGTGGGAGCTGTGGGAGAAGCCCCCGTGGCTGCCCTGCCCGGCCCCATCCCCTGCCTGGCCCAGCCTCCTGGTGCTGCATGGGGGCGCTCTGCTACGAGTTCCAGAGGGCCCTGATCCCCGTTGCCAGAGCTGGTGGGTGTGGGGCTTTTTTTTAAATGCTGGGAGGATACAGGGGCTTCTCCTGCGGCTTCCCCCTACCAAGGAAGAGGCAGGCACAACTGAAGGAGCTGTGGGAGAAGCCCCCATGGCTGCCCTGCCCAGTCCCAGCCTCCCAGCACTTGCACTTAAATAAGCCCCACACTCACTGGCTGTAGCAGCAGTCAGGGCCTCTGAGGGCTCTTGGCAGAGCCCGTCCATGCAGGAGGGAGCTTGGCATTGCTCAGCCCCAGCTCCCAAATAGTGCACAGCATCCTGCCTAGCTATGCTACACCTGCGCCATGGGGCAGCTGGTGTGCAGGTACCAGGCAGGAGGCAATCCCCATGCTGCCCTGTGGTGTACAGGGCCCTGATCAGAGGCCCTAATCCTTGCTGCTGTAGGCGGTGAGTTCGGGGCTTTTATTTTAAAGTGTCAGGCGGGGTATGGGGCCTGGCAGGGCAGCCATGATGGCTTCTCCTGTGGCTCTCTCCAGCTGATCCGAATCTCTGAATCAGCACCGACTCTCCGATTCTGCTTTGGCCCTGTCGAATTGCTGTCCTCCGAATCGGCCAAATCAAATACTTCCCTATTCACATAGGCCAACTATGTTAGTATATGGGAAATGGAAAGTGAAACTGTCTTGAAAGAGAAATTAAACTAAAGTTAACTAAATAGTTTCATTTTCCAAGCTGGGAGAAATAAAGAACATGAATATTGAAAGTTGGATTATTTTGGGTCTTACAGCTCTTATTTTCAAAGAAACAGTAACGTGGGTAAGGAACCCTTGCTTTTTTATAAGTTAATCAAAGTTCAGATAAATACATTGTCGTTAAAGATTAATTTTACTTCTATTTACCAGAATATGTGGCCCACGTCATGGTGAAACAAAGGAAAAAGAGATTGACTGGGGAAAACGCTGTGTGGATAAATTTGACATTATTGGGATTATTGGAGAAGGCACGTATGGGCAAGTTTACAAGGCCAGGGATAAGGATACAGGTAAGATCTAAAAACATAATGAATGAGCATTGATTACAGAATTGTAGTATTACAGGAGTTTAATATGGATACCATGTATTTCTGCCACCTCAAGTGGCTGATTTCTTCACAATTGTTCTCGTCTTTAATGCTGACAGTTCTCCATGGCAAGGCTACATAAAATAGTGCATCTGGGGAGATGCTCAAAAAGTAAGCTGCATGTTTTTGGCCAATTTGTTATTCTTGCCTTGAACACACTAAAAGTAAAGAGAGGAGGGGAGACAGACTCACAGAACAATAACCTTTGGATCTGTTGTTGGAACTGGCCTTGTACAGACATTTGGTTTCTCCTTATATGGAGAGATCCATGACTGTACAGATGTTCAGGCTTTTTCTCCCTGAGTAAAAATGGCTATTCTAGGAAAAAAATAACCTGGTAACAATCAAGGTTAAATCACTCTTGGGAGAGTTTCTCCAGGGAAAACAAATGTCTGTACATGCTGTGACTTTTCTCAAAAGCGAACATAGTCCTCCAGTATCCCCTCCCTTTCCCTACTGCGCTCTTACTTCTCCCAATCAGAGCTGCCCTATGCACTGCTGCCATTTGTTGTCAGGCAGGCTAAAGGAGCCTGCAGAACATGCTGAGATGTGTGCATTCCCGCCGCCACCCCCCCCCGGCGCTGGCTGCACAATGTCAGCACTGCAAGCTCTCCACTCTTCAGTGCCTCAGGATTCGAATGTCTATGCATGTGGCTCTGAATAAGTTTTATGTTTTGTTTTGTCTTTTCCTACCAGGAAAACAAACCTGGGAGAATGTTTGTACAAAGCCAAAGGGTGTGATTTGGAAAGTATGTTCTGGAATTTGGCTGTTTTTGCTCTGTGCCACAGACTCATAGCTGCTCTCTGAATAATAGGGGAAAATCTTGCTCTTCCCAAAATGTCATCTGTAGGATTGTTTTGGATGTAGTATGTCAGATAAATGTCATACATTGCATTGAGGCACAAAATAGTTTTTAAACACCCATCAGTGTCACTAAATGTTTCCCAGCACCTTTTAATTAACAGGTTAAATTAAATTTAAGTAGGTTATTATATTTAATAAAATGCAGTAAATTTAAGAGTTTCTCTTGCTTGCTTGATCTTCGTTTAAATTGCTGTTCTTCTGTATGTTATAAATATTAATAGGAAGAATCTCTTCCCACTTTGACTTCAGATGGGGCTGTAATATGAAGTAAGCAACCTGTGCAGGCGTCTGTGTATAGGACTGTTGTTAAGTCTCTTACTCTTGTGTGCGAGATTGATTGGAAGCTTGAGGTGGCAGGAAGGAGGAGACCGCATAGCAGTTTGAAGAAAGTTATGTCAAGTTTCACTTCTGCAAATGTTTCCTGACCTTACTTTCTTTACAACAGTGCAGGTGCAAGCCCTGGAATATGAATGCATAATTTTTTTAAATTACAGTATTTAGCTGAAAGACAAAATCAGATCAACTAGAGTCATTGTATATGTGACAAGAGACTGAAAAATCTAAACTTTCATTTTTGAGTACTAGCATTAATTTTTTTTTTTTAAAATGCTGAACCCTTCTTGCAGGAGAAATGGTGGCACTAAAGAAAGTACGGCTCGATAATGAAAAAGAAGGGTTTCCAATTACAGCTATTCGGGAGATTAAGATTCTTCGACAGCTGAACCACCAAAGTATCATCAACATGAAGGAAATAGTGACAGATAAGGAGGATGCTTTGGACTTCAAAAAGGACAAAGGTATGGGCATATGGACCTTGCATGTGTGTCTTTGCAGTCCTATTCTTAACGCGAATTGTCTGCAATTCAGCAACTTCAGGGGAGTTTAAATAGGAGCAGCACTTGTATCAGAGACCTTTGAGTTGTAAGGTGACTTGCTCCTGCCGCAAGCTCTACATTTAACAAATACAGCCTTGCCATTGCTTTTAGGAGTATTACACTAAACTGTGTTGAGAGCATTCTGCTGACTGCTATCCTGCCTCAGCTCGGCACGTTAATTGCAACAAAGTTTGTTTTCTCACCTTGGATCTCTTCCTGTAGCCTTCCACCGCTCTCATCGTTCTAGCCTGTATCACTGGGATGCTGCTGCCTTGCCCCATGAGGGGCATCTCCTTCCTTACAAGCTCGTGCTTTTTTTGCAATATGTGCCTAATCCAAAAAGAGGAAGCCAAAGGACAGCATAGTAAGTAAGTAAGGAGGTCGCTTTGAAGGCCAAAAAAAAGATTATTTGCAAGATGGACTTATTCTTGCTTATCAGAGATCTACAAACTTCCTTTTTCTGTACACTTTATATTAAAGCTAGCTTGAGCTATTGCAACCTTCCAAGCAGACAGAAGTGACACTGCTGTAGGGAAACTGTGAGGGAAGGCGGTGTATTACTCTTTGCATGTGTAAATTTGATAGTAGAATTGGTCATGCCATCTTTGGAGGACTCGTGTCTTTTGTGTTAATCAACAGGATCGTCTTCAGAGAAGTAGTCTGTGGTTTGTTCTGGACCCTAGAAGTTGGTGACTTAATAAAAATTTTGATTGAGAACATGTTTTAAGAAAAGTAGATGCATCTTGTTTAGTCTGTCTGTCAGTTTCTGAAAGCTCAGTGGGATCACTGAAACAGGAACTGGCATTTTGGTCAGTCAGAGTAGCAGCTTAAATTTGCCAGGATTAAAACCTTCAACTCTAAGAAGTCCTTAGAGTCTGTGAAAATTAAACTTGACCAGGACATTGGTTTTTCAGTATGTATCCATACCACTACAGTTTCCATAACACCACATTTGTACAGTGGTTCAGTAAAGACAGCGATGGGGAAGTGTGTCCGCTTCTAAAAACATCCACCAGTTGCAGCAGGCAGCAGACTTTCTGTTTGTCTTTTTGTTCATCATTATTCAGACCTAAACTAATTAGCTCATGAGACCAGTTTGAGGTGCAGTTATCCCAGGGGCAGACAGTTATTTGGGCTTGTGGGCCACAGACACTTTTGGGGAGCTGTTGTGAGCCCGCCAGACCCTGCAGTAGCCCGGATCCCACATACCCTGTGGCATCTGTGCAGCAGCTGAGCGTACAGCCCTGGCCCTGGCTCTGCCTTGCCCCAGCTGGAGTGGACCAGCTCTGGACCAGCTGGGTCTGGCACGCGTAGCCCTAATCCTGGCCACCCTGCGCTTGCTCTGGACCAGCCCACCCATGATGAGCAGTAGCAGCAGCAGCCAGGCAGAAGCTGCTGCTGGGCATGGGAAAAGCAGCCTCTTCCCTTTGCTTCTGCCAGATCCTTCTTGCTGCAGCCACTTGGAGCCTGCACCGGGGCTGTCCTATAGCTCTTCTCCACTGCACGCCTCTCCCCTGCTGGGCAGTCCAGAAGTAGTGCTGGTGGCAGAGGGGCACCACAGAGCAGCTCAGGTACAGGCTCTGGACAACTGCAGCAAGAAGGGCCTGGCAGCAGTGAGGGGGTTGCTGCTTTTCCCCTGCACCCAGCAGCAGCTTCTGCCTGTCTGTTGTCACTGTTCATCGTGGGCAGGCAGGTCTGGAGAGGGCGCAGGGTGGCCGGACTGTGCACATAGATCCCAGATGATTGGGAGCTAGTCTGCTCCAGTCAGGTCAGGTCCAGAGTGGGCATGAGACAGGCTGGACCAGGGCTGCACACGTGGTTCCCTGCCAGTCCATGGGGCCCAGGGCCAGAGTCCAGCTGCAGCGACATCCCAGCCCTGCTGCATGTCTGGGGGCTGCAGGACACACCATGGACCAGATGGTGCCTGGGCCAAGCAAGACCAAGGAACATGCCACAGGCTGGACAGAGTCCTTCCATGAGCAGGATGTGGCCTGCAGCCCATATTTTGCCCACTCCTAGGTTATCCAGATAGTTGTACCTCATTGTTCTCTTTCTGTAAGCGCCATGCTTCATTTTCTTCCCTGCCTCCTGTTGTGCCACATCTGAAATTTAGCAGTAAGTTCTTTAGGGTGGTGGCAGTAGCTTCGTACTCAAAAGTATCCAGTATATCTTTTGATGCTACAGAATTATTGAACGCTTTTGTTTTTTCATTGATTCTTCACTTGTAAGACTGAGTCTTTTGTTCTGTATTTGGTATTTATAATTAAAGAAATTAGCAGCAGTTGTTAAAATACTAATGGGAATTTAGACAGTTTCCCAGCATTGGATTTCTGTAAAGAGGCTTGAACAAAACTAGTTTCTGACAACCTTTTGGTGAACAGAGAGTAGTAGTAGCAAAATGATAGATAAATCTTGCATTTGTGGAAATGCATTGTGAGGTGAACATTTATTGCTGAGAAGTTGTGGTCAACTCACAGTCCTGACTGAGCAGAAATCCAATACAAGTATGCTGTTGGGGAAGTTCTACTTCAACCATAGATTAAAAATATAGAGTATAGCAATGTTTGCAGTGAAGTGATCTTCTAAATTCCTTTGAGCTAAAGTAGATTTTTTTAAAGAACTGATTTATTTAATGCCCATATATGAAAGAGACATGTATAGACCTTTTTTTCCTGTATACTCCTAAAGTTCTTGGATTTTAATTTTTGGAGTGTAGGTTAGGTTTCACTTGCATCTGTATGTGTGCCTTGTGCATTACCTTGAAGTGTTGGGTATAGGAGTGGTCATTGGCCTCTATATGTGTGTTTGTTGCCTCTTATTTCTTTGCAACAGAAAGGGTAGAGCAGCCACAAGCCGTCTATGCTGTGAGATGGAAACTAGACAGTCTTCAGCTATTGTGTTTGAGCCTTAGATTTAACCCAGTTGCCTGATTTTTGTGAAGATTTTTTTTCTACTTTATTCCCCCCCAATCTTCTTTTGGAAGTTTCCCAACAAATATGGGGAGTCCTTTTGTATACTTCCTGTACATCAGGGTGAAACACTCGGTAATAACCATTGTGTGAGATTTTAACCTTATAGGATTTAAACTCTGTCCATCGTGTGGTGATACTACATTCCTTAGCTGGTGGACATAGCAAATATCCTTTTGTCTTGGAGAAAGACCCACCTAATCTCTTTTGTGTACCTGAAACGGAAGACTCAAGTTTTAAATTGCAGCTCTTAGAGCAGCCTCTGAAAGTTGGATCCAATTTGGAAGAGGGAAACATTTTTCAGGCAAGTTGTCCATGGCAAATACTCTTCAACAACCCCAGTCCAGCAGGCTTGAAGACATCTGAGAGGGCATTAATGTCACTGGCATTAGCGCCATGATCTAATAAATCAAGCACTGGCACCTGGACAGAATTGCACTTGAGTTTGTGTGGCTTAAAGAATAGAGCTGGTTTCCTCACAAGGAAATCACAAGGAACATCCTAAAAGTTCTGTTAGCATTGAGAGGGAGAGGCCAAGTATCATCCAAGAAGATGGTGTAAGGAGAACCTTTTACCAATATCAACACAAAAGCCCACGCTAGTGTAGCGTCACTCATAATGAATGAGCCCTTCCTAGCATTGTAAAACAACTCTGCCCCCACCCCTCATCCGTCTGCTTTCAGCACCAGTCAAGGAAGCTTTTCTGTTTCCAGAGGTGTCATTGTCTTTACTATTTGAACCTTCTTTCCCCCAAATTTTGGGCAGGGAACAATCCCATTAATTAGGAACAATATTCAAAAATAGTTGGTGAAGCATTTCATGCTGAGCATTGATTCATGACTGGTAGGTGAGACGTCATATGCTGTCTGGCTTAAAATTTATCTTTGAGGCCAACCTACCCAGGGGCTAAGAATGGGACCCCATTGTGTGTAAAGAGAAAGCTTAAGGTCACTGGCATTGACAGCCAGTCTTCCTGCAACAAAAACAAACCCCTTTGTGAGAAGGTGGAGGTGGCTTGGAAAGTGCACTGGTTGCCTTCTCCATCTGAGGAATTTTCATCTAGTCTGGACAAGATATTGCTTGAATGTTGACCAGTTATGACTAGAGCTTTCCAAGACCTGTTCATAGCTCCAGATTTGGACATGGAGACATCAGGAATCTGAGAGAACATGCACAAGCTTCTCAATGGCAACAAAAATAATCTGTCTGTTTAATGAAGGAGTAGTTAGAACTAAGTTATTCCCTTGCCCCTCTTCCCTTGATTTGAAGCAATAGAAAATAAAACTTGAATAAGTACTAAATTAAGCATAGTAGGAGACTTAAACATTTTTTTGTCTTTAATAGCAGGGTTGTTTCTGGAATCTGTGACAGAGGTTCCCACGCAGTATTGGGCCGCAAAGGGTTGGTTGCTGGGTTGTGGCACGAGCTTTAACCAACTCCCAGCAGCAGCAGCTCAGCCCTCACTCACTCGCTCACTCCTGGCCCCAACATCCCCCATCCCTGCATCCCCTTACTCCCACGCAGCTCTGCTGCCAATCCGCAGTATAAAGGTTGAGAACCACTGGTCGAGGGGAAAAAAAGCCTGATCCATCAAGATGACTTTAAGGATAGAGACCTCAAAAAACAGGATCTTTTTCGGGTTGGAAGACCTTGTCAAACTCTTCCTTCTGATTTTTCAATTTGAACTACCCAAGTTAATAAATCTACAGTGCAGAAAAGGTAGCATCTTTCCAGCCTAAGCTTTCACAGAACCATCAGAGGAATCAAGAGTGGCAGTGAAGGGTAGGTGGTAATAAACAAGCTGTTAAGAGCAGCAAGGGACACATGTAATAAGTCATAAGGTGCTCAGCCTTCTTATTACAGGTGTCTGTCATATTGAAAAGTCCAGGCAGCAGACAACCTTACCCTGTGAAGGAAAGGAACTCTTTAGCAACTGGAGAGATTAGACACTTTAGTCCCTTTGGTTTCAAGGGCAGTACGGATTTTTGAAGATTATACTGTCAGAGGACACTTCTGAAAACTAACTGGTTCAGAAGGCATAAATTCGTGGTTCTCAACCTTTTTTAAACTTGAGGCACCCCTGGATGGACTTAAGGCACCTCTTGGAAAATGCCGGTTCTTAGTTTTTACTCATTTTTTGCCTACAGAAAAATAATAGAGCAGTTTTTCTGTTGCAAAGAATTCTGAAAGACCACAGTTGTGAATTTCTATTGGAAATCTCTGAATTTATCTTGTGAATCATGTTTGTAAACCAAACTGTGCTAACATTGTGTGGCACCCTGGTTGAGAATCACTGGCATAAACTTCCATAGGCGCCAGCACCTGTCAGGTGTTACGAACTGTGTGTACTTGTAGTATTGACCCCTGCAAAGCCAAATGCTGTAGTCTTATTCCCACAGATGCTGGTCTGAATACCCACCTAAAAAACTGCACAGTGTGATACTAGGAGTGTGCCAGTCATCCTTCTTTTCTGTTGTAGATCAGTCTCACTTCCAGAGACAGCAAGTTTGATCGGGGAGTTGAGCTGTGCCCAAAGCATCTCATAGCTAACCATTGGAAATCCTCCCCTCCCCCCGACTTCATCATCCTTGATCTTGCACAAAGAAAAACCACAGAGAGTGCTGGACAACCCTACCTACAGCTACCCATCTATTTTCATTCTTTGTTCCCTGCCTACTGTTCAGGAGCTCTCCTTATGAATGCCTATTACAAAAATAAGTGACCTTATGGCTTCATATAGGAACCATAGAAATGATTCCATAGGAGCAGTAGGGATAGAGGCATCTACTCACACTGTTCCTATATTTCAAAGAAGGAAATATGGTCTTCATACTCTCCTTGCTATGAGGAGAGTTGAATAAACGTCTCCAACTTAGGATGTCGTCACCTTCCAGCCCTTACATAGTTTGTGTTTTTTGACCCCTGGCCCACGGACCAGATTTGGACCATGGATCTCTGTCATCTGGCCCAGGAGGCTTCCCCCATGGGTCCAAAAATTTGCTGGTGGGGGAGTAGTGGCAGCTAATTTCCACTCATCTGCTACCTAATTTCCAAACCTGTTAGATTGGGTGCAGAGGAAAAATTGGAGCCTTATCCTGGTGCACAGTGCCAGGTGGAGGTGGCATAGGTCCCTGCCTGGCCTGCAGATGGGCCCTGTCACTCTTACACCCCATGGGGCTTAAATGTTTAAATTGAGCACCGCTGATGTAAAGAATACATGCTCCTTCATTCCTTTCCATCCAGCCCACAGGAAGTATTTAAGATGCACAATGCAACTAAATCGTGAGCCTGGGTCATTTTCAGTTGTTGTCTTCTACTGTTAAATCATAACATCTGATGTATATTCTCATAAATTCTGGTATTCCCCTGAAAGATTACAAAAGCTAGATGCAACTCTTTGTGGCTTCCTAGTTGCTAAAGCAGTTCTGTCAAACAGACTTCTCAGATGTCTGTGCAACTGTTGCTAGGCTCTCAGGCTAGCAGTCCTAAGGTCACTGTCAGTTCCTGCACTGAGACCTCAAACCACTCCTCCTGATGGTCTTGGGTGATGGCTAAGTCAGTGCCATGGAAAGGCACTGCTTCTCACGTATGTTGATAATCCTGATACAGATTGGGACGTGACCCACAGGAGAAACTTGTCTCTCAAAATAGAGAGGATTCTCAATATAAGCAACCTCTAATGTAACTTAGACCCAGGCTGGTCTGGGTAACCAAGGTTTTTGAACACTTGCTGCAGTTAAAACATTCTTGACCTTCATTTAACTCAGTAATGTCCACCAGCAATGCCAGTATGTTGCAATAGAGCATTTCTTGACCAAGGTGCTCATATTTCTCAAGGATCTGATGCACACTTGCAGGTACACCTTCTACATGCTCATGCTCAAAATGATCTCTGGCCATCACTTCAACCATGGTTAGATGGTGACCTTCATGCATACTTGGTAATATACCTTTTATAACAACACACAAATACTGAGACGTCAGAGGCCATTTTGTTCCAGAGGTAGATGTATACTTTGTTGATTTGGTTTAAATGAAACTCCTAATTTGTCAGTCTTTACTCCAGTGCTGCATTCTACACAAGGGAAAATGTTGAAGCACGCTGCGTTCACTAAAAATTATCCTACTGTGTTTGTGGCAATAAGCAGCTGCCCCAAAGGCCAGGCTGAGTGATTGATTGCAGAAATAATTTTTAAAAAATTGTATGTCACGTTACCAGATCGCTAGCGGCCAACCAAAATTTAAAGCACCAGACTCCAAGCAGCATTCTAACATCTGAAGTTTGCAAGGTCACTACATGAAGCCAACTCACTTCTGTTTGTCAGACTCTGTGCTCTTAACTGCTGTATCAGTTGCCAGGGAGAATAATCTTAATTTTTTTTTTTTTTTACTGATGTGGCTGATTCTCAAGCACAAGGCGATACAGGTTCATATGTGGCCCTGGTAGACACTCTAGTTTAACAGATTCCAAGCTCAGAATGTGCACACACATTTATAGCAGGTTCTGTGCTGCCTGCATCTTAGAGTCATGGTTACTGAGCACTTTACACGTTTTATTTTTGGCTATGTTACTGTGTCAGATTAATGCTGTAATGCTAATTTTTTACTGTTTCTTGTTATTAAGACGAGAATACGCTGTTTTAAGGGGAATTAAAATTTTTACATATATTTTTTCTCTTTAAGTGTCAAGTGGGAGGAGCTTACTTTCTATTTAAGGTACCCTGTGTCTCATACACAGGGCTCATCACTATTTGACTTTAAGTGAGATGCCATTAGAGAAACTAGAACACTTGGAATACAGCAAACTTCTTAATATCCTGACAGAGCAATATAAACAGTAGGATCATTTATATAATAAAATGTTTTAAAGGTTGTTTTAAGACTGTAAAATCAAACATTCAAAATTATGTAATTCCAGCTTGTCAATGTACTTTTCAGTGGTTTCATTGTGTGTATTCTTTATATTCTCTTCAATGACATGATCCTGTGTGTTGCTGGTTTAAAGTGCCTGGCTTGCTGGCTTCATGGTCTTGATGTTTTTTTACATGTGAATATACAGGGTTATTCTCTTTTTTTTTCCTGAAAACAAAAGGATGCAGCTGTATATAATTATTCTGGACATCATTAAACAGTACAAAACAAGTGAGCTGAGGACTGCTTTAATTGGCAGAAAGAATGAACTGATTCTGTATGAACCAGCCATTAGAAGGTGAATCGCACCATGCTTATCCGTAAGAATAATTCATAGGCAGTACAGTTAAGCCAGTACATTTAGCGCATTTTTCTGAAAGGCTATAGGTGTAATAGGCGAGTCCCATGTCTGTTTCTACCCCTCAGAAACACAGGGGCCTTAATCGGTAGGAAGGATCATGAAAGGTTCAGAATTATTAACAGTAATTAGCAGTCTGTATAGAATTCAGGGGTGAGGTCACATTTCCCTCTGGTGGTAGGATGTCACAGGGAGAAACATTTTACATATTTCGTGAGGGATGAGTGTAATTAAAGAGAATGACACTTTAAAAAAATACCTTTTATAGACAAATGAGGTGGAATGAGTACATATGCTTAAGGTTGTGTCTACTTGTGTCTGCATCTAAGTGGGGAAAACTTAGTTTTTTAATACAGGTTATCTGTTAGGAAGAGTTACTCTGCTTCTATCAGCCGATGAAGGTATCTTATATGCATGGAAAATGCTTCAAGTACCAGAGCCTCTCCAACTCTGAGAGGCTCCATATTGTGCATAGATTCATAGAGAAGTAAGCCTGGAAGGGACCTTTAGATATAGTTTCTGCAGCTGAATTGGTCTGAAGGCAAAACTTGGTGTCACAACTTCTGTTAACTGTAGTAGAAATGGATGTCTTTGTGCAAGGGTCCTGGTGAACAACATTACCACCAAGTCATATTTTCATTGGCCTTTTGGTTTCTCCTTTCAGTTTGCTTGAGGACAGCTCAGCTCACTGACAGATTAGGGTATGGACAAACACATTTGAAGCATCTTCAAAAGGGAGGTGGGAGCTGCTACTCGGGGCTGTGCAGCAGCTGGTCCATTGTACTTCTTACATGGTCATAAGCCTGTAGCAATAGAAGTGCACTAAAAGGCCCCAGCTTGTACCTTGGATGAAGCAGGGTTAAAGTTGGAGTGGTTCTATAATACTCTTAGGGCTACAGGCTCCTGGAGATGTAGCTGTTACAATGTAAAAAGTGCAATGCTGTCCCAGCAGCAGCTCCCCTTCCCCTCTGAAGCTGCTCAAAGTGTCTTGTTCATACTCCGTGACAGACTCAGAGGGTACTTGAGAAGTTACGTTTTTTTCCTTCCATTTCTTCTCATTTTCCTTCCATTTTTCTTTGGAAGTTATGGGTTTTTCTCCCTTTTGAGGATGTCTGTGATATTCCTGCAACAAGCAAGAAAACAAATAAATAACCCCCCACCTCCCCCCATCAAAGCTAAAACAAGAAACTGTTTAATGTGTGTAAATCTGTTTTTCATATGCTGAATTAGATAAACCATTCTCTGCTTAGCCACAGGAAAATAGAGATCTTAAATGTCTAAAAGGCATTTTATCAGACCCTGCTGTAAGTCTTGGCTTCTTTTAGTTCCTCCTGTCATCTAAACGCCTTCTTCCTTGATCTACAGCAGCCACCCCTAACTATCAAACTAGTTTTTCTGTGGGTATCTTCTTTCTCTCAGTTTTTGGACTTCATAAGACCACAGAGACTTGAGAACTTGGAGAATACAGAGAATCTTTAACAATTAAGAACTGTTCTATAAATGATTAACAGTCCAGCTGCTTTTGCATGTACCTAATCTCCATTTTTGCTGAACACTGCAGAAGTTTGATGTCGCCTGTTTTAATTTGCTTTTATTAATTTCCTCTACTGAAAAATATAATTTGTTACCTGACTTATCTTCCATTGTCATGAAATATAAATTACTGATGGGCAGTACCTTTCATAACAGCCTGAATGTAATAATGCTTAAATCTTCTTACATATGTGACTGAGTGAAAAACTGATGAGATATGACTAGTTTGAAGAATCCTTCAGCCATTAAAAAAAAAAAAAAAGGTACTCATGCCAACCTTTGGTTCATGTATCCTTTAGTCTTCATTTTGAGACAAGTTGGGGTTCTTTGTTTCTGTTACGGTCTGCTTGAGTGAAAAAACAGCATCCTTAGGATTTTAACTCAATAAAGGTTAATTTGTTTTCAAAAGAACCGTTCTGACATTTGGTTTGGTAATGTAAAATCAGTAAGCATGCGATCTGGGCAGTTAAATCATTTAAATTGCAGAAGGAACTATCAGTCAATGTTAGTTTGTCAGCACTGATATCTCATAAGAAAGCAGATCAGGGTTTGGGAAAATTTGGTAAGGAAGCACATCTAATGAACATAACACACCTTGGTTTTTGTAATTCTGTTTCTAAAGAAAGACTCATCTGAAGCATATCAACTTCATAGTACTTGCAGATTTCCTGCATGCTACCTCTTTGGTTAGGGTAGTTAGCAAGTTCACTCCTGAAAGGAATTTTTTTAACCTTGATTATGATTTTACTCACAGAACAAAGTACCTGTGAACTTTGTAAGACTGATTAGTTATTTTCCTCCACTATCAAGAAGTAGTTCATATAGTCTTTTTGAAATCCTGTGATTTAGAAAGATGCCCTGACAGCAGTCATGAAATCATCACAGAATATATCACTGCTGGCTGGCTGGCTGTCAACTATATGCAGTCTCAGTGGGGGTTGGGGGAGGACTGACTCTCCGCTGTGTTTGGAGACTCAGTAGAAAAAGGATTTTTTCCAATGTTCCTGTTTCCTACAGCCCCTATACAGGAGTGGAACAGTGTTCAAGAAGATCTGAATCTAGTCGAATATATCAAGAATGTGTCTCCCTATTTGCTTTATTTTGCAGAGGATTCTTGATAAATTGGGTGCTAGTTTTAGTTATGGAAAATGCTTCCTCTCCATTGGTACAAAAAGTACTCTGGAACAAAGAGGAACATTTTTTTGTCAGACCAAGATTAATTTCTACTGTCACTTGACTTTCACATTTTTACTGGCCAGATTGGTGATAGTGGTGGTGAGCTGCTGCTGCTGCTGCTGTTGTTTGGATTTAGATCTATATCCCACTGTGCAGAAAGGTTCAGGGCAGCTTGTTGTCCTCCTATGACCTTAGGACTGCCCATATCACAAGTTTAATGGTCCCTAATCCCCATTGGTGAACCTCCTGTTGTATTTCTGTGGATGAACTAGTATAGAGGTTTAAAGACAAGCACTTTCTACTAGGAAGACTTAAATCTGGTACGGATATACTCATGTTAATGTTGCACAGATATTCGTTTCTGTGTTATCTTGCCTGCAATGCAGCTTTTCACTAAGATTTGCTGTCCTTTGCCTACAGTTTGAACCAAACCACATACAGAAGTCTCTAGTGACACTATACCCCTTGCATCTCATATAAAATTATCTTCACGCAACATCTGAGATACCAACAATCAATCATAGAATTATAAATTAGGGTTGGAAGGAACCTCCAGAAGTCTAGTCTGATCCCAAGACTGAGGCGGGATTGTCCCTATCCAAACCATACTATACAAACCATAATCTAAACTCTACTCAAGACTACTGTTACCCTTGACATGACACAACCCTAACACCCTAACCTGCCACAGGTAAAGCAAGGGAGCCATGGAAGCCAATGGCCTCCTTCTATGTACTGCTATCAATGTATGCTTACAGGATCCTGGGTAAAGGGCCACACCTTGCTATAGGGCGGGGCAACACGCGTGCGGACACACGCACGCACACGCACGCACGCACACACACACACTTTATACCAATCTGACCATGGGGTAATTTCCTTCCTTAATTTCTGACCTCAAACAAGGCCCTGAATGGGCAAGACCCCCTAGCCAGAAACCTCCAGCTTTGCTCCCAGCAGGAGCATTGACACGCCTCAGTCGAAGTCCCTAGCCTGGGCTGTAGCCAACACCCAGTGTCTGTGAGCAAGGTTTAAAAGCACATTGCCAGGTGTAGCAGAAAGGATGAGAGGGGGCAGGGGCAACCAGCAAAATCCATAAGCATGGGAAATACCCATAGTAGAAAACAGACATAGTTATGCCTAGATCATCCCTGACCAGTAGCTGCCCAACCTCTTCTGGAACACCTCCAGTGCTAGATAGTTCACAACTTCCCTAGGCAGTCTGTTCCACTGCCTCACTGTTCTAATGAAGAAGAAATATTTTTGATATCCAGTCTAAACTTACTTTGCTGCAACTTCAAGCCATTGGTCCATGCCCTCTTCTCTGCAGCAAGAGAGAAAAGGTGCTTTCCATAGTCTTTGTGACATCCCTTCAAGTACTTGAAGATGGTTATCATGTTCCTTCTTAAACACCTTTTCTGCAAGCTGAACATGCCAGCTCCTTCAGTTTCTTCTCATATGACTTGGCTCCTAAGCCTTTTATCATCTTTATTGCCTGCCTCTGGACCCTCTCTAACTTCTCCACATCCTTTTTAAAATGTGGAGCCCAGAACCGCACATAGTACTTTAGTGAGACTTAACCAGTGGTGAGTAGAAGAGGCAGTATCACCTCCTGTGTCTTGCTTCTTTTGCTTCTGTTGATGCAGCACAAAGCCGCATTAGTCTTTTGTGTGGCTGCATCACACTGCAGACTCACTGAGTCTGTGATCTCTCAAGACTCCCAAGTCCTCTTCCTTTCTGCTGCCATCCAGCCACATATTTGTATATATTTGTGTTTTTGATTATTCCTCCTGAGGTGTGGCACTTTGTGTCTTCCACATTGAACTTCATCCTGTTAGCCTTAGCCCAACTTTCCAATCTGTCGAGATCTTTCTGAATTGTACTTGCATCTTCCAACACGTTAGCTGTGTGTCTCAGTTAGTGTCCTCTGCAAAGTTGCTCAAGAAATTTTCCATGCCAGCATCCAATTGTTAATAAACATGCTGAACAGCACTGGGCCCTGGACAAACTCCTTTGGGACTCAACTTGAAACCTCCTGCTGTTGTGACCTGTTAATAATTACTATTTGCTTGCGGCTATTGAGCCAGTTATTCACCTTGTAGTAGTTTTGTCCAGCCTACATTTCTCCAGTTTGTTTATAGGCAGGTTGTGCAGGACTCTGTCAAAAAAGCCTTTTTGAAGTCCAGAAGCGCTATATCCACAAATGGTTTGGTTAGATGAGGAGTATCTTTCTTTTTTACACTTTCATTGGGCTCTTGCTTAGCACAAATGGGAGCCTGCTTGTTTGGCTGTTTCACCTGACACCTGTATTTGCATGCTGGAGTAACATGGAGGAAAGATTCAGAGCTCAGAGGGACTTGTAACTTGTGTTGTGATGCTTTTTAAAAAGAAGATAAGAATGAGTTTGGCTTTAATTGTATGTGCATTTGGTCTTGAAGCTTTGCAACCTGTAAATCAGAGAATCGTCTATTTTTTGTAGTTCCTCAAGCTTGGATACAGGACTGTGGGAGCAGAATTAAAGGAGGTAATATTTGCTTACTTGCACAAAGTTAGGTGACTTCCCAGAGTTGCTGGACAATCAGTTTTTTAAAAAAAGAAAAAAATCTGTGTTTGCTTTGAGGTGTGATGACCTGCACCTTTATAATATTAATGTTGCCACTAGCAATATTCATTTTTAAAAACACTGATAAGAGAGGAGCAAAAGTAATGCAGAGGAACTTAGAAAGATTAATATAGCACTGACCATCATTAAAGCTATTTGACATACTTCACTTTAAGACCCTGCTTTCAATTGTTTATAACTTTTCCAGACTTCAGCCAGACAGGTGCTGACCTCCTTATGTCTGTTGTAGGCCAAACATTCTTTTAAAAACTTGAGCTCAAATAGTTCTACGTTTTCCAGGAAGAAGGCTAATGAAACATATGTTCAGTCCATGTTAAATTCTCAACCCTTTTTTGGTCAGATGTGTTATTTGCCTGGATATGCATTTTACCATTCCTGTGAATATTGCACAGCTTTGGGCATATTTAAAGCATTTGGAAAAAATAGTTTCCATGTGCTTAGTAAAGACTTTCACAGCTAAATTGCCCAAATAGTCCATTTACTGGGTATGTTCCAGTCTGGGTGGGTCTGAGCAGAACTTTCCTTGAAACTATAGATCCTAAAGCAGATGAACTAAGAGCTGGGGGACTCCCTAAGGACCCAACTGGCCCTTCTTTTGGACCCTATCCCCAAATGTGTAGGGGATAAAAACATACAGAGGGATGTTGAGAATAGGTGGAGCCTATGGGGATACTGAGGCTGGGTGTTGTTGGGTGGAGAGTGGAGTCTTGGGGTATGGGGGAAAAAATTGACTGGCTGACCAAGGAGACAGCAGAAGGTATGCTGACTAAGAACTGTAGGAAGGGACAAGAGTACAGTAGATAGCAAAAAAAATAAAATAAATAAAAAATTAAAAAGACCTGGCACTAGCTGGGAAAAGTGATTGGTAAGCTGACCTGTGGGGAAGCACAACATTGTAGAGGAACATAAGATTGGAAGGGGGCCTCCTGGTCTGGTTTTGTATGGTCAGAAGCAGCCGTTTTCTCAAGGATGGCCCAAAATCGCCACTTCAAGTTCACCCACAACTCTAAGCCTTAAAACCAGAAATACCAGCACCTACAGCATGCTGTAGGTAAAACCAGGGGAGGATGAGCAAAAGCATTTCTGAGTGTTTTCTAATTATGCGCAGGAGCATCAACTCACTCCAGTCAAAAAACCTCTATGTGATATGTCCCCCCTTCGCCCCGTGCCTCTGTCCAAAAATAAGAAAAAGGAGAGAAGTCCCTTCTTGGCCTCTATCGGTTGGTCAGAAAAAGTTCTGAAATATAGGCTTCGAGGACATTTGCCAAAATGCAAGGGTAAAGACTGATGAAGGAGCCTGGAGCAGTGAAAAATATAGTTTTAGGGGAGATGACTAGAGATTAGAATGGAAAGAGATCACATGAGATGCTGAGAAGAGCAAGAAGTAGGAATGACTGGGAAAGGAGACTGCAAGTGGAGGAAGGCTAAGGAAAGGAGTGAAACTAGAACTTATTGACAAAGGAGATTGGTTCCTTGCCCAGTAACAGTTGCAGAAGAGACAGGATGTGGGGACAAGGCAAAATACTCATTTCTGAGTGCAGTGAGTAGAAAATTGTACTTCTGCTAGAGTGCATACTCTTCAAGCTTGAGGTAGAACCCTAAATTCCTGAGCCCTGCCATTCCTTTGCTGGTAGCAAGCGTCCATGAGATTCACTGCCCCCACCTTTCCAATGTCTGAACCCCTTTGCTTCCTGATTCACAATCAGGGGCAGATTAACCATTTAGTGGGCCCTAGGCAATGCTGATGTTTTAGTGAGAGATTTAAAAACTAGGAACAAATCACCTAAGAAGAAAGTGGAAGACAGGTTTAGCATGCCTTAAAAATACAGCGGTACATCAGCAAATGTATCATAGGAAATGGTTGTTGTGCTTTTGCTTTTGTATAATTTAATAGTTCTTAATTTTTAAATATGATTGTTTGCCTTTCTTGGCCTTAGCATAGTTTTAAAAAGATCCTGCAGTTTAAATTAAATCTTCACGGGCCTTTAGAATAGAAGTACTGACAGAGTATAAATGATTATCATCATCACTACAGACAAATCTAAGACAAATCCAAATCTGGCAACCACCCTGTAGCCCCTCCTACTGGCCCTTGGAGTATGAGGAGAGGAGGTGAGCCAGGCTGAAAAACATGCATCCACCTGCTTACAGCAGAGCGTGCTGCTGGGAGCATTTGCAGGAGGTGGGGGAGGTTACGGATACCGGTATCAGGGGCTGTGTGACGACAGGGAAGGCAGCAGCAGTGGCAGTCCATAGAGGAATAGCTGCAGGTGCTACTAGAATAGCTGGGGCAGGTACAGGGTACCAGATGGAGTGGAGAGCATTTACCTCTTCACACAAAGGGCTATTGCAGCACACTTGTCACTCTCATGGCATGACACACCCTTTGGGAGCTACTGCAGTCTAAACAAATGTGAAGTAAGATGGTGTAGCAGGGCACTAGGGTGCTTGCTATTGACAAATAGTAGGATGGCCTCAGCTGCCAGTCACCAGGGCAGTACAGATGTGGGTTGCTGAGACAACCAGTCTGGTCAGCTGACTGGAAGGGGGCAGGGCCTGGCCTTTATAAAGAAGCCAGGTTGAGGCCAGTGGTTTCAGTTCCCTTCTGGCGGTTAAGAAGGAGGAAGCTCTGTGGGAGTAGGCAGAGCAGAGAAGCCTGATGGCCTGAGCAGTGTCTGCCCGATGATACTGGGTGGAGGAAAACCCTGGTAGGGGTATGAGTGGAGCTATGGATAGCCAATCTGCTTGGAATTTGTTATAACACAAGGGTGTGAGGTTTTTGTTTTTGTGGTTGTTGTATAAGATTGGAGGACCAGGTGAGGCTATAGGGGTTGGAGGAGGCCTCATAGGAGCTCCCCAGTAGTGTGGGGGTTCCTAGTGCCAGAGAGGGCATAGCAGTCGAGTGCCAGAGAGGGCACAGTAGTAAAAGAGGCACCGACCCCAACCCAGGGGGTGGGGTTTTGGTGGACTGTGGGCCAGGTAAGGCCAAGGCCACCTGAGCCCAATTGTGGGAAGCCCCAGTGGAGCGCAAGACCCAGAAAAGGGGTCTGGGGCCAGGTAAGGCCGAGGCTGCCTGAGCCCGATTGTGGGAAGCCCCTGTGGGGCGTAGGACCCGAGAAGAGGATCTGGGGGCCAGGCACGGCTACGGCCCCCTGAGCCCCAGTTGCGGGAGTCGCAAAGCAAGGCCCCAGCGCGCGGGTGTGAGCACGTGCAAGGCCCTAGCGTGGACGATCGTATAAAGGCAAGCCCAGGGAGGGCGATTGTACACAGACCGCAGGGAAAAGGCCCAGGGCAGGCAGCAGCCACGGGAGAAGTTAGGCGAATAGCCCTGGAGAGGGCGAGCGTGCAGAGGCAAGCCCGGGAGAGGGCAAGCGTACAGAGGCGGGCCCGGAGAACGTCCGCAAGGGCGCGGGCAATGGTAGTTTGACTTAACAACATCCGGTACACCTGAGAGGCTTGGGGTGTGATATCAGGGGCGGTAGGAGCCACACATAGCCCATGAGGCTGGGTGCACAAAATCAATCTCTGTAGAACAGGGACATCTCAAGACCCTGTGCCAAGAGGGTAGAAAGGCAGCCTCCCTTTAACAATTTTCCATCAAAGACGTGGCGGGCGAGATAGTGAGGGTGCGTTGAACCTGATTTGGCATGGTAGGTAGGGGGCGCTAGGGGAGTTCATGGCACCCCTAGGTCGCGTCCTGCCACAGATGGATTAACCATTGTCTCCCAATAGGATCACATTCACCCCATGAAAATAGCCCCAGTTACATTTTTTCTGAATGGCCTGAAAACAAAGCCTCTCCTGAACTGGTCTGAGACCTCCCTTTCTGGCTTTGACCATTTCTGAAAATGTTGGCGTGATACTGAAAATCAAATTTGTAATGACTTGTTTATGATTGCCATTATGAAATTGCAGTATCGCTCTACAGGTGAATGTAGCAGGTCATGAATGCCTGGTAATCTAGGCCTAGCAGGATTTGGCTCTGGCAGATTGTAAAAGCAGTTGATTCTGGGTGCAACACTGAGTTATATATTTAATAGTAGTCTGTAAAGTGTGAGTCCACTGTTGCTTTGCATCTAACTTTGCTGTCGTTTTTCTTAAGTTCATGACTGCAATTGTGGTGGTTGAAGAGTCAGGTGAGAAGTCACCCCAGATTAGGTTAAGGTTGGGGGATGCCCTTGATCTATCATATGGATAGCAAGGTCATAAACTTGTTATTTTCCTTTAATTAACATGCGGAGTCGGAAAAATAAATGTTAGTTGTGCAATTCTTTGTGCTTTTCACTTAAGTTTTTAAAGACTAATATCAAGTGGATACATCCACTACTGTAGTACCAGTTATTTATTTTGCCATATACATAAATGCTAGAATCTTTGCTGACCCACGAGGAGCTCTGTGGATATGGCTTGGGTACATTTGCTCAGCACTTCCCCAGTTTGTGTGCGTGTGTACACCATCCAGGCAAGTGCTCCTTTAATCAGTATCCTGCTCACTAGGCAGAGTTGACGAAAGCAACAGTAGAAGTTACAAACCCCAAGGCTAAGTACAGACATCTGCGGAGGGAGGTTAAATTGATTCATAATGGTTGCCTGATATCAGGTAAGCCAGGATGGCAGGGACTAGCCAGCAGGATTGGGAATCTGGCAGACTGGAGGGGATTGGGGATCCAGCAAGCTAGAGGGCAGGCTTGACCTGTGGAGGGAGAGGAGGGCAGGCATGACCTGCAAGGGATTGAGATGGGGAGGTGTGACCCCTCAGGGTTGGGGTGGGGTCCTCCCCCCAGCAAACCCACACCTCTCCCCTCACTGGGACTGACTGACTTTGCTCTGGCAGCAGTAAACACTGATAAAAATGGCTGCACACAGAGCAGCCTGTGGGATGGGGGTTGAGAGGACTGGCTCGGTACGAGCAATGGGGTGGGGGTAAAAAATAGACCAGTGTGGTAGAAGAGGGGAGTGAAAAGAGCAGTCCTAGGGCTGGGGGCAGTGGCTGGGTTTTCCCAGCACCAGGGCTGCACAAGTGGACAGAAGTACCATGCACTTGGACAGAAGTTGTTCAGCATCTACCCCTTCCTCTCTCTTATCCAGTCTGTGCATCAAATACTGACCTTTGTTTGGTAAACTGATAAGCTGAATGCTAGACTTCAGACTTGCATTTTCTTCTGTTTGGGAATGGTAGAATGTCAAGAGTTTTGCCCTGGGTAGATGCTAGCATTTATACCAAGGTATTGTGTTAGCATTAAAAGGTGGTGTTCTGCCTTTTTTTCTTCAGGGGCTTTGCAGTTGGATTTGGTTTCTCCATTGCAACCATCTGTGTGTGCAATGAAAGGGCTAAGTGTTGCTTAAGAGTCCCCATTGATTTGTTTGAGCCTCAGTTGAGAAGGAAGCAGGAAATGGGCCCTGAAGCAGAGGTATCTAAGATCTGACCAGCAGAACCATACCATCCAGCCCCTGGTGTCATCCCTATGCAGGGCCAGTTCAGCACCCCTTCCCGTGTGCTTGATCCAGTTCCCACTCCAGTCAGTCTGGGACTGTACCACATATGCTGCCCACTCTTGCTAGTCTGGGATGCAGTGTGCACTTGGTGTACCCAGTTCAGGTGGTCTGGGGCAGCTGCCACATCCAATGCAGTCCTGGCCAGAGCAACTTCTGGATCTGGCATGCGGGAGGATGCTCTCTGAGTCTCCTGCATGCCAGATCCAGTGCCTGCTTTTGCCGGTCTGGGACTTGTACTGCGCATGTCCCCTGGACCAGTTTGAGGTGGAGCTTCTTGGTGTTTGCATCCTGATCTGGCCAGAGTGAGCACAGAAGGCACTGGATTCAGTATGTGGGAGGGGAGAGGGGTTTTGTGGGCCCAGTCTGGCCCACAGGGCTGGCCCTGAACCATTCATCTGGCCCATGAACTGGTCCTGGGCCATTTATCTGGCCTGCGGGGCCAAATGGGTCTGACGCCCCTGTCCTAGAAATCATTCTGCTTTAGTCTGTAAGACTATAAACAGATGTCATCCAGTGAAGCAGATGAGCTGTGCCAGGATGTGTTCCAGCAGAGCTGATACACTTCTTTGGGTGAAACAGGCATCCTGTGTTGTCCTGCAGGGTCAGGCAACTGCTGCTCCTAGGACTGGCCAGGGCTTGAGTTGCAGGAGAATGTTTGTAGCACATCTGCAAGCAAGGAAACCTGGGTTCCCCCCATTTGCAGAGACATGTAAAAGTGCCCCTATGTACTTTAATCGAGTAGCATTTACAGGATCATCTGTGCTGTTTGGTGTGGGACAGGACCAGGTTTTCCCTCACTATAGGTGTGAAGGAACTTGGGACATGAATTCTTGACATTTGAATGGCTGTTGCTACTGGTGACTACTAGGTTAGCTGTACTTTCTCATTCTGGTCAGTCTTGCATTCACTTACAATCTGTGAATAACAGGCTTATTTCTAACACAATTCCACAATGGAAACTTTAAAATTCAAAGGATGATGACAGCTCAGCTGTTGCTTTGTGTGTGTATATATCTATATATATAAAACATACATTTTTATTTTTTTCCATAAGGTCTGAGTAATGAAATATAATCCAGGTTAACCATTTTGCATACAAAGAAACCTGGTGCTTAGATGGTGTAGCAATCTATGTGCCTGGTCAGATAAACACTATAAACTATGATTTTGCTAATTTTAACATACTTATGACAACCATAGCAGTTGCTTATGTGAAGACATAATTTTAATTTTAGTAGTTATTGAGTGCAGTTTAGCATTTCAGATAAGAGGCCAATGAAGTCCAGCTCCAGATACTGTGAAAATGTGAGCAGTTAGGCTTAACATTTGAGGACAAAAAGTACTAAGCTGTACTTGTAAAAGGTAAAACAGATGTTTTGGAATGTTCTGAAAATGATATTCTCTCTCTTTCCAGGTGCATTTTACTTGGTGTTTGAATATATGGACCATGACTTAATGGGACTACTGGAATCTGGCCTGGTTCATTTTAATGAAAATCACATAAAGTCATTTATGAGGCAGTTGATGGAGGGTTTGGCCTACTGCCATAAGAAGAACTTTTTGCACAGAGATATTAAATGTTCTAATATTCTTCTAAATAATAGGTATGTGAATATAAGTATATACAGATATGTTATACACTAATACCAGACTTGCCCGTGGTTACCCACCCAGCTGACCAGTGGCAAAGGTGGGAATAGAATACAACTATTCCTAGTCCTTGCCCAGTGCGCTAGTCATTAGAGCACCTGCCATGTTTGCAGAAAATACTCCTTGGATGTTATGTTTAGTTACACGTATGGAGAGCAGAGTCTTCTGTGGCTTCCACCGGGAAGTGCAATTGCTGATGAGCATTTGGGTATGATTTAATACCTTAATTCTGTACAGTTTTCAGTTAAAGTGTACAGTATACAACAGGGGTGGGTGGCCTCTGCCACTTGTGTGACCTATTGGCAACCACTGGTAGGTCAGAGTGGGGACAGACAGCACAGCAGGAGATGGGACAGGGAACAGAAAGAGCAGGAGATTGGTTTGGGGAAGGAGATCAGAGTGGCACTTGGGGAGGGTGCCGGGCTGATTTATGGCACACCTGTATTCAGGTTGGTCCTTGTGCACAAAATGGTGGTGTCCCTTCAGACGTTTGCTAACATAGTTATTTAAGTGCTTTTACATTGTATGTTTTGAATCTTACTAACATATTGCAAAGGACATGCCTGCATTTATCAAGAAGTATTACAAAATGTCCTGTTTCGCTTTTTAAAAAATACTGAAGGCTAGCGTACTTCATAATTGAAAAGATTATTTAGTAGTATGAATTAACAAGAGTCATCTGAAGCTGTCTGAACATTTGGCACCTACTTAATTTTGTTTGCAGACCTCTTGATGAGATTATTCACTAAATAGTTATTTGTTCCTTTTCCACCAGAGGGCAGATTAAACTTGCAGACTTTGGGCTTGCTCGACTGTACAATTCGGAAGAGAGGTAAGATAATGCTGCACTGGAGAAATATTTTCTTTTAAATCCTTATACCATATTTTTCACATATAGCCCACACCTATTCCTCCAAAACCAGCTGGGGAAAATTGGGGTGTACATTATATACAAAGAAAAGGAATCCCTATGGGTCTGAAAATTTGGCAGGGGATAGGGAGGAAGGAGGAACAGTGGCAGTGTTAATTGCCATGGACCTGGGAGCCATGGCAATTAAACACTACCACTGCTTCCCCTCCTCCCCCCGCCGTCAAATATCCTGACTTGTGGGGTGCCATACTCCCCACCCACACACCAGATCAGGCTGATGCATAGGGTTGGTCCATGGCCAGACTTGTCGTGCTGAGTCCAACCTAGCTGAGTCTGGTGTGCCTGGTCCACCGACACGCTGGCTCTGGAGCTACATGCCACATGGGACACAGCACCTGGAGCTGGCACATGGGGTTGGACCTGGCACATCAGTGGTTCCAGAGCCCACAAATGGCCTCAAACCTGGCATGCCGCGCCAGACTCAGTGTACCCCTGGGTTATGTGGCCCCAGACCCACTGCATGAAGTTGGACTGCTGGTGTTGGATTGGTCTGTGGGCCTTATCTGGCCCAAAGGGCTAGCAGCAGCTCAGGCTTGCCTTGGCTGTTGCCCTAATTGCTGCCAAGGTGAGATCTTTTTTTTTCATAGTTGCTTTTTAAAAACAGGATGTGTGTTATATTCAGGGGTGGAATCTATTCAAAAAAATACAGTAGTACCAGGAGAAACATTTTTTTTATTCTTCTGTTGGTAGCATTAGAGTACAATAGAAATGATTAGTGGGGAGAGAATAAAGAACACCTGTAGTCATGGTGGCTTAAAAAGTGAAGATTGTGTGTGTGCAATACCAAAGTTTTTGTCTTTTCAGATGTTTGACAAATGTATTGGAGTTTTTTTGTTTCTTTTCCTCCTAATTGTTTCAAAATACCATTGGTTGGGGTGTGGCTTCTTACTTGAGCATTCACTAGTTGTTTTATGTCCTTTCTTTAAAACTCCAAGGATTAGTAACGCCCCAGTTAATTCTTTCATTTTCAACCTAAATTGATTGGAAACAAAAAATTGCTGTTAAGTAGTCTGCCTGATTGCATAAAGTAATATTTCTATTATGTAGTTTAAAAACTATTATCCACCTCTTTCTGCACCAGGAAAGGGTTCAAATAGGAAAAAAAAAAAAAAGTAACATTTAGCTTATATTGAGTTTATCCATTGCAGTATGGGTATTTTAATTTTGTCCTCTGGGCAGACAAGTCTGGCGAGCTTTGAAGAACAGATACAGGAATGGTTTTATTTAAATAAAAATTTGCTTTGCTTTAGTTTTTGAAAAGAAGTACTTTAAAATGAGTTTGATATTACAGTTGATCTCTGCTCCTGTTTGTATGTCAGCAAACAGCTACAGAGTTTATATGGTATAGTAGTAATTTGTTATAAAGATTTGCAATTAGTCTCATGCTCATTTTAAGTTTACCTTGTATGAAAGGTAGTGTGTGGTTTGGTTCACAAAAATTAGGATCTATAGTTTACATCACAAGGAATATACATTGGACACTTGAACACAGGTTATACACACACATTTGATTGGTGCATACCTGATACTGAAAATGAGGTCTATGGTGTTGATGCCATACAGCATGATTGTTTACTATGGATTCCAGTGGTAAGCATTAGGGCTCTGCGAAGCTTCAGTCTCTGATTCAGTTCAGCAGAGATTTGGCCTAGTTTAGTGGCCAAATCTCCGAATCCAAATCGAATCAGGAGACCCTTTTGATGTTTCTGAATCAAATTGGAGAGAATCAACGATTTGAATATAGATACAGCTTTAAATGTATTTTCTACACAACTCAATGTACCAGGTGGCTCGTGAGGTGCTGAGGCAGATGGAGCATCCTGGGGGAGCACAGGTGGGGGTCCTCAGCACATTTGCTCCCCTCCCCCTCCCCCCTGGGCTTGGCAACTGGTGCCTCCTGGGTCTGGGGGGTACCCAGGGTCCTCTCATGGCTGCTTGCTGAGAGGGGGGAGGTTGTCCCCACATGCTCCTTGGCGGACCTGGAAGTGACACCCATTCCCCCCCCCTGTGCTCCTGCAGAATGTTCCATCCGCCTTTGCAGTGTTCATGAGCCGTGCTGGTACCTTGAGGTATGTAGAAAAAACATTTAAACTGTCTATGGCCAAATTGCTGATTCTCCAAATCAGCATTGAATCTTCAGATTTAGATTTGGCCAAATTGGATCGGGACAGTGATCCGAATTAACAAATCAAATCACTGTCCCTGAGTCGGGCCAAATTCGAATCAAATACAGCCTGTTTCACACGCCCCTAGCAAGCATGTTTTGATGGTAGTGTTGTTGGTTTCAGTGTGTTGTGTTTAGCCAGCTGCATTGAGAATATAAATTTAATGCTGAAAAACAATTTTGCAAGTTGTCATGTGAAAGGAGAGTTGCAGAGAAGAAGGGCGAATAATTTAAGCAGGTGTTTGGAAATGTAATTTTTTCATGGAGACACTTGTCGCAAAGTGAATGAACTGACAGGTGGATGCAACCCTAGCACAGTACTGTTCAGTGTGTGCCAGGCTTATTTAATGTTCGTGCAACTTCAAGTTTTGATACTGTGGCTGCCATTACCAGATGGTGTTGATGTGTAGATCAGGTGTGTTTGTTAAGACTTCCTTAATTAATAGAATATATAGCTTGCGAATGGTAAAACTTAAAATGCAGATGGAATAAACCTAACCGGCAACATTATTACTTTATCAACATAACGAAGATTAAAAGGTATCTGTGTTGGTTGACATAACTGCATATTAACTTTAGAAGGTTAATAAGAAGCTGGTTAGAAGCTTTTGGCAGTTGATTCGTCAGTCAGGTGCCTGCTGAGTATGGTTTTGACCTGCAGTAATAGCAGTGATTCTGCGTGCTTTTAAACAATTGTATTATAGAAGCTTTTCTAAATTTTCACTCTATCTATATTTTGACATTTGATTTACTGACCTAATTACATACCGTTTAAAAGGATTTGAGATTTAGCAGCAGGAGGAAATAATTTAAGTGTTATTTTTAAATAAGGTACAAATTGTATTTCTAAAAGGCACTTTCAATTCTGTGCTCAACTTGTGAATTCATAGATTTTTTGTATATGGAAAGGGAGGAGTTGTCTACATATCAATAAAATATAATTAGCTTGTGTTCACCTGACTTCCACTGGACTCACCACTAAATTATGAAAAATGTTTGAGTATTGCTTTAACAGATTGTGAGCTTAATGGTTGGCCCAGTGGAGACCTCACTGGATCCAGCCAACCATCAACTAATTGCCAGCCTGGTGGAAATCACATCAGAGCTGGTTCTAGACCCCAGCGCCAACTGACATTTGGCTGATTGTGGGGTACGCAGATTTCAGTGGCGTACCCAGATGTCAGCTCCGGAGCCTGTGTTCCTCCTGCACTGGCAAGAGTGAATGAGGTCTGATCTCTGATCCCTGAGTTGCATGTATAGCAACTCAGGGATCAGACAACTGTCTGGGATCAGAGATCAGATTCCATCGTACCTTTAAATGAGCGTTTGTCAGCGGCATTACACTCCTGTGGCATTTAAGTTTTTATTATTATTTTTTTTTTAATCTGTTTCTTTGGCAGAAATGGCCATGCTTGTAGCACAGTTTTAGAAGGTGACTGATGAGTTCAGTGCATGGGCATTACTCTTTTCAGTTGATACTGAAGTCCCCATTGTAGGTCAGTGTCTTGTCAGGAGACATTTGCCCTGCAGGTAACTATTGTGGTCATTAGCCAGGAGGAACGTTAGCCTGAGAGGGAGGCTGTTTTCCTAGAAACATTTTAGAGCTGGCAATCTTGACCAGCACCACGCAATATTCTTGTTGTTTCATTTGAAGTCCACTTAGGTTATTCAAATGCATTCCTTTGTACCTGTATGCATTTGTGGTTTGAATTCGATTGCCATCACTAACAGAGCTTAATTTATTCAAGCTGAAATAGGACTTTGCAGACATTCAGAACGTGTAGTAGGAAAGCTGAAATAGGCAATTGCTATTGAATATTTGCTGACTTCAATGCTGAACTCAGTGCTGTCCACATGGTAAAATACTGGAATCTGAGCTCTAAAATGGTGTTAAACATAATCTGAGGTTAGCATCCATAATTTTAAAAAAATAATGATGAAGGAATGAGTGAAGGAAGATCAGAATTGATTACCACATGCCCTGTGCCATGAGCAGCTGAATTCTGTATTACACTGGAAATCCTTATGTGGTTCCTAAGTAAACACAAATGTAGAAACTCTTATAGCATTAAATACAGAAGAAAGAGGTACTGTATTGTTAACTTCAGTCATTTTAATATACCCTTCAGTTTTCAGTCTGGTAAAATTCTAGTGGGTTTCTTGGGGAGTTGGTTTTGAAGATGTGCTACTGTTAATAACCTTAAAATTCAGGAGGATCTGAGAAGAACTGAGAGTGGTGAAACTAAAGAGGCTAACTAAATATTGTTAACCTTTAGGTTTATTGTCCCATTGAAGTAGGTAGTAGTCTTTCATGATTAGGAAGTATTTTTTCAGTCTGTATTTTGGTAGACTCATTTAGGGAGTTCTTTGTTTATTTTTATACGACAGCAGTGATGGTGGACTCAGACTAGTAACAGGGACATTACAGAAAGTGGAACATTTTACTTCTCTCTTATTTTTTTAGAAACCTAGACTGGTGTTTTTTTTGTATTGAAGCTATAGTTAAAGTTTGAACTTTCTCTTTTTTCCCCAGTCGACCATATACCAACAAGGTTATTACATTATGGTACCGGCCTCCTGAACTACTGCTTGGAGAGGAAAGATATACACCAGCTATTGATGTATGGAGCTGTGGGTAAGGATTTTTAATGCAAAAGTAGAAGAAGTGTAAGCCATGAACCAAAAGTGAAACTCTCTGATCCTAACAGCTATGTTGATGGAATTATATAAACCTTTATTTTACAGATGCATCCTAGGTGAGCTTTTTACTAAGAAGCCAATATTTCAAGCAAATCAGGAACTTGCACAGCTGGAACTAATAAGGTAATTTGTATGCACTTAACAAAAATTTTACTTTTCCATGGGTGCCAAAACAAAGACTTACAATAGCAACATTTAAAGTATGTCAGAATTGTTGCCCAGAACAAAAATGACGGTAACTTTTGGGGAAACTGTAGAGCAAAATGACCTTTACTTGGAATTGAGTAATTCTGTAGTCTTCATGGGCTTGGTGAGCTGGGCTTTTTATATATATTGAAGCTAGAGTTGCTGTCTGCTGACTTACTGAAGTCTGTGTCGGAGCAGGGCATTTGACATGCCCTCTCTTAAAACAGATGAGAGAGTAGCTTCCTTCCTTCCTTACTTTCCCTCGGCAAATTAAAGGCCAACATGGAGGTGGACATTTGAAGGACAAAGGGGAGGGCGTTCCTCAGGAAAAGATTCTCTGCATGCTGCTGGCCTCTGTTGTCACTTGGGTCTTCCACATAGCTGCAAAAGGACTTTTTCAGGAAAGAGCTTCTCTGCCTTGCCCCATAAATTTCCAGATCCTTGTAGATGTAAATATTCTCTTCTCTTCACCCCTGTAAGTCTTCCTGGGAAGTTCTTGCTTTGAATTGGTACAGATCCTCCTTTCCCAGTTCAGCCAGCAAAGTGCTTCCTCTTGCTTCTGATATAATTGATGTCAAAAAGAGGAAGAGGTCATACCCTGAAAGCTGGTGGAAAGAGCATATAAATTAGTCCTAGCAAATGTAATAGAAGCCCAGAACAACTTTCACCTGAACGTTTTCATGAGAGAGGTCAGTGATGTTGAGATGCTGAAAAGTATTGATTTACGTTTAAATGCTTTATGTAACATATAGGAAAAGTGGTTTTTACAAACAGCCTTTTAGGAAGTATAAACCATGGTAGTAGTCATTCTGTTGCTTTCCATTAGCGTAGCAGTTCCCAAACCCTGACAGATTGTGCACTACCAGTGATACAACCTTAAGTACCACCAGCAAATTTTTGCCATATAAAGTAATTATAATAAATCTGTTAACGCGTAGCACTGATGGGTTGCCTGCATGCCACAGATTGGGAACTGCTGCGCTAGTAAAAATTAAATTCATGCTGTATGAATGTGTTTTCTTTATCCACTAGATGGTAGTGTAGCACTTAATTCCAGCTCTTGTGTACTTCACAAAACTCAGTAGAGTTTTGTATAGATTTAACTGATATAGCTTGCTGTTTGCTTCTTGCTATCAAAAGGATATTCAAATAGATGATCATTAGCTTTGCTGCTTCCTCTTTCCTGATACCCCACATTTATGTATCAGTTTAAAACAGCAGGATGATTTCTGGCATGTTTCATCTGGATCTAAACTGCTTGTCATAGTAAAGTTCTTAATCATGTATTTGTAAGTTCTTAACTTGTAAAGATATTTACCAGTATCATAGATGGCAGGCAAAATATGGCAGAGTTCATCCTTTTCCATTTCCCATCCGTCGAGTCCTTCCCTCCAGGACCGTATGTAATGCCAAATCATTAAAAGTCATAGTGGAAAAATAGCATCTTTCCTTTTTTTTTTTTTTCTTTTTTTTTCCCCCCAGAGTATGCTATAGAACATGTAAGCAAGCATGAAGGCAAACCTTGGACTTATTTATAGCTTGTAGTGACCTCAAAATGCCATAAACAACAGAAGGTTCTTCATTTGCACAAGTATAGCCTATATAAAGGGAAAAAGACATTTGCTGTAGAAGCTGAAACCAAATATCTGCAAAGCTGGAAGATAGATTAATTTATGAAAAATTAGGTTTCCAGTTACTGGGCCCACAAAGTTTAAAGCCTGTTTTACAATAAATGGCATGGCTAAATTTGGAATTAAAAGTCTGGTATTAGAACATGTCAGATAAAGCAAGGAAGTTGGGGGGCTCTTGTAGACAGTCCTCTTGCAGATGAAAACAAAACAATCAGCATCTTCGAGCCTTACTATTCAATTTTATTCTTTCATTGTTAACAGTTGAATTTTTTAAGTTTGCAGTAGAGAGCATTTTGCTTCTAGCATTTGGCATAGTTTCTGTTCACACCAAAGCTTAGAGGTATAGAGAAATTGAACTAAACATGCTGGATTTCTAAACCTAGGATGGGTTCTTCCAAATTTCTTTCTTGTATGTTTGGTACCTTACCATCTGTAGGAGACACTGACCTTCTGTTGGGTTACTGGTGATGCTAGCCAGGTGTAGTTAGTTCTTTTATTTTCAAAAATACCATAATTGGCTATAAAGAACCACTATTTAGAGAAGAGTATGAGATGCAACATGAACTTTTAGGTAGGATTTGCTTTGGCCTGTGAAGAATGAGTACCTGTCCTTGCTCCTCAACTCTCAATGCTGTTCATGATTGTGGGTTGCAAGCATTTTGTGAAGAGGCTTTGGCTAAACAAGCCTGAAAACTAGACTATAGTTTGTTTTCTTTGTATTAACTGTGCTTGTGTTTATAAAACTTGAGCCACTTTCATTTTGTTGTTTTGGTTCTCATACAACTGTTTTTGTTTGTTTTGTTTTTGTTTTTTATACAGCCGAATTTGTGGGAGCCCTTGTCCTGCAGTCTGGCCTGATGTAATAAAGTTAGCCTATTTCAATACAATGAAACCAAAGAAGCAGTATCGTCGAAAATTGAGAGAAGAGTTTGCTTTGTAAGGATGCCTTCCTTAACTATCTATATTGTATTAAGTGTTTTGGGGACCTGAATGTCATTGTTCCCCAGAGATTTCATTAGGTGCTCAGTCAAATGTCGGGGAAAATGACTTTAAGTTCCCATCCTTCCCGTGACACTTGATGTGCATGCAGGTCTTCTGTCAGTATTAGTTATGGGTGCTGCATGCATGCGTCAAGAAGGGAGACTTGACTGTAATATTTCAGCCACTAGTCAGCTTTTAAATTAGAAATAGTTGCTTTCCAGGCCTGGGCGCACCTGCTGCTTGTTTCTGGGACTAAAAGCTGCTCAGAATACTTGACTCCTTTTGATGCAGTACCCATCTACATCTAAATACATGGAATTGTAACCATTATAGAGTTTTTAGCCATAAGTTTAGTACATAAGGTACGTTATCTGAGCCATGTATCCTAGAATAGTGCCATTGGAGTTGTTTTGTGCAAATAATGAACATGAAAGTTACAGAAAACATCTATAAGACTGTTTAGAATCTTTTTTCCCCTTCCACTATTTTGGGGTTAGGAAAATGTATCATCCTGTTTGTATTAAGGGAGTCTACTTTGTGTTAACTTTAAAGCAGCACAGTTAGTATTTGCAGGCCAATTATTATTATTATTTTTTTTTTAAGAAAAGACAAAAATCTTGTCTGCTAAATTCCGAAGTGTACAGTAATTGTATGCAGCCTTGTTAAAAGGGTAATTTAAAAAAAGTTTTATTTTAAAGCTCCAGTAATCATACTATTAAAACCTACTTAAAGAGTATTTTTTTATATAACATAAAGATGTGGCATCTAAAAATACAAATGTGACATGCCCTCTGTTTTTTTTCTTTTTCAGTATTCCAGCAGCTGCATTAGATCTTTTTGATTATATGCTTGCTCTGGACCCCAGCAAGCGCTGCACAGCTGAACAGGCTCTTCAGTGCGAGTTTCTGCGAGATGTGGAACCTTCTAAAATGCCTCCACCAGAGTAAGTCCCTTCCTGTGATAATGGTGCTTATTCAATAAATGGAGTCATTCATATTGGTGAAAATAATAAGTTTAAATACAAATACTTGTGGTCTGTGCTCATTTTCCCAGTAAGAGAACTGCACAATTAACTGGCTCCTTTGTCATGACGTAGCGACCTACCAAATTCACGGCAGAAGTGGGCTGCGCAGCAGCTCCTTTAATCTTTCAGATTCCTCCCTCTCACCGCCAATTGGCAGAGAGGCCCCACTGCTTATTCCTGGTAGGCAGGGAGGCAAAATCCGTGGTTTTAAATATGGCACTGTTTTTGCCTCCCAACCAGTCAACAACAAGCAGCAGGGCCACTGGGGCCCTTTGGCCGATCAGCAGTGGGCGGGGGGCGGGAACGATGCATGGGCGACCTGCAAAATTAAAGGAGCTGCCAGGCAACCCACATCAGCCATGAATTCATTAGGTTCCTAGTCATGGCAGGACTGCACACACAAGGTTTTAGCATAGTTAGTTTGTTAAACATGGCATATGTCTTTCCCAGAGTTAATGACCTGTGTGTGTCACATAAAATCCATCTTTGTTCTTTCTGGGTTGAAATATCTGAACTCACAAGTGGTTGTTGGATCCTACTGTCTATATCCTGCTCCAGCATGTTCTCTGCTGGGGTGTAACAGTTGCCAGAGTCATGCAAAAGCATACTTGTAATTGTGTGGGCTGCAGAAGATTTATGATATTGCACAAATTAATCGTGCAGTTCTGTGGTTGTAGGAACATGAAGCCATAAAACGTAGTGGTGTGTTGTTTTTTTGTTTTTAAACAGAGCTATGTATGATAATGTAATAATGTTTATTGTTCACTGGGGCTTTGTGATGGCTATCTTGTTGTCATTAACAGTCAACATACAAAGAGCAGGGGAATTAAAGGGTAAATATTTCAGGATCTGTGTTCAATTGTGTTCCTGATACAGTTATCTGGAGACACTGAGCACTTAATTCCAATGTTTTTTGAGTGAGTTGCACTTGCTGATCATGTAGAGAAGCTGAAGTTAGTGGTGTCACATTTTTAAATGAGCATTTTTCATTTAAAATAAGTGTTTTTATCAGGAAACCCTGAGGGAATCCCTACTTAATGACAGTTGGTACTAGTTGGCTTTGGTACACTTTCTATTGAAGCCTTTTGTAGGAGCTGGGTGCACTGACAGGGAATATGGTCAGAGGCAGCACTAGCAGGCACCTTTTAATTGAAAAAACAGCCTATATGCTTTAGGACAGTAGTAGCAGAAAAATGCGTCTACTCTTTATTAAAAAAAAAAAAAGACATTGGCATCTTAAACTTAGTTTAAAAATGTGGTAGATAATTTCCAGTGCAACACTTGTGCCAGAGCCCCCTTGCTAACTCTTTTTCTTTGAATTGAATTTTCCATTTTTTCTCCATATTTTTTGCTCCCTTGCATCCTAAACAAGATTCATACAGAGAAAATAATGAAACTGACTACATGCAATTAAGTGCATGGCCAGGTAAAAAATACAAAAAAAAAATATTTAGTCTCCCAGCTGTCTTTATTATAGCAATCTTGGGTGTTGTAAGAGTAGGCAAAACATTTAGGCAGATTCTTACTAAGTGAATGTCCCTTAAGAATCCTGCGGCTTGATATCTGTGAAGAATCCCACTCACCTGAAAGATGGTTCTGCCAGAGGAAGCTATTTCTGCCTTCTCCCCACAATATCTGTCAGCCTAGCAAGGAACAGCTGTTCCTTCAAAGAAAGTGGGAGGATTGCTGAAGGACAGATCAGCCTGCTTTCAATGATGAGTTCCCTAATTTCCTCCCAACTGGTGCTTGCAGAGTTATTTGGCAGGCCTTTGTTCTAACGTGGGGGAAAAGAGGACAAAGCAGAAATTGTCATTTCTTTCCTCTGACTCCAAAGAACCATGCACTCTTCTTCAATTGTAGCTAAGGTGAATGATCTACTTCACGTTTCTATAGGTGGTGGGAAACACAAAACAAACCATCAATCATAGAAGTGCATACTTGCCATAGTGTCTCCCTCCTATTGGTAGATGAGAGCAGGGGTCCTTTTGTCGGCAGGAGTGGCAAGCGTAGAATCAGGGTTGAGCTAGCTCCCCGACAAAGCTCTGCCTTGTTCTCTCAGTTGGAACGGCTCTTGCTGGCTTTTCTTCTTGGCTGCCAGATTGAGAGCAGATGTGTTTTTGAATATGACTTGTTTTGGAGGGGTAGATGTATGCCTTCCTGTCCATTGTTACTAAATGCATCAAGAGAATCCTGAGTATACCACGTATCTTGTTCCATGCGCTATGCCTGCTTCTGCTGAATAGTAATGGATCTCAGCAGGGGTGAAACCTTTACAAGGGGAGTTAGCAGCTTGTCCCAGCCCCCTGATTCTTATTTTGATACATGCATAGGTTGATTTCTTTAGAAGTGTTAGGTCAGCAAGGATGGAGCCAGATGTGTTTTAAGACTACACGTTCTTAGCTAAACAGGAATATTTCCGGTCTTCTGCATGTTGAGCAGCTGTACCAGACGCCCTAGAAGTGAAGGTTGCCATCAAATTTTATCCCTGTTTCTATAGATAAGTCCTTCTGTGAGCTGCTACAGATAATCAGTTGCATGCAGGTAAATGAAAGCAATTTAATGAGGTAGGGTGGTAGACCCTTAGTTCTTTTGTTTAAAGTATTTTCTACTATAACACGTACTGTTTGTGTGCCATACCATGGCTGGTTGCTTTCAGCCCTCCAGCTTGAAAAAATAGCTTCCTAAAAATGAACCAGTTATGCCCTGAGAGCAGAAGAGGAAAGGAGAAAGGCACTGAGTTTACTCAAAATTGTTTGTCACTCTTGACTAGATGCTCGAGTGTCTGCAGTAGTGCACAGTGTAGATTGGCAGCCCCTGTCC
>NW_017728886.1:89976765-90025559 GCF_001723895.1 Crocodylus porosus
ACTGCGACCTCAGATCAGACGTGGCGACCCGCTGAATTTAAGCATATTAGTCAGCAGAGGAAAAGAAACTAACCAGGATTCCCTCAGTAACGGCGAGTGAACAGGGAAGAGTCCAGCGCCGAATCCCCGTCCCGCGGTGGGGCGCGGGAAATGGCTGCCTTTTGCGTCTGGCATTAGCAGCAGGAGGAAAAGAGAAACCTGTCTCAGGGCTTCAGTCATTATTAAAGGGAAGACCTCAGTACATAACAACCAACTGCATAAATATCATATGCACGGTCCTGATACTGTAGAACAACCTGGCTTGTTCTTCATCAGATTGAACAGCAAAATTCATAATTTTAATACGGATATTCAAAGATAAGTGGCTGATTGGGTTGCAAGTTACTGGGCCAGTGTTTCCCAAACTTTCTGGACCAACAGGGCATTGTCAAGAATCAAGATTTCTCATTAATCACCGTGTTCCTTTTTATAGGGTGGGTAGGTGGGTACGAGTGGAAAAGGCCGGCACCAACTGCAGACCACAGCTTGGGAACCACCTTAGAGTACTAAGGTGACTTTCCTTTTTATAAAGAAACTTGTCAGTTCCAGGCAGGTAGCTTTAACTGCCTTTTCTTTTCCTAGAATGTTTACTATGAAATAAAGCCTGTTGTTGACAAGTGCATTTCCCCTGGGGAACATTTTTGAGGTTTTGCTTGCATTTATGATCTTAAGACATATTTCAGATTCCTAATAGAAAGACTCATTTTTTTAATCCTAAATTGAGTAATTATTCTAATGTGATGAATTTTCATACACAGAGAAAGCTAAATGTTACTACACTTCTTTTCAGCCTTCCTTTATGGCAGGATTGCCATGAGCTGTGGAGTAAGAAACGAAGAAGGCAGAAGCAGATGGGAATGAGTGACGATGCAACAGCAGCTAAAATGCCTAGGAAGGATATGTCTTTAGGCATGGATGAGAGCAGAACCAACACCCCACAAGGCATGCAAACTTCTTCCCAACTCAAAACTCAGGGCAACTCTAGTGTAGCACTTGGTCAGTAATCTTTTATTTGTCATTTTTTCATGGTGTTACTTGTCTTCCGCCTTGCTGATTACGCACTTAGAAAACTAATGTTAACATTTTCAAATTCCTAGGAATTTTTGGCTTGTTAAAAGGGACAAAGTATTATTGCCAAAACATGCATCCTTGTCCTCAGTAAGCAGGCAGTCCCAATATGACTTGCATTACTAGCTTTTAACCTTGTGTCAAAACTCAGCTATCTGAACTACTAATACTTTGAGGGTGGTTTTTTTTTTTTTTAATCTATGTTCAGTTGGGGGCTCCCTATGGTGTCCACATTAGCTGCTCCAATCCCAATTATATAGCTTCTCCTAGGATGCATCGATGTTATTGGTAATGACAAGGTGAAGAGAGAGGATGTCAGGACAAACGTAGCTTTCAGTTCAGTAAAGTTATTTTGTTCCCTGGGCTGTGTTAATCTTTTCCCTTGTTTAAATATCTGCTTTTGCAAGTCTCTTTCATCTGACAGTGTTGAACTTGGATACTAGCTAATGAGAGAAATCCTAATACAGTGGCAAAAACTAGAGAAGTACTTCTGTGGTCTTCATGACCTTCAGCCACGAAAGTGAAAACCAAACCTCAAGTGTCTTGCTCAGTGGCTTGTAAACTAACAAAAAGAAAATGCTGATTTGCAAACAATAATCAGAAGGGTAAAGTACTAGTCTCCTGCAAGTGTTTGTACTCTGGCATCTGCTTTTGGCCACACACATTTTTAGTGTGCATGCTGAAGGACAGACACGGTACATCATAACAAAGAGTGCAGCTAAGCCCAATGCACAGTTAACAAAGAAACAAGCATATAAGGTTCAAAACAAGCTTTTGATGCTCCAAGCTAGTATACAATGTTACTGAAGTGGGAAGTCCAAGAATTGAAAGACAATAAATGGATATTCTGTCTGGATAGACAGTTGCCCCAAATCAACTCTCAATTTAACAGAAGACCAGGGGCTTCAAGTACATTATGAAGTGATGCAGTAATTCAGTTTTTGACTGGTGAAGTTTTTTACTACTTGCTGCTGTTCATCCTGTTTCCCTCTAAAACAGCTGTGGGATTCTGCCACTTCTTCCACTTCAGCTGGAAATCTTGGCAAGACTTTTAAACTTTGCTTTGCTTAGCCCTGAAAAATTTTCCCACAAAATGTCAAATATTATAGAGAAACTTGTTAAGGGTCCCAGTGGCGGTAGTTATTTTCTTTATGTTGTTATAACAGGTGGCCACTGAACAGAGTACTAGTTGCATTAATCATTACTAATATAGTATTAATGGCACATATCAAATGAATTAACTAACTAATGCAAAAATTAATCATTCAGTCCCGTGTTGCTCTTTGCACACACATAAGTATACAAAAAGGTCAAGAATATCTAGTAGAGCAGAAAGTGTAATGGTGAACATTTTTGATGTACGTTCTTCTCTTAAGCTGTGGAAAAATGCTGATGAGCAAACATATCAGAAGTATATAAAACTGCCTGAACTAAAGACCTGGACATGAATGCACTATTTAAATGGCTGCACTTGTGACTGCGCACCAAGCATTCACATCTCTCATTTGGGGCAGAAAGAATATTTATCCTGGATTAATTGCTGATATTTAGGTTCTAATAGGAACCCCTGTCATTGTATTTCTTATCTTAACATATTTATGTGGGACTCGCTGAAATTATTTAAGTAGAAACTGCTACAGTTTCCCAGGATGCAGATTGTTTCAGAGGAATCTTCAAATAAACATTTTGGCTAGGCACACTAATACAGCAGTTATCCTCCTCGGCCTATTGTCAATATTTCCTGCACATTTCACATTTGGATTCCAGGGAAAATCATCTCTTCCTAGTCCTTAAGCCATAATTCAAATCCCATGTAATCAATCAGTAACAGACCTGATATTTGTTACATGGCTGATTTAACACATCAAGAGAATGTGCAAAGAATCTGAGGGGGTAGCTTGTTGTGTTGCCAATTAAAATGTCAGTGTTTCCGAACTGCCTGTTTTCACTGCGTTCCAACTCCTAGCACCACAGTGCACGCCAACACTCAGGATGATTTAATTCTGCAACATTACGCTCCCAACTGTGCCCTCTTTGTGCCCCCAGCTTTTAACTTCCCTTACTAACAATCTAAACACTCTGACTGCTCAAACCATTGTTGGGTATCATGAAAAGCATTGAGATTCCTTTAGTTTCATGTTTGAGAGCTGTACATTGGCTTGACAGATAAAAAAGTTTATAATAGGAAGATATTAAGCCGTTTGCTGCATTAGAAGTTCAAATGTCTTTTAAATAAATCAGTTTGTATCCCAGGCCCTTTTTTATGTCTGCATAACTGGCAGATCTGTAATCAGGATGCACTGAATTTTGTGGCATTCCCTGTTAGCAGCTGCAGTGTTAGTACCTGTGTGTAATATGGAGCCATTTTTTTCTGCTTAAGTCTTTTTTGAGTGACGTAATCAGTAAGCCATGAAAAAGGGATCCTGCTTCATCCATACCGCACATTTTCAGCTCGAGAAGACTCTAGGTGTGTCCTGGTTCTTTTAAATTCATAGGTCTCAGAACGCAAAATTCGGTATCACTTTTAACGTAACTTTTTTCCTAGCTTCTGAGTCATTGCCTTGCTGCTAATATTCAAATTTGTGCCTGCCGCCTCTAACATCAGTTAATGACACATTGCTCTGAAGTTTTAAAAGCACGTGTTCACTGATAACCCCCCTGCATCTGCATGTTTTGACTTCCTTGCTTCTTCACACTTTCCTTTAACTCGTGGCAAATAAACTCCCTATTTTTTATTAAAAAATAATGAAGACAGTTTATGTTCACAAAACTATTTGCCTGCTACTCCTAGTCTCATGTTCATGACTAACTTTATCCATTCAACTCTTGTTTTCTTTTTCAGTTTGCTTGTATGCTATTAGCTTTTGGTCAATTAGAGCCTGGTCACTTTAGCAGGTGTCAAAATATAAATTCAGCATATGGATGGGAGAGGATATGACTGGAAATGTGTTTTGCAGATGGCCAGTTTTTCACAAAGGGATGTAATATGTCAAAGATAGGAAATTTTGTAGGAACTGGAAATCTTACAGCTGCCTGGAACAGGTGGCCTTAAGCCCCAGCTTAATTGTATTGTGGAAATTGAGCTCAAACCTGATGGTTTTCATCTGTTCGTTTTTTGTGTGTGTGCATGCGTGTGTGTATGCGCGTATGCAACCCCCTTTAAGCCATTTTCTCAGTATTGGATCATGCTATCCCATTTCCTATAAATGCTCCTCCAAATGCAATTAATTTGTAAAAACATTCCATTTCTGTGTTGTCAGAAAACCGTACTTTGCCAATTGTAGCAGCCCTGGTAGATTAATCAGGATCTGGAGTCACCAAAGTCTGATATTCTAGATAAGTTCTAACCTTGTTGGTTTGTTTGTTTTTCTTTTTAGTGAAAACAAGCACTGGACAGCAGTTAAACCAGAACGAAGTGGCAATCTTACTAAATTTGCTACAGTCTAAAACAAGTGTTAATTTGGCACAATTTGCCCAAGCGTTGAATATTAAAGTAAACCCAGAGACTCAGCAGCAACTAAATAAATTAAACCTTCCTGCTGGAATTCTAGCAGCAGGTGAAAAACAGTCTGAACAGCTGCCACCACCACCACCAGACCAGGAGTCTTTAAAACAGCCAGCAGTCACTCAGCCTCCTGTACCACCTGCTCAGCTGAATCAGCCTAAAGTTGAGACTGATGCTACCCAGGCGGCTGTGCAGAGTGCATTTGCTGTTCTGTTGTCTCAGTTAATAAAGGCTCAGCAAACAAAACAGAAAGATCTTATACTGGAAGACAAAGAGAATGGATCAGGAAATGAAATGTCATTGCAACTCAGGCAGCCTCCAGAGCCCAGCACTCCTGTCTCTGGTAACCGGGATGAAATGGACTCTCCAGTTCCTGCTTACCCACATCTGATCAAATCACTGTATTCCTCTGCAGGTACTGACAGTCTTACGTGCCGATAGGTAGTAGAAGGAAATGTGATTAGTTTGGGGGATAGGAGTTAACATGCTTTACATTCCTGGGGATGCATAATTGTACCAACTTAAAAAGCACAGAACATATGCAGAAGGGATGGGGTTGAAAGTGAAGTAGTTGAAACGAAGAGGTTTCATTTCCATCTGTCACTTGGAAAGCTGATCGTGTCCACATTTTTTTGCTGACAGATGTGCCAATACTCTGGTGTTCTCATTAGCATTATTTTGGGAGCACCTAGATTCCTCAGTCAAAATTGCAGCCCCGTTGTGCTTATGCTCCTCAAACAAACCAAAAGACAATTCCTCCAAAAGGTTTAATAGGGCATATGCACCCATTTACTTTTTTGGTAAACTTTTGTTTTCAGAAATAAAACTGGTCCACCCCAAATAATAAGTTTTTAACTGAGCAAGCAGCATCTATGGACATTCTATTTGCAAAGTGAAAATGGGACAGTTTGCAGACATAGTACTGCATACACCTCAAATATTTAGCTATAGCTTCCTCACACGTGTCAGAAGTTTTGTTAAATAGAATTAGGTAACTGCCTCCCTTTGGTTCAGTTGGTAAATGGTGCTGGCAAGGCTGCACAAATCTTTTGTAAGGTACGGTATTGTTTTGATTATAATTTGACCCCATGTGTATTCTGGTTTAGTTTTTTAACAGAACCTTTCTTTACTAAATGAGTTGCTAGCTTTTGAAAAAAACCTTAAGCTGCTTATTGGCCTGAAGAATCGTATAACGGAGGAAAAGACCCTAAGTCAAATTCACTAAAAATGCTTAAAGATTGCACTGAAATAAAGTCTGACTTAAAATTTTATTGCATGCACAAAACTGCTGCAAATACAAAAGTAAAGTTGCAGAGGGCCCAATTTAATAGTCTGACCCTGTGTACATTTTGTTTTTCTTTTTCTTCTTTTTATGATTCTTTTGGAGGGAAAGAGAAGGTATAGACCTGCAATGGCAACAAGAGAGGATATGACATCTGCTTGTTATATTTGGTAGAAGCCCTTCTGTTTCCCAGAACCTATCTCTCAAAGGGCTTTGGTTCACATTTTCTGTCCACTCTTCTGCACTTCTTGGAATAGCATTTAAGGGTCATGTGCCATTTCTGATTTAAATTGGGTGGTGAGGTAAACCAGGTCTTTGTTTTTCTAAAGCACCTTGCCCCAGTTGCTTTTAAATTTGACTGTGCTTCAACTTTATTTCCTTTTAAGTGTTGTGGCAGAGTGTAAGGTGTTCTAGCCAAGTGGTCTTTCCCTTCTGGCCTTGGAGCTTTTTGACTAGGAGATCCAGAATTCTTTCTAAGACTCTTCCTTTCTTTCAAATCAATTTAGGTCAAGATGATGTGGTTAGACAGCCTGAGATAAGGCTTCTAAACCGCACGCCAGAACAAGAGCGCCCTCGCATCTTGCCCCCAGACCAACGTCCTCCTGAGCCACCAGAACCACCACCTCTCACTGATGAAGACCTTGACTATCGGACAGAGAACCAGCTTTTGCCTATTGGTAATTCTTCAGGAACAGATCCTCATGCAGGAGTGAAAGCAGCTCTCCTACAACTGCTGGCTCAGCACCAGGCTCAGACAACAGATGAGGAGCCTGTAAAAACTAGTGTGGATTATCAGCCAAGAGACTCCTATGTACCAGGTCCAGACTACAAGGATAACTTTGGCTCATCTTCCTTCTCTTCTGCCCATTACAGTAGTAGTGATGGAATAGGAAGTGGATCGTCTGGGGCATTGGAAAGGAGGAGCTACATTGGAAACTCAGATATTCAGTCTTTGGATAACTACAGTACTGCTTCATCTCACTCTGGGGCTGCACCTCCATCTTCTGCCTTTTCAGAACCGTTTTCCAGCTCAGTAACTGGTTATGGAGACATTTACCTCAACACTGGTCCCATGCTATTTAGTGCTGATAAGGATCATCGATTTGAATATAGCCATGGCCCTATCCCAGTTCTGGGAAACAGTGGTGACACTTCCACAGGGTCAGAGAGTACTCATTCTTTACCCACAAAGATGCACAACTATAGCTATGGAAGTAATTTACAGGAAAACCCTAGTGGCATTAGTCACCTGCATGGACAAACTTGGACTTCTCCTGCCCAAGGACCTGGGTATTCCCAGGGATACAGGGGACACATTAGCACATCAACAGTCAGAGGGCGAGGCAGAGGATTACCATATTGAGTATCTGTTTTTCCTCAGGCACATCATTTTTATCTGGAAAGACTTTTTTTTCTAGCTGCCGTTTAAAGCAGCAGTCCAACAGACTTGAATAATGTTAATTCAACAGCTTTATTTTTATGTGGAAAAGGGTCTTGCATACAGTAGGAAAATTTAAAAAAAATGCTTAAAACTCATGCTGTCTGAATACTAGATAAATTGATTGTACATGGTCACAGATTCTAGTTCTGAATTTTATTTTGTATTTTGGCAGTTTTAAGTGGATGCTAAATTTAGGGACATCAGCTTTTTATGGCACTCTTTCAGAACTTCTGAACTATGCACATTTGTGCTTTTTTTGTAAGTTTGGACCAACTTTTATGTAAAAAAAATTTTACAACAATCAAAGCAGGGCACTGATTTATTTGGTATTTTTCTTTTTACAGAACTACCTTTAGTCAAAGGTCACTGTCAGTCTTTGCACTGCTTTCAGTGTTATTGTGGAAGGTGTACTTTGTGCTCATTTCAGATAATAAAACACAACCTTTCTCTTGATGCAACCATTTTATAAATATTGGTCAATGTTATTTTTCTTTCCTTTCAAAAAGTGGATGTCCTAGTAAAATAATCCTCTCCATCTCCCACACGTTTATACGAAAACTATTTTACTTGAATGGTAAGTGCCTTGACATGTAAGCTTAAGGTCTGCAAAAATTCCCTGTACGTTTACCCCTTTACTTAAAAGTACTTTGTGGTTTGAAACAAAGAATAATGCTAAATATAAATAGTTACACTGCATAAAAATATTGATCGTTATAGGAGACTTCAGTAGACCATAATTTTAAATATCATTTGTCATTTACGTCAGATGAACCAACCACTTAGTAGCTACCTGGTTTTCTCTTGTTGAAATAAGTCCCCATGTTGATTTTATTAAGTCCCCACATTGACCACTAATGTGAGGGAAAAACGATTTCCTTCACCTCACTCTTTCCCAGGAGGCATAAATATTCCAGTTGTCCTGCCATTTCGGCTCTGTATTATATTGCCCTGTTGGGTGTTAGATTTTTTTTTTTAAGACAGAAATATTAATTTTTCATTTTAAATGTCAACAGCAGCAATTAATTAATTCTGTGTGAAAAGCTGACACTGTCTTCTCTTACCACATATTTAGAAGCATTACAGAAAGTAACCAAATGTAAATGACCAGTATTTAATACAGCAGCAAATTTTTTATATTGGGTCGTGTTCTCTGTAAATTGTGATGGTGCCAACTAACCCCTTTTATATTCGGCTATTCCTTTGATCATTTTAATACTTGAGTTGGATCTCTTTGAACAGCAGATAGTGACTGTAGCTGAAATTGCTACCAGAAACCACTGCTCCAGTTCTCATATTAGAGATTCCAGCATGTTTTTTCTCTGAGAACAGCGCTCTCTCTTCTGCAGAGAGAAAGGTACGACTATTTTGCATGTACTTACGAATGTTTAAAAGCCCATATTGGAAACAATTTTCCAACTGATTATCCAGTTGATAAGTCAGTACATTATGTAACTGCGTGTTTAATTATTACTTTTTAAAAAGTAAAATTTCTACTTAGGCTATTGCAAATGTAGTCTTGTCAGTGACTTTTTGGATTTTCAAAAATAGAAGCCAAAGTTGTCTTATTTAATACTCTGATTCTAATTTATGCCTAATTACTGCATTGTAGTGTGCTGGGGGGAAAAAGCTTACCTAACTAGGTAGCAATTGAGCATCTGCATAGGAAAAATGGTGAGTCTGGTTGCTTAAGATATATCCCTGTAAATCTGCCAGTTATCTAAGTTGCCCTCACTGGAGAATTCTGCTGCCTAAACTGAAAAGAAATATTTGTGACCTGAGTAGCCTGTGTTCAAAAATTAAACACTTTATATAATGACACTCTGTTTGGACAGTTTTTCTTGTACGCACATCTTAGTTTTGTCATTTCCCCTGTAAAATCAAGAGAAAATAGTTTTATTAGTGTCTTAAGACAGGACAGTGTCAGCTACAACTTGCTCGTTAAACAAAAAAATCCCACCGTTCTCAGATAGAAACAAAATCTATGATTTTTAATAAAGTCAGGCAAAACGCTTTCAAATCCCTTGATCAACTGTCAGGGATGGAAATGCATGATTAAATGCCAAGCTGCTACACTTCCAAAAAGTAAATGCTGGTGATACTTCATTTAAAAAACAAACAAACAGGTAAGTCAGAATAAAAAATACATTACAAGAACAAATGATCTAACAACAAAATCTAAAGAAGTGATCATAGATCATTGCCACTTCCTACTTGGAGGGAAATTTAAGCCAGCAAGATGTTCCTTTCACTTATCTCCTTTGTGTACATACATAGTGGTGCCGCAGTGTAAGGACTGAAATATTGTGACAATTGCATTGAAACTTTGGCATGTTTAATGAATGTTAATATGAAATCACTTGACTAATTTTAGTCTTGAAAATATTTAACAGAACACTAACTTATTAAAAAAAAAAAGTCAGTCTTAACTGAATACGTATAAATACAAAAGATTAAAAAGCTGACTTCCAAATGGATCAGAAACAGGCCTGTTGAGAACTGTGAGTTCCTTCACACGTTGTTGCTGGAGAGTGCATCGTACGATTTTCTACTGATTTAGTTTACAGAATATTGGCCTAACGTTTGAAAGCATGCAGCCTACAGCACAGGTAATCTGGAGGTGGGGCTGAATTATGCTCATACATCAAATCGAGATGAGACATCCCCCTCTTCCATCCTATATATGGCACTTCGCCAGCATGCAAACACCCTAAGTGTATCGTGAGGACCTGAGAGGATTTCTGTGGTGCAGAGAGTGTAATCAGCCCTACTCTGATTCCAAGTAAACTTAATGCATGGAAGGAAGTGTCTCCTTAGTGCACACTGATTTCAGGCAGAGAAATAGCTTGTTGGGCAGTTCTCAGGCTGTGGGGAAAAAAAAAAGTAACCCCTGGGACTGGTCAGATAAACTTCCAGGAACCATTCTAGCCCCCAGTTCATTCAAAATATGGGCAACACAAAGGTGGCTTTATTATCTTTGCTCCCTTTTCCCTGTGGCTGACACCATCTATGCTGCACCTAAGATCCACTAGAAAGAATTGGAGCTGACATCAAAAAGTAAGCGCTCTACAATGCAGAAGAAAATAGTAAAGTATTTTGGCCTTCGACATACCGAAGGCTTAATAGTTCATTAATTTTCTTGTTAATGTTACAAGAAAAGAATTAAACATCATGGTGCTAATATGACAGTGACTGAAAACATCTGCAGTACATGGCTTTGACCCCAGGAAAAGATACATTAACCAAATTCATGATCTAGGAAAAAAGAACAGAGAATTAAATGTAATGGGATACTTGTTTTGAGTGCAAATATAATTGCTGGAAAGATTAATTATAGATTTTAAAAACAACTTCTGTACTCATTCCTTAAATCATTGTTTCATGTTTAATTATGATTTCCTCTCACCATAATAGGCATACGATGCCTAATTAAACAGGAATGGAAGGAGTCTTAATGTAATCTCGATGCTCTGAAATTGCTTTTCTTGTTGTGTTTGCAGCGGGAGTTGGTACCAGTTTTGAGGAAGATGTTATATACAGATCACTTAGATTTGTAAAGGCTCAGTAAAAAAGTATTTTTTTAAACATTAACTAGCTTAGATAACTAGGGTCTTTCCTGTGGTTTTTATCGAGGGAAAATTCCATCATATCCCAAAGTACAAGATCTGGCCCTAAGTTTCATTTCCAATAGAGGAAAAAAAAACCTTTAGTCACACTTTTTGACGAGTTGTTTTATATTTAAGGATGAAATGGCCCAGAATGAATTTATGTAGATGGGGAAATATTTGATAATACTTCTTTTATTTCCCCCACAAAAAGGAAGCATTGATTTGTTCTCCATACTCATGAAGTGTACCATGAAAAAAAAAATTCCAGGAAACCTATTCAGATCAAAACTTGGTTTACTATTTACGAATTAAATGAATACAGCCTGACTTAAACTAATTTGTGCTTAACCGAGTTAAGTACCCTTTATTGCAGAAGTTATTTTAGTGCAAGAAAACCTAATTCAGAATACCAAAACTGTTACTTCAGCTTATTTTTTCTGTTTGTTTCTTTAAGCCATTTGTAATATAAGATGTATTGTGTGACCTGTAAATAAAATACCATGGTAACTTCAAAATTTTTATCCTTGTTTCGCTCTTTGGACATGTGCTAACATCTCACAAAAGGGCTTCACATTTTACTTTGAGTTAGATTGAACTGTCATTATTTTTTTAACTTGAGTACTAGGTAACTTTCAGAAGATTAAAAGAGGTTAGTTAAAAGAGGTTAGAAAGGCCTTTTTATCGATCCACTCATTTTCAAAGAGAAATGACCACAAATTTGTGTATCCAACAAATTCTTAATTACTGATGAGTATTGTGGTATTAATTCTTCATTCCTATTGCGTTGCTGACTTGTGATTTGTGAAGAAACTGTAATAGTTTAAAATAGTCTTGGGTTGTTCATGTAAAACAGGTGAGATGGACACTTGGTGGAGTTAGACTCCAGGGTGGAGATGCTGTTGGTGCCACCACTGTAACCAGTAGTAAGGACTTACCGATAACTGGACCTTTTTTGGTAACGTGCTTTTTTTATACAATGAATGCAAGCAGTGGTAGGACACTTGAAAGTGTACCAGCATAGAAAGAGTAAATTGGTGATTGTTACCCATTTTTTTTTTTTTTTTTTTTTAAAGGTTTAAACCAGGAAAGCCACAGAGGTAGCAATGCGGCTCTAGGTCTTCCTGTGTTTCATTGTTTTACTTCTAAATAGATGTTAAGGCTGGGGTTTTTTGTTTGTTTTGGAGTTTTTTTTGTGGGGAGGGGGTTGGATTTAAAGAATATAATCCTTTTGAGCGGGATGATGAAGTATGCAAGTTGAAAAGACCCAGCTGGTTATTACAGAGGCAGTATCTAAGCTACAGCCTGGGGATACCTCTCACATTTCGGGAGAAGGAAGCCTTGGTACCAACTACAATGAAAAGCCAGATCTTATATCAAAGGTTTAGGCTGTGGTTGCTTAGTCAGCTGCTGAATGGAAATAGTGTCAACCCATATGGGAAAGAAGAAAGTGACACCTTATTTCAATAAAGAAAAGTGAGCACGTTACAAAGGCCAACTAGAGTAATGAATATGAAATTGGATCAGAGGCTAAAGCAGAAACAAGCAACTTCAAATTAGAGCTACAAGCTAAAGCATCTTATGTTTGAAGGACCAAAGGGAAGAAATGCATTGTTGCAGTTAATGCTTGTAAATAGTTGCATATGTTTGCAGACCTGGTTCATAAGCTGCTTTTCTTTCCATTATAAGGAACAGCATGTGCAGTTTTGCTTAGGTTGGTAACTGTTAGCAGACCCATCCCCAGAGTCAGGAGTCTTATTTTCACCAGAACTCCTGTGAAGTAGAGGAAAGTTGGAATTCAAACTTACTGGCAGCTACAAGAGATGTGCGGGAAGACGGCTTTCCACCCTGTGCAGCCAGGAAAGAGAACTGAGCCTCACTTTCCTCTCTCTCCTACCCACCTGCTAGCAAAGAGCAGCACAGAACAAGCATTAAAGTTTGTTCGGTTTTCATAATCACTCAAACCAGGCTGTTTTAATTGTCAAATTAGTGAACCTTGAACTTGTAAAATCACCTTGGTGAGGGCAGAGTGCCCTGCCCTTGCGTTCAGCAAGGCTAGGTATAGATGGCATTTGATACCAACTTTAGTTTGAGGGCAGGGAGAAGTATACTTGTGTTAATTCTGCCGTAGAGCAGTGCGGTCTCAAAGATCTGGCCCACAGAACTTCTCTCCAGCCTGCTGTATCACCGGTAGGTGTTGGACCAGATCTACATATTGCACGTGGCATGTGCCAGCCTGGTGCCACATACTGCACATGGGATACAAGCCTGACCCTTAACCCACACTCTATGTAACATGCAGGCCTAGTGCTGCTGTGCACAGAACAATGCAGAGCTGATTCAGCTCCAGGCACTGGATCCAGTGCACAGGGCTGCTGGGCTGCAGGCCTGATCTCCATGTCCAATCTCTGGATCAGCCTTGCACTAGGTCTCATATTAGCTAGGCTAGTTTGAATAGATGGGACCACTCAACTACTTCCAGGATGGGAGTGAGTTCAGGCATCTCCAAAAAGTGCTGCATTGTGTCATACAGACTCATACTCTGAATGTTTTATAATGCAAGCCCATTGCACTGTTCTTCACCATTTTTATCTCAAGGCATAACAGCATTTCCTGTTGATATGAAATACTCAAATAATTTGTCCCAAAATAGGCTGGATTCTCCATGAACAAGTACTCCGTGGGCATGGACAGAAGAAACAATTTATCCAGAGTTAAAGGTGGGGGGGGGAGGAGGGCAGGGGGACTTTCAATGTGTCATTTGATCTGTAGTAATCAGTTAGTGCATCCAGTTTATCCTGTAGTAAAAGCAACCTAAACTGGGAAAGTAGTGGTTTCATTCAGCAGTTAACTTCAAGTTTATCTTCCACTTGCTGCAGGTTAGAATCGGGCACGCACAACTGTTGCCGCAAATCAGCTGATAGGTCTTAAGTTCTTCCTGGACTTTTTTTTTACCTTGGTATCATATGTCCATGCGCAACTGGTGCCACCTTAGTTGGGGGGGCATGTGCCCCCTCAGCGACTAGGGGGGATCCCCCTGTGGCCAATCTCATGTTCCCACCTGCCTCCCTGCCTGTTACCGAAGTGGGGAAGCACATGCACCCCTTACATATTGCCACTGCATGTCTGTCTATATTTGAGCCTTAAGGGGCTCTATTCATGTACTGATCTTATTAGATTGAGTGAATCTCTTTGAAGTAGCACTTATAAAGCTTTTTTTTTTTTTAAAATATCAAAGCCTACAGAGTAGCAGACACTTTTAACAGGCAGTAAACTTTAAATGCAACTAACTTGGAAAAGCCATTTGGCCCTGCAAAGTAACCTTGAGATTTGAAAGTCAACAGTCAGCAGGTAACATCTTCAGTAAAGCATTTTGAATGGCAAATGCTGCCCTTGGTATAACTGAGTAGAATCTGGCCCAGCAGTTCCAGTTTAACAACTTTGGTGGCATCTGAGATTCTGTTGCTATGATGGGAGGAAACCTTTAGTCACTAGATAGAGCAGATACAGGAGTATGATCTTGTAGGAGAAGGTGCCATTTTCACATAGCTGCCTTTCAGAGTTTAATTGCTCTTCAGTTAATGGCAATTAGAGTTATGCAAAACATTTTCAATACCCTTCCTTCATGACAAGATTCCCTTCCTTTCAGCAATGATGTCAATTCTGTAACTTCTGCATTTTTGAAGGCTCTTGATAAAGATGCATATGACTTTCTCCTAAGTTAGCTGGAGAAATACAGGCTCGATCAGGGGCAACCCAGATGCAGCCCGCAGAGCCCATGGAGCTCCCCACAGGTCTGGAAAACTGGCAGTGTGTTGAACTGCTGCCACTTATCCTGCCGCCAATTTTCTGGACCTATGGGCCCAGATCTAAAGTAGTCACTGCCAAATTTCAGCCCAGTTGGCCAGATGACATAGGTCTGCACTCAAATTTTGAGTGGGATTCCACAGAGGACTACACTGGGTCATACTACTTAACATTTATTAATGATCTGGATGCCAAAATAGAGCTTCCTAGGCAAAATGAAGATGATTTGAAACTGGGAAGATCACAAACATTTTAAATTCAAAAGGCTCTTGTTAGATTGGAAAGCTGGGGCTAGAGACAACAGGATGAAGCAAAACACAGACAAATGCAAGGTATTATTGTCTAGGGAAGAATAACTACATGCACCATATAAAAACAAATAATTTGTGCAAGGTAGCATTGTTAAGAAGGATTAAAGGGTTTCGGTGGATCACAAACTCAACATGAATCAATAATGTGATGCAGTTGTAAAAAACGGCATCAATAGGAGTATTAGGTGTAAGACATGGGAAGCAAGAGCACCACTCGGCCTTAGCTGGGCCTCAGCTACAATGTGTGTGCAGTTCTGGGCTCCACATTTTAAGAAGGATGTAAAGAAAATAGAGAAGGTCTAGAGGTGGGTAAAAAATAAGCACTGGATAGGGTATGACTTTTATAAATTCACACAGAGGGTTAGATGACATGTCCCTTCAAACCCAGCTCTATGATTTCAGCATGTCCTAAAGCAGTGTTTCTCAACCTCTTAAGTAGCAAGTACCCCTTAACTTCTGAAAATGTTAATAAGTACCCCAACACTTAATTTTCCAGGGGATTTTAAATTTAAAGACTAATGTGTGCCAGCTATGAAACTCTATGTTGGAAGAAGGGCTGTGTATGTAAGGCTGTGATATGACAGATGTCTGATCTGGTGTGGATAGGGTTGCCACCTTTTATACCAGGGGTGCACAACTCAAGTATGTACCTGGACTAGAGGTGACGTAGGCCAAAACGAGGAGGGCTGAACCCAGTGTTGTGCAAAACACGGCCCACCAAATTATTACTAGGAAATTCAAAGCACTGCACAATATGCGGCACACCAAATGTTTTGCCATGGTTTTGAGAGGAAAACCGGGCAAGAGAGAGTGTTGCATCCCCCCTGCATGTGTCTTGTGCATGTACCACAGGTTGAGAAACTATGTTCTAAGGTCTCCCCCACTCACATGGATACAAAAATCCAAACCAATACATCACACCTCTGTCGATTGCTGGAAAGAGAGCAGCTATGTTCAAGAGGTTTCTCTACTCTCTTACCACAAAGGACTTTGCTGTCTTTCACCCACTTGCTCCAGGTCAACAGCAAATATGGTTATGAGACAGGACCCTCCAGTTCCTCTCCAGCTGATGGATTTCTTCAGTCCTTAGGAGGCAGCTATTTGTAGCCATTCCCAACCCCACAGCAACTTCAAAGGGCATTTTCAAAGACAGAACTTGTGTTTTGCCCTTTCACTGATGAAACTGTTGTGGACTGAAGGAAAGAAACCTGACATCTGCCATGCAGAGCTCAGCACTGTGGTGTGAGGTAGTCTACAGCATAAGTAGTTTCAGTCAGAGCTGCTGTTACTATCCCCTGCTAGGAAACCTATATGAATCATCACTCAGTTTACTGGTATTCATACCAGGAAGTTCAGAGCATCTCTATGGAGAAAAAACATTTTTTGATCTTCCATTCTTCCAAAGACCATACATTTCAACATTTTTTTTTTTTAATCAAAGAAGCTAGGACCATCTACCAGTTTGCTTTTTCACAGGGAATATTTCTAATTTAGAAATATTCTAAAGGGCTCTCTCTGCCCTTACCTTTCAACAGCAGGCCAAGCACTGTCTTCAGGAATCGTTCCAAAAAGAAAAGCCTCTGACCATCTTTTACATTTTGTTTCCTCTCCTCTATGTTGAAGCCACACTTTCCCTAGAATTCTTCCTCCCGAGAAAGAGAGAGAGTCTCACGTCTAGACCCAAAATCATAAAACCAAAAGGAATTTTAAATAATGTTCCTACAGCACCTAACTCTACAGATGCCGGCCTATCTTTGTGGGTCTATTGGCAGTGCCACTGATACCCCAAGATGCACAGGGGAAGTGTGGGGTACGAGAACTGCTAGCATTTTGTCATTCTCAATAATTCTGGAGGAACTGTTTCAAGAGTAAGTATATCAGCTGTACCTTCTTTCCTAAAAGGAATGTCTCTTGGAAAAGGAAACTACAGTATTTTCTCACATATAAAAGCACCTTGCCCCTAGCCAGCCCCCATGTTGGGGTGCATGTATTGAGCAGAGAAGCTGATTTTTTGCTGGGGATAGAAGTACTCTTCTTTCATTCCTGCTGAGGCAGCTCAGGAAGTCAGCTGATTTAATGGCTTGCTGTTCTTCACTCCGGAGGTGTTGGTGATCATTCTTCCTTTTTATTTGTCTTGATGTTCCACTAATCAGTCTAACCTTGCTGAGGGCAATATTGCTGTCTGCCAGCTGCTTCTGGTTTCTCTTCTTCTATTGCACAGCCTTGGAGACTCTAGCTCTTTTCAAAATCCTAGATCTATCCATGAAGATGATCGATAGATCTATACAGTCATCTTCAGGAGCCGCTAGGGGTTCCAGTTTGTTAAGAAGGAAAGGGAGGGTGGGTCAACTGAAGATTAGGCTCTGTCCCTCCTCTATGCAGCCATAACTCTGAAAAAAAAAAAAGATTTTTCTTCATTCTGCCTTTCAAAACCAAGGTGTGCATTATATTCAGGGCCATGTTATATGTGAGAACATATGGTAACTCAGAGAAATGGTCAAGAAGCTCGTTACAGCAACAAGAAACAAAACACCTTCCAGGGCCTTATGAGCAGTTCTTGGTGGCCTTGCCAAGCTGTTCCATGGCACTTCCTCCAATATTGTAAATATGAAGTAATGAGACAAGTATGATATCAAGCAGAAGGCACAGTAGATTTGCACCTTCTAAACTAAATCATGAGATACATGAGCTTTTTAAAGCAGCAGCTTGCCTTCATAGCATCTGATGAAGTATTGCAGAAAACAGAGCTTCAAAAATAGTTTCGAATTAGAACACAAAAAGCTCCATTCATTTTAGACATTCTGATTCCTGCAGTCCCTTCATAGCATAAGCTGCTGATTACAATAGCTTTAATCCTCTGATTTAGCTTAAACTGAAAATCTATCCTGCCTCCTGCCTCACCTCGGAGTAATGCAGCTAACTACCTCTCTCTGCTCAAGTATGACATCATCCTGGCAAGAAGGAATCAGAAGTCGGTATTGAAGCTGAAGTCCATTATAATTGTCTTAACCACTGAAGTTTGAATTCAATCAAACCTGAACACTAGATTGATTAGCAGTAGCTGAGTGCTCAATATACAGGCTTCAACCTAATGGCCAAGTGGGGTTTGCATTAAATCTTTTGTACACAATGCTAACCCTGATTTCTTTTTAAAGTGACTTTGGCGCTGCTGCAGATACATACCTGCAACTTCTAACTTTCTCTGAGAATCATCCAGACATCCATATGTCAAGGTTTATACTCTGGACCTTATATGGGCAGTATTACTAAGAAGGAGTAATCCAGAAACGTGGCTATTTCTCCAGAAAAATCCAAAGCTTTTATGTCATCCTGGCCCTTCAGTAGTGTTTGGAGAATGTAATTTTTGTGGTACTACGTTGGGAGTATTCTTCTATTTCTTAAGTCTTTACATTTACTCTGAATCTTTACAGTGATTTTCACTGTTTTTAATACGATAGTGTAGAAAAATATTTCTTAGAAGCATTTCCATCAGACTCCCTAGTACTTCTCCTTGATCCAGGCACAGAGTTTCATAGTAGGCAGGGACAGAAGGGATCTGAGCAGATCATCAAGTCTGACCCCCTGCCATGGGCAGGAAAGGATGCTGGGGTCAAACAACCCTGGCAAGGTGTCTATCTAGCCTCCTTCTGAAGACCCCCCAGGGTAGGAGTGAGCACCACTTCCCTTGGAAGTTGGTTCCAGATCCCACCTGCCCTGACAGTGAAGTAGCGCCTCCTGATGTCTAGCCTGAACCTACTCTCAGCCAGCTTATGGCCGTTATTCCTAGTTACTCTTTGTAGTCCTTGGGGGAACAGGGACTCTCCCATTCCCTGCTGGTCCCCCTCGGTAAATTTATAGACGGCCACCAGATCCCTTCTCAGCCTTCCCTTGTGGAGACTGAACAGATTCAGGTCCTGTAGCTTCTCCTTGTAGGGCCTGCCCTGCTGCCCCCTGACCATATGAGTAGCCCTCCTTTGGACCCTCTTGATGCTGGCCACGTCCCTCTTGAAGTGCGGTGCCCAGAACTGGACGCAGTACTCCAACTGCGGCCTGACCAGTGCCTCATAGGGGGGAAGGATCACCTTGGACCTGCTCGAGATGCATCTGTGGATGCATGACAAGGTACGGCTGGCCTTCCTGACCGCATCCTCACATTGGTGGCCCATGTTCATCTTGGCATCAATGATGACTCCAAGATCCTTTTCTGCCTCTGTACTGATGAGAAGGGAGGTCCCCAGCCTGCAGGTACGCTGCAGGTGCATCACCCTGCACTTGGTGTTGAATCCCATCCTATTCTCATCCACCCACCCCTCTAACCTGTCCAGATCTAGTTGTAGCCTGTCCCTCTTCTCGCGTGCTCACCTCTCCCCACATCTTAGTGTCATCTGTGAATTTGAACAAGGTGCTTTTCACCCCCCTGTCCAAGTCGCAGATGAAGATGTTGAACAGTGCGGGCCCAAGGACTGAGCCCTGGTGAACCCCACTGCAAAAATGACTCGTCCACCACCGCTCTCTGGGTACGGCCCTCCAGCCAATTTGTGACCCATCTGAGTAGGCATCAAGTGGTGGTGGCGAGTTTGTGCAATGGGATGTTAGTGTTATCTTCCAATGCCTTCCTAGCCCTTCACAGAGTAGATTATATCCCTCTGCCTTCAAAAGCAGGATTTGGGAGAAGAAAAAATCAGTATCAGCCATACACAAGCACTTAATACCTGGCAGTTTGCAGGGAAGCTATGTTATTGTTATCTGACATCAAATTACTGTTTATAGACTTGGAGATGAAACAGCAGAAGCAAGTATCCTGTAAAAACTGTTCAGGAGAATACTGTATGAAGAAAAGATCTGCAGTTTTCTTATGGACTCTTGAAATCAAAAGTTCCCAGTTCTAAGTGCCAGGTCTCCCTGACTTACTAATTCATTTTACTTTTAGCTGGAGGGATTGCTTACCACCTATATTCTTTATGAAGAAGAAAAGTGTCATTTCTTGTCATTGGGGTCTTAGTATCTTGAAAGTGCAAGTGATAAAGTGCAACTCAAAGTAAATTATTTCCCCAACCCCATAATCAGGGCATACTTTCCTCATGACATGGCACTTGAGCACCTCACAATCTTTAATATGTTTATTCTCACATCACCGATGTTAAACTACTGCTTTTAAATAATTAGTTCTGCTACTTGAACCTTTTAATTAAGATCCTAGGACTTAAATCCAAACCTAATGCAAAAAGATGCATTTGTCTTGCTTTGCAGTTAACTTTGCACTCTCAGGCCATGTCCAGATGAGCACAGATGTGCAGTATGTGCACCTCAGATCTGTCTGCAGTGCCACAAACTGCACATGCAGGCATTCCCCACACTGCTACCTTGCAGCACAGAGGTTTTTTTGACCCCAGTATCTCCCAGGGTCAAAGAAACCCAAGCCAAAAAAAAAGCGGAGCACGTGCTGGAGCCGAAACTGGAGCCTAGCTGGCCAAAGCCACACTCAGGCTGCTGGCGAGGCTCCCAGCTGCAGGAGTGCCACAGCTGCAGCGGCCCCAGGACCCCAGATAAGACTGCTGGGCCAGTACCGTTCCTGGCCCCAGCCTATTCTACCCCACCTAACCTGCCACGTGCCAGAGTGTGCGAGGTACAGGTGTTCCCTGGGGACAAGTAGCGTGGCACAAGATGTGTAATTCCTACTTGTCCCTGAGGAAACAAACATCTGTGCTTATCTGGCCGCAGCCTCAGTGTCAAGAAAATGCAAATTTCCACTGCTAAAAAACCTGTCACCATCCAGGAAGGCAAATTATGCAGAGTCTAATTCTACCTTGCACAGAATCAGTTGTCAAGATTGGACACGTGAAAGTACAGTCCTGTTAGAAGCTCTTACTATACAACAGCAAAAAGACAAAACGTTGAAGTATGGGCATTAATTCCTAGCGAGTTTCATGAAGAAAGCAATCTCTAGCTTCATCTACTATTTAATTGTTGGAATGCTGATACAGTAGATTACGCTGCTGTTAATTAGACGTCTAACTGAACTACTACCAACTCCATTACCACCATGTTTTAAATGAGGACCACGTAGTATGAAAAATTGCTGTTTTTTCAGTACTTGAAATGTGGCTATTTTGCCTAATACCCCGAATGCAGAAACAACATTTGGCAAGGTTTTTGACATGTAGAAGGAAGGGGAGATTTGCATCTTTTAGATGAAGCAAAGTCGATCTATATAGTTTTGTAATCCTTAAACTTGGTGTTTTCTGCTGCAGAAAATGTCTCTGAACCCTTCTTTCTTTTCTAACCCTATTTTTAGTATTTGCACCTCTTCTAGTGGGGCCAATACATATCAAACAGAACCCAAAAGGTCTTAGGGAAAAGTGTGAAAGAGCACTGGTATTATCCTTCCTTTTTAAAAAAACTTTGGTTCTCTGTTGCCTCAGACAACTGTTCTCAAAGGACCATTTGACTGGGATTTTTGCCTGGAGATTTATTTATTTATTTATTTTTATAAGGCCTGCTGCATGGGGGGAACTTCCTTTCCATAAGCAAGTACATGTTTTAAAGGTTAGTTAAGAATAACATGCTTTGGGGAACAGGGGCAAAGAACTTTTCTTTGCTCTGCTAACTGTACTAAGCAAGCGGCAGCAGTGAGACTCCTTTTGCTTCATACTGTTCAAAATACATTAAAAATGCAAACAACAGATAAAAACTAAAATTACAACAATATCAATAAGTGACCAGAAATCTGTTCTATGCATAGAAACTATCTATGAAGGGGCACTGGCTGTTACTTTTAAAAGTTAACATTTAGGTTGTAGGGGGATACAGTAGCAGCAAGAGAGAACCATATTTAACATGCTAAATTAAAAAAAAACAAATTACCTTTTACTTTCCAGTTGTGGATGGCACATTTCTGCTCTGAGATTGTGAAGCATGGCTTATGTTCCTGTTATCCTGTCCAGCAGGGAGATGTGTAGGATCATGGAGAAAACAACAGGAGAGGTAAGTAGTAAGGTCCCTTCTTATTTTTTTAAATGATGTGGTATACGTATAATGAAAACCATTTTTTGCATCAAAACCTCAACCCTGATCCAGCCTTTATCATAGGAGAAAAGGTGGAAATGAGTTTACTTCCTGAACTAGTTTTGTGAAGTGTGTATATGGGAGACTAGAAAGACTGCAGGAAATGGTGTTTCGCTCTTAGACAAAATTAATTCACTGCAAGTGGAGTTGTATAAAATGGAAGCAAAATAGTAAAGTTTTCTTGTGAGGTGAAAGAAAGAGGGATTATTAAGGTAAAGATATAATTGTATCTTTTTACTTCCTTATTTTGTTACAAGGGAATGGCCTTTCTCCACAAAGGATTTTTTTAGGTACACAGATCAATCTGTATACAAGGAAAGACTAACAATCACTTATCCCACCAAGCCATTTGTGTAAGGTGGATGGTAAATGGTACACAGATAGACTGGGGGAGATCCAGCCCTCAGGAAAGGGAGACCTGGATAATCATCCTACATTGTCAAGTACTGTTGAAAAGGGATAGATGGAACTGAATACAGAAAAGAAAAAGGGGAGAGGGAAGGATGGATAACTGGTATAACATTACTGCTCATGTTCAGATGTTGTTCTGATACTGATGAAATCACTGGAAAATGGCAATGTGCCATGCTTAGATAGGAGAAATCCAAATAAGTGTAAAGTAATTCTTGATGAGAGCCTTGACTGCCTTATCCTGTCCTTATTAGCTTTCTGATGTGCCAAGGGTAGATTTGACTGTGATCTGAAAAAATACAGCTTCTTAAAGATACCACAGGTATTTCTGTTCACTTTGATGGGGCTACTGATCAGCTTCAGCTGAAGCATGTGTGTTATTCACTTTAAAAAAAGGAAGAAGAAACTATAAATGTTCCTATTCTGCACTCTTCAGGACCCTGGAGATGTCAGAGTGCTATAGTGAGGGAGAGCGAGTTGTCTACAATGGGCGGAAAGGTATTTGCATTCTAAAAATACTGTATCAAGTTCTTTATATTAAGGGCTTAATTAATATTTTATACTTGCTGATTTTTTACCTTTAGTTCAGGTGCTTTTCTTGGGACCATCTGTTCAGGATATTAGAACAGAATGCTGAAGAGAAGAGTATGATGTACCCAATGGGCACTTGACTTCAGTGATCAGTAGAGACTGATACAAAGGAAAAGATGCACTAATCAGTTCTGTGACTGATGGTAGAAAAAAAAAGGGTTGGAACTTTTTTTTTTTAGTGTCCAACATTTGTGTCTCAGAAAATTATGTATGCAATATATGTGGGGAAAGTTTTATTTAAAAAAACCTCCAGGTACGATCAGCAGTAGAGAAAAGTAGACAGCTGATTTTTTTTTTTTTTTTTTTTAAGTTTAACAGCTATTTTGAAAAACTCTAAATATCCAACTGTTAGATTCTGAAGAAGTCAGAACCTTTTTTTGGTATTTTGCTCTTTGGACTGAAACTATTGGGTGAAATCACTGAAGCATGTTTCAGTTAACCCAAATCTACCTTTTTCTTCCTCCAATTTTTGACCAGCTCTGGAAATAATGACTGACCAAATTCCACCTCTACTTCTTTCATGAGTATGCTAGAAAGAGGCACAGTACCGTGCCCATTAGCCTTAGCTGCAGTCACTGTACTGAGGACAGAATAAGAAAGTTTGTAATTCATCAATAGCTGAAAAAAAAACTGCTGTATACAACTAGAAAGATTCCAGAGTTTGACCCTATAAAATTAATCGCTGAGGAAGGTAAAAATATTTAGAGAGGAAAAGGAATTCTCTCTTGTTGGATAAGTGAAGTCCTGCAGTGTTAAGTTGTAGTTATTAGGGGTGTGCGAGGCAGGTTGTATTTGATTCGGATTCAGCCTGATTCGGGGGACAGTGATTTGATTACTTGGTTTGGATCACTGTCCCAATTTGATTAGGCTGAATCCGAATCTAAAGATACAATTCTGATTCACAGAATCAGCGATTCGGCCATAGACACAGCTTTATATGCTTTTTCTACATAGCTCAAGGTACCAGGTGTGGCATGTGAATATGGCAATGATGGGGCAGATGGAGTGTCCCACAGGAGCAGGGGGGTGCACCCCGTGTGCTCAGTGGTGGACCTGGAAGTGGACTGGAAGTATTCCTGGTCCACTTCCAGGTCTGCTGCCTAGTGCACAGGGGACTCCCCCCGCGCTCCCCTGGCTTGGCAATCGACCACAGGGAGGCCCCAGGTGCCCCCCACCAGACCCAGGAGACACCAGACACCAAGGCCATATGCTTCTGGTCCACTTCTGGGTCCACCGCCAAACGTGCTGGGGACCCCCCATGCTCCCATGGGACGCTCCATCCACCCCACCATCTCAGTGTTCACGAGTCACCTGGTTCCGTGAGGTATGTAGAAAAAACATATAAAAGCTGTGTCTATGTCCAAATTATCAAATCTCTCTCAATCAAATTGGAAGCTTCTAATTCAATTTGGAGAGATTAATGGGTCCCCTGATTTGATTCAGACTCGGAGATTAGGCCGCTGAATCGGCCTGAATCTCCACCAAATCGAATCAGCGACCGAAGCTTTGCATAGCCCTAGTAGTTATGTATTTGATGCACAAACATTAAAAATAAAACAAAACGGCACCAACAGAAGGAAAGAAAATGTCAGCATTTGAAGCTCAAACTACAAGAGTTATTTAAAGCAGGGTTGTCCAACTGCTATGCGGCTGAAGACCCAAGACTGTGGGCCGCACCAGGGTAAGCCACAGCCACTCTGGGCTACATGCCATGAAGGCATTCCTCCCCCCCCCACCGTACCGCATGCCTTCATGGGTCTATGGTCCCCCAACATTATTGTACTGAGCACCTGAAGCCCCTACCCGTCAGCCAGCCCCTGGCTTCCATTCATTCCTCTGGGCTGTCCCATGCTGCACTGCCTGACCCCCTGTAGCAGGGGCTTGCAGCAAGTCTGAGGACAGAGGGGCAGCCAAGATATTTCAGTTGTTGTTGGAACCTGAGTGGTAAGGGGAACAACAGCTGGGCAGAGCCCAGGAGCCACAACTTAACCTCTATTTTAAAGCATCTGAACTCAGATGAATTCACTGTGGTGAAACCTAATCAGAGTTTTCAAAATCAGATTAATATCCATGTGATTATGGCCTTTCTTCTGCTGGGAAAAACTGAGGAATGAAAAGGATCGATGAACAGTTTACGTGCTCTAGTGGAACAAAGCAATTTAACAAGACAGCAACTTGTCAGAAAGAAAAAATATTAAGAATAAGATACTCAAGTCAACTTGCAGTCGTGTGTGTGTGTGGCTCTTATTTTAACAGAGCATTATTTGTTTGCGTGGTGCACATCTTCATGTCATGAGGTCACAGCTGTGGGATTTTACAGGATGAGAAAACAAGTTGAGAAGACAGCTGTTAGATTCCACATAATTTAGAGACATGTGAGGAGTCCCAATTATTTGAATTAGTCCTAATTAGTAAGCATGTTCTCTAATTAATTTTAAGCATATGCTTCAAACTGTACGGAAAAGACAAGTGATTTTTGTGTTTCTTGTCTCCTTACACTTTAAAAAGTCATTCAATGTGGGTAAAATCCCAGTTGGTGAGATTCTTAGGCTGATCACCCACAAAAAAGCAAGAAATGAAAAAATTAAGGTTCCTATAGCAACATTAACTGTAGTATAAATCCTACATATTTTATGAAACTTCTTTTCATGATCTAGCATGTTACAAAGTAAGAAAAATGTCCACAAAAGAAGGAAAAACCTTAATGATGCATTAACTCTCACATTTCATTTTTGTACTTTTCTTTTAAAAAACCCCCAATGTATTCAAAGTATGGTTAATGCTCAAACTATTGATGAACCAACACCTTCATACTCTGAAGAATTTAAGCCTGAAAGTGCTATTCTTTTGTAAACCTTGTGCTGTGGAGGTCCATGTGTTTCTTGCTATTTTTTCACATAATATTTGCTCGCTTTACAAAACAAAAATCAACCACTTAAAACCTCCAAGCCCTGCCAGGCTTTCAAACTCAACCTGTGATTTGAGTCAAACTGTATTTCTTCCTTCTTGTAGCCTGAAGCATAGCGGTAATACTTATATCTAGTGTTTGTTATGATCCATTAAAAAAAAAACTGCATTCTGTTTTCTGCTTGATTGAACATGATTTTTCCATAGACAAGACTAGCTAGTTGGCTACTACAGCTTTTTCCAGTTTTAAAAGCATTAGATATGAAGAGAAAAAATAACCACTGAAATTAGTGACTGGTTTATTCCATGTTAACTGCTTTTGAGATTCTTCCATTGGTAACAACTAAAACTTCCATGAATTAATGCCAAAGGCACTTCCACGAACAGAAAAAGTTTATGGCAACTTATTTCTTATCTCTTCAGAGTTGGGCTGAAATTTAAACTGTTGAAATGTCCTGCATGCAAAATAAACTAAGTTATTACGAGGTGCCATTATGTATTTTAAATAAGGAGTGAAATCTGTCAATGAGAGTTTTCCAATTGAATTCACCAAAGAAAGATTTTTCTCCCTTAGTGTTCATTTTAGTCAAGCCACAACAGCCTATATATCTGCCATGAAAGGAAATTAGGTGATTTTTGTGTTTGCGTTTCAAGATTTCTTTTTAACCATAAAAAGAACCTGTGTCATAAATATTCTAAAATATTGAGTAGTATAAACATGTGAGTGAAAGGTGCTAATTTTAGCAAAGAAAATGCAAAAGATTCTCAATGTTCTTAAATGATTATGCTGGCAAGGTGAGAAACTTGTATTGGCTTTTATATTGTAAAAGGTAACATTCGTTGGAGGGCCTCTGTAATTCTTTTCCAGCAAGCTGGCAGCCAGTAATTTGGAAATGACTCTAGGAATCCCTCTTATTGCGAAGGAAGAACCCTCTACTAGTCCGCTGACTGAACTGGGATTCAGTAACTTCTGGGCTGTATTCCCAGCTCTCACTTAATAGCAGTAAGTCAATGGAACTAATCACCTCATCTGTTTTTCTCCACTGCATCTTAAAAGTGATGACATAATAGTACTGACCCTCCTGAAAAAATTCTGTGTTATGTAATCAATGCATTAAAACATGCTGGGTATCATGGGTTTAAAAGGTGAAGTGGAGCTGCATATGAAAAAAAATTGTAGCACAAAAATTGACTTAGCTATGGGAGCTAAAAGACCTTTGAGCGCTCCAGAGCTCTAGGCTGAATGATGCAAAGTCCTAACAATGAATCTACAAGAATGCTTACCGATGATGTAAATGAACTGCCCGGTAATTGTCTGACTTGTGCTCGGTGGAAAAGTGACAGAATTTTCTCAGGCCGCTGGTCTAGTTAAATGGTCTTCAGAGAGTAGAAATTTACTGCTCCTGAAGAGTTTATTTTGTGCATGAAACAGTCCAGTCCAGTAGGTGAAGACTGCTTGGATTTCATCTTAGATTTTGAAGGTAAACCAAATTATTTTCTTCCCCAAGTTTAATAATTGAGCTTAACAGCTTGTCTTTATCAGAAGGAAAGGGAAGAGCTCATTGACTGTGAACAGATGTCTATGTCTTTCCTTATATAATGTTTTATGGAAGTTTGGGACTGGTCTGATCTCTACCTTGTCAATAGACTGAGTGCATCTACACATGTGCTTTACTGAGGAGTAAGTTAAATAGCTCCGCAGTAAAGTGTCACCATCTACACATGCAGCAGTATTAAAGCACAGTAAATTAATTAACTCCGCTGTAAGATAGTACTCTTGAGAACAGTACTCTTACGACAGAGTAGATAACTGCCATGAAGCGCACGTGTAGATGGTGACAGCGGCTGGCTGGGGCACAAGGCTGTTAAATTGAGGGGACTGCTTCCTGGCTAGCCATGCAGCTCCACAGGTTCTGCACCCTTGTGCCCCAGCTAACCCCTCTGCAGCCTGGCACCATCACCTGGGGCTGACTCCCTATGCCCCCTGCCAGCCCAGGCTGAAGGTGCTGCTGTCCTGTACACATATGCAGAAAGCAATTTTCTCTGGCACAAACTTCTCTGCAGTTTATCGCGTTACATTAATTGAACGCGTAGATGCACCCACTGAGAAGAAAGGAAATTTGCATGGAACAACTGCTAAGTGCTTCAACCTCTTTGCTGAGAGGACTATTCGAACTGCTGCATTCCAGAGCAGACATTTAAACAGTGAGAAGCCTTAAGATCTCAAAATGAGTAGGGTATGACTTACTGGCTGTTTTGTTTAGGCTTCACATAGCATTAATCTATGTTATGGCAGTTTTATTTTAGTGGTGTACCAACAGGGGGGCAGGCCAGAGAGGCCAGGGCACCTCCCACACTTTGAGTGGCGCACCCCCCCCCACCTGGTGGGTTGTAGCTTTCTTCGGCCGTTCTGGCTGCTGCCCCTTCCCCCATGGCTGATGTGCCATGCTGCTAATTTCCCTGCAGAAGTGCTGTGGGGCTGGAGGTGGGACCCTGCACCCTGCTCAGATCATCCCTGGCGTGGGGGTGGGGGTTTGCAAATGCAAGCATAGGCCTCTGGGTGCTGGAGACCCACAGTACACCACTGTTTTATTTTAGAGTCAACCCTCAACAACCACCTTGAAAGAGCCAGACACTACAGGGTGTTCTAATACAGTGAAACACACAGTTATATATCCAAGAACAATACATGTAGGGTCATACTTACAAGACATGTGTATGTAACATGGAATGGAGTGCAACTAAAAAGGATTTGGGAATAATGGTAAATAACTAATTGAACAAGGCCAGTCAGTGTGATGCTAGGGTTAGAGTGGCAGACATAACCTTAAATGTACAAGCAAAAGGCATATTAAGTAGCACTAGCAATGTAGTATTACCTTGGCATCACAGTTTTAGTGAGACTATTGTAATACCATATTAACCTGAAACACAGAAGTCTTTGAATTTAAGATGACCCCTTAATAATCAGGTTCTAGACATGAAAAATTCATATATTTGTTACAGTTTTCCATGTCTAGAATCCAAACATAGAAGGTTCATTTTAAATTCACTACCCACTAACCGCAACAGTGGGGCAAGCAGTGGCGGCCAAGGGGGTGGGCAGTCAAATAGTTTGAACCCTGCCCCTTGCCATCAGATGTAGAACTTCCTTGCGGACAAGCCATGTTTTCTGCAAGGAAGCCCTGAATGATTGCATGATCTCCTTTTATGCTGGAGAAAGCTTCTTCTCCCAGCATAAGTATAATGCTGTATATAGCCTAAACTTTCACTTTAATCAGCAGTTGACCACGTTTCCCATTTTAGTATAGATTTCTAAAAATCAGAAAGGTGCTTATCCAAAAGTTGAATCTTTTACTGTCACTGATCACAGGGTTTAATTCTCAGTGACTATGACCCATGATCTGCTGCCTTCTACCTCAAAAGCAGTTAAACTCTTGGAGGTCAGTGGCTGATGGTTTGTTTTACATTTTTTGTATGATGTTATCCCCACATCTTCTGTCCAGATGCTATAAGCAGAGGCTGAGTAGAAAAAGGTATGTGAACCTATAAGCCAAAAAGAAAGAAAGGATTAAAAATAAACAAACTGCACTAAATATCCTAATTTTGACTGCATCCCTTTTATCCTAAAAATGACCAAAGATCAGGGAAATTTTTGCATTAGGGTCTTGTCTTTGTGCCTAGTGCTTATCATCTTTTGACTATTTAATACATGTACAGTTTGTGCAGTAGAGTGAAGATTTTTGGTATCTTTAAAGAAAGCAGTAGTCACTGTGAATAGCTGTACATAGGTTACCTGTGATGACATGCCGAGAGGTCTGACATGTCCTAGCCTGGTCCTAGTAGAGAGAAGTATATACAGAAGAATATGAGAGAAACTAGCAGAAACAATTTTCTCCCCAAGTAGGGACAAGATTTAATAAAGGCAAGGCAATCTGTTCTATGAATCAGAGAAACCAGTAGTCAAGAAATTGAGAAGGAAAGACTGAAGTGCATTTGATTTTGCAGCAGCTGTAAAACTGGAAGGGAAAGCAGTGATAAGATTACAGTAGGAGCAGATGTAGCCAACAGCTCTCCCAGTGAAGCCCCCTTGTGGAGATGTAGCATATACTCGCAAAAGGAATTTTTCTGTTAGCCTAGCAATGACAAACACTCAACAAAGGCAGTCTACTATCAGTGCAGCTGCATCTATGCCAGAGGAGTGTTTGCATAATCGCAAGGTATTTTTCCCTCCACAATCGTAACAGAGCTATGTTGATAATGTTTGTAGTGCAGTCTGAATTTCCCCTTCACCTAGGAAAAAAGGGAACAGAGGCATAGGACAGTATTTTAATCACCGAGAGAAAAACTGAATGCGGGTGAGATAGACAGGAAGGAAAGTGGAACGATCACCTGTGAGAGAAGAGGTTGCAACTGGCCAGTTAGAAGGACTATCTTTTTGTGAAGTTTTAAGTTATCCAGAGCAAACCAAGTTACAGCCATCACCAACTGATGCTGAAGTGACATCTGAGTGTTTTCTAGGCATTCTGCCTTCCCTTTATCTTAATTGCAGAGCTGGAGGCTTTCGGAGGAGTTTCTGAGACCAGGGAGACAGGTACTCTGCATTCTCCCTGGTTGGGTCCCAGGAGTACAGCTCCTCTTCAATTAGCTAGCATTTATTAAGAGCAAAAGTAAGATGAAGGAGCTGGGCTTAATGAGCAGAGTTCTAGTCTTCTGTCATAGATGACCTTAAAAGCAGATCACTCATTTTTCTGTTCAACAGCTGTGCACCCCTAAATTTTGGAAACTATTACTATTTCACTTGCTAGGGCCACTGAGGATAGTTTTATTGGTGTGGTGATAAGCTGTAAGAAAGCCATTGGATAAAATAGTTACAAGAATGATTTTGCCTTCAGAAAAAACAGCCAAGCAGAACAGAAACCCTGTAAATAAAAAATGTGGTTTTTTTCCTGCAGATTTTCTACTCAAGTGGAAAATTTTGTATTAAAAAAATTGCTAAGGGTCTGCTATTGCAAATACACTGGCTTCAGTTTTGAAAGATACTTACCAGCCATTAACATTTTTAATGAGCTGGAGAGGTTCAGTTAGTTGTTATATCACACATCTAGCACAGAAGATTAATTAGAAAGAATCTACAGTCATTTCCCAAACTGTTGCCCATTATGCACATGCTGCTCTTCTGTTTCCAGATTTTACACGGAAGACAATTAATATATTACTTTCTATGTTTATAACGGAAATAGTTGGTACAGTGATACTGTGATCACAACATGAGAGTGTGATGGACTCTAAGTTTTATTGTAACAACTGTTTTAATGAGTTCCGGTTGTTAACAAGGCTGCATCCTTCCTAAAGCCGGTACACAGGGAAAGAATGGGTTAAAGAGACAGTGAGGCAAGGGATCGGTCTGTGTGGGAGGAAAGAAGGTGGACCAACAGAGCTGCTGACAAGTCAACAAAAGGTGGGAACTGCTCTCCTCCCACACAAAACACTGTGCCTAGACTCCTGGCAGCCCCGGGTGATCTTTTATCAGGCCACCCTTTGCCAGAGATAATGATGATAATAAAAAATGTACCATTTTCAGGCCCCCTTTTTGTCTGGGCCCTGGGCAGCTGCCCGGTTCGCCCATGCTCATGTCTGGCCCTGCCCACATACCCACCCAGGATGACAGGTCATGTTATGAGCATGATGATAAACAGGGCAAGGGGTACAAGCGGTCTCTGCTTCAGTAGCTTTTCGGGTTAGAGAGCTGATGGACTGGAAAGGGAACAACCGAGGAACTCCAGGGTGCTCAGGTCTGGATCGGTGACAGGACTGCTCAACCCTTTGGAGAGGGCTTTGGCTTGAGTGGCTTTTTCATCATTACATGCCTTTATTCTAGAGAAGCTGTTTGCTTTGGTGCTTGGAACTTTGGGTTGCATTCGGTTTCTCCGTAGGAAATAAAGTCCTTCTCAGGAGTGGAACTGGATGCTTGCTCCCTGAGTCAGAGCCATAGAAAACAGAAAGGGCAAGAGACCAAAAAGCCAGCATCTCAGAGTGGGAAGGAGTCACGTCTCCCACACTGCTCTACAAGCCCAAGCCTCAGCTGGCTTCAAGGGGCACTCTCTGAGAAAAGACATCCACAGTAAGCAGGTCTAAGGGGTGGGGGATGGGGGTGGGGAACTCAGTGATGCAGAGCAAATGGAAGAACCAAATTTTATCTTGTGACTTAGTATGAATGCTTTTGCAAACAGAAAGTTTTCAGGAACAAGGACCTTTTGGGTTAATACCCAAAAGTCACATTACAGGATCAAATAAGGGCATAAGCACATGAACTGGTATGCAGAACAGGTGTCCAGATGCATAATTTTAACCCATAATAAAAACAGCTAACCTGGGGTGGTTTAAGCACCTTTTTGGGATATAGCATGAATGCTGCAGAAATGGGTGTGAACTACCACACGTTAACTTTCATTTATGGTAAAGATATAGACAAGCTTAACAATTACACTGATATTGAATAACACCAGAATAAAACTGTTAGGAATGCAAGGTGCTCCAGAAGCACTACAAAATGTAGCAACCCTGTTGTAACTTTAATTTAAGTTTAATTTAGGATTAAAGGTACTGCAATGTTGTTCTCCTTTTCTTTTAACAGCTGATGCTTGGAACTGCCCTTTTGAGGCAGCTGGAAGTTAAGTTTGTCCAAAGCCACAGAACACAGAAGCATTTACCCTGCATCAACTGCTGTGGTAAGCCCTAGTTGCCTTTGCCTTGCAATAATTTGTTCATGGTCTTAAGAGGTCCAAATTTTAAAAATACTTAAGCATTTGATTGCTGTTGACCACTTACTTTTTCTTGTGTGTGCTATAGAATCATAGAAAGTCAAGGTTGGAAGGGACCTCAGGAGGTCATCTAGTCCAACCCCCTGCTCAAAGCATGACCATCCCCAACTAGATCACCAGCCAAAAACTGTGTCTAGCCGGATCTTGAAAACCTCCAAGGATGGAGCTTCCACCACCTCTGTTCCAGTATTTTACTACCCTCCTAGGGAGAAAATTCTTCCCCATAGCTAGCCTAAGCTTGCCTAGCTGCAACTTGAGACCATTGCTCCTTGTTCTGTCATCTGCCACCAAAAGCAGTCTAACTCCATCCTCTTTCAAGCCCCACTTCCGGTAGTTGAAGGCTGCTATTAAGTCCCCTCCTCTCTGGACTAAATAAACCCAGTTCCCTCAGTGTTTCCTCATATGTAACGTCTCCCAGCCCCCTCACCATTTTTGCTGCCCTCCACTGGACTCTCTTCAATTTGTCTGCATCCTTTCTGTAGTAGGGGCCCCAAAACTGAATACAGTTCTCCAGATGCGGCCTCACCGGTGCTGAATAGAAGGGAATAATTACTTTCCTTGACCTGATGGCAACACACCTACCAATGCAGCCCAGTATGTCATTAGCTTTCTTGGCAACAAGAGCACACTGTTGGCTCATATTTAGCTTATTGCCCACTGTAACCTCTAGGTCCTTTTCTGTAGAGCTGCTGCCACCCAGGCTGTACTAGTGTATGAGATTATTCTGTCCAAAGTGCTGGACTTTGCACTTGTCCTTGTTGAACCTCAGGAGATTCCTTTTGGCCCATTCCTCCAGTTTGTCTAGGTCCCTCTGAATCCCTACCCTCCAGCATATCTACTACTCCCTCCTATCTATGAACAGTGGTGGAGCATCTATTCACATCCCTGCACATATTAACTACCTGGAGTGTGTTAAATTATTTCTTCTTTCTTTGCTCCAGCACCATTTAAGTCTGTGTGTAGAGACATAGAAGTAGCTTGCATCAGTGTAAAAACATTTTGGCTCTTACACTTACTATCACTGTTAACAGTATGAGTATGTAGGTTAGAAGGAAACTGACCACCATTATACTCTTCCACATCTGCCTTGGGTAAGCCACATATTTGGAAGCCAGGAATTTAAATAACAGTTTTAAGGTAACAAACAAATAACTAATGCAAAAGGTTAAATAATGGCTTTACTATATAAACTTCCAGCAAGCTTTTTCCTGCAACATAGGCAAGTAAGTCTGCAAGACAGTTATTTAGTGAGAACAGCCCTTTTAACTATAGTAAAAGCCCTGCTATCTGGCATCTACTGGCCGGAATGCTCTATTAATTGGATTTTCAGGCTGTCCTGCTGGACACAGGCGGGGAGGGGTATAAACTCGCACGCAGCCGCCACCACCCACCGCCCTGCGCTGTTGCCACTCCGCATCCGGCCAAAACGTCCATCCTGTGCTGCTGCTCTGCCTCCTCCCACCCCCATTCTGCGTCCAACTGAAAACTGCCCACCTCAAGTAACCAGAATTTGTAGATACCTGGCCCCCTACAACCCCTCACTTGTACCGGATAACAGGGCTTTTACTTTATAACCATAATCGAGGATTCAGGTTGAAAAATGCAAGTCCTTTACCTATTCATGGCACTGCAGATGCAGAAGGAGCATTTCAGTCTTCTTCTTACCTGCCCAAAGCAATGATGCAACTCTGAGAACCAAACTATACAGGGCATTTTTGGTCACAGACGAGAAACATATCTTATCTATTATACAAGTATCATAATAACCTACACTAGGCGTTACATTAATAGACAAATACTCAATATTTCTTATTTCAGTTCAGTACAATGTCATTTTTCAAAGAATGCAGGCAGTGCTAGGCCAACCAAAGAATATCCTAATAAATGCAACTGGAACAAAATCCCTTATATGATAGCTATTTTCATCATACACAGAACAGTCCAACTCAAATTGTTTAAGTAAAAGTATTGAGACCCTGGTCTTTAATGTAATACATTAGTTTGTTTTTAAATAGGAGTTTTATTTAAGCAAAGCTTTATTTAAGCAAGAGAAGGTTGAAGTAAAGACTTTTTAACTATAGTATACAGATAGTCACTAATCTCCTAGCTGAATTGACACCAGAAAGATTAAACATCTTAGTTGTGTTGTGATTATACTTGGTTCCTCCCAATATAGTGGCAGCACTAACTGAAAAGTATGAATCTTTAAAACTAAACTAACACCCATATTTATTTAAAACAAAATATAGACCTTCAGGGGAAAATCTGTCATACTTTGACTCTCACAAAGAAATGATTAGTATTAGAGAGGACTGAAGACCAATGTGTAGATTTAGACAATTAAGCCATATTATTTTTAAAGTGCAAGGAAGCCTGTGTGTTAGACATTTCTATATGTAAATAATAAGCATAAAAATCTTGTGGAGTGTAGTATGCCATTACAGTGAGCTAATTTGTTTTTGTTTTTAACCAGAGAATGGGTCACACATTTCACTTGATGGTTTTAATTTTCAGGAAGCAATGATAGACTTAAAGCTGTCAACAGTAGCACAGTGCTTCACCAGATGTAACCAAGAACCAGCTGGCTTGGGATGTGGGAGGCCTGCAAAATTCCTCCATTTTTGGGCATCTCCTTAGCTCATGACCAGAATGTCCGTCTTACAAACATTAAGAACTCCTCCATGCCACTGCCACTGCCACCTCTTTAAATGTCACTTTCTATTTCCAGGCTGGCACTTTCAAACACACTCAGCATTAGCATAATCACACTCCAATAAAGACACCACCAAAACTACTATGACTGTAACAGAAGCAGAGATAGTAGGCTTGTTTATGAAAATCCTATCCTTAAACTATACCAGCAAAAGTTGGTATGCAGACACCTACATTTTGCAAACATAAGTTATTGATGAAAGCTATACAAATGAACAGTGAACTTCAATAATTCATTGCTACTCAGTTGTGTGATCAAGGGAGCATGGCTAGCAGTAGTATAAATAAGAGGGAGCAAGCAGATCACGAGTTCTGGGCACAGATTTGGAGTGGGTGCCCCACACTGCGACAGCCAATGGAGTCCCATGCTGAACTCCTGGATCTCAGGGCATGGGAGTAGCTACTTATTGCTGCCTCAGCCACCAGAGGCATGAATGTGTCACCTGGCTGGAACTTAATGCATGGAAAGAAAATTAGCCAGGGGCTAATTAAAATATAAACAATGGTGGAGACAATGAAGGGGCACAATTAAAAAGGCAGGTTTCTACTTAAAAGAAGATCATTCACACTTTTCTTGGAGAAACCACTCTCAAGTACCCTGGTCCAGAATCCAGGTTTTCACGCACAGACTCTTGCACCAGACAGGAACTTGAAAAGTCTTTAGAGCTTTTTCTACCAGCCATTCAATGCTTTAAACAGAAGAATTAAAGGACTGGCTCTGTGGTCTAATACTGTACCTAAGTCCAATCCATATTCCAGCTTATAGACTTTTCTTCCACATTCATATTTCCTGCATTTTTTGTCTTAGAACACAAACATCACTGGCATATATAGTTAACAAATGAACGGCAAGGCATTAACCTTACATAACAGATAATTCAGTTTTTCTGCAGACTACTGCTGAACTGATACTAAAAGTTAGTGTAGTTAATTAACATCCTAGTAATGGTAATGGCCCAGTGACTGGAGACTGAAGTGGTCTTTATGTTGGTCCTATACTTAAGAGTTTGAGAGAGACAATATACAAGCTTACACAAGAGCAGGCATTAATTTCCACCACAAATTCTTTATATTACAGTGGATCCAATTCTCCTTTTACTCCTTCTCCCACAGTATGAAGAAATTATCAAGTGGCCAAATGCTGGATCTGGGAGAAAACAAAATAAAATCCACAGAAATGGCATTTAAAGAAATATTTTAAATTCGGTTTCATTCATCTCTAGGCAGTTCTGTCTACTCTAATAACAATAAACTGAAGAAAAGCATGACTTTGAATCCAGACCAGTTGTTACCAATAATGTTTATTTGCTGGAAAGATTGTGGAAAAGTACAAATTATCTTTAAATAAAAGTGTCTGAATACAGATGCATAGCATAACTATCACACTTAAATTACACTTATAACATTTAAACAATTAATAGTCACATGTATAAACAAAAGAAACATGGCCAGAAAGCTTTTCAGACTCAGAGCCTTAATGATTGCTTCATTAGGATGAAATTGAAGGGGAGAAAAAAAAAAGAGTACCTGGAATATATTCTATAGAAGTGTGCTCAAAAACTGGAGTAACCAATTTAAAATATTCTTTCTTGCTTCCCCACATGGAATCCTTTTATTAAAAATGAAGAAAGAATCAGCTGGGTGCCACAAAATAGTAATCTATTCTGTTGCCCATGTGCTTTCTGTTTGCAAACTGTACCCAGTATCAACATCTTACCTATAATGGTTAAGTTGTAAAGCTCACTGTTTAACTCAGATGCACTGTAAATTTTGACTACTTGAAAATGCTCTAACTAGGTGTCAGGAGATAACTGTTTCAAAATAATCTCGAAATATGTACATAAAAGAAAAACCCAAGTTACTACACAAGAATTACTTTACTTAACACAGTGGAACTACGATAAGTTATACTAGCTGAGGATTTTTACTACTATTCCATCTAATAAGAGAACACCAATTCAGTTTAAACAAGGAGACATTGCAAAGCAAATCTTGAATTAGACTTGCTTCAGAGTCTAATCAAAAGAAAATACTTTTTCTTTTACACACACACACACACACACATACACACACACTCTCTAACAAACACCTAATTTTTGAAAGGTGGAATGAAGAAAATAAAGATTTTTCCAGAGTTATGGATACACAGAGCAGGGACACAAGCCTAATCCTTCAACTGAATCACTCTCCTTTTCCTCCTTAACTAAAGCTGAAATAGGAAGACAGAGACCAGAGGCAGCTACCAGACAGCAAAATTACCAAGAAAGGTTAACCTGATTAGTGAAACATCGATACCATTAAAACGGAGACATGACTGTTAAGACCTTTAGAGTGAAGAATAATGATCCACTGACTCAATGGAATCCCTCAGCTGTCTGAATAGTAATGCAACAGCTGCTGCACTGTGGAGCAAGAAACAAAGCAGGGAAACTGATTTTCTGACTAATACATGCACCCAATTCCAGGGGAGTGGGGGTGATGATTTTGGAGGAAAGGCGCATGTGTATGTGAGAAAATATGGTACACTAATGGGGTGTTGTCCTAACATTTTCAAGAACTGAATTAAGCGAAAAGATCACTGAAGAAAAGACTGATGGAATAGGTGGAATCATTTATCAATTCAACTTACCTCAAAATGTATGTAGCCCTCTGAGGAATGAATTTACTCCATATTCTCATTTTCTTCTTTTTATGAAGAGTCTACTCCTTAACACCATATAGATACGTTTTTTCTTTTTCTGCAGAGCTCATGAAGTTACGATGTATTTGTGCTTCCCCAACCTGTAGTTATACTAATCAAATGCTATTCCAAGAGCCATGCTGATATTATGTTTGGACATCATAAACAAATGAGAAAGTGATGTAGTATTCTAATTCCATTAGATGCATTTGCATTTAGGAGAAGGTGTTTGCATCGTAGACAGAAAAAAAAAATCAGTGGGAAAACAAGTATTTTCTAGCTTCTGGGACAGTATAGGAAAGAGGCAAAGCTTAAAATTGTGTGGGGGGGTGGGGTTTAAAGTATTTTACATTTAAAATCACAAACTAAGTATTCATGCATTTTAGTCACACCTATCCAGCAATGACATTAATTTTGATCAGTTTACTGAAACCATACATCCTTTTCCTTAGGATAAAAGGTTGAATATTAGCATTAGGTTTTTGGTAAGGTACAAGTAGTTCAGTGAAATATTACATCTACATTTAAAAACTCCTTGTTGATTGACTGAATTACTGGAGACTTTGGCAGTTTGATGTACTTTATCGCAAGTGCTGAAGTGTACAAGACCAATAGCTTAACAGATGGTACTGCTGAAGGCCTGCATTAGTCAAACAATGCTTCAAAATTGTTTCCTCAATTCTTTTTCTGGAACAAAATTTGTCTTCTGAAGTCTAAGACAAGTGGTTATGAGTTGTTCCAAGAGACGGCTGGCTCTTATCCTTGGGTCAATTGTAAAGCATCTTTTAACAGTGCAACTGCAGCTGATATTGGGCTACTGTAAAAGTAGTTCCACCTCTCACAGAATTTAAGTTATGAATCCTTTCCTTTCCAACCCAGTTTCTTCTCATGTTTGCAACTGGGAGCATTTTGTAGTTTTTTAAGACCATCAGACTGGACCCAAATCTCTTTCCCCAAGAGCACCAAACAGTTTGTAAAAAAAAAAAAAAATTACAATGAGTTACATAGGATATAGTAACAGAAAGATGACTCAATAAAAAGCACCCTATAGCTTTCTTGTCTGAATTTTACAGCACCTGTCAGGTAAAAAAAAGCGAAGCTTAATACTTCACACTTTTTCATAATGATGCATTTAACTGGTTTATTAACTGTATAAAACTTTCTACAAATTATTTTATATCATCTCAGTCTTGCTGGTATGCACTATGAATAAACATAAGTGCAGTCTGTAGAAATACATCACCAATAGCTGCCAGATAACAGAGAACCAATTTTGATTCTGGAATGAGGGTTTATATATTGATATCAAGCAGAAAGTACAGAATTCATTTTTCAAACATTTAAGGCCCTTTTAACATTCCTTGTTCAAACAAAACTCCCATTTACTTTGGGAACCACGACACAGTAAGAGATACCATATAGTGCCCTAAAGACATTCTTGGGTACAACTTTTCTTTTTGGTGAGGAAAGGGGAAGGAGGGAAATTCAGAGAACATACAACCCATAGAACTATCTAAGTATTTTTATGACATTTTCTCAAGCATTCAAGAAGCTTAATTTAATGTTTAGAACTGAAAATTCATCCAATACTTCCTTTTAGACATTTTACCATGAACCTGCTTTTATAAATCCAGCATCCAATTGCCAAGATCATCAAGCAAATATTGGTAAGTCTAACCATGCTCTGATACTTTCCAAGAATTATTAGGAGTAACAAGCCACATAAAGAATTTGTTCATACACAAACGGTGTAGGAACAAAACGAGTTACTATGAAGTAAACTGAAGTGTGAACCTACAGTGCATCAGCAACTTTATGGCAACTGCACCATACCTGCAATGTAAGTTAACACTCTAAATTACCTTGATATCTTGTTCATGGGCCTATACTCAAAGTTACCCGATTTATTGTGGAATGAAGAGTATCTACCCAGGGAGTTTATTGAGAATAACTTCATCTGAAGACAAACCCTAAAAAAGTAATGCAACTCAAAAGATATTACTAACCAGGATACAAGAAAGAAGAAAAAAAAAAAAGGAGAAAAAAGATCCTCTAGGAAGAGGTACTAATCCAGGATAAAGCAGCTAGTTTTGGGGACAAAGACAGATCTCAGCTCCAAGATAAAAAATTAAGAACAGTGTTATAGATACTAAATTTAGTTACTGAATCATACAAAATGATTCTGACTCAGAGCTACACTGTTCCAAATATTAGAGCAAGGCATTTTTGCATTCATTCATTATCTGCTACGATCCACTGTTTTCAAATTATTTTCAAAGATGAATCCTTTAATATACAAAAAAGAAAAAAAAAAATCAGTGATTACAGGAGTATGTTTTAGTCAAGAGCTGGTTCAACAAATTAAACCTTCCAAAGACAATACATTTGTTTCCTGAGATGGCTGAAATAGTGATGTTTCACTTGTTTTACACTAGAATTAACAAAAATTGCACACAAAATCAAAGTTTAACCACAGCATACAAGCATTATATTTACAGATTTCACTAGTACTATTTCTACTCAAGGGTACACCTTAACAAAGGTCCTAAAATAATCTTTATACATTACAAAACAAGGATTTACAAAATTTTATTGTATTTCCACTTCATTCTAAAAATGTTGAAACATAAAAAAATACCATTTCCTAAAGAAGGTAACAATAAAAGTTAGGCTAACAATCTGGCATGGAAGAAGTCAATATATGGAAACCTGTTTTAAGAGTCACAAATCAGTCGCTGGTGATTTAAAGAACACTTTGTTCTTCAAAGCTGGTAGGCACTTCCACATAGCCAGAAACATAAATGATCCTACCACTCCTTTTTCCTCCCCATACATAAAAATATCCAATGTAGTACAAAAAACGTTGGATAAGAGGGTGGAGATTTGATCAAATAAAAGCGTTAACTAAGAGCTTGATTACTGTTCATCTTGTGTTAAGTGTAAAGATTTTGTTCCAAAGTTTTCCTGACAGATGGAGTTTATCTGGCTTTTAGAAATGTTAACTGAAATACCTCCCTTTTTTACCAGTATATGTTGTTTGCTCACTGCTGTATTGTTGGTTTATGTCTGTAACAGAAACTGGCTCTAGGCCAGCCCATGGGTCCTCAAGCATTGAAGGTCTGTAATAGTTTTCCACATCATTAGACACTCTTTTCTCTCTGCCATGCGCTGTACCAAATGGAGTAGATGTCCTGGGTGATCCCTTTGGAAGAAAACCATCAGGTAAAGAAACATTTAATAGACTAATTAAAACTAAAGAAGCTTTCCTCTAATGTAGCAGGCCTTTCAAGTTCCAGCTGCTAATGATAATTACCACTGCCTGAGAACTTTTTTTTAAATCACAACTTTAAGTGCCATTTTCTCCTTCTGAACAATGTAGTAGTATACAAAAGTAAACTTGTTTCAAAATTGATACTAGTACATAATCATGACAGAAAATGATCATCACTATTTTAATAACATGTCCAGTCCTAAAATACGTCTAACTTAAAAGCTGAGCAATAAAAAGTAAGGAAGAGTTAAGTTTGGGAAGAGTCAGAGCTCTCTACAAGTAGCAAGATCTAGACCAGGGCGGGCAAAACGTGGTCCGCAGGCCAGATGCGGCCCACCAGGCCATTCTATCCGGCCTGCAGACCCCTAAAAATTTTAGAAAATTAATATCTAACTGCCCCTGGCTGCCTGTCATGTTGCCCTCAATGGCTTGCGAAAACTCAGTAAGTGGCCTTCTGCCCGAAGTAATTACCCGCCCCGATCTAGACACTATGAGAGCTGAGTATACATATTGAACTGTACGAAGCCAACTGGCTCAGGTTTCCCAAAGAACGTGGTATTTTAGCTAAGCTAGTTTTTATTCTAAGTTCAACATAAAAGATGCCCTGCTTTGAGCAGTTAAATTTAGGTAGCATTATTACATACATGAAAAAATTAAATTCAGCACATCTATTTAAAAGAAAAGGTTCTATCTGCTGGAACTTAATTTTTGGTTTTTGCAAAAGCACAGAAAACTAAGAGGAACTTATTTTACCAGCTAATTTTACAAAAGGGAGGCTTCCCCCTTCCCATAAGTTTACTTTATGTACTTGTTCTTTTCATCTGGTAAGGCCCTTTCCCTTTGCTTTTCACATTTTAAGAGATGAAATTTTAGAACAAATTCTGTAAGGGGATCTTATAGGTAGGTTCAGTATCTGACATTATACTCTTCAACCCTCCCCCCCCGCCCCACACACACACTTCAAATGGGCCAGATTTAAAGTTGCATTCCTTGAAACCATTTATATCAAGGTTCTCTTCTGTACTTGTTTTCAAGAGCAAGTGTGATAAGGAAATGCCAAGTTTGAGAAGCTTTATCCAAGTACAGTTTTGCTGCCAGTACTAATCAGTAGTCATTATAGTAAAAGCCCTGTTTTCCAGCATGAGTGGGAAATGGGGGGTGTTGGTAATCTAAAAATGCTGTTCACCCAAGGCACAGGGGTTTCTGGCAAGACATGAGGTAGGCGGCAGTGGCCGCACGTGAGCCCCCCGTCTGGCCAGCCAGAAATCCCAGTTAATAGAAATGCCAGTTAGTAAAATGCCAGATAACAGGGCTTTTACTGTATTCTTTCCTGGTGACATTTAAATGGTTTTCAGCTATGCTCACTCTAAAATCACATCATTAATTTTAACCCCCTTCTCTCAGTGTACCTCTTGTGCAGTTCTTATTGCAGTCCCATACCACATTCCCCCACAGAACTGTTCCAAAACCTTTCCCAATCTCTTCTTGAATGCCCTAATATTTTCAGAAATCATAGAAGATGGCTGCCCATCAGTCATGGGAGTTACTCTTCAGGAAAGCTAAACATCACTCTATTGGGGGGTCTGTGAATGCCATTCCTTCAGCCCACCTAGAAGGATAGATTACTACAAAGAAACAGGCAACCTTTTTGTCCAAAGGACAAGGTCTCATCCACTACATTTCAGTTTTCAATTTAACTGCAGATTTAATTAAAACAGTGCAACAGTTTACCACAGGATAGATTTACTTTTGCATGTGTAATGTGCTTGAAATACTGAATGACCAGGGGAATGGGCTTCCCTGTAGCAGTTAGGCAGCAAGTAAGGACAAGAGGTATAAAAAATCTAGTTACTAGCCATCTGTTTCTTTAGCCTTTTGGATCAGACAAGGCGTACAGATTCCTAGTCTCTAAACCAGGTGTCAGAGAGCCGACCCACAGAGCTGTGTCACCGGGCTTGTGAGGCGCTCTCCATGGGGCTGGAAATTCGGTTGTGGGATGAGCTGTGGCCATTAACAGTGCTGCTGCTTGTTCTGCTGACATATTTCCAGGCCTATGGGAGCCCTGCAAACTGAATTTGGAACGTGAAGCTATCATCTGGTCTGTGGGCCTGGAAATTTGTCCCTGGGCCTCAGGGGTAGCGCTGCAGGTCAGATGACAAAGCTCCATTCTCTAGATCCAATCTGTGGTCTCTGCCCACAAGATTCATCTGACCTATAAACCAGACTATTTTGACACCCCTGCTTTAAACAAAATCATGGTATGGAAACTAAATCTATCAATATTAGACAGCAACATATGACTCCTAAGTAAGGCCAAAGACGACTCTGATTAAGTGAAGGTCTCTATACCCAGGCACTGGAAAAAAAAAAGAAGGAACTGAGGATGTTGGGGATTTTCCAGCCTTGAAAGCCTAAGATCTTTGATGCTCAAAGCAGTGGTTGCATGGTTCACAACAGATGCTATTTTTGTAAATAACTTCTGAAGTTTAGTAACTCTGGGGACACAGCCTGCAAGTAAGAATAGGGAAAGCCTACCTAACAGACCACCTGGTCTTTTTAACCATTCTTTAATCTATTTGTGACAACACAGAGTACAATATGGTTAATATTAGGATCACGCAAGCAGAAGAATAATATGTATAGAGAAGTAAAAGCAGTGGCAGGTTTTCTGATCAGCATGCCAAGTTATAAAAAGCAGGAGGAGGAAAAAGGAGAACAACATAAAACAAGAAAAACTTCAAAATATACTTGATTGCTTTCTATGACAGTGGGTTTATTAGTCAAGCCAAACAAAATTGTAAAAACAAGTATTATGGGACATTCATTTCATCATTAATTATTAAAGACCAAAGTTGTGTAAAATATATCCTAGAGTTAAGATTTTATCAGAAGCCAAGATTATCCAAGTGTTGTAACCTACAGGCTATGGCTCCGCTTTCAAACACTGTCTAGGAAAATTTGATGCCCTTGATACAGTCTGCCTAATTCCAGCACTCTGGGAAAAATTTACAAAACAATACTCAATTAAAACTGGCACATATGGATTTGTAGTACTTGTTTGATGAAGGGGAGATAATTTAATACAGGAATGCCTTGGCAAAATTCAAGTCCCACTAGAGTACACTCCAATGCAACGTACACAATAATAGCTATCTTCGCATGTTTGAAATCTAGGAAGCTTATATAGCCAGGCAATACAAATCCTGTCAGTTTTCAGGGAGAGGTAGAAATTAAATCAAGCATGTAGTATTTCATGTTGTGAAATCTAAGAATACTAGCCGTTAAGAATATTACTGAACACAAATATGTGCCAATTTTTTTTAATCACTAAACCTCTGTGGGGAAAAAGGAAACAAATTCCACACTATCCTTTGAGGGCAACACTAAATAATGTCATTTTTTTTTTTAAACAGAAAAATAGTGATCTTACTCTTGTATCGGTTCTTCTTTGGGAAGGAAAAAGGTAAGATTCTGTCTACATGAGGAAAAATAATCTCTTGTTGCATTTTGATAAAGCAGGGATGAATGTAATTATTCCTTGAAAGATGGCAGTCACTCCACTCTTTAATTTCCTTTTTGTATTACAGTTCTAACTTTTAAATTTTAGACAGCATGAAAGATACCATTTTACTAGATCTTATATTTCCTATAACAGTATTGAACAAATTCACCCTTATTCCCACTACTAGAGTTTACTCTGCTAATAGCAACAAGACATTTTCCTAATGTAGATGGAGGTCTCTATTTTTAAAAAACTTATTTGTATTGAATCTTTTCAACATAATCATCAAGTAAGTGCATAAAGAGTCCATACTGAAAGTAAAAGTACATACAGTGCACAAGTAAAAATATCAGTGCAGAGAAAGTCCTGGTAACAGCAGACAAGGACAGGTGTTTTCAGTGACTGCTTTGGAAAAGTAAGTAAAACAACTTGAACTAAAGCGCTCAGTATAGTTGTGTTTTCTTCTATGTTTATTTTAGCAAAGACCACAGTCAGAGAGGGTGCAAAATCTACTGCGGCCTTCGTTAGTATTTGAGTACTGTACTAGCAGATACCACGCAAAAAAAAGCACAAGAAGTACTTTTAAAAGAACTGCCTTTCCAGTAGTATTGGCACTTTTATACATGCTCTGACCGTAGGAGTATGGCAGCACTTTAATTAGAGCAGGTCTGAGAGCCTCTCCAATTCAAGCGCCATGTATCTCAGGTATCAGCATCTCTATGCTTAAACATGACGATAGGGCCCTTGAACTAAAGCTCATTGAATGAGCTTTTAAAGCTCATTCAATGAGCTTTAGTTCAAGCTCTCCCACTGCCAATTTTTAAGCATGGGGACCCTGATACATGAGATGCAGGAGGCTGCTGGAATACAGCAACTACCACGTTCCAGCAGACTCAATTAACTGAGTCTGCTCTGATCAGCTGGAATTCCAGCGCATCGGGGCAGCCTTGCTGCTTGTGTATAGACACCCTCCGTTTTCCACAGGACAGATTGTAGGGCTCCCAAATTTGAAGGTGACAGCAGGAGCTTCAAAATGTTAATATTTGTCTTTATCAGCAATGGGCTGTTTGAGGAATAGGGAATCATCATTCTCTCCAACAGAAACTCAAAACTTTGGAGTGGAGAATGAAAGGAGCCCACAAAGTGCTATTCCAAGATTTATGTTGGGATTCTCTGCTACTGGTTACATATATTTATATTTGGCTGTATCAAAAAGGCTCCAAGCTGAAGTTATAAGGAAAACTCTTCCTTAACACATGGGTCTAATCTATGACACAAAGATGTAAGGATAGTCACAATTCAATTTCTCTCCCACTACCAGTGCTGCTCAACAGTTAAAATAACTATTAAATAACAATTTAATATTCTGGACTCATTTAAGCGATGACTGGATGCCTATCTTGCTGGGATCCTTTGACCCTAGCTAACTTCCTACCCTTGGGGTAGGAGGCTGAACTTGATGATCTTCAAGGTTCCTTCCAGCCCTAATGTTTATGAAATCTATGAAATTACAATATGTCACCATGACTATTAAAGGCCTCCAATTCACTTCCTTCCAAATACCCACTCCCTCCTTCTCCTCAAAAAGGATGCAATTACCTTCCTTTAAAGAAAATCCAGTTAACCCAATGTCCTGGACACATGAATAGGTTAGTTAACCTATGGACAAGTCAAGCCGTTCCATTTTAAGAATGGTGAGAACATGCAATGTAATCCTGCCTCAAGCATGAACAAATAAATCCAAGCTAGTTTCTCATGCTTTCAAATACCTGCTTTTTAGTGCAGAACATACTCAAATTGACTACAGCTTTGTCTCAAGCTTTATCCCAGCATGCTTATGCTCACAGCTTAAGGTAGCAATTGTCATCCAGGGTACCAGGGCACCCTTGGGTTACACCAGATCCTTTGAAGGATGCCCAAAGGTGTAAGGAGATAAGATAAGCAGATAAACTAAGTAGATAAATACAGTGTCAGGCCTGTCCCTGCCCAAATGATGTCCTACCCCGCTCTGCAAGTAGGTAAGCACTATAACACATAAATTAGTTTTTGAAATTGGGTGCCACTCAATTTACAAAAGTTAGAAAGGTGCCTCAAGTCCAAAAAGGTTAAGAATGACTGGCTTAAGGCATATTCCCTTACCCACCCTCAGGTCTCTGCTCCTGCACAGCTCTTGGATCCTGACAGAGGAAGGAAAAAAACCTGTTTCTACACTCTGATGTAATGCCAGTAGATCCAAAATGCTTGCCTCAGTTTTGTCACTCAAACCTTTCTTCCTTCCTCCCAGTTAAAGATCATGCCTGTAAAGCTAGTCCTGTTCTCAGTTCAACATATCCTCAATTCAGTATATCCTGTGTAGGGATGATCATATGACTAATTCCATCTAATGGGACAACACAGAAATAGTGACTTAAACATTATCTTAACCTGTTTTGCTACAGACCCTTTCCAGGAGTCTTTCAAGAGCCTGTTTCTCTCTACCTTCACATGGAGCAAAGTAACTGTAATGGCTACAGCCCAATTGTAGAATGATCGCTAAGTGGTGTCGATTGAAGGCCATGTTTTATGCCCTACGCTCCAACTTAAAACTGCAGCATGTGGTATGTTATATTTGAAGACCTCTCAGTTGATGACACCACACAAATGTTTTCCCCATGGGTGGCAGATCCTAGCTTCCTCAACTTTTAATTACGAGAGAAGTTCTGGCTTGGCAGTAGTTTCAGCCCACATCCTCCAGATAGCCTCAAGACAGCTTTGTTGCTATAAGATTGGATTCACCTCAACTAAACCTAGTGGAAGGACAGAAGAGGGGGGGCTCATCTATTGGAGGGCTCGCAGGGAAGCCTCAGCAAATCACTTACAGGTAATCCAAAGAGCAAACACTACCACCATGTGGAAGCTCCCAGCCAGAAGCTCCTGTTTCCCAGGGCAGGGAGGGGTGTGTGTGATGAGCATATTTTTAGATCTTTATCAATGACAAATCAGTTCCAGATTCAACTGAGCAAGCTGAATAGTCAAGTTCCATAATTTGACTGAGCCTGTGTGGATCTACCACTGGGCAAGTATCCTCCCTCCCAGACCTATCAGTCTGGGGCTTTGTATATTTCCCCCAAAATGGCAGGCATCTGATGTGCAAGCCCCAGTCTCAGAGGCCTTGGATGCCCTCCCCCGACCTTGCTTGGTTCCTGTAACATTTGATGCACCTCAACTAAACCTAGTGGAAAAAGAAGAGAGATGGGGAAGGGCAGAGAAGAGGGATGGCTTGCAGGGGAGCAAAAGCAAATCAACTAAGAGTAACTCAAACAGCAAAGGCACTTCCCACAGTTGTGGGAAGGGGGCTTTTCCCTCCTCTGCAGGGCCCCCATGAGACCCGTTTCCCAGGACAAGGAGGAAGGAGGGGAATCTGTGCCGCTGCTTTCTTACAGAGCATCTAGATAAAGCATCAGACATGCAGTTCCTCTCCAATCTTAAACTGAGAGGAAAAGGAAAAGAAAGACATGCAGGCCCTGAGTCTCTCTTGATCTGAGCTGAAAGAGCTGGGCCCCTGGGCCTGGGGCTGCCTCTCGAAGACCTGCTCGGTCCGGGGATGCATCAGAGGGAGGATCTGGGAGGGAGGACATGGGACGCAGGTGGGGCAGGGGTGGGAAGAGCTGCGCAGGCCAGTTTTGAAACGTGACTCTTGGGCTTTGCTCAACTGAATTTGGAGCCAACCTGTGCTTGGCAAACAGGAACAAGAAAGCAACAAAAATAATAAAGATGAAAAAGGAAGCGGGGGGGGG
>NW_017728886.1:90025659-90026918 GCF_001723895.1 Crocodylus porosus
CCTTCTGCAAGACTCCTCTCCCCCGCCCCCCAGGCGCGGGGGGTGAGATGGGTTCAGTCCCCGTCCCCCCAGCCCCTCCGCCATACCTGGTAGGGATGCCGCTGGTAGCCCCCCGGGGACTGCTTGTACTGGTGCTGCTGCGGGGAGCCGCCGCCGCCGTAGGGAGCGGCGTAACGGGGGCTGGCGCTGTGCGGGCGGCGCGGCGAGGGGCCGCCGGGCGAGGGGCTGCTGAAGCGGGCGTGGGGAGAGTAGGGCCGGGGCCGCGGCCCGTAGGGCGGGGTGTGGTGCGGGCTGCCGTAGCTGCGCGGGGAGGGCGGCACGGGCCCTCCAGCGCCAGGCGGCGGGCTCCGAAATCCGCCGCCGGTCCAGGACCCCCCGGCGGAGGCGTAGGGCGGCGTGGGGGGACGGAAGCCCTGGCGGAACATGGCCGCGGCGTCCAACTGCGCCACAGGCCTCCCGCCGGCTGCGAGCGCAGGTGCGCCGCTCGCGGGTCCTCCAGCGCCCCGCGCCGCGCCCGGGACGTTCCGGATCCCAAGGTTCCGGGTCGGGGGGGAGGAGAAACAAGGAACACCCGCGCGGGAGTGGAGAGGGGTACTGCGCATACGTGGCTGGAGCAGCCGCGCCCCCCGGCTCCGCCGCTATGACGCAGTCAGTGTTGCAGGGTGTGGTGGTGACTGTGTTGTGTGGGTGTGTTCACCTCCAGTGTCGGCGGTTCGCATGAGTGTTGGCGTTGTCCTTCAGTCTACGCCTCTGGAATGGGAAAAACAGCTCTTTCTTTTATCTATATATTTATATACTGGCCAGGATCATCTATCTATCTATTTCGGCCAGGCTCCTCTGTATAAATCTATCTATAAATCTATGTATCTAGACAGATCTAGATAGATAGATATCCTAGCCAGGATCTTCTATATATATGTGTGTGTGTGTGTGTATATCCTGGCCAAAATCCTCTATATAAACATCAATTTATGTTTATATAGAGAGAAAAGAAAGAGCTTAGGTTTTCACATTCCCAAGCGCAACTATTATGAGAGGTGGCAACACGCTGGCATGGTGTGCGGTCAATCCTAGTCAAAGCATTCAAAACGTATGAGCATTTCTGAGGCAACTCATTGATGCTGCACGTGCAAAACTCAAGTCGTTCTTGGGGAATTGTGACAGACTTTTGGGCTTCTTGTCAGCACTTCCTTAGGACTGCTTGCCACAAAATAAAGAAAGGCTTCACTTTGGATGACCTAGTCCTCACACAATCACTG
>NW_017728886.1:90027345-90031972 GCF_001723895.1 Crocodylus porosus
TTTTCACCAAATATGATAATGTTGAGCTTCTAATACCATAGTTTCATATTTAAGACCAGGCAGTGCTGTGCGGTAGCTGCCCTGCAGTGGTGGAAGCTGGGGCACAGTTCAGAGTCCTTGCTCTTCAGTCATGCAAGCAGGGAGGGATGGAAGAACAGGGCTGAATTAATGCGTAGGCAAACTAGGCACATGTCTAGGGCCCTAAGTGAAGAAGAGGCCCAGTTTTGGTTATTTTACATATAATTATTGAGTGAAAAAAGTAATAGAAAAATTTCATCTTCAGCTGGGGGTCCATGAGTTTGTTTGCCTAGGGCCCACTAAAGGGTTAATCTGGCCCTGGAGAAGAGGCTGCTCAAAGCAAGGACATTGAAGCCCACCCAGGTTGAAAAGCAGCCTGAGCTATGGCTCAGGCAGGGATTGGTGTGCCCTGATCGCCTTTCAAGGGCGCTGAGGATTGCCATGCAATTTTAGCCCTGCCAGCTGAGACTAAAGCCCAGGGGTTCCTGGCTAGAGGCTCTTGGACCCCTGCTGAGGATCAGGCCATTTGCCACATTTGGGATCAGGAAATAATTTTACCCTGTGGTCAGATTGGTGTGGATGGTGGGAGGTTTGACTTGTTCTTGAATCACTGGAGCGTATTTTAGCAACCCTTGTCAGTGGCAATGGATAGTGGGTGCACAGGGGCACACATGCACCCCCTGAGAGCACCGGTGCACCCCCTGTCAGGCCGTGCTCCCCACTCAGGCAACAGGCAAGGGGTCAGGCAGGAGCACTGCCCCTGCTAGGAACGCTGGCCAGGGAGTGCAAGCGCTGGATGTAGTGGTGTGGCCAGTCGTTGAGATTGGCTGTGAGGGGGGACCCCTGCCTCCCGGTCAGTGCAATCGACTGGACACTGACTAGTTGCTGGGGGGGCACGTGCCCCCCCTGACTAAGGCAACTCCAGTCGCCCCTGACCCTTGTCATGCTGGGACACTGACTGCCCTTGTCCCCACTGCTTTCCCTGTGGCAGATGAGGATGCTTTTGATGTCTGGGTAATACGTCTCGTAGCTGTGCCACAACGTTGATCGCACAGTTTTAGGTATAGGTTAAACAGCCCTGGTAGGGGATGGTTTGGATATGGATGACTGCTGCCAAGCAAGGGGGTTGGACTAGATTAGCGTTTCTCAGTCCATGGGTCATGACACAAAAAGTGGGTTGCAAGAATATATGAAAGGGTCACGAACAAACTTTAAAACTAGATTATCCTTTAATGGAGAAAAACATTGAAAACATGCGTTTTCCTTTGCAGGCTGGCAGAGTTACAGCCTGAAAGGGACTGTTTGGGGCCACACACTCCTCCCTGCCCCACACACCCACTCCCTGCTTCACACAATGGGGGTCTGGGAACAGGGGCAGCCAGTTGAGAATGAGGACCAAATGGATTGGGACTGCCCATCCATGTTTACAAATGGTTCTTGGTACAAAAATGGTTGAGAACCACTGAATTAGACGACTTCCAGGGGTCCCTTCAAGCCATATTTGACTATGACTATGAAAGGTGCTGCAGGCATCAGTCAGGACATAAACTCAGAAACTTTGACTAGGAATCCACAGTACTGAAAACAGGGGGAGCCACTGTGGGATTTCTGAGCTGTCTGCCACAGAAGAGTGGCTCCAAGTGTTTTTCTGCAGGCAAAGAAAGAGTGAAAGCTAACATGGCATTTCGGAGGGGTGCCTTCAGTCTAAAATGGTTAAGAAGCCCTGGGAAAAAGACAATTACTTCTCTGGGGCAGTGCTAACACAGCAGGTCAGTTGTAGTTTATCAAGATGAATAGTACCTTCAATGCTACTCCTGGGAGGTGGCATGCAAGCAGTCAAACTGGCAGGTGGGAGTCAAAGTAAAGGGGTGCAAGGTAGCTCGCTGATTTAGATAACCTTTGCAGCACCCACTCTTTGGCTTGTGCACTAAGAGCTGCCCCCTCCTGCTTCAGTGGATGTGAACCACTACAACAGCATGAGATCCCACCTGCTCTGTTGGATTCCCCCCATGTGCGTCAGTGCCCTTCTCATTGACCATGCTTAGTTTTTTGTGGGGGTGAAAAAGGTAAAAAAAGAGTCCGGTAGTCTCCTAAGTGCCACACAGTGAGTGGCATAAATATGCCACTCACTGTAACCTGTCCAGTTTTCATTTGTGCCTAAGCCTGTCTGTACAGACACTGTATTGATCTACAGTAAAAGAGCTAACAATGTAGACCCTTAAATTATAACGAGGAATCTGAGATTATAGTTAGTCTCAGGTACTCAGATGACTGGAACAGTTCATATTCTCACACCTTTATTCACATTTGATATTTTTTTCAAAGAAGAGTCTAAAAATTTTTTTGTTTTAAGCTAAGATCTTTGAAAAAACAAGACAAGTATAAGGTTGCCAACTCATTTCAATTCAAGCATTGATTCAAACTGAATCAATGCTCTGGGGAGTGTATGCTTTTCAAATTTAAGAATTAACCATCCTGAAAGGGCTACATTTCTCTATTAATTCACACCTAAATTGAAGGGACAACATAACCTGGGAAAAAAGAACTCAGGTATCTAAACTGTGTGTAATTACAGGAGACATCTTATGTTACGGAGGCGGAGAGAAGTTTGTACAAACAAATCTATCTTCCTGCTATTTAATAGCACTTTCTATGTCCCAACTTTCACCATTTTATCTGTCTGATCATTCATTATAAATGTTGCTTGAATGGAACACTGTGAAGCCCTGATCATGCAATTGGATCCATGCAAGGTAAACGCTTGAGCCTGCATAATTCAAACGCGAAATATTCTCCTAGTAGCATTGCGTAGATAATGGCTTAATATATTATGGACTAATAAATTCTTATCCCTTCATATGCTAAATACTATTATCTGTAGTATACCCATTTTGTTCTCAGCTACATCAGTGTAAATCCAAAATAACTCCATAGAAGTCAAGGAGATTTTTCTGGATTCATATCAAAGCCTTGCTCGATGAAAGAGTGGAGTAGGTACCTTGCAGGGTCTATGGAACCTTTTTCTCTTGAAAATGTTAAGAGGAGTCCAGTCAAAACATCAATTGGAGATAATCTAGGTATATCTGATTCTGCCTCAGGGCAGATTGGATTAGATAATTTTGAAGTTTGCTGCCCTACTCTTTATGATTCTTGGATAAATTAACTATCCAGACTAAAAGTATCCACCCAGGTGGTTAAGCCAGTATAACAACAGTGCTATATTGATATGCTGATAAATTTTCCCTTGTATATAAGCACTAAGTACCTCAACATCCTAAGGCATTTACTTGAATTGTTTCTGTTCTCAACATATACAACACATGAACTGAGTCTTTGTCTTATCAGGCTCATCAGGGAGAATATTTCACAAGCTACACCCCAGTTGTCTCAAGAAACAACCTTGCCCTCCCTTCTTTTATGTACTCTAGGCTTGGATTCCCAGCAAAATGATTTGGGGGAATCACCAGGAGCCCATTTTGAGATACTCTAACTACTGTATCTACTTATATCTAGCACTGCAGAAGCTGCATGATTAAGGATTCCAAAGCAGGAATAGCAGCAATTGTCTTTCTCCAATGTTTCTTTCACAGCTCCTACAAAAAGCTGTGAAAGTACAAACCCGGTGACCTTCATCTGGAGAATTAACAAGCATCCCCTTATTCAGGCTGATTTCATTCAAAGAGTGAAGAACTTGGGTCAACCCCTGGAGAATAATCACCCATTTCTGTGCCAGCAGTTCCTGCTTACTGGTGGTGTTGGTGGTGGGGTACAATATTAAAAACTGAGAAGGGCCCCATGCCAACCCCCTGATGCATGCCTGTGATCAGTCTGGGTTTTTGGATTTAGCTATGTTGGTCTAAGGGCATACGAAGGCAAGGTTCTTTGGATAAATGTGGTATTTTTTATTAGACCAACTGAGTAGCTGGGAAAAAGAGTTCTTGGCAAGCTTTCAGGCGCAGTCACCCTTCTTCAAAGCTTCGGGAGCCTCTGCTGTTCTGAGACTCCAAGAAATGAAACCATTCCTTGGAGTCTCAGAACAGCAGAGGCTCCCTATGCCTGGAAAAGTGACTGCCCCCAGAACCTTGCCAAGAACTTTTTTTCTAGCTACTCAGTTGGTCTAATAAAAGATATCACATCTACCCAAAAAACCTTGCCTGCTTGTAATCACTCTACCAACTTAAAGAAAAGCAGATCAGTGCAGGGAGACTTTTCCCCAGCTGTCTGTTGAACCAGGCAGGGTTACCCCCCAAATCCTCAAGGGTCAGTATGGCAGAGGCGGTATCTTTTATTAGATAGTTACAACCTTTATCCCATTTCTCGAGGGCGGGATTTATGCCCTTTTTAGCCTATGTGAAGCACCTGGACTTTGACACTTCAGATGGGGCTGGCAGATGGGCATATACAGCCAAAACCACTCCTCTAGGAGGAAAAAAACCACAAGCCCACAAGCAGTCGCACCCTGGCAGAGCCTAAGCAACGGAAAGTTCAGGCTGCGCACCGCCCGCTGCCATCCGACAGCAGCCAAGGAGACAAAACCACGCCCCCCCCCGCACCTGCGTATTGCGCTAGGTTGGGAACAATTTCACTCCACGTGGGGGCAGAGGGACAC
>NW_017728886.1:90032225-90072551 GCF_001723895.1 Crocodylus porosus
GGGGGGGGGGTTTGACTGGAGTGGGGTGTCCCGCTACCGTATTTTCTCGCCTACCTCTGTACCCATCCTCCTCAATTGCACACTGCCCCCCAGATGAGGGTGCATGAAGTGTGGAAGCCCCTAGGTGCGATTCCTGCCCCGCAGGGCAGCAGCCCAGGGAGTCGGTTGGCTTCTTACAACAGTCTTTCCCTCTGTAAATGTCCTGGTGTCTTATGCCTCTTTCTCCTGGCCCTTGGGCTGGCTGCTGGGCTGGCTGTTTTGCAGCCATCTGAGCTGTTCCACATGGCTCTTTAGCTCGTATTCCAAATCCTAGCTCAGCTGGCCAAGACCAGGCTTCAGTAGCCACTAGGGATTCAGCTTTGGTTGTGCAGGATGAGGGAAGGGAACTCAGCTGAAGATTAGGCTCTGAGCAGCTGTGACTGGCCGAATCTTTTTTTCCCCTCACCCTTCCTTTTAGCCTTTTAACAACAAGGCTTGAGCTGTGTCTGGGGGCATGTGGTATGCGAGATAATAAGATCATGTCTTGTCACTGCAGCACACCAGAATTGCCCTGGTTTGGGAGTGAGCTACTCCTGTTAGCATTCAGAGAAGTTCATTTTGGTGACTGATTTATTTAGTTTTTGATTGGATCAGGGATTGGACTTTACTTCTCAGTTTGGCTGCATTGGCCTTGTTATTGACCTGATTCCACGTGACTGCTCTTCTTTCCTCCTCCCCCAGTGAAAGGTCCCAGGAGGATTTAATATTCTGCTGTGGGTGGGAAACACTTTCAAGCATTTGGATTTGAATGTGGCCAACTCAGAATGGAAAACTGATCTGGTCATGTTAAAAATAAAGGGAGAGTTGGGAGGGCCTGGGTCGGAGGCAAAGACTAGGAAGGTGCTGGTGGTAGTTGTAGTACCATTGATATAAAAAAGAGTTGCACCTTATACACAAGAAGTGGGGAGTTATTTTGGGCAGAGGGCCGCTTACTGAGTTTTGGCAAGCCATCAAGGGTTGCATGACAGGCAGCCAGGGGCAGATGAATGTTGATTTTCTAAATTTTTTAGGGGCCCCGTGGGCCGGAAAAAATGGCCTGGCAGTCTGCATCTTGCCCACCCCAGTTATAGACCAACTAATTCAGAGATGCATTGGAAGCAACAGCTAACTAGCAGCTAATGAATTGAGTGGTTGATTAAAATTTATGCATGTCTGAATAGGTTAGTCTGAGGTGTGGCTCTGCTTTGCTTTCTGTCTAAGTCCATATTAACACAACTAACTGCCTCTCAGCAATATAAAGAGTGTCTGCATTTCTGGTGTTGATATCCAGCTGCTTGAAATGCAAGCAATCAAGTGGGGTCTAGTTTTAGACCTAAGCAACCTGTTGCAGAGCTTTTTACTGTATTTAGGAATCTGTAATTCTCTCCTCTCCTGCAAACCTTTTTTTTTCTTTTTCCCCTTTTAATGAAGAAAACTCACTTCTGCTGGCAATTTAAAAGGCAGAATTGAGATCTTCATTTTCCTGTTTATTTATTCAAAAAGCACACAACAAATAATGACAACTGCACTACAATGATTAGTTTCAGGTTAAAAAATATCCTAACTCTAATATACTATAAAATAGCTTTCTGCATTGGTTGGTTACTTATGTTGTTTAAATATATATCAACAGCAGTGACTTCACTGCTTGTTAGAAATTGTGGGAGTCTTGAGTTTAAAACAGAAGACTGAGGAGATTTGGTAAAAGCTTTCAGCTACCTGAAGGGTGGTTCCAAAAAGGATGCAGACTGTTCTTGGTGGTGACAGATGACAGAACAAGGAGCAATGGGCTCAAGTTGCAGCAAGAGAAGTTTAGGCTGGATATTAGAAAATACTTTCTCACTAGGAGTGTAGGAAAGCACTGGAATGGGTTACCTAAACAGTCTGTGGCATCTCCATCCTTAGCATATTTTTAAGACCCAGCTCAACAAAGCCCTGGCTAGAATGATCTAGTTGAGCAAGGGGTTGGACTAGATGACCTCCTGAGGTCCCTTCCAACCCTAATTTTCTATGATTCTAAAACACTTTCAGGCTGTGGACAGAAGTGCTATTGAAGTACTTCATATGACTTGGAAATGTTCCAGGCAGTGAATGTACAGACACGAATGGCTAAAAAAGCACTTAAAAAATGGTCCAAGTGCTTTAGAAGTGATCCTTAAAGAATGAGGGGCTTGCTTCATTCTTTGATATTCTGTAGTGGTCCACTTCTCCCTTCCCTCTTCTCCCCATGGAGGGTGAGTGGGAAGAGCTAAGGAGACAGCAGTGGAGCACTTTCCTGCATGCTGTACTGTACTTGGGAACCTCTGGAAGTTTTGGAGGCCAGGAGACATGTAGGGATTACAGACAGGCATGCAGGAGCTCTCCAACCAGGGGAAGCATGCTATTGTGACAATTTTCAAGTGCTTGGTGGTAAGGTACAGGGATGGCTGCAGAGCCACATGGTACTAAAGCCCTCCGAATTTGTGCTCTAAACTGAAGTGGAATCTGAGGCTTTTCAAATGCATGTTTGACCACAGTCACTGAGTCTGCAAAGTTTGTGGCCTATGGCAAAACTGGACTGAATGTACCAGATCCTGTCCAATTTTGGAAGTTTGTGGCCTTGTTTTTTGTTTCTCTGAGAGACCTATTTGTGAAAGGTGCATGTGATTGTCTAGTGGTACAGGATAAGAATTGGGAGCTTTATAATTTAGAATAGCTAACAGTTTTGGGGAGGTTGGAAAAATGGAGAGCTGGGTTTGAGAAATTTGGACCTTCTGTCTTCTACAGATGTGCTTGTGGAACTGTACTTGTAAGTAAAAGCTGTGATTCATATGGCTAGGGATGACCACCCTGCTCTTAAATGGGATGACCACCCTGCTTGAAACTTAAGCATATACTTAAGTTTCTTGCTCAACTAGGGCCCCTAAGTGAGTTGATGCTTGATAAAGCTCTAAGTGATTTATATTAAAACTGTGCGCACATGTATTTTATATTTTTATCTAGTATTGTTGTTAGAATTTTCCAATCTCCCCAGTATGTCCTGTCCCACAAACAACTAAGAAGCACATATTTCAGCAAGCAAATTTTAACATACTGTCTGGTCTGCATATTTTGCACTTCCCTGGAAGCAGTAGTGACAGTAGCGACAAAAAATAACAACAATATTGAAACCCAAGGAGAGATTTGCATTCATTAAGCAAAATGTTTTAAGAATCAAGAACAGAATGCTGCATTTTTTTTCACTGTGCCATGTTTTCAATGAAAATATTTTTAATAGTAACCTTGAATTCCCAATGCCTTCTAATGTTCTTTATGCATACTTTGTGACACAGAGAGGGAGTATTTCAGTCTTCTGCATAATTTCTCTATGTTTTATGTCTCTTTTCCTTGCTTGAGCAAATACACAAGTAGAAAAGATATGTTTTTCCTGGCACTGCCATGGCCATGCAACCTTTGTAGTGTTTACAGAATGCTGATTGCATGTTATATAGTGTAAGTAAAGAAAAATGCATTGCTGTAGTATCAGAACAACTTTCACATAATTATTTAAGCTTCTCTATATCCCTCGGAGGGAGGGAAGCAGGGTGATCTTCATTTTATGGGTAGAAAAACTGAGTCACAGAGAGGCGAAGTGCCCAAGGACACCTGGGAAATTATTCCTCCCAACACCATTTAGTGCCTTTGATGGTATTTTCAGGGATGCCAGAAATGCTATGGGGAGAAGGGGAAACTAAAAGGGAAGATAACGTGCCGATAGATAGGACCCTGTGTTTACCCTTTATATGTGCTAAGAGACGGAACAAACATTTCCCCAGTTGGTACATCTTGTCTGCTTTTTAAAGTGCCCTTTACAACATGAAAAAAAACATTTGCCATACTTCTGTTTGCATAGGTCAAATCTTTCAGCATCTGGGGACTCTGCTTGTGTCAATATGTTGTTAGTTTTAATATATCTGTGTTCCTGATATTGATTGTTGTGGCTTTTATTAGATCTTTCTTTGGTTTGCTCTTTCTAGGTTTCAAGCTTGCATTTGTGAACAGCAAATTCAAAAAATAATTAAAGCATTTACACTACTGCTAAAAGGTGTCTAAACCTGGTTTTGTAATGCTAAACACATTAGCAGTGCTTTCCTGCTTTGAGATGTTTAATGATAAATGTTAACTAATTAATTCTCATGCCAAGAACAGAAGGTTTTATTTATCCCTAATTAACACATGAAAGCAGAGAATAATAAAAGAGATAGTTCAGACTTTAGCAGAAGGATGCAAGTCTTCCGAAAAACAAAACACTGAATCTGTTTTATTTTCCTTTTAAGGTGGTAATATCCTGAAGCCACTGGATGGTGTGAAAATTCTTGATCTGACAAGGTGTGTGATATCTGCTTGTAATGCAACATAGCCTTTCTAGATTTAAATGCTTTGATAAAATAACCAAGAAAATCTCTTGTTTAATGCTGCAGGGTGCTTGCAGGACCCTTTGCAACAATGAATTTAGGAGACCTAGGAGCAGAAGTTATTAAAGTGGAAAAACCAGGTAAGGCTTCTTTATATTGTAAGAGTGTCTTTCAGTATTAGTTATAATCTGTTCTTAGTTTTCTGTTCTCCCCCCTTTGTGCTGTTGTGAAGAGTGCCCTACAACATGTGGAAAATCTGTTTGAATTATCGTTGGGACTTTTAAGGAGAAAAATGCAGATTATCCCCTTTAAAGAAGGAAACCACAGGAGGAAACCTTCCAGCCTACAAGGAGCTGCTTGGGACTAGGAGGAGTGAGGGAAGTGCGATTGCAGGCAGGGGGCACCACATGCATGTGAATGCGTTAACATGTGGCTGACATATAGCCAGGTAGGGTGGTGGAAGCAGCCCTGGCAGCTGGTAAGTCTGTGGGGGCAGGGGTTGGAGGGCAGGGGCTTGGGAACTGTCCAGGGTGCTGCGTGGGCCACGTGTGGAGGGAGGGAGGTGTCCAGGTGTTGGGGCTGTGGTGGGGCAGGGGAGCTGAGACAGAGTTTGGTGCCTTTGGGTGGGCCCTGCCACCAGCACCATAGAGCTGGGCTCATTGGCAGTACCAAATGCCATTTTAGCCCCCTGTCTCTCTGCAGCCCCTCTAGCAGAGGAAGGGGGTAGAGGGGGGTCCTTCGGGGGTGGTGTGTCACTGTGTGGCCTGTGCAGAGGTGCCAAGGGCCAGTGCCCATGGTGTCAGGGACCGGGTGGCCAGAAGATGCTGCCCAGGGCGGGGCTGTGGCCAGGCCATTTGGTGTAGTACAGGAGCTCTAGCCAAGGATGGGGGGATGCCACCTCCTCCTCCTTCCAGCCCATGATGAGGCCTGGAGCTTCTCGCCCTCCTCTTGCTGTCTGGAGCATGATCAGGCTGAGTGTGGTGTTGGTCTTCCCCTCCATGCTGCAGCCCCAGCAGCAGCCTGTAATACGGTGCCCCAGCTGCTGCCTGTGATTCTACATGTGGTGCAATGTATGTACCTCACCCTGCAGACCACCAGCCTGCGAGTCCATGCAGGGTTGGGCAGCTGAGGGCCCGCTCTGGCAGGGCTAAGGGGGCAAGAGGCTGCAGGTCCAGAGTGAGGGGCACCAGCAGGGCTGAGTGGGTTGTGGGGTGGGGTCAGCAGGGCCAAGGGGTTGTGGGGTGGGAGTAAGGGGCACCAGTATGGCTTGTGGGGTTGGGAACTTGGTTGGAAGTGAGGGGCACCACCAGGGACTGGGGGTACTGTGGGTTGGAAGTGAGGGACACTGGTCGGGATGGGGGCTGCAGATTGGGAGTGAGGGGTATCAGCAGGGTTGGGGCTGTGGGTTGGGGGTGTGGGGAACCAGAGGGGACAGGGTGCTGTGGCTTGGGAGTGAGGGGCACCACTGGGAACAGGGGCTTTTGGTTGGGAGTGAGAGGCACTGGCATGGGGAGGAGCAGGGAGCTGGCATATCAGGACTGCTCAGTGCCACAGAACAGTGGTACGACAGCCGCAGCTGGATCCATGTCCTGGTGAGTGAAGGGGTCAAGGAGAGCTTTGATTTTTCTGTGATTAAAAACCCTCCAAATCAAATGCCAAAATATTAGAATTTATTTTATTATATTGATTGAGGCACTGGTAGGCTTCCACATTTCTTTAATATATATAAATATATCAATAAAACATTGTGTTAAACTGATATCTGTGTACATAGTGGCAGAAAATGCAGAAAAACATGGATTTTAGGTTTTTTAAATTGGAGAATTCATGTGTGTGTGGTTTTTGTTTTGTTTTGTTTTTTCTTTTTTAATTGGTGAATTTGTGATTTCTTAAATGGGGATCCTGGTTTTCTCTGTTTATCAAAGACCTGGGGGTATATAGTGTAATGGCCAGGCAAGGAATATTGTGATATGATTTTTTGGATGGTGAGGAAAGGGTATAATGTCATGACTTAAATGACATTGCAGTGGAGTATAGTTGGGGCAAACAAGTATAACGCGTACTTTCCCTAAAAAGCAATTGTGAATGATAGTGCAGTTTATGAGAATATATTGATTTAAGAGTGATAAGAGTTGGGATTAACCTAACTCTACTCTACTGACAGAAATAGTTTGAAATGAAGAAATTGTTTTGTACCTAGAATTGATAACTACACTGATGGCATCGCTGATTACTGGTGACACAATACACTTTACGCGGTGACTTTGCTAGATCTTGCAAGATGGTGGTCCTACAATTAGCACTGTATATTACCCTGTGAAATATCTCTGATTCTATGGGGATCTTTACACATGCTTTACAGCATCTCATGTGTTCTGTGTCCTGCACTTCAGAACGGTGGCGGGGGTGCTGTAATTAAAGCTCGTGGAACAAACTTTAGTTAAAGCCCTCCCCCCACTGCCATTTTGAATACACGGGACCCCGAGACTGCTGGAGCATCTAACTAGAACGCTCCAGTGACTTGATTAGTCGAGTCGGATCCACCACCACGTTCTAATTCGAACATGTGGGAGCAGGTGTCGGACACGTGTATAAGTGCCCTTTAGCTTCATCACTTGTTTCTCAGTGAGGTCTTGGAAGTGCCGTAGAAGCACTCCCATTCTGTTTGACCTCTGGAAGGAAAATACGCCATCTGCTTTTACAGCTGGATTTCGTGAATCCTTGGCATCTGGCGTATTAATCAGACATCTGTTACTTATCGAAACACCAAGCTTGTAACTGGTCACTCCAGGCTCTTTTCTTCCATTAATACTCAGTGGATTTCCACATCTAACTCCCACTAATGTAACATAAAGCTGTGTGCTTGTGCAAAATTTTAGTATTGGGTTCCTGACACTGTGAAAATAGAATCTTAATTTTGTCTGATCCTTTATTGCAGCAATTATGAATTGTAGGACTGGTGCTTCTCACCACAGGGGTGCAATAAAGGCTTCGTAACAGTGCCTGGATGCCATAAAGTGATGCAGCCAGACCTCACAATATATGTAATAAATTAAGTCTTCTTACTTATATCAATATTGGATGTAGTGGAATCCTAGAAGGTCCATGCACTGATGTACTTTCCCCCCTTCAGTTCTACAGTAATTAGCACATGCAGTGTAATCCTAGGGAGTGGTGATGGTCAAAGCTTTTGTAGTGAGCTTTCAACATCTACATGTCATAACACTTTCATTTGGCAGCTTATGAAATTAGATTTGTACAAAGGAGAAAAAACTGCCATATTAATTTTAATCCAAGATGAAGATTTCCCTCATTCAACTTTGTCGTGGGGAGGGATGGCGGAATTCCTTGTCTTGGATTCAGGTACAAGGTAGGGGTAGGTGGTGGTGGTGGCAGCTACTACTGTTGTTCCTACAGTTCCAACTCCAGCCTGAGCCCGAGTTGGTGTTGGAGTCAGAGCTGCAGAAGCCACCTGCCCCCTGCAGCTTCTGCCCTCTCCCCTCTACTGTGTACTATTGAATGTGGCTCCAGCTCCATCCTGTCCTGGGGCTAGAACTGTTGCTGTTGCTGCTGCTGTGTGGCCTGGCAGGGGACAGAGGTTCCATGTGCTCCATGTCCTGCACCTGACAGTAAGCCGTGGAAGGGGGCAGAGCCTGTGGGAGGCAGACTGGGGGAGAAGAGACTGCAGTGGGCAGAAACTGTTGGGACCAGGTAGTAGTAGGCAGAGGCTGCAAAGGGCATCAGTAGCAGGGACACAGGCACTGAAGCGGGGGGATAAATGATGGGGGCAAGAGGGCTGTCTGCCCTCCCCTCCTTTCTCCCCCACACCTCCCTGCTGCTGTTTTCAAATTTAAGGCAAACCTCTGATAATTAGATTCTATTCATGGGAAATGATACCAATTTATACATTTTCCATATAGAATCTAATTATTGGGGCATCATCTTACATTCAAGTAATCTTGAATTTGGATGGATAGGGTAACAAGGATTGGTTTGGATGGATGAAAAAAATGAATGTTTTTTGTCTGTAAGTCTTTATTGGTGTATTTACTTGGACATAGTCAAGGTGTCAGAAGAAGACAACAAAATGGACACTGGTATTTGCAAAATTAAAATCCATGTGTGAGAATTTGCTGTCACTTTTTTTTCTGTCTCTGTCAAGTCCTCCATACTACCCACCCTAGTACATTTAATTTTAGATAATATGCTTAGTTCTGTCCCTTTGCAAGGTTCTCAACTCTCAAACATGGTTGTTGCCATAGTTTTTAAAATCTTGATGCTTCCTGGCTGTCCCTTTCAAAGGAAGAGAGAGTGCCCCGGAGCTGTCCTCAGGGTTTTTTTCAGTTAGCTGATGGATGCCTACATAGGAACCAGTATAGATACATAGAAACTGGTACAGTTAAAAGTTAGGGGTAAGTCTTCCGTACCTAGATTAGGAAAAGCAACATTTAGTCCTGTCCATACTAATTCTAAAGGCTGTCTTGTGTTTATAAATGTCTCTATTGAAAATACACAGAAATGATCCTTTAGTGGGAAGAAACCCTCTAAAATCTGGACCAGATTTATGTTGAAAGTATCCCTTTAAACCTTTGTGAACAACATTTTGGTAAGGCAAACAAGAAATAGAAATTTGTGTCCCACAAGGAGATGACGTTGATTTCTATTGCATTAGCCCAATGTTATGAATTTTAAAATGTATTTTGTACTGTGACAGAATAAACATGCACGTAACGTGCACACTAGGACACATCTCATGCAAATAAGGGGGAAAGCAGGTGTTTTCCCATGGTGGTATTCTATTTCAGTAGTTTAATTCTCCCTGAGCTAAAGCCTTCCTTTGTGAACTTAAGCAGGAGGAGTACATGATGCTGCTCAAAGGTGAATACAAAGATAATTATTTTCTTCCTGAGTTTGGTCATTAAAGTGGCAGTAAGTTAGAGATATGAAGTAGCATTAAGTTATCAGGTGGATTAGTATCATATGAAACAAGACATTGGTGTTTAACGTAAAAATACAGTAATGATTTTTTTTTCAGTAATTTTGCAGCACTTTTTAAATATTGATTGCAAGTCTTTTGATTCATGGAATAAAAGGGGGTTTTGCTAACTTGTCCATCTCTCCTGAGATTAATTCTTATGCTCTCAGGGTGCTCAATACTGTCATCCAGCCCACAGGCCTCCCCTTGGGTCCAAAAATTTGGTGGCTGAGCAGTGGCAGTGTTAATTGTCACTCTCCAGTTGCCAAATTTCCAGACTCCTGGGGAGCCCTGCAGGTAGATTAGCATGGTCTTTTGTGCTAGATTGGTTAGTGTGGGTCCAAATCTGGCTTGCTGACTGGCCCTGCAGTACCCATGTGGCCTCTGGGACCAAAAGGTTGAGATCTATGGCTCTAATTACTGAATAGTTTCAAATAACTCTTCTCTCTTTTTCCCTTCTTTTATTTAATCACCCTATAAGAGAAATACTGCCTTTTCCTAAATGGGAAATTGCCCTTCACAAGATATGCAAGACTTAATCCTGGACAAGTGAAATAGACTTTTTGCACATCAAATTGTTACAGCTTTAAAGTCTGATATCCCTGTGTATATAGAAATGGGATTTATGTGTCACTGAAAAATGTTACATGTCCATCCCTGCACAGAAGACTCGTGGCTCATTCTAGAAGTATCGGAGGTAAACTGATTGCAGGTGTAACTGTTTAGATACAGAAAACTCTTTTAGATCATATTTATAAATTTTGTTATGGCTGCCTTTGATTCTGGTACAGTTGGACTTACAGCAAATATAAACATGGCTAGAATTTATCTTATGCTTTTGGGAACAGCAAGATTCTTTGGTATGCTTTGGTTTAGCATAACATTTCTTTTTTTCACTTTGCACACCTTTTTTAGATATGAGGAAATGTTCTTCTTTGTTTTGTTTTAGGGAAATATTTACTTTTCTTAATTATTCCATATTGAATTTGTTTAGTTTAGTTTTCTTAAAATTTTACAGGTAGAGTAACAAACTCCGGGGCCTGCAGTTTTGGATGTATTCTCATTTTTAGCCTCCAGTATTGTACCTCACTGTGAACTTGAGGCATAAAGCTATGTCATAGCAGCTGCACCGTTGTCATGTGCTTTTCTTACGTAAGCTTCCATGCTTTTCCTTAAAAAAACAAAACAAACAAAAAACCCTTTATTTTATTTTAAGAGAACCGCTAAAGCCAAACTGCTCTCTCCGTGTCCTCTACCTAAGCGTGAAATGTATCTGCAGTGAATACTTAGGAAAATTATTCTGTCACTTCAGCCAACCAGTCATCCTGCAACCATCCTTCTGTAGGGTTTCAAATCCTTTCACTTGGGAAAGTTTTGGTCCTTTCCCCATCGAATGCTGACAGGCAGGTAAATCTGAAAAACGTTTTATTCTAAGTATCTTGCCTATGGAGAGACAACGGCATCTTGAAGTTAAAATATAGGCCCAATATTTCTGAGACCTGTGTTCTGTTACCAAATTTGTGTTGTGACACAAAGGTAGTCTAGTATGGTCTTTGAGTTTCCAGTGTTTGTAAAATGGGAGGGAAATCAGGGTATTTGGTAGCAGTATTTCTGTTCTACAGTAGCATTGTTAGGCTTGACATGTTAGAAATGCACTTTAGCTCCTTATATGAGAGAAGGGTATTGTTGGCAGAACTTGAAATAGGACCATGTAGAATAAATATTGGTATTTTCCAAAGCTCCACCCCAAAATGTGCAGGTGTTGGGGATTGCCATTTATGATATGCTTGCACAGTGTGTAGCACTATTGAGCCCAAACTTGTTATGGGCTTTAGGCACTACTACAATAGAAATATTAGTAGAAATAATATGTAATCACACACATTCTTCCGAGCAACTCCAGGATTGCCTCCTCTCGCCATGAGTTTTGAATTCCTGTATAGGTAACACGTGGTTGAAGTCTAGGCACAATAGGCATCTCCCTATTGTTAGTTCTTAGAGTTATGCGATTACATCTTAGTCTAAGTTTTCACTTACAAATAGTTCTCCAGTAAAAGGAGGAACAGCAGCAACAGGGCAGAAGCTCCCAGGTCCCTTATGCTTTGTCAGAGCAGACCAGGTCTCCATTGTTCTGGGCAGTTTGGATGTTTACGGCATTTTGGAAGTATTGGAAGTAAGGAATTCAGGATTGTATTAGCCAACTTTGAATAGACTTAGGCTGTATCGGCATATTCGAATGATCTGGGAGAATTTTCCCAGGTTTGTTCTGGTAGAAGAACTTACCTGGGAACCCCTGAAGAGTCATTTGAAGTCTGAGCCCTTGAAGACCAGAGGATTTGTAGTGCTGATGTACATGTGTCTTGGCATACTCTGCAGGTTCCCTCAGTCTGCCCAGAGACAGATGGGAGCAGTGCACAGGGTAACCCTGATTGGCTGACCCAGATTTCTGAGAGTTAGCTTGTGTCTCCGCGCAGCACAATGTGAGATTGTGAAGGAGTGTATTCTGCTCCCTGCTTGGTTGGAGCAGCAAAGTCCAGTGAGTAATATGCTATCTCACTGGGGAGGGGGAAAAGGGAATGGATGGGAGAAAAGCACTCTGGGATGCTGAAGGACGGTGTGCCTTCTCTCAGAAAAAAACCTGTACAGAAATTTAGTTCCCCAGGAGCACCTCTTCTGAGAGTAATTTAACTGTGGTTGTTCCTGGGTTATTTTTTTCTTGGACCAAGGCAGTGGATATTTTTTATTTGGGAGAAAAGTCTTGAACATCTGTACACTTTACAGGAGAAACTGAATGTCTGCATCTGTTCTTAGACTTAGAGGGCCTGCAGGCCCCTTGGACTTTTTCAGGAAAAAGATGGTTATCTTCTTTGTGCATTACCACTAGTGAAATCAAAATGAAATGTCACTCGTACCATGTTTTCCCTTTTCTTTTTACATGTTATGACCAGTGGTGCAATACTTAATACATGAACATCTAAATCATTTGAATGAATGCCTTTTAGAGATTAATGGTGAAATGCTGACCTAAAACAAGTATAACATCAGTTCTACATAGTGTGCAGTTCGAAGATTTTCTTTATAACATTAAAGGTGAAACACCCCCTTTGTTATTGCTTTCTAAAAATTTTAAGTTTTGGAGGACGATATGCCAACCTAAAAGGGAGTGCTTGATTACCAACTCAGTACAATCCAGTCCAATTCAAGTCCTGAATATTTATTTTCAAGCATGTTAACAGCTAGTGTTTATGTAGAAGTTGTCCACATTTTTTTTGATGTTCATATCAACACTTGTTCTGTACTTTTTGTGCTTTGGCTGCGATAAAAATATTTTTAAATGGTCAGAACAATGGCAAAAATATGTCTGTTTTGCTTAATCATGTTTGGGAGTTTGGTTTTACACTTATAAAATATTTAAAAAATGTATAATATTGAACTGTTTATCATGGTGATTAAAGGATGTGTTTTGACTGTGCTAGCTGATACTTAAGACAGTGAATGGTGAACTGGGAGAAGAACACTGTTCATTTTATGCATGTTTGCCAGTGTCTTCATTGCAGCGTAACAAGGCACTATATAAGAATATAACATTCTTTCCAGGAGCTGGTGATGATACAAGAGCCTGGGGGCCACCTTTTGTTGGAACAGAAAGTGTTTATTATCTCAGTGTAAATCGGAATAAAAAGGTAAGTGAAAGCTTGACTGTTGTGCATGGTGGTTTAATTTTTCTTAAAGCCAAACATAATAATTTGTGTACTAAGTTCTCTAAATTATTTTTCTAGTAGTGTTAGAGACTGGAGTCTGCTGAACAGCAGCATTGTTTTTGAAAAATCAGAAAAATGTAACCGGTAGAAATCAACAACTAACAATTTAAGCTAGATTTCTAAATATTAGTTTATTTTGAATATTATTTAAATAGTTTAAATGACCCGAATGTAGTTAATATTTGTGTAAACCCTATGTTATGTAAACATGACAAGATTAAAATTAGCATTGCATTACAGTAAGGAACTGAATAGTTCTTTGAAATAATCAAAATTTTGAATGGGAGATTTCAAAATTATTTACATTTTTAATAAGTTATAAGGTTGAGTGACAGAAGGACTTCATATAAGTGAGAATATTGCTGTTTTTGTTTTTTTGTCCCTAGAGCATAGCTGTCAACATGAAGGATTCAAAGGGGGCAAAGATTATCAGAGAGGTAAGTGCAAGTATAATGCAAATCTTGCATTTTGCATTGTTTTAAGTTTGCCTAATAGACTGTTTTCTTAATTTCAAATATTTAATGTCTGACAAGTCATTGTTCATTAAATGTGTTAAATCACAGTGCTTTATTCATTTGCTTTCACAGTTTTGAATGTTTGTCTTCAGAACCCAATGAACAGTGCAACTTTGAGCAAAGTTAGACACCAAGAGCTCCACTTTAAAATGAAGTGAAACAAAAATACCAAACTTGGTGTGTTGCAAGGGAAGAATTCCACTTCTGTTTATTGTGGTTAGGGTGAAGTAGTCTATGAAAAATTTCATGTTTGATTTTCCTAGCATTAGGAACAGTGAACTGTGATTGATTTATCTATACTTTCCTTGTTGTATTTCTATAGTGTATACAGGCATACCTCGTTTTATTGCGCTTCGCAGATATTGCGTTTTTTACAAATTGAAGGTTTGTGGCAACCCTGTGTCGAGCAAGTGTATCGGCGCCATTTTTCCATGATGGTTAGCATTTTTTAGCAATAAAGTATTTTTTAATTAAAGTATGTGCATTTTTTTTAGACGTAATGCTTTTGCACACTTAATAGACTACACTATAGTGTAAACATAACTTTTATATGCACTAGGAAACCAAAAAATTCATGTGACTCGCTTTATTGCGATATTTGCTTTATTGCGGTGGTCTGGAACCAAACCCGCAATATCTCCGAGGTGTGCCTGTATTTTCTGTGCAACTTTGTTTTCTGGTCCTTCTCCCAGAGAAGTAAATGAGAATTTATTAGGAGGAGGACTGGGCACCAGTATTTGCAATTTATCATTGCTCTTTGCAGCCTGTGAGTTGCTAAGCCTCCTCACCTGTGTTGACTTGCCAGATCACACTTCATGTTTCTGTTGCGTTTTGCTTCCTTCTCCTGCACCTCTATACTTCCAGGTTAGAATTTAAGTGTGGATAAGTGCAAAAAGGTACCTTACATCTCCTCTTTGTACCACATTTACTTAAAAGAGTTCTATACACACAATATTCTACCCATTACTCCTGTTAGTCCTGCAAGACTTGCACAGCAAAAGAGAGACTGAGTTGGGTATTATTGCCACTTATGGAATTGCTTTCAGTCATTTATACCTGAAGAATTCAGCTGAAAGCAGTGTGTTTCCACATGTGCATGGAATCTGATCTGCATAATGTTTTGCTGGCTTTGATGTGCCACCAGTTCCAGTATGAGCTTGCTCTTTTACTTGTGCAAAAGTGAACTGTTTAATGTGGAAAGCTTTACATGTGGGTCCATCATGCTGTTTTCTCAGTCATTTTTCAGAACGGAAACACAGTTTGTTATTTAGCTTTATTTTGAAGGATTGAGAAAATTAACATATAAATTGGATTATTTTTCCCAGAACAATAGTGACACATTTGAGGGTAAATGATTGTGTTTAAAGTGTATGTATAGTTCCTGTTGCGTGTGCATGTGTGTATATGTGTGTTACTCTTGCTATTAAGTGTTGTTTGATTTTTTTTGTTCGTTTGTTTTTTTAGTTTTAGAGGCTCATTTCTTGGGAAAAACATGAATTACTGTATTCAGCAGAATGTCCACTGCTCCTCTGCATGTAGGTTGGGTCTTCTTGATTAAAAGAGAAAGGCAGCTGGAGTTGTGAGTCAGGATGAGTTGTAGGGGAGAGAGCCTGACTATCAGCTCCCTATCAGATGTTTATTGGAAGGCCAAAAATGAAATCTTTTTATGACTGCTTCTCTGTTTTTAGCACTCATTGTTTTCCTTTCTGTTACATTTTTACGTTTATCTTTCTCCCTGTGGACTGTTCTTTTACTGCCTGAAGAGTATGTGTGGCTGGAGCATGTGTAACTCCAAATAGTTGCAGTATGAGGGTCCCATTTGTGTTTAGGGTCTAAGTTCTGTTTTGCTTACAGGGGCCAGACACTAGCTAAACTTATATGAACCGCAAGTTGAAGTAGCAGCTTCTCCTCCTGCATCTTACGCCTTCTCCATCCCTTTCCTTCCTATCCAGGAGATAAACAACTAAGACATTAGCTGAAGCAATAGGGTAGCATGGTACTGAGTCAGAATCTGTTGTGCAGGATGAAGATGATAGTGGCTTAGAGGCCCCCCATACTGGAGTCAGCTACCAAGAAATACAGTTTCTAGGAAGCAGGGCAATCTCTTGAAGCAGGGAGTATCAGTAACAGGGAACCTTGTGAATCTTATAACGGAGAAGGGCTTTTGGAGATCCTGTCCTTGCCAGTATTACTTGCTTCACCCAGCATGTTGCCCTAAATCCCCCTGGGGCTATACTGGAAGACCACAGCAGCGGAGTTTGTTTTCTCCAAGGTTTTTCAAGGCTATTTTGCGGCTAGCTAAAAGGTTAAACGGAAAAGCACAGGCTCAGGCGTGGTTTGGAAAAGTGCAGGCTCAGTGGTGACCTAGTAGCTGCCTATAAGTATATAAGGGGTGTGCATCAGGATCTGGGGGAACGCCTGTTTACCAGAGCGCCCTGAGGGATGACAAGTTCCAATGGTCACAAACTTCTCCAAGACTGTTTTAGGCTGGACATAAGAAAAAACTTCTTTACTGTCCGAGCCCCCATGGCCTGGAATAGACTCCCCCCAGAGGTGGTGCAAGCACCTATTCTGGACTCTTTTAAGAAACATCTGGACACTTAGCTTGCTGGGATTCTTTTGCCCTAGCTGACTTCCTGCCCCTGGGGCAGAGGGCGGGACTTGATGATCTTCCGAGGTCCCTTCTAGCCCTAACGTATATGTAATAACATTCCATCTTTTTACCTTATGTAGGTACAGGTTATTGACCCTGTTGAAGTAGAGCTTTCAGAACTTCCTGGACCTTAAATGCCAGAGGCTGAAAGGGAAAGAGGCACGGTGGGGAAAAAAACCCTGGTCATACCCTGCTCACTCTCCCTTTCAGCATCCACCCTATGACACAAGAGACTGGACAAGAAGGACCTCTGGTCTAACTTGGTAAATGTTCGTATGTATGTCTGATCTTCCCCCACTCACTTTTCTGAATGTAGGCCAGAGATTCTCAACCAGGGGGTGTAGCAAGATCCTTTGAGGGCTGACACAGAAAGTGTAAGGAGATAAACGAGGTGTGAAAAATAAGAGCAGGCTCTGGCTTCAGATGCAAGGAGAAAAGCAGGTAAGGACAGGTCCAAGCTTTCCCTGTCTGGCTGCTTCCCTGCTCAAACTGCTTGGTCTCTTTGTAAGGAGATCAATTTGGTAATAAATTAGTTTTTGAAATGGGGTGCTGGTCAGTTCACAAAAGTTATAGGGGGAGTGCCTTGAAGTTAAAAGGCTGAGTACTACTGATGTAGGTGGATCCCAAGTGCCTCTTTCCTTGAGAGCTGTTAGGGCGTGGTAATCATCATTCTTAATGTCCCATAACAAAAAGGTAGATAGGACTCAGATCCTCCTGTCCATCCCTAAAATAATGAAGTATTCTTCTGACCAAAGTTGTATACTGTATAGAAAGCAAGACGTGAGACTCCAAAGGTCAGAAGCTCAAGAAGCACTTAGTTCCATCTTCTTCAGGATCCTACTTGCCTGTAGATTTTTCATTAGCTGATGAAGGGGGGGGGACCCTCTTTTCTGGAATCGGACAAGTCTGAAGTATACTCTCCAAACAGGTTTTTCTCACAGGACCGTTTCAACTCTGTTGTTGAGTCATCTTGGCTTTTGGCCTGGAAACAGGAGTTTGAGGAAGCCAAATATTCCCTACAGGCAAATACTTTCCCACCAGCAGGAAAAAAAAAGGTTTTTCCTCAGTGTTGTTCTAAATGAAGTAATCAGGTCTGAATAGGAGCAATCTTCCAAGGGTAAATGCCTTAATAGGCAAGTCATGATATTGTAGAAGTTCTGAAAAGAGAACCAGATGCCAGAACTATATGCCTTAAATCATCATCACAGTGGCTGTGGAAGTGAAGGAGACTGTTGTTCCAGCTGAGGCTGATTTCTTTTCCCTCAGAAAAGCAAATCTGCAAAATGAAAGCCTAGCTGAGCAGGAAAAAAAAGCAACTTCAAGAACTGTGCAGTCATTCACCTCAAAAAAACCCACCAAACAACAAAGGGCAAACACATGTACCTTTCTCAGTTAGATTTTCCATAAACATCACCCTTTATAAAAGATGCTAGCATAAATTTCTTTCCATTGGATCCATGGCAATCAAAGCTGTCATGCAATAACATCAGAGGTAGGCAAAGGAGGGGAGGTGTTTTTGTTCTGGACTAGAATGATCATTATGGTCAGATCCACAAAGTGGCTTTTGTTTGGGAGTCCTCAAGCATCACTGCACCTAGCTTTTTTGGCATAAGGCTTTAGAAGTGGGAATTCACAGACATGAGCTTTGTGTCTAAATTTCATATGTATAGCCAGCGTGTTGGTGAGGGAATAACTCACAACCTAATCAGTAGAAAGTGCTGAAGTTTCTGAAATTCAGCCTTTTTCTTGGATTTAGGTGCCAGAGTGCAGGTCAGGGTTAGGAGCTTAGGGCCTTTTGTGAGAATGATTTACAGCCCCAAACTCCTTCTTTCTTTAGTTCCCCCTTTTTGAGTATAGGTGACTGACCTTTTTTTTTGAGGAGGGGATAGAGATTGCAGAAGTAGGTACTCAACCTTTGGTCCCTATGGGACAGATTGGGCCATGTCACCCCACACTCCACCGTTGCTGCCTCTGCACAACTCCATGCATTGGGATTGGACCCTGGTGTCCTGCACTGCTCTTTCTAGCCCCACATGCTGGGATTAGGCTCCACACTGCTCCTGCCTGGCGCTGTGCACTGGAATTGGACCCCGATGTATTGTGCAGAGTCACACTTTCCAGCCTGCAGGACTCTCTATGGGTCTGGAAATTTGGCAGCAGGGGAGCAACCACCACATTTTTTTGACCCATGAGGAGCCTTACCGTCCAAATACCACTGCTTTTAAGGACTGGATCTGACCTGTGGGGTTACCTGCATTTTATATAATAGTTCACTGGTTAGGGCACTAGCCTAGGAAGTAGAAAACTAGATTCTAAGTGCTTCTCAAATGTGATGGGGGTTCAAACCTGGATTTTTCATCTCCCAGGAAAGTGCCTTCACCACCAGGCTATGTCCTAGGTTGGGTACCTTCCATACTTGTTGAAGCTGGAACACCACAGAGGGGCATAAAAGAGTCATAGGGCCAGGAAACAACACAAGGGAATGTAATTTTGTATCCCAGCAATTCTCTTGGCAGAGGGGAGATTTTGGTTCTGCTCCAGGGATCTTTTAATGCATTTTATCTAATGACTCTTCACTGTGAAATGCATAAACAGTGGTAGGCTTAGCACTTTGGAACCTAATTAAAGGTTGTATGTGCCTTATGGAAAAAAGGTAGTTTTGACTGAGAACAGGAAATCTGTGCCTCAAATTAAGGTTTTGGGTCATAATAGCACCAGAAAGCAAAGTAATTGTTAGGTGTTGACTAAAAATTATTATCAGGATGACTGACTGCATCAGAAAATAAATGGTGTTATTTCTTAAACTTCATATTTGGCAGAGGGGAAACAGGCATGCAAACAAAAGACGCATTACATGGATCTGGACAATGAAGTGATGAGCTGTTCCAAAGGACTTTGAAGCACATTCCACAGATGTAGCCTCAACCATGGGGCAGAAATATCTTGTCACATGAATCTGCAGGAATCATTTGTAAATCAGCAACCTGGTCCAATTTCATCCTTTTATTTAGCAGTACAAGATGATTACCCAGACATCTGCTCTCATATAATTTGTAACATGGTCATTTAGCTCACACCCCTGTTTTCCTTAACCACTGTGGGGCTGTTTGTTTGTTTGGTGGTTTTTTACTGTTGGCAGCTTCTAAAGTATGCGAAGGTAAGGGGATGGGCTTCCTGCCAGAAAACTGTTTTATCTTTCATTTTCTCTTTTCCAAGAATAAGCATGATCATCAGGGATCCAGGTTTTCTATTTGCCATGTAAAAATGTGGATTTTCTCCTTTGAAGGGGAAAAAACATGGGTTTTTGCCTTTGAAGGAGAAAAGCACAGGGAACACTTGGTTTCCCCTTGCAGATAGGCAGAGTTCCAGCCTGCAAGGGGCTGGGGTGGGGGTGGGGCAATGGGATGCAGGGGGCACCATGTGCATGTGTGGGTGTGCATGCATGTACATGGTCAGCAATACAGCCATGCAGTGGTGGAGAGCAGCTCCCCCAGCTGCTTGAAAATAAGTGGAGGGGGGCAGATTGAAATAGTTGTGCCCAACTTGAGGGAAGTAGTGGGGCTGGGTTGGTGGCTGGGTCTTGGGACACTGTTCAGCTAGGGCAGTGCTTGGGGCCAGAGTGGGAATGAAGGCATGGCTGCAGGGCCTAGTTGGGGGAGTGGGATGGAGCCACAGGTGGCTTGTCCTGGGGGCTAGTGGGAAGGCAGTCTTCCTGCCACTGTGCACACTTCTGGGGAGGGGTCGGGTTCCAGGGGTGATGTGCTGGGTGCTATGGGGGGGGGAGGGGGCACATGCCCCCTCCAGGCTTGTGCGCAGGCCAGGGGAGGATGTGGGCTGCTATGGGGTTTGGGGCTGCCCAGCCTGCTGTGCTGCGCCAGGGGGCCTCTGTGGCCTAGCGGGCAGGACCTCGTGTGGGAGGATGGGGCAGGGCAGGGAGAAGCCCTGTGTTAGCCACACACCCATGGCATGGTGCCCCCTGCCTGCCTGGCAGCAGGTTGGGGGACACAACGTGCCACTGTCATTGTCCTTGCTGCTGCCAGGCAGGCAGGGGAGGCCTTGCCATAGTGTAGCTGGTGCGAGGTTCCCAGCAGTGGCAGTGGTTTCCCCATTGCTGCCAGGCAGGCAAGGGGGGCCTTGCTATAGCAGTGTAGCTGGCTCAAGGCTCCCAGCAGTGATGGTGGCTCCCCCACTGCTGTTGAGCAGGCAGGGGGTGACTTGCTGTGGCAGCATGGGTGCTGCTGGCTGGCTGCAGCTGGTTCCTGCAGAGCAGGGAGTGGGCAAGATGCAGCTGCTGCGTCCCATAGCCGTGGTAGCTGGGGGGTTCTCTTTTGCAGGGCTGGGCAGGGGGGCTGCAAGTTGGGAGTGAGAAGCACTGGCAGAGGGCTGTGGGTGGGGAGTGAGGGGCACTAGCAGGACCAGAGTGGCTGTGGCTTGGGAGTGAGGGGCAGGGCGCAGCAGGGAGGACAGCCATAGCTGGACCCACATCCTGGTTAACAAAGGGGGCAGGGGGAGCTCTGATTTTTTTTTTTTTTTCCCATGTAAAAAAGCCCCCAAACACCAGAATATATAATTATTTAGAATTTTATTATAATGATTGAGGCAGTGGTAGGGTTCCAAATGGCTTTAACATTGTAAAGGTATCAATAAAAAATTGTGCCCAACTGATACCCATATATACATAGTGGTTTTTCATTTTAATCATGGAAAAATGTGGATTTGGGGGTTTTATTCAGAGAATTTTGGACTTTTAATAGAGAAAACCAGGACCCCCAATGATCACTAATCTCACATTTGTCATGTGCCCTTTTGTACACCAGTATGATTCAGTATATTTTAGAGCCTTATTTGGCAACTGATCAAAACTCACTGTCAAGAGGCTGAACCTATAACATACTTTTTTTTTGTTGTTCTTAGTATAAATCAGTCTTTAATTTTTTTTTTGTTTTTTTGTTCTACTACTGTGCATGGGATAGTTCTGTCTGACAGGATATCTGACCCTTTTTTTCCCTGCTTTCCCCTTAACTTAGAGCTCTAGCTGCCTCTGTCTCTGGACTCAGCTTATCTAGCCTACCCATTCATACCTATCTTAGGAATGAGAAATTGGCTAAAGTGAATATAAGTTATTTTTATAGGATTCTTACAACTATTCTTCCAAAAGGCTGAATTGACAATATTAAAACTGCTGTCTAAATTTTAGAGGCAAGGATTTTTGTGGGTGATCTTTTATTGGACCAGCTGCCTGACTGCAAGAAGTTTAGACAAGCTTTCGGCTAGAAGGCAGCCTCCTTTAGGTCTGAAGGCTGTGGCAAAAATCTGACTGACCTGAAGGAGGGGGCCTTGTACCCAGCAGGTTCAATAAAGAGATCACCCACAAAAGTCCTTGCTTCTTGTATATTTCCTGCACCATCATGGCTACAACACCACTCCAACAGTTTCTGAATGTTAATAAAATGGTAGTATCCATTTACAGTATTGGTTTTGTATAAAGAATCAACATAACAATGAGGGAGAGGGAAAAGGACTGAGTTGAGTCACTTTGATGCTTACCCAGGAGCCTGTGGGGGAGAGCTGGTTTGTCCTTGAAAAACACAGGCATTAGAAAACTTGAGTGATTTAGCCTACACTTTCACTGATTAGGAGGGTGGGTTACCAGCCCCAGTGAAAGCTGTATCCAGGATGTTTACCATCATCTGGATGTTTTGACTTAGGTTTAAAGCACCACCAAACTTGGGTGAGGTGGTTATATGTCTGGCTGGGACATATGAGGACAACATGCAATGAAGAGCTGAAGATAATTTTTGGTTGAAACATCTAGTAAAAGAATGTTCAACGTGCATCTTTCATATGACCTGCACAGTGCATGCAGAGAGGTTGGAAAGCCACGTTCCTGCTTTCTTGATTCCCTAGTTGTAGGGTCTAACCCCGGAGGATTCACTAGCTCTGTGGAAACCTTGTTTTTCAGGACTCCTTTTGTGCCAGTTGCACATATGTTGTAGCTTTCCCAAATACTAGCTGTTTTATTTCTCTACAATGGTTTAGTAAATTGATAAACAACCAGTTTTCCCACTCCGTCTCCATGAACAGTAACACTGATGTAGAACCTGGGGACCATTTCTCATAAGACCTTAATGATTTTAAGCAAGTCACTTGCAGTTAGATTTCCTTAGCCTTGCCCCTTTAAGTATAATTCATGGCACTAAAATGAACTTTCGCCTTATGTTGAACTTTATTTGTGGATATTATTAATGTCTCCTTCAAGTAGCCAGTTGAATCATAAGTTGCGTGCCTTGTCTGAATGAAAATTGGTTTCTGTCTGTCCTGTTAAATATTTGCTGGTTTGGCTGCTTTTCTGGCCTTTAAAGCAACAAAACTGCCTATGCTAGAACAATAATGTTTGTGATTGCTGATATAATGACACTAGTTTATAGAAACACTTCCAATGTCCTGTGTATAATAATCAGTCAGATACATGATAGCTCCAGAGGGTATGACTCTTTGGTCAACATGAAGTAATCTAAAACAGTTCACTTCTCTGCCTGATTTTATATATATATATAGTACAGCAGTAGTTTTGTGGGTTTTTTTTTTTTTTTTTCTTTTTTTTTTTTTTTTTGGAGGGGGGAAGAGGGGGTGTTAAAAAATCTGAGAAACACCCTAGTAATTTTATATAAAAATATGGGAGGGAGGAGGGAGTATTTCTCATATTTCTTAACACCCCCCCCAACAACAGCAACAAAAAAGACAACAAAAAAACAACCCAAAAAATTAGTGCTGTAGTTTCAGGTGTATCTTTTTTTTTTTTTCCTTTCCAAAGGCTCATAATTAACTTTGTTACCATGGCCTCAATATATATAATTAAACATATATAACTTTTCTTTTGTGGGGATGAAAGAACATCTGATTTAAGGTCTAATTCAAAGCCCAGTGAGGGCACAGACATCCTTCTACTGACTTCAATAGTTTTTGAATTGGGCCATTTATATAACTGCATGATAGCTAAAGAGCTGCTCCTTTATGTTTTATGACAAAGGGCTGGTCCATATACAAAGTATGTACAAACTTGCATAGAAAGGTGTATGCATTTTTGTTTTGTACTGAATCAGTTAAACTGGTGAAACTAGGCACATCTACACGAGACTCTAACTACATAGTAGCCTAATAACACTGTGCAGTAGCATGGCAAGCAAAAACTTTGGTTAATACTGCACAGTAGTATTAGGCTACTGTGGAGTAAGCACCATTAAAAAGCCGCAGTAGCACAAGTTAGTGCACATTGATTTAGTATTTGGTTATTCAAGTACTAAACATAACGCTCAGCAATTATGACACATTAATGAACGTGTAGACGTGCCCACTGTGTGTTAAAGCCGATACACTAGTTTAAATCTGGCTTATTGATTTGTCATGTGTTAGTAAATTTACTTGTAAATTTTAATTCAAAATAAAAACTATTAACTACTTTAAAACCTAGATAAGAGACCTAATGCACCCAATTTTCACCAGTTTAGTTAGACTCAGAGGAGTCCTATATTTAGGTAAGGCTTTAGTTATTTTAATTGGTATTTGGTAAGTATTTTAGATAAGTATTTCCATTTGTTGAAAGTATATAAATTTGACTTAGTTAAAACTGATAGCAATTAGTTTTTTTCATTTTTTTTTTAAAGGGGACTGATCTAGTTAAATTGGTGAAATGTGTGTACAAACCAGCCCAAACCTTAATCTGGAAACACAAAATATCCAAAAAAGTGCTTGCTATTCAAGGGCATTTAGTCCTATTAAATCTCCTCCTTAGCCTCTTCCCCACCGAACAACTGGAAAATAATAAGGTGATTTTCTGCAAGTTGAAACTTTCATTTAACTAACTATTCTTGGCAAAAGCATCTGAGGTCAACTACAAAAGCATATGGAGAAATTTTAGTTGTAGATTAGAACAGGGTGCTCATTCCCTAGCTCACCGGCCAGATGCAGCCTGCAGAGCCTTGTCCTCTGGCCTGCAAAGTTCTCCACAGGTCCAAAAATTTGGCAGTGGGGAAGCCATGGTTATTTTCCCGCTGCCAAATTTCCCAACCCATAGGGAGCCCTGCAGGTAGGAGTTTGGGCATGCAGGCCCAGGCAGAGGTGGCACACAGCCAGATCCTGGTGCATATGGGTTGGGCAGAGGTGACACGAGTCGTGGTGCATGGACTGGCCTCAAGTCACTCATCTGGCCTGTGTGGCCAAAGATTGAGCACCTCTGGACTAGACCACAGGAGACAGATACATTTGAGAAAATGGAAGTAGTCTTTGGTTTTCTGTGCTGAGAAATATTCCAACTGGCATGGAGATTTCTAGGTGTAGTAACCATAGGACTAACTGCTTCCTGTCAAACCGTTTGTATTATCATTACTGCTATGATCCAGAAAGTCAGACTCCAGGGCTTCACTGCTCTTCAGTGCTCCTGAAGATATTCAGTGTTTCTGAAGATGACTTCAGGATTTTTATGTTACATGATTGGATTGTTATACATGTAAACAAATCAAAAACACAATTGCCAAAATATCTATTGCTGGGGGTGTGGAACAGAGGACATGTGAAGGTGCAGCCTATTCCCACTCATTTTCAAGGTTAGGAAAAGCAAATACAAGATGGTTGTCTCATCAAATGTAGGCAGACCTTGGCCAATCATGTGATGTCTGACATGCACAAGACCTTAACATTGAGTTTCTTGTGAGTACACAGCATTTTTTAGATGCGACTGACCATGGTGTAGAAGCCACTTGAACAGTATATCAGTTTATTTAAGCCAGTCATGATTGCCTTGTGAATTCTGTGCTGCTGGAAGGCCAGCACCCATCTTGTTTTTTAAATTAAGTTACATGTGGGGGTAACTCGGTGAGTTTTTGGAAGTTCATTAAGAAGTCTGAGTCCTGTTCACCTTTTCTTTCAGCTTGCAGCTGTCTCTGATGTTTTTGTGGAAAACTACATCCCTGGGAAACTGGCTGAAATGGGTCTGGGCTACAAGGACATTAAAAAGGTTGCTCCTCATATTGTGTATTGTTCAATAACAGGTATGTTAACATCCTAAATGTGTGAAAAAGCTTCTGTGCCACAGGTAGTGTCATTTTGAACAACTAATCCTCTTTTAGGCTCATTCTATTTATGTAGAAAGCAACAGTAGGGAAGGTCCAGACAACTGCCGTGCAAGCTTCTGCATGATAAATTGCTTGGAAAAAGGGATTGCCATCTGAATGAGAGATCTGTGGTCCCTCTAGTCCAGTATTCTGTCTACAACAGTGACCAGCAGCAGCTGCTTCAGAGGAGAGTACATGAAACACTTGCCTTGCAAAAATCCTTTGTACATGCAAATTTCATTCTAATCCTTAATAGGGCCATAGGACTTTATATTAGTAAAGGCCCTCATGCATATAAGTGTTTTTAGAACAATCAAAAATTAGATTTACAATCTAGCATTCTTCACTAAAATCGTTTTCTAACTAAAATACATAGGAATTTTGATACATTCATGGATAAGGAATTAGTGAAGACCATGTCTAACTGATCATAGGAAGTAGGACTGGAAGGGACTTCATGAGATCATCTAGTTTAGCCTTGACCTAGCACATCCCTGACTATCCATCCCAGCCAAGTGTCTGCCCAGCCTAGTCTTGAAACCTGCCAGGAATGAAACTAAACTTCTCTGGCTAGTCTGTTCTGATGCTTGACTGCTTCCATAGTAAAAAAGTTCCCCCTAATCTCCAACCTAAATTTCCTTTGCTGCAACTTGAGGCCATTCCTTCTAGTCTTGTCTCTTACAGCTGCAGAAATTAGTCTGTTTATATCCTCTGTATAATCGATTTAGGTATTTGAAGACTGTTATCAAATTGTCCCTCAGTCTTCTCTTCTCCAGATTAAATAACCCTAGTTCTTTTGGCTTTTCATCATAAGTCTTGCCTCCCAGTCCCCTAATAATTTTTATTGCCTTGCACTGGACTCTGTTCAGTACTAGTGAGGCCTCAGCTGGAGTGCTGTGTCCAGTTTTGGGCCTCCCTTCAAGAAGCACATAGACAATTTGGAAAGAGTGGAAGAATCACTTTCTTTGATTTGCAAGTGCCACTCCAGCTAGTACAACCCAGTAGGCTGCTGTGTTTTTTGCAGCAAGAATGCTGTTGGTTCATATTCAGCTTATGGCCCATTGTAACCCCCATGTTGTTCTTTGCAGTACTGCAGCCTAGCCAGTCATTTTTCAGTCTGTATTTATGCATGCAATTATTCTGTCCCAAGTGCGGGACTTTGCTCTTGGCCTTGCTGATCCCATCTGGTTGGTTGTGGATCACTTTTCTAGTCTATCAAGGTAGTTGTGGATCTGAGGCATTGTGCCTGCCCTGAGGTGTGAGGCTTTATATTCTTTGTAGCTGTATCTTTTGAGTTCACAGTTAAGATAAGATGCACTTACTACACTAATTGAACCTTGAGCTTTGCTTTGGTAAGTAAATGCAGTTCAGAATGCAAATTATACTGGGACAGAATCATTACTATAGTTATTTTTTAAATACAGAACTACCACTACAAGCCTTGATCCTGCATATACTCGGTTAGTAATGTGAATTGCCTGATAATTCAGTGGCTCTGCTCATATAAGTGGTTGTAGGAGTCAGGCATTAAGTGCTATTACTGCATTACAAAAATTGAGGTGAGAGAAGGGGAAGTAGAGACTTTGTTAGCTAAGGCACTTTAAATCTGCTAGGTGCACTGTATGATGTTTAGAGTTATGGTTGTAATGCTGCTTCTCTCCTAAAACCCTATTTTGAAAAAAATATAAAAATCTTAAAATCTATATTGATTAGAGTCAGCATTTGGACATGATTCAGAAGCACAAATTAAAAAATAAAACACCCTTCATTAAAACTTCCTTAACCACTTTTGAGTTTTCTGAGTATAAAAATCAGTTGCTTACCTGTAAATAACTTTTTTAATGTCCATGTTCCAATACAATTAAGTAGACCCTTTGTTTTTAAGTGTAGGCATGCTATTTCTGTTGTCCGTGTATGAGAGAATTTTAGTTCAGTCGATGTATGATGGAATTGTGCATTTGATATTAAAGTCATGATTTTGGCTTGGTAATTGACCAGCCTGATGTGATTTTAAAATTTGCAGTACTTGGAAATGACCAATATGACATGATTATTGCATTATAATGATGTCATACAGTTTTGCCTTTCATAAATAGAATTTTTATATCTGGATCTATCATTTCAAACTGATTTTATTCAAATACAGAATCTCAGTAATTGCTACAGATTACTATGACCATTGTGAATTTTTAATGCTTATTTCTCAAAAATATCTTCTTAGATATTTACAGTTTTATCCATCAGATTCTGCTTTTTATTTTTAGATTGTATCCTATAATACAGAGCTACTGTCCTACTTCTGAGGGGCTGGGGGCTGCATGACCCTCTGCTGTCCTGGGCTTCCTGAGTCCCTTAGCTGTAAGGCTCCCCCAGCCCTGCAGGCCATGCAGCCCCACCCTGCTTTAGGGATGGGAGCAAAAAACAGAAGCTGGCGAAGGAAGAGCATGGAGACTCTGGAGGTACCAGTAGGAGACCAACAGAGGAGGGTTGCCTGGACTGGAAGCCTAAGGGCTGCAGGTTAACACCTCAGCACATAGCCCGCAGGCTGCGCTTTGGACAACCCTGCTATAATATATACCCATTTGTTTAATCCATATGCACATTGTGGGAATACTTATGGCATATACATTTTGTGATGTCACTGATCTGATAAGGTGTCATACATAGCCTTTGGATTTTGAGGTTGATGGCTACCCTGTGTACTTGTAAGCTCCTCGTTTAATTGCATTTCCTACCGCAGGAATATAGACACTACCTGTTTGTTACTCTACACTAGTAACCTTTTGATACTTGCATGCCTTTTTACTGCTCATTTATCAAGCATATTTGACAAGTATTGTGTGAGTGCCAGGTGCTTTGGATCGACTTGTTCAGATGGACTTCCGATCTTTGTTCACCATTCCTTATCCCCATATTTCCAGATTTGCTCATGATTGTCCTTTTGAGAATGTATGCTGCAAAAAATGAGCCTGAGGGTTGCTTGGTGACTATACTGTTTTTAGTGTAGTTAGAGTGGAATGTTTTCAAGTGCTCAGTTTTTATGGGCAAATAGCACTAATCTGGCTGAATGCTAGGGGTGACATCACTGCTGCAGTCATAAACAACAAATTGTTTGATCTTTGCAAGATCTTCATCAGTGATAACAGATGGCTTGTTCATTAGATTTATTAGTAAAATGATGATATCATGTATGTTCTGTGCATCTGTGACACATTTTTACTTCTTCTGCAAGGAATGTTTTCCTGTCACAACCTGTTAATGCAGGGAACATTAGAAAAACTGGCTCTTTGCTTGACTGTTGAATATTCACATGTCGTTTACACTACTAAATTGGAAGTTCTTTCCTGTGCCAGATGCAGTGGAGAGTTATAACTTTTCTAGCCTTATGACTGTTCCATTGTCAAGAGCTTGTATGCTGGTTTCAGCAGTCCACATAATAGCATGATTTAACTGCTGACTCTGCTTTGCATTTTGGATATACAGAAATAACTTGGATATATCCTTCTTTATCACTGCAAAGTTTGCTTTCTGTTGTGGTGCCCAGTAGTAGCTACACTTGTCTTGCCTATTGATTTTTAAACCCCTTGTAGGCAATTGTCGATCCTTCTGGGTCATAGTGTATGTGTGAGAGGTCACCAGGACCTTTGATGCAGACACCTAGGCAGGAATATAAAGGAATGGAGGCCGTTCAGACTTTCCACCCTCTCTTTAGACCATTGAGACAGAATCCAAAAGCCTGAGTCTAGACGTTCTGTGCCTTGATGGCTGTAGTTATATATGGTTTAAAAGAACTCTGTCTCATCACTGTAATGGAAAATTGCCTTACCATTACTGGACACTTGTTTTCCATATTCCTGGTTATATGTTCTGTGATGCCTTTTAATAGTCAGATTTATAAATATGGTATTGAGTCATGATACCTTTAACTGTTGCTGATTATAAAAGACAAAAGGGATAATCTTGTTTTTCGTGTGTAATCTCTGAAAATTATATTAGCAGCTGTGCATACAGTGGTGATTAACTGTGGCTCCCTCAAACCTCGTAGTGCCACACTGGGCGCAGGGTCAGCACTCTATTGCAAAGAGAGTGCCTCTTATTGAACCCCCATCCAACTTTCTGTAATACGGTGCCTCTTACTTCTGGGATTCTTGAGCCAAACTGCTTGTGTTGGGAGAGCACCTCATACGGTACTCCCAGGGGATCCACATGTGCATTACATTATTGGCGCACAATCTATACTGAGGCTATCCAAGATGTCTGTTGGGCTACATCCAGGTCGTGAGGGGCTTTCTGGCATTTTCTGCTGGTGCAGCAGCCAAGATTGCTGGGGCAAGGCAGCACAGCAGGATGGGGCTTGCTAAGCTTGTGTGGTTGTGGGGGGAGAGGGAGGTGGGGCTTGTGCTGTCTACATGGCAGTGCCATTGGGGGTGGGAGAGCTCAGGTGGGAATCCTATACTGCAACAGAGAGGCCAGAGGGGGAAGAGACAGGGGCTTGCACTGCTTGCACAGCAGCACTGGGGCTTGCCCATGAGGTGGTGGCTGTGGGTGGATTTGGGCAGTGGCAAGGACTCTGGGTTTGCACTGCTGTTGTGGTGGGGCTGGTGGAGGGAAGAAGCTGGTGCTGCATGTGTGGTGGGGAGGCTGCAGTGGGGTCCCAGGAGCCTGCACTGCATGTGACCCATGCAGTATGTAGCTAGAGGCCTGTGCCTGTGACTGGTGCGGCATGTGGCCCCTGGCCACTCTAGTTGGATAGCCCTGCTCAGTGAAGCTGGCTTTATCATCTATTCTTAGTTTCCTTTAGAGAGAGGGAGGATAACACTGGCTTTTCAGAGAGAATTCACAAAAGTTATTTATAACCTGTTTTGACATCAGTCGTTCCTAGCAATCTCTCGATTCAAGGATGGTCTCTACCATGGCTCATTGATGGGTCTTCAAGTAACTTAAAAGTTCAATCCTTGAGCCGTAGATCCATCTTCAGAAGTTGCAGGTCTTTTTGCAGGGAAGAGTAGGCTGCAGGCTTGGATTCCTCTCATTTTCCTTGCTCTGCACTCTTTTCTCTGCTTCAAGGGCAAGATGCTTTACCCTGAAAGAGGCTGTTGCTTGGTTGAGAATGTGACACCATTGGAGTTGGTTGGCTGTCAGCTCCTCCCAACTCCTGATGTTGGCATCTGTTATTTTGAGTTATGCCTTCATAATTGTGAGTCTCATAATTGTGAGACTCACAGGTCTAAGATGAGAGTAGACTGCTTGTTTTGGGAGTTGGGCATCCACACACAATGTCCAGTCAAGTAAAACATGTTGGAGGATCACCTGCTCAATACTGGTAATGTTGGCTTCAGCAAGGGTGCTGGCATTTGTGTGGCAATCTTCTCACTTGATGTGGAGTATTTTCAGGAGGCATTGTTGGTGATGAGGACAGTGGATTACACACAGTTCTCATCTGTAAAGGAGAATGCATTGTGGAATGATGACTGCATTGTAGACCTGAATCTTGGTGTCTTTCTGGAGATCGCAATGAACAAAGACGTGCTGAAGCAATTTCCCAAAGGAGGCGCTTGCATGCTGGATCTCGTCATCTGGTGGCTCTCAGGGGTGTCATTTGGTCATGAAGAAATGTCAGGACCTTGATACACTTTTCCGGACATCCAAATCTTGCCAGTAGTTTCCACAGGGCTTTGCATTTGATGGAATCAAAGGCCTTAGTAAAGCCACTGATAGTCATATATGGTTCCTGATGTTGTGCCTGACTTTTTTTTTAGATCTGGTGGGCACAGGCAAACCCCTTCAGCTTTGTGGGCTGGATCTGGTGTCTTCAAGAGCTATATATTGCTGCCCCCTTAACTAATTAGTTGAATGTAGACTTCCTTCTCTCAAGAGTTGGGCGAAGCTTTTTAAAGACTTCTGTATGAACCTTTTGACTTTAGGGCTTAGGATAGAGCTAGCACCAGCAGATCAAGTTCTACTAAATTTCGAGAGACGTTATTTTTTAAGTCAAAGGCTGCCTATACGTTTGCTTAGAGATGGGGGTGAGGGGGAAGCATTTTAATTAGAGCAGTTCCTGGGCAGCTGCTCTAATTAAAATTCCTCAGCCTCATGTGTATTAAGCTCCTGCGCACATTTAAAAGTGGCTGTGGGATGTTTCATCTAAACTTTGTTTGATGGGATTTAGTTAAAGTGCCTTCTGGCTATTTTTAAATGTGCAGGGCCTTAATACACGTGATGTAACAGCGACACTGCATCATTTTAATTAGAACGCCAATGAGCATTTGTATAGGCAGCCAAAGGTCCCTTACTTTGTTCCTTGCTAGAAATGATTTCTTCCAGATAGTGTTATTTACTTGGGATGAAAGTCTGACCCTATTTGTGTCAGTAAAATATTTTTTACTGTTCCTTTTCCAGATTTCTCCATAGCGGGCTCCTGGGTGTAAATTTTTCAGTTTTATTCAGTCAGCCTGGTACAGATCATCCATCACATATGCTAGAGACTTACCATGTGGAAATTTAAAAATGTGGAGATTTTCCAGTTTCCAAAGATCTCAATATGTTTTCTCTGCTATGCATCTGTTCTAGTTGGATAGGAGTGTTAGGTTGTGCTCATCTGCCTGCATAACAAAATTTATGTTGATTTTGCTGTCCCCTGTTGACTCGGAGCTGGTAGGAACACGTAAATGTAAAATGTAAATACTCAGAAATGGGAAAGCCTTAACACAGCAATATTAAGGGATAGAGCAGCAGTATTAAGGGATCTACTTCTTTAAAGGTTGTTGCTTAAATTAAGGGTAGTTCTTTCTGTTTTTACTTCTGAAGTAGTTATGTTTATAGATCAACTTAAAGCTTTAGAGAAACAGTTGGTCTGGCTTGTACCTGAACTGCTGTAGAACAAATCTCCAGAGAATATAAGCTATTATGAAAAATAGTAATTTTCAATAATTTTCTTACTCACCTGCACCACTGATTGCACTCTACTAGAAACTAAAAGAATAAGGAAAATGTGTTCTATTTGGAAGTGTTTCTCTCTTTGTTAAAGACCCATGACAAAGGACTTTTTGTAGGTTAGGAAAAAGTCACTTCTGCTTTGGACTTGATATCAAAGTTGTTCAGGGACTTCTTTTTGGTAGTGATTTGCCACTAGTAAACAGGTCTTTGGGTTAGATTCCAGCCTCCTGAGTAGCAGTTAACATGAGGTGTGAGGCCTGCATTACAAAATATATTTCTTGCATTTTTATTTTTGAGAGAATCTTTGTAGGGCTTTCCTGACTATTGCATTCTGTTTTGTTTGAATCATCTTTGCTTTCTTGCTGGTTTGCTTTATGGGCTTTTTACAATGAATGGATGTAAGATGTAATTAAAAGTAAGAGGCAAAAAGTAGTAGTAAAGTAGGCAGGGTGAAGTGTACCAGCTTTGTGTAATATGTATCGCTGTGTAATAACTGAAACATGAAGCTTCAAACTTGAAATGTCTTTTGTTATTCCAAGTGTTGTAAGCAGGGATCCTGGTTTTCCCTGATTAAAAAATTGCAGATTCTCTGATAATCCCCCTTCCCCCCCCATCTGTGATTAAAATGAGAGGCCTGTGACCCCCTGAAGCTGCCAGGGCTGTGGGGCCAGGGACTTGGGTCTGCATCCCCTGCCCCCAGTAGGAGGCGGTGGTTGCTGCAGCAGATGGGAGCCTGGCTCCCTCCCCACCTGCTTGTTGTAGGCTCGAGTGGGGGGGCTCCTTATTTCTGCACATGCTCCCAGGGGGGCAAGGGGAACCCATGTCCCCCCAGATCTGTATTCAGGGCGGGGTAGGTGTGGGCTGCCTGCTGCAAGCTTGGGCTCCTGCCCTGCTGCCCTCCCCTGGGGCCTCCATAGCACAGCAGATGGGACCCAGCACTGCAGGGAGCAGTGAGGCCGTGGGGGGATCTCTTTGCCACTGTGAGCTCTATGCTGCCCTGGTGATATGTCCCCTGCGTGTCTTTGCAAAACTGCAAAATCTCTGGGTTTAAATAAGTTAAACTAGGAAATCTGCATTTTCTTCTGGTAAAGGGGCAAATCTGTTTTTCCATGGGAAATGGAAAAGCCAGATCCCTGATTATAAATATGTCAAGGTTGAAGGTAATTTTGGACACTTATCACATCAAGAAATTCTCTTCTAATTGACACTTGTCATCACATCAAGAGAACATTTTTTTCCTTAAAGGTCTTAGAAAAATAGTGGCATTCTGATCAGCTTTTGCTGAAGGTATCCCATGTAGGGGTCATTGCAGGTATAAGCACCAAGAAACCCCTTTAGGCATTTGGCGACTGTTTTTCTTTTTAGATTATAAATGGAATTTTATGCATAATTTTAGGTTCATGGTTAAAATTCAGAAATCAAACGTGTAAATACCATGTGATAGCAGGCAACTGGGCTCAACCCAGGAGGATTTGTCTCCCTGTGTTCCTCTAAATCACTGGTTCTCAAACTTTTTTTTCTGCCGACCACTTGAAAATTGCTGAGGATCTCACCAGACCACTTAGTAAACTTTCTTTTTGTTCTGCAAATCAAAGGACACAACTCGTATATTTTATTATCAGTAGTCTTACCTTTCTAATGGGATGGATGCGCCTGTTTTTTTGAGCAGGTTCTGGGAAGTCGGGTGTAATGTTTGTCAACCTTAGCCTTCAGTCACCTTTCTGCAGACCACCTGAATGGAGCTCGTGGACCAGCAGTGGTCCACAGACCACAGTTTGAGAACTTCTTCTCAAATAATAAAATGTTCAGCAGTGTCTCGTACTTTGTTAGCAGTGGGCTCATTGACGGCCTGCTACTCACAGAGCCCTCTGTCAGTGAAGGCAGAGAAGGCAATACAGCCTAAACAACAAGTGGAAAAATACGGAATGAAACAGAAACGTTAGAGCCACTTTGCCCATATTCAGCATTTCCTGGTTCGGATTTTTTTTAGTTTGTTTAAAAATAGGAAAATCTGTTTAGCTGTATAATGCAAAGATATTGTAGCAGGGAGCTTGGTGTTCCTGCTACTTTAAGGGAAGGCAGGCTGTGGGAGAAGCAAGCAAGGTAGAGGGCAATCAAGGGAGCCACATGGCCCAGAAGGGACTGGGCTTGCAGAATATAAGCCCAGGGCTTCAGCTGGGCAGGCAATCTAGCCCTGGGGGCCATAGATAAAAGAACTCCTGAGCTGGTGACAGGGGGAGTGTCTGATAAAGCATCCCACCTGCTTAGAGTAAGACAGCCTTAGGGCTGACAGAGCACTGGTGATTTAGGGATTGAGACTATGGGGTGGTGGAGATCTCAACTGGGCAGAAGTGGGGCCAAGGCCACAGCTGAAGAGTGATAAAGACAGGCAGGGCCAGGGGTCTATACCTTGTGAGGGGCAAGAACCAGGGTTGGGGGCTCATAGTCTGGGAGGGACAGTCTAATGGAGGTAATGAGGCCTGAGCCCAGGAGGGGCAGAGAATGCAAGCCTAAACCCAAGAGAGGTGACTTTGTTCAAGGTTTAGAGGTCCACGCCCAGGAGGGGCCAGGACGGTCAAAGACATTTCATGAAAGATTAGCGTTTCATTTATATTCTGCCATGAGTCAGAGTTGTGGGAATAACTGCATCTAGAGTAGTGGTTCTCTACCTTTTTAGACTCTAATTTTTAGATTAGAATCTAAAAATTCTAATTTTTAGAATTAACTTGAAGCACTCCTTGGAAAATGCCAACTCTTTTTTTTTTCATTCTCTTATTCTTTTAACTCAGAAAAATAATAAAGCAGCTTTTCTGTTGCAAAGGATTCAGAGAGACTACAACTATGAATTTCTATTTGAAATCTCTGGGTGTATCTTGTAAATCGTGTTTGCACACGTAACACTGGTAACTTTACATGGTACCCTGTGACACCCTTGGAAGGATCGCAAGACACCCTAGAGTGCTGCATCACCCTGGTTGATAATCATTGATCTACAGCAAATGAGGACAGTTTCAGGAAAGTACCCACTCCTCACAATGTTGAGACATTTCATGCATAATCTTGTTTTGTGACCTGTCCTGACAGTTATTAAAACGACTTGTGAAAACGTGCCCATTAAACTTTTTCCTAGGACTCCTTATGTGCATCTCATACTGTGCCCTGTTGAAATCAGAGGAGTTTTGCCCTAGCACAGTAGTCTGCTTGTGTGCAATAGGTTTTTGGCTTAGACTAGATCAAAGGCGGGTAATTATTTTGGGTGGAGGGCCGCTTATTGAGTTTTGGCAAGCCGTCAAGGGCCGCATGGCAGGCAGCCAGGGGCAGATAAATACTAATTTTCAAAATTATTTAGGGGCTCCGCAGGTTGGATAGAATGGCCTGGCAAGCCGCATGTGGCCCATGGGCTGCATTTTGCCCACCCCTGGACTAAATCCATGCTAGGGGGCTGCTGCAGCAATGGTAGTGCTAAGGTAGCTGGGGAGTCTTGTGTGGCTGTTAGAAGGATTTTTTATTCCAGCAGTGCGATTCCAGTTCTCACAGATGGCAGAAGGTCTGCCAAAGTCTGCCTCCTCTGTGAGAGTTGCATCCATACTGGGGATTTTGTTGGCAGAGCTACATCATCTGTTACTGGGCCTGCAGAATTTTGTAACGTAGTCAAGGTGCAGGGACTTAGTTTCTTGGAAACCGCTGACAGAAGTTCAGATGTTACATTTGTAGCTCTGTATAGGCCCTTGTAGCACTACAAAAAGTGGAGTACAATTGTGCCTCCTGCCTGTAGCATGGCAAAAATGGGAAAGGTGCTGCAGAAATATTGCTGGATAAAATGATTTCTTCTTTGTAGTGCTGTTTTGAGTACATGTAGCACTACAGGGGGAGTTACTCTTCCAGTATCCCACAGTGCTTTCTACTCTCTCCCTCCAAAGAGGATGAGTGGAAAAGTGGCTGCAGTGAGCTGACTGACAGCTTGATACTCGCAGAGTCCTCCATCGGTGAGTGTGAGGTCAGGACTTGGTTCGCCTGCGGGGAGCAGAGATGTAGCCCAACTGGGACGGGGGGCTGCAGCACTGATCATCACAGTGGCAGCATTGAGGCTCACTATGAGACTTCAGCCCAGGAGAACCTTGTGTTGCCCCTTGCCTGGAGAATACACATTTGCAATAACTGTAGCTCTCTAGTTTGAGAGCTCTTAATGTTGAATGAGAGCTCTCATAGCACTGAAGTTTTGTAGTGCTTCAAAGTGAGCATGGCCAAAGAATTTTTTTAGAAACCTGAGAGTTCAGAGCTGTATCAAACTGGGGGGATGGGAAAGATAGGAGAGAGGAGATGGAGGAACAGAGAGAGACAGAACACAGTGTTAATTTCCACAATTCGTGTATTTGTACAATGCTTCAGCTAGAGATCCTGAAAGAGTGTGGGTTGAAAAGGTTCAAAAGATGTCTTCTTCGAATGGGTGGGAACCCAGTGACCCAGAACTTTAGAGCAACCATCAGTCTCTTTAATCCACCAAACTTCGAAAGTTGTTTGAGGCACATTTGATGAAAAGTTTTTCTGTAAATGGGACGAATGCTGGCATTGCATCCAATATTTTATACCTCTCTGGGGACCAGCCTGGAGATTTAGGTAGCAGATTTTTCCTCAGGCTCTTTCTGATCTGACAGAAGGGCTGATGGTTACCTGATACGATGTGAGTTATAATATAAAACCTCCAGGCAGAGGAGTGAAATGATCTCTGTTGTACAACTCAGTCAGCCTGTAATAAACCTATTCGTCTTTGTTGAATGTATTTTGTTAAAGCTATTGCTCATACGTCAATGGACAGCATTATATTTGTCGTGACCATCATTGTTAATAAGTAATAGGTACAATTTAGATTCTAGGTGTGAGGTCACACAGAAAACATTGAAATTACATTAAAAGATTTGTTAATAAATGCATAACCAAAAATATACAGATGTTTAATAAAGCAGAATTAGTGTTATAAAAATAACTTCTGTATTTTACTTTCATGTTTCTGTTTTTTCCTGCTTTATGTGCCTAACTGCAGAAGTCATTTACTGAATTTAAAAAACGGTGATTATAACTTTGGGAACATCAGTTAGAAAATGCATACTGTTCCCTTATCCATTTTAGTTCAAAAAGTCATTAACGGGACTTAATATCTTTTGAATGTTTCCCTTATTTTGGAAGCATGTATCTTTTTAAGTTTGAATATCATAAGCATGGAATGTAACCAATAAACAAGTAATTTGAAGAAATCTCTCTTGTGCTACAGAATAAGTTGTACGGCAGCTGTGAGCAAGATGTCTGAGGTTTTTGTTTCTATCCCTGTTCTTCAGTCTTGTTAATTATTCATCAAATTAAAAAAAAATTCTTAACTACCTGTCTGACTTCAGCCATTCATGTGGTATCTGGGTGACAAAAATATTTACTTTCTGTGATATATATTAAAGGCTGTGTTGTCCTATGCGCTATGTCAGCGATTCTCAATCAGGATACCGTGGCATCCTGGGGTGCCATGTAATCCTTTGGAGGATGATCTGTGGGATCTCACAATATTAGCAGTGTTAGATGTGCAAACATCCCTGTGCATGATTCGCAAGCTAAAACCAGAGATTACAGTAGGAATCTGTAAGTGTCACAAACCCCTTGTGATTTTTTCTGAGTCCTTTTTGCAACAGAAGAATTGCCCTATTTTTCCATGGTTAAAAAATGAATGAAAACTAAGTGCTGGCATTTTCTGAAGAGTGCCTTGAGTTTAAAAACGTTGTGAACTTCTGTATTATGCATATGCTCTATACTGTTCTTGTACTATGTTACTGATGTATGATTTGCCTAAATTTTGTGTGGGGGGTGGTTTGGGGGGTGCCAGCGTATTTTTAATGGTTAAACTTCACAGGAGGGATGCAGACTACCAGTTTTAATGTGGTGCATTCTTAAGGCCTATATTACATAGCTAGTGCTTCATTGTATCACTAGTGATTGAACCATATGGAGTAATTTAACTTTGGTTGTCTCAGTATTGTGCATTGCAGTAGTCAAGTTAAAGGTTATAAGCGAGTGGATCACATCGCTGCCTTTAATGTAATAATAATAACACCTATGAGCAAGTCTTTTAAGCTAGTGGTTTTCATTCTTTTTAGACTCAAGGCACCCCTCTGTAACTTCTCTGAATTTTGCCTGTATCTGCAGAGGGTGTTTCCTTTCCCCTCTCTAGGGAGACAAGCCCCCTCTCCCTGTCTTTGCCTGGCTGCATGAAGCCCAGGGGTGCTCCAGTTGAGAATCACTGTTCTAGGTGCTTCACTTTTAGCAGGCTTCAGCTGAGACTCTTTAAAGGGGCCTGTCCAAAGGTGCTGAGCTTCTGCTCTGAACATCAGGGCTCCTGTCTGCAAGAAGTGATGGTTCTGCCTGGCTTCAAAATTTTCTAAATTATTGGTGTGAAGGTTCAAAATCCCTTGCCCCCTGCCCCACATGTGCTCGCTCTCTCTCACCAATACCAACTCCAGTTTTGAGCTGCGTTTCTGAAATGACATTATGTGGAACAGCCGGCAGGCAGAACAGAGGGGGCGGGAGTCCTTGTGGAACTCCCTTTAGTCCTAAGTGCTCTTGTCCTTTAGGAGTCCTCAGTCCCTTTGTGAGCTTGGATTTAATGAAAGGGGAGACCACTTTTGAGCAGAGTCCTGCTGCTGGGACCCTCCACTTGTGTCCTGATGAGAGCTCTTCCTCCCTGTGCTCAGCCCTAGCTAGGGCAGTACTAGTTGGGGTTTAAACCGTGCCCCCAGTGCAGGCTTCTGTACCTAGTGCCCCTAGGAAGCAGCCTCCACAGATTGCTAACAGACTTCAGCTTCCCTTGCAAACGTGTCTCCTTTTCTAGCCACAAGCATTGGGAATTCTTTCCAACCCCACTTGCTTGCCTTAGCTGCTGGAGTCTCAGGGATAGCCCAGGGAGCAGAAGGAAATTCTTCTGCTCCGCTGCATTAATTTTGCCTCAGACTCACAGCAACTAAGGCAAAACTGGTTGTGGAGGAGCAGGACAGTTTCCCTCTGCTCCCTCAAGGTGCCTGAGACTCGCAGGGGCTGAGGTTAAGTTTAGGAGGGGAAGATTCCCCTCAGCTCCTGGGGCTGCCCTGGGCCGGTGGGGTAGTCCCCAAAGGCAGGGGCTGCCCAGTGCCCCCATGCTGGGCGGCATGGGCAGGCATCTGGCCCAGAGGACTTATTCTTCCCTTCTGTGGCAGCTGCTGAAGCAGTCAGCAGCGGGGAGAGGAAAAGGCTGGCAGGGTCTGAAAAGCTGGCACCACGGGGGCTTTCCTTCCCCCCTGTGAGCTGTGTAGACCCTGGCTAGGAGGACTGGAGGTCTGTTCCCCTGCCCCCCATCCCTATGGGCTGACAGACACAGGTAGGAAACAGGCTAAGGAGCAGAGGGGCGAGGCAGTCCCTGCTCCACTGGAGCAGGCAGCATAGCCCAGGGCTGCAAAGCCCAGGCTGGGCTGCTGGGGGACTGTGGGTTAACTTGAACCAGGAAAGGGTCTGGGACAGAAGCTCCATAAACCGGTTTGACCTAAATCTGATACTACATCCAACCACATTTATATTAAACCAGTTTTGGTCATTTTGAAAGGAGTTTGTTTATATGCATTGAACTTCTGTTCTGTTACAGGTTTAAACCAGTTTCTGATCACTTGGTTTATATGTAATGTGTGTTCCAAGCCTCAGAGTCTCAAGGCACCCGGGTTGAGAATCACAGCTTAAACTCATTCAGTGCCACTGGGAGAATCAGTGGTGATGCTTAGGGGGTGCATGGGGGTGCACATGCACCCCCTGAGATTACTCATGCACCCCCTGACAGGCCACAATCCCTGCTTAGGCGACAGGTAGGGGTGGCAGGTAGGAGCACTGGTGCTCCCCAGGAAGTGTCATCTGAGGAATGGGAATGCCATGGCCATTTTTGGGGAGCGCCGTGGTCACTTCTTGGTTGGTGCGATTGGCTGCGG
>NW_017728886.1:90072651-90075638 GCF_001723895.1 Crocodylus porosus
GGTAATGGGGGGGCACATGCCCCCCCGACTAAGGTGCCACCAGTCACCTGTGGGTAAAATGACTCAGACTTGACCTATTTGTTCTTCACTTAATATTCCTATTACAGCTTTCTCATAACTTAGATACACATATCACACACAACATGTTAAAGGATTTAAAATGTTGCAAAGTCAAAGAGTGGAAAATTAAGAAATATCAGTATTAAGGTTTGCATACTCTTGCTTTTGCATCCTTACTCTGACCTTCTTGTATCTGTACTATATGGCTATCTTTTATTACATTATTACCCGAGACCCTGGTTTTCTCTGATTTAAAAAATAATCCCCACTTCTTGGATTTTAAAAAAGTAACCCTTAAATCCACATTTTTCCGTGATCAAAATGAAACACCAGTATGGATGGATGAATTTTGGGTTACTTTAAAAAAAAAAAAAAAATGGGGATTATTTTTTAGTCATAGAAAACCAGGATCCCTGATGATTGCATGCTATATTTTCTATCAGATCCCAGTCTCATTCAGTGTATGGTGTGGACAATGCTTACACTATCTACATAGCACATTGCAGTTCTTTCCTGCTTGCTAGGGTAGTGGAAGGACAACATTAACATAGTTCTCTACCTGAGTTAAATAACCCCTCAGAGAAGTAGGTGCAGTAGGGAGTTGTTACCCAAGACATGGTGAAAATCATGTAGTAATATGAAAGGCTTAAGACCTGGATTTTCAGAGCACTTAGTATTATAAGCCCCTTTTATTCAAAACACTACTGTTAATTTCAGTTGCAGATATTAAGTGGTCAGAACTTTTACACGTCCAAGTCTTGGGGTTCTAAGTTAGCCCCATGAACATGAAGAAAGCTTATGATATATGTGACTTGACCAGAATTATATAAGAATTCTGTGGCAGAGGCAGGACTAAAATCCAGTTGTGCAGTTTGATGTGCAGTTCTAACAAGTCAGTACTGAACATATATAAACTGAGATTGAGATTTGTTTCAGGTTTTTCCATGGTCAAATCTAGGGAAGGTTTTCACAGGAAGAGCAAAAAGCATACACAAAGGATATGTCAAATGTTGCATCCTCTGCTTAAGGACGAGCTTCCTAACAAAATGCTTGCAAATCTTCTTTTAACGTTGAATATTTTTGTGCCTCACCAAGTTCTCAGAAACAGCTGAACCATATTGACTGATTTATTTCTTTTTTAATAATTCAGCCTGCGCTCAGAATCAGGCCCATAGTAATTAAAATGATCTATGTTAATGAATGTGCACCTGGTGGGGGTTTTTTTAAGCTGGATGTCAAATGTGAATTTCACAGATATTTTTATGTGGCCCATGTGCAGTGTTTGTATTATAGATCGTATCAGTTGGATAAATTAATCAACATCTGGCCCTTTTGAGTAGCTGCAATGCTGTTTGTTTTGGTAAAGTGAATGAAAACAAAATTTGATCAGTGAAAATATTAAATGTTCAAAAACCGATTCATAATTACCTTTAGAACAGTCATTTTTTATAATTTTTTTTTCTGAGCCTTGGTTGTTCCCATTAAAATCACTTGGTTTTGAATTTAATTAGAAACATGAAAGTAATACATAAGGTAACACTGTTTACCAGTAAGCTAGGACTTGTACAAGTGCATCTTGTTAATTTAGACTTGCTTTGATGATCTGGAGTATTGGTAACATGGTCTTTTAAATCCAAGCAGTAGTATTTTGGAATCACCTCCCTTTAATATTTGGACTTGTATTTAAGGTGACAAATTGTTAACAACTTACAAGATAAGTAGCTTTTCAGGCAAGCCAGGGTCATGTATGGGGGAAGAGTTTACTTGTAGGTAAGCCAAATGCTAACTCCTTTTGGGAATCTTGGCGCTCTTGAATCGTAACCGGAGTTTCTTATCTAAACAATCTTGATTGAATACATTAAGCATTGTACAGGCTATTGCTGGGTTGCTAGCTTCTCCGTGTTGTTTCTCAATGTTCCTGCTGCTTTCTAAGCACTTGCAAGCCTCAAGTTGTCTGCTGATGAAAATTGGCCAGTTAAAGATAATCGTGCACTGGTCACAGGGGAATGACCGTTTGTTGGTATTGGTATGGTATTATTTAGATTTTTTTTTATTTTTTTTTTTTAACTATGGGGGAAATCAGGATCTCTTTCTGAACAGTAGGGGGCAATGTTTAAAAGGACAACACTGACAGAGTATTGCTTTCAACTATGAAGTCCTGGGTTTGTTTGTCTATTTATTCATTTATTTTAACACCAAGCTCTCAGTTTGTGCTTCAGGTTTTGAATTTGTCTTTGAATGATTTCATTCTTGGCTAACAAGAAACTATAGCCATTCCTTTTTTTCTTTTTCTTTTAAGATATTTTAGTTTGGATTGTGCTGCTTTTTTCTTTTGTATGCAGGTAACATGCAAGCAAAGTGCTTCAGAAGTGATAAGCAAGCTTCTTTCTGGTTGCAAAAGGATTTAAAACTGGAAAAGAGATTTTCACACAACTTTTCTCTGATTCAGAGGTTCTGTAAGACTTGTACATTTCTAAACAGTGGATTAATTTCTCTTCCAGCAATAATGTCAAACTACTATATAATATGGATGATTCAAATAAATCCTTCCTATGCAGCATAGTTCGTCACTCCTACTGTGTACATAAAGCTGTTGTTTAGTAATGCAGGAGATGTCCCAGGACACATTGTTTCACAGCAATAATTTATAGCTGTTTTCTAAAAAAAGTTGTAATGTTTATCATTTTGATACACATTCTGTTCTGTCCACTGTCATTTTCAGTCCCTTCATGATAGAAAACCATTATAGTTTCTCTAGGCTGACTTGTGTGGTTCTAGTCAAAGTATTCTCAGAATCCTCCAATTCCTGAATTGACTGCAGTGAAAGATGTGGAACTGCCTCTCATCACAGGGATTCTGATGTGTGAAGATGCAGGCCAACCTGGTGGCCTGCCAGGTCAGCAAATCCTTAGATGCAGGGGTAGCAG
>NW_017728886.1:90076506-90084340 GCF_001723895.1 Crocodylus porosus
CTTCCACCCTGGGGGTCTTTAAGACAAGGCTTGACAATCACCTTGCTGGGGTCGTTTGAGCAGTACTCTTTCCTGCCATGGGAGGGGAGCGGACTTGATGATCTGATCAGGTCCCTTCCAACCCTACTAACTATGGAACTATGAATTAGTACAGGGGTGTTCAAGGCCTGGCTTACAGGCTAGATCTGGCCCATGGCACCCTGTCATCTGGCGCACTGGGCTCCATACAGGTCTAGATATTTGGCAGGAGAAGGGTAGCACCACACCCCCACAGCCAGATTTCTGGACTCATTGGAAGCCCTAGTGCCTGTGTGCTGGTTTGGGTGCCCTATTCCAATACTCGGGGCAGGGCAAGGGGGGTGCCAGGTCCCAGAGCCCAACCCTGGCACGTGACAGGTGGAAAGGAGGGTGCCGGGCTCTCAGGACCCAAGCCCAGTGAGCGAGAAGGTGCCAGGTCTCAAGACCCATGTTGTTCATGGACTGACTGTGTGCTACTCATCTGGCCTGAGGGGCCGAAAGGTTGTGCACCACGTAACTGGGAGTGGTGTTATTTCTGGTGGTGGTAGATATGGCTAACTGCAAATGAATGGTAAGCTCCAACTATTTAAGTTGGTCTAATAAAAGATATCTGATTCACCCAAAGAACCTTGCCTGTCTATGTCCTTAGATCAACGGCTACAACCTACACCCCTGTAACGAATGGTAAAACAAGCAAATTTGATATAAGAAATTAATCTGCAGAGCTTTTTGAAATGAAAAATCATACTTTTCCAGTCTATTAGAATTGTTGGCGTATGTCAGTGACAGTGAAATAGGAATATGAAGAGAAACTATGACATCATTTGTCTAGATGTCTTAACTGTATCTGTTCAGATTTTTTTCATGTGACATTTTTAAGGGAGATTTCAAACTCCAGTGGTTGACAGAAACAAAGACGAAGACTACTTGATCAAATTTATAAAAGTTTATAATAAGCTCATTGTTTGCTATATTAACAATCTATAGAATAAAAAAAAATGTAGTAATTGCCATACTACAAATGTCCATCTAGCCTGGCAAGTAGTGAATAAATTAGGGGAGGGGTATAAGAAACAAGGCCTGTGTAGAGTGATCCATCTCCTGTCAGGCCCTCCCTATTCTCAGCAATAGGTTTCTGGATGTTGTGAACTTGTGCTTGCAACTCTAACTTCTACATTCAGTAAGGTTATCCTTCATAAGTTTGTCTAAGTTTGCATATCCATTTTGAGATGGAGCAGTCAGAATGCACTGTTTAAGATGTGGATGGACCATATATATATTTGCATAATGGTATTTTCCATTTTATTTACAGTTCTTTTCTTAATGGTATCTTATCCTTTATTTGTCTTTTTGACTCCCTTTTTTAAAGTGTGATGTAATGTAGCTAAGTTTGCAGGTAACTTCAGGTAACTTCAGCATCACAACTACAGTTTTAACCCTTGCATAGCTGATGCCAAACTAGTTATAAACTTTTATAGATGCTAAAATTGGGCCCTATTTTACCTGCTTTCATAAAAAGAGAACAAAGTGACATTCAGTGCAACTAAAAGGCCAAATATTTAAAACTGATAAAAGGAAACACCTGTGGAACTCATGACCACATCAAACTCATTAGGAGAAGACCTTAATAGCAGTAAAAAATAATTAAAATGTATCCAGGTATATTAGATAAGACATTGATATCAGTTGGCCATAGATGACTATTCAGTGCCTGAAGGTGGGCTGGCTGATGTTATGCCTGTGCCATTTAGTATGTTACTGGAATCAGTATGCAAAAAAACATTACCAACAAATATTAAATTCTGTTTTTAGTTTAAGATTTTATGTATCTGTTTATATATATCATGCTGAGTCACAGAAGGCCAACTCTGGGGCCACTTGAGGATCCAGGTGCCAGGCAGGGTTGAAAGAGCTGAGCAGATCTAAGGACAAGCCAGGTCAGGAAGCCGGGTGATCAGACTGAGAAGAGGGTTTAGGAAGAGGCTGAGTCAGGGAGCCGGGGGATCAGGCAGAGAGCCAGCTCAAGAAGCCGGGAGACTAAGCAAAGAGCAAGTCTGGGATCAGGTTGAGGCCTATTGCCCAGACGCTTCCTATTCCAGGTCAGGAAAAACCTGGGGAACTGGAGGGTCAAGTGACCCTGGCTGGCCACTCTTGGAGGGTTAGGCTCTGCTGGAAGCTTCAGAGCATCCTTGACCAGCTTGGGTGACAAGTTGCAGGGTGGCAAGCCATGATGAGTGGCCATACTGATCAGGTCACGGGCCCAGGTTCAGGGTCCACAGCCTGACACTTTGTCTGTTTAAAACTGGTATTATGGGTCACTCATTCAAAAAGTAGAATGTGTGCATTGCTTGTCATCTCTCAGGAAGCCAGTGTAGCATGCAATAATAGTGTATGGCAAACTTTGCAACTTGCTTTAGAGAGAAATTAGTAGAAGGCACATGTATACTAGAGACAGAAAACAGCTCTTACTTGTTATTTCCAAAAGTTCAAAAGAGACAGTACACTAAATTTAAAAGTAAACATTTTGCAGTTGTGACAAATCTTATCATTCTGATTTTTAATCTTTGCCCTTAATCTTATCATTCTGATTTTCTCATCTACATTGGTGTGCTCATTTGAAATGGTTACTGAAACAATGTTTGTATATGTGAGACTACATAAACATGAACAGATAAACAGGATTTCTGTTAGAATAGAGTACAAACTTTTTTTGGCTTGCAGTAGTGGATGTAAAAATATAGTTAGAAAAATATATGATACTTTCACAAAGTTTGAGCCACAGTTTGTTCCCAAAATATTTAAATGTCCCTGATAATAAATTTAACCATTTAAGTACTGACACAGGTATTAAATATGTTGCTAGTGCATTTGTTCCAAAAAAAACTCTCAACACCATATTCTTTTCAGTAGAAAAATTGAGCAACCCTCATCATGTGTGTTCACATTTCTGGATTCAAAATTTTAATTTACAAAACAGCTTGGCCAGATATTAATATTTACAAAACTTCTCTAAAGCCATTAGTCTGCATAATTTATAGTTGCATGTTATTCCTTGGCACAAATCAAGGCCAAAGGATGAGTTCTTCCTTTATTGCCAAACAATAAAATTGTTTCTCAAATCTTTGGTCCTTACATTTTGGATTCAACAAATGAAAAAGTAGTCAGAGAAAATTTAAGTGATGAGTTTGATCCATGTGCTTCTGCTTCTGTTCATAAACAACCTTTCATCATTTTAATGTGGAGAAAAGCTCTTAGCTTGGAAGAGGTAGAATTTCGTAATGTCCCTTGATGCCCAGTCCTGCAAACTGTTATTTATGTGACTAGTTGTTAGACATATGAGTAATTCTGTTATGTCATTGGGACTCTTTGAGTGGGTAAGGACTTCTTATTTCAATAAGGTCTGATTAACACATGGTTTTGGTTAAGAAAGTGATGATTATGGTTTGGTGTATTTATTTATTTATTTATTTTTAACTACAGTACTTAAAGTGACACACCCCTAGAGTGGATGCAGTTATACTGGCATAGAGGTGGCCTAAACCAGTGCAGCTTATTTCTCTGCCTGTGCAGGATTAGCTGTAAAGCACCATCATTACCAATAGGACTGTAAGCCAATGTTACATTTTTCCTGGGAGAGAGCCTTTTGTCCCAGGATTTTACAGATGTACAGACCCATTCTGCCTTAAATACCTGTGAAGTATGTGAGATAAAATGTAAAAATATTTTTAAATTCAGGACATTGCTGTGTGCATCTGTATGTTAACTCAGTCGCATTCAAGTTAATCGGGAACCATTTCAGGGACAAGCCTGTCAGGCTGTATCCCTGGTCTCTTACTGGCAGAGGAGCAGCAATGCAGCTGGGAAGGGCCGTGTTTGTAAATCGCTGTGCCATTCCTATTTTGATCCAAATTAAAACCTGGGACATTTAGGACTGCCTCAAATGACATGTTTGTTTGTAAGTTGAAATAGTATAACTTGTATGTGTAAATCAGTGGTGCTTTGCCTTTTTCTTCTTCCCCCCCCCCCCCCCTTCCGCCCCAACACTGCTGGCTGGTTGAATGGTGTGGGCCAGATCACGTCCCAGACACCTGGATTGGGCTCTGATCCACCTCTTCAGGATTGGACGCTGCACTGCCTCCCTGTTCCCATACACTTGGATTGGGCCAGAGCCCCAGTGGGCTCCACATTACCTCCGCCCAACTAAGTGTACTGTGATTGGGCCTGTGGCCTCCACTTGATCCAGTGCATCATGCAGCCTCTGCCTGACCCAGCATACTAGAATTGGGCACTGTGTTGCCTCTCCCTGACTGCCTGAGCCAGTGCATTTGGATTGACCCCTCTGTTGCCTTCACCTGGCTCAGTGTGCCTGGTCTAGCATGCAGGGCCACATTATCTGGCTTCGTGGGAGTAACCACAGGTCTGGAAATTTGGCAGCAGAGGAGTGGCAATTGTATTACAGTTACTTGTAATACAGATCTAGCTGCACAAACTTCCAAGAGATTCCTTTTGATTGATTCTACATTTTGAGGCAGATCATGTCCTGACTAGTTTGGTTGCATAGATGAGTGAGAGGACACTGGCCACTCTGTTCCATGCAAGACCGCATATATATGGTGGCTAGGTATCTGGGTTGTGCAGGGGCAAGAGCAGTGGCAGTGGAGTCACTGTCTTTTCCTGTGCATGTGAGAGAAGGTGGGTGTTTGCTGGAATGGGCATTGTTTCCACAATGCACTGGTCATCATACCTGCACTGCCACCTTGTGACTCTATGGAAGACAATCCATTTCCTAATTTCCCCAGTGCTCCTACTGAGAAAAATTAATCTACAGCAGCATCTTTTTGACAGTCTGTTTTCTAGTCTGATTTTAAGCAGGTCAACAAGGTGCTAACTATTGGCAAAGAACCATGATTTAGCTTTGACTGAAAACACAGAAGTTAATTTTGTGTTGAAGGGTGCTAATGCCATACATGTCTATGAGTCACTGGATATATAAACTTTCCCTGCCCCCAGTCAGTTGTTAATTGATTATATCAAGCAAACCATTTGTTTTCTGGGCAGTCAAGCTTTAGAACACTTTTCCAAAGAGTTGTTTGCACAAGAAACTTGCTTAGCAGGGGGATAAATACATTGCTAGATTTAGAGGTCAGTTTTACTCTGGCATAGAGGATCCCAATGGACAGTTATACCTGCATGGCTATGGTGATATAATTACATTACTGACCTGTTTTCCTCCACAGGTAAGTCCTGAGAGTCTTTTGCACTGCAAAACAGCCACACGACAATATTGATGCTTACATTTCCTTTTTGAGGCTGTTGGTCATAGGTGAATAGGTTTGTGACTACAGGAGGAGACTAGAAGCTTGTGAACTGTGAGATTTCAGGACAGTTTGAGAGAGATGGCTCCAAAAGAGATGGACCCCTAGTAAAAGGAAAGTGGTGCATTAGCTGAGATTTTTGCAGGAGGAAATTGCCTGTGTGCAATTTATGACCACATGTTTTAGGACTTGTTATACGTGTCTTATAAGCACTAAGAAAATATTCTGATTTTGGGAAACTGTTGCACCAGGCCCCATAATCTACTTCTGCTTGGCAGAGGAGTGTTCCAGGACATTAAAGTCCTTAGTGTCAGAATTGGGAATCTGCCTGAACTTTTTACTCCCCTAATAAAACAGTTAGCAGTAATAATTAGGTTTTGGGGCTGGGTTTTGCATGAAATATTTTGACATCACCAGTTGTCATTAACTTAAGTAAACACCATTTAAGTAAATACAAGGAACAGAAGCAAAGTTTCATATGTACAATTGCTCTGCATTTGGTGGAGATTGTAACACCTATTTTAATTACAAACAAGTAAAGGGGGCATGAGGCATTTTTATTCATTCCCAACAAGGGGTGTTAATTGCCACCCCATTGACAGAGCAGTTACCCACTCTGGATGTTTTTAGCTCCTGGTAAGCAAAGATCTCAATCTTATGTTGTTCTTTGAGACCTTCCTTACTGCCTGTTTCCTATCATGGATGATTCATCTGTATATAGACTGTTGGCTTTCCTGTACTCCTGGACACATCTTTATGAAACATGTTGTATACATGCGGCTGAATGCAATAGCTTCCATGTTGTCAGTCTGTCATGATTTTATTGTTGAATATAATAGTTAGTAGAGTTTTTTTGTTTTTAATCTTATTCCTTCTATTTTCTGTTCCTTTTGGCTTTTTTTAAAAGTAAGTTTGTGGATCAAGTGATTCTGGAGAAAATGTGAATGTCTTGACCGAAGTGTCACCTAACTGCTCAGAATCCAAGATGGCAATTAAAAAGAACCCCATCCCTCTTACTAATTTCAAATCTAATTTTTATGCCAGTGACGGTCTTTTGGGGCATTTGATTAATTCATGATATTTGAATACTTGAGAGTGGACGTGCACAAAGTTCTCATGTTTGTTTTGTAATTAAACCCGATCAAGGTTTAACTGTACCTCTGAAAAACGCATAGGCTTTCTAAAGCTCTCCATACAAGTTAGTTGCAAAAGGGGAGGATCTGGGGAAGTGCCCAACATTCCCACCTGACATTGAAACCAATGTGTTTTCTTTCTAAAGACAGACCACATAGTATAAGCAGCCAATCTGTTGAGGATGGTTTCCATAATCTTTCTGCTTCTGGTTGCCGTGAGCAGTACTGTGATTAGGAACACATATGATGTGCTTCATTCCAACATGGATGTGGATCAAATTTTAGTTGCAGGTGCAAATACTGCGGTCAGCACCATACCTAGACTCTTGGTGGTCCTGGGCAAACTTTTAGAATCGCCCCTCCCTTTGCCAGAGATAATGATAATAATAATATTACCATTTTTGGGCCCCCTTTCTAACCAGGCCCCAATGGGCCACCCGGTTTGCCCAGGCCTGTGTCTGGCCCTGATTGCTGTCAGATATCCACTACCTTTTGCATCTTAACTGAAGACAGTTGGCTTCCAGAGTAACAGAATGCCTTGCCTGGGGCAACACAGGAGCAAATGATAGTGTACTTTCGGGCTAGGGACAGAAGTCGCACATATACTAGTTTAATTGATCAGAAACTGGTTTAAACCTGTAACAGAACAGAAGTTCAGTGCACATAAACCAGTTTCAAAGTAGCTGAAATTGGTTTAAGATAAATTTGGTTGAATGTAGTTTCAGACTTAACTGATTTAGGTCAAACCAGTTTTTGAAACTTCTGTCCCTGACCCCTTCCTGGTTCAAGTCAAATCAGAGTCCGCCAGCATCCCAACATGCTTTCCAGCCCTGGGCTGGATTGGGCTGTGCTATCTGCTCCAGAGAGCAGAGTGGGCCCCACCCCTCTGCTCCCTAGCCAGAGCAATGAGAGCTGGCTTGCTGTCCTCACTGTTCCCCTAGGCAAACCCCAGCTGGGTCTAGGGCCACAGAGGGAGGATAATTTTCCCTTCCCCCGAGTATGGAGCTGCCTTGCCATGCTTATTTAGTGCTGGCTGGAACTGTGGACTATAAATCCCAGAGGCAACTGGAAGCAGGAAGGGGAAGTTATGAGCAACTCAGCAACGTCCTGCTGCTGTGCTTCTGGACTGCAAATCCCAGAGATCTCAGGGGCAAGAGGAAGAGGAAGGAAATAAACAGCCCATGCTGGCTATGTGCCGGAGAGCTATGCTGTAGTGGCCCCCAGCTTCTTGCTTTCATAGATTTCATAGACATTAGGGCTGGAAGGGACCTCGGGAGATCGAGTCCAGCCCCCTGCCCAAAGGGCAGGAAGTCAGCTGGGGTCATAGGATCCCAGCAAGGTAAGCGTCCAATTTACTCTTGAAGGTGT
>NW_017728886.1:90084630-90100022 GCF_001723895.1 Crocodylus porosus
GTCTGTTCATTTGCTTATTGGTTCAAACTTTGCAGCTTAGACTAACCTGCAAAGACTAAACCAGGCTTTTTGACTGTCTGTACTTAGCCCAGTTTGTGGAAAGAGAAGCTTTGTTAATCCAGCTAAGGAGAGGCGAACTTGACTTTTCAAGTCTGTTTTGTTTATAGGACTTGCTGTAATATGCAGCACTGTACTTTTATTACTGGTTAAGTGGGCATGTTTGCCTTAGCAGTCATTGAAATGCAATGAAATAGAACAGCAGTCAGCAACTTTTTTAGGCTGCAGTCCAAAATGACACAGTATGGGGTGGGAGAACACTGCCGCTTCCCCCATGGTGATGACTGCTTCTGAAACTCCCCTCTGCTGAATACGGCAAAAGCCCTATGGCTGCGAGCCAGATCAAATGTCTCTGCAGGCCAGATGCAGCCTGCCAACCATAGGTTTTCAACCCCTGAACTAGAGTTCTACAAAGGTAATTTTACAGAATCTTCGAATAAAACCAACAGTTAGGAAAAAAAAATTCCCAACAGACAGCACTAATGGGATTGTAATGTGTTAGGATGTAGACAATGAGAACTTCCCTATGTGAATGAAATTCTCGTTGTGTTTTTTATCCCTCTTGAAGAATTAGCTTTATGAGACCCAGGGTCACAATACTCAAGGCCTCCTGAAAAATTCAGCAGAGTGGTAGAGCTTTAGGAACTGAACCTGAGGCTATGTCTACATGGCTAAGTACAAACAGTCAAAAAGCCTGTGGCTGAATTGATTCAGTCTTTGCAGGTTAGTCTAAATTGCAGAGATTGAAGCGATAAGAAACACTTTAGATTCAGGAAATACACTCACATGCCTGCAGTGGCTCAAGCCAGAAGCTGAGGGGTGCTAGAGCATGTCTGCCATCCATTGCCAAAGGGAAAGGAAGAGAGAAGCCCTCCAGGGTTTCCCCTCTTCCCTGCTGGAGTGGAGGGGGTATAGCCAGGCACTAGCCCAGAGCTAGCTGGAGGGTCTGCCAGGGAGGGAGCGGGGGGTGAGGGGGGTGTCTGCCAGGCTGAAGGGGTGGGTGGGGAAAAAAGTAGTGGCATTGAATTTATAACAGCTTGATCAAACATAGTTCTTTCTCTGAAGTTAGCATTAAACACAGCTTGGCTGTGTGTTCACTTCCTATTGCCCTTGAGGACTCTGGGATTTGCAGTCCAGAATCACAGTTGCAGGACTCTGCAGGGTTGCTGATCACCTCTTCCTGCTTCCAGGTGCCCCTGGGATTTGTAGTTCACAGTCTCAGCCAGCAGTAAGTTTAGCAGGGCAGGGCAACTCTGTCCTTGGGAGAAGGAAAGTTTAACTTCCCTCCCTGGCCCCAGGCCCCAGCTGGGGTTTGCCTGGGGGTGCTAATGAGCTGGCCAGTGAGCCAACTCTCACTGCTCCAGCTAGGGAGTAGAGGGGTGCGGTCAGCCCTGCTCTCTGGAGCAGACAGCCCAGCCTAGCCCAGCCCAGCCCAGCCCAGCCCAGGGCTGGAAAGCATGCTGGGGGGGGACTCTGATTTGCTTGAAGCAGGGAGGGGTCTGGGACAGAAGTTTCATAAACTGTTTTACCTAAATCAGTTAAGTCTGAAGCTACATTCAACCACCTTTATCTTAAACCGGTTTCAGCCATTTTGAAACTGGTTAATGTGTACTGAACTTCTGTTAGGTTACAGGTTTAAATCAGTTTGTGATCACTTAAACCAGTTTGTGTAACTTCTGTCCCTAGCCCCAAGGGGGATTCTCGCACCCCTTTTAAGTTGGCGCTTGCAGCAAGTGTTTTGCTTCCTTCTCTGGTCCAAAGAGATGTAATTGAATTTAGGAATAAGAAACAACTGGTAATGTTTGTGGCTTTGTTATACAGTTTGTTGTCAGTGCTCTCATTCCTGGTTGAGTATAAAATATATACAAAGATTAATGACTGTGTAGTAACTCTTTCTTCCATTTAAAATTCAATATTTACTTTTAGACACTCAGAGAGATGCTAGTTTGTCAAGGTTTCATAGTCGCAGCTTGACCTCCCAGCTAAATATCAGTGACCTGCAGCTAGCGCTATTTGATATAAAATCTGAAGTTTTTGGTTGTTTGCTCCAGTATTAATGATGAATGCCATAACAGAGAGCCTGTGAGTGGTAAGCTTTGACATTGGCTTAGTTTACAGTGAATGAAACCAGATTAGAATACTAAAGTTCTGGATGTGAACAGCATAGCAGCACAATACCATTATGGAGGCACTTTCTGCTGGTTTAGGGTTTATTTTTCAGTAGCTATTTTACTTGGTCTAGTGTGTAGTTAACAGAAATAGAATGGGAAAATTTTAGGGAGTTTTAACACGCCTGCAATACTTTGTGAAATGGCTTTTATTGTACTTGAGTTTTAGTAGTTTCTTACAGGAATGACTCAGCTAAATATCAACAAATAATTTAATTCCAGTTACAATTCCTTGGGGGACCAGAAGAGAGAATTTTTTTTCCGGAGAAAAAATCCTCTTTCTGGTTTATTAATTGTTGTGCATTCTTTGCCTTTTTTTGTGTGATGGAATTATACAATATGGGAACATGGAGTGTTTGAGGTTTAAATAACAAATTTTTTGATCTTGTTGATTTAGATGTGATTTATTAATATGAATTTGTCACCCACTGTACACAATGGGTGCGTCCAGATGAGCATGCATGTGTGGTTTGTGGTGCTGCAAACCTCATATGCTGCACATGCAGGTATTCCCTGTGCTGCTAATTTGGATTTACCAAAATTTGGTGTAAAAAAAAACTGCACCAGAAAAAATCAGGGAGGTGCACATTGTGCTGCCCGAAACCAGAACCTGGCTAGCCAGAGCCATGCTACTGCTGCTGGTCAGGTTCCATGTACCTGGATCTCTGCTCCTAGAGTCCTGGGAGGCCCCCAGGATCTCAGGAAAGGCTGCTGGGGCCAGCCCCCCGCACCATATCCAGAGCATTTTTCCTTGTGTTAACCCTACTTACAGGGGCATATGCTGGGGCAAAAACAGTGGCACAGATTTCTGCTGCTGCTTTTTTCCTGCAGTAACCGCATGCCCCTGCTCATGGTGACGTGGCCAATGAGTTCATGCTCTGTATTTTCTTCTGTTTATTATTAAATTGGTAGGAACATTATGTGAAGCTGGTGTTGACTTGAAAACACAACCTGATATACATGTATTTTAATGAATTCTAGCATTTAAAATAATGTAAAATAAAATGCATTGCTTATACCAAACACAAAACAAAACAAAAAAACCAACAAACCAAATGATATGGAAAAAGTCAGTGATGGCTGAAAACTAGAACGTGCTCTTTGATTGAAGGGAATGCAAATGGTGGCAGAATCCAGCATTTTGCCCCTAGTTTGAACATAAATAGCTTTATATGTATCAGTGTTTAAGTTGGGGTTGACTAAAACCCATTTGTTTGCATATAGCATTGTAAAGAAAGTTTTGTCTTTAAAAACTGGAATTTCACTGGAAAATTAAGGTTTTAATCAGAATAGGTTTCTGGATATGCTGCAGAGTCAGCAGTTAATCAGACGGCTTTTTTGTTTTGCATTATAGTCAAAATGAGTTAGATTTCGGTACTCTATAAACAGGGAAGAATGTGTAGGCATGGACTAACAAGTAAGTTAAAACTTTTAAAGTTAAGAATAAATGTTAAATAACTTTGATTGTTTATCCATTGTCAATATTTCCACTCAGCTACAGTCACTATTTGTGATGAGCCATGTCTGCCTTTTGTCCCACCCTTAATAGTTCTTAACACCTGTGAAAGGCAAATATTGAAAGGTCTATATGAGGTTTTTACCTATGTGTCATTTGGCGAATGGACAGAAGTGCAGCTTCCCACTGTAACTGAAAACACTTTGCAGGAAGCATTCTGAGTTGCAACAATCCCTCGGAGCAAACAGAAATTCACTGTTGGTTTCAGGGCAGAGAGGAATCTAAGCATGTGACTAGATGAGAGCATGATCCATCTAGTTGGCAAAATCCCCTCTGCTCAGGGCTGGAACAGCCTGAGACCCGTGGGGCTGGGATACTGCAGGTCAAGGAGTTGTCTTCTGGTGCATTTCAGTTTTTTCTTAGTGGTCAAGCAGCAGACAGCAGTGTGGGGTTTGGGGCAGGAGGGCATCCCAAAGTGTAGAAGCACCTCAGGAGTGTCTTAAGGGTGCACCCAGGTTGCATCTGGGGCCAGGGCCCCATCACTAATGCTTTTCTGGTCCATCTAGTTTGTGCTCCAACTCTGCTCCCTACTTGAACTCCTGGCTTCTCACCCTGGCTTGCTTTCCAACTCTGCCCTCTGCTTGACCTCCAAGCTCTTTGATTTGGCTGGTTCCTAGACTCTGTTCTTGGACTGACCTCCTGGCTTCTCAACTTGGCTTGTCTCTGGATTCTGCTTGCTCCTGGTTGGTACCTTGGCCCCAGACTTGGCTGCCTATAACCTGGCATGGCACTGAGTTTTTTAAAAAAAATCTAATTATTTGAGTCATGTTGCAGTAAAAAATGTTTGTAGACATAACAAAGGACCGTTTCAGCTCATTCCAGGGAAAATTAGTATTGTAGCTTTGAAGAAGGTGCCCAGTTAAGAAAGGAATAATGGCTCTGATTTTATTGATATCTAATTTTTTAGGATTAAGGAGATGATCTTGTGATATGTTGAGGGTCCTCTGAGGTGTATCCCTAAATACTCTTAACACAGTGTTTCTTAACCTTCTTAGATTCAAGGCACCCTTTGATAGACTTGAGGCGTATGTTGGAAAATGTCAGGTTTTAGTTTTGACTGAATTTTTGACTACAGAAAGAGAATAAATTCTTCTGTTGCAGAGAGGTAACAGGTCAGAATGTTTTTAACACTGGGGATTCTTATTTGAAATCTCTTGGTTTATCACGTGAATCATGTTTACACATCTAACAGTCCATGGCATCCTTCAAAAGATCTCAGCATGCCTTAGGGTGCCACCCTGGTTGAGAATCACTGCCTTAATATAAGAATTTAACAGAACCTGAATAAGATAAAATCCACTGACCAGAATTTAAGGTATGAGATCCTCAGCAGGTATAAATTATCTGAGTTCCATTAGCTTCAGAGCAACTATGATAGACTATGAACTGAGGGTCTTTTCCAATGTTGTGCAATATCTTGTAGGAGCCTGGCCTAAATATATTTACTCTTTAAATTCCTTTCCAACTTTCCAATATATTTTATTTTCTGTTCATAAAAACTACAGGATGGATCATAACAGTTGATGGGGTTTATTTTTTATCATTCAAAAGGTGCTTATCGAAGCTACATGAAACAACAAACGTGGATGAGAATAAAATAAATCCATATATATTTTGAAGAGGCTTAGTGAAAAAGAACTATTGAGAATATGGAATAAGAGTTAGTTCAGCTGTAGAGAATGTTCGTCAAAGATTTTCTGTGCTTGTACTGCGTTGAAGATTTGTATGGTGTGGGGTCGGTGTTATTTTAAGTGGTCCATGGTGTGAAGCAGGAGGTGGAACAACTGTGTACAAGGGAGCCAGACACTACGTATACTGATGTCCTTCTACGTTTTAAGACTTTTGCTTGTATAAATGCACTTACTAGGTATAGATAAAAAAAAAATGGAACAAGGAAAAGTTTAAATAAGCAAATTTGAAGCCAGCTATAAGTATTTTATTTAAAAAGACTACCTTATTCAGGTCTTATCCAGTGTATAATTATAGAGGTAATGAAATACAGTTCATTTTGCTAGCTCATCTACTGGCCATATTTGCACTTGGGGGGAAAAAAGGGTCAAATCTTATAGCTGAAAAGTTCATTAATTAGGTTTGAATGTTTTAATTAGGTTTGAATGTTTTTGTAAAAAACATTGTGATCTTAATGTATATTTTATGCACTTGTAAATGGTGACTATGTATTACTTTGAGTATTCAAGAATATTGCATCATAGAGACAGCTCACTACCAGGCATACACAAGTTCATTTATGTGTACTTTTAAGTAGCTCATCTTTAAAATTTCCCTAAAATTCATCTTGGCTTTGACATCATGGAAAAATACGGAAAACTTCTACTTGAATCTGGTCTACAAAAGCAATGAATTTAAACCTTGTATGTGGATTGGTGTCTTCACTGTAGCAAGTGAAAAAATGTTAGTTTGCAACTAAGCAAAATCTATTTTAGAGTTCAGAAGGTAAAAATGTGAGGTAAGCAGCTCATCCTTTGAGCAGTGTCAGGGATAAACTATTTAATCCATATTACGTGTATATAAACCAAAAAAACTGCAATAAGGCTCAGTGGTTTTCAGTAAGATTATTATAGTAAAGTTATTTGCTAGTAGTGAAAGCCTGGTGTTGTAAAAACGTGTTGCTCTTGTACATAGCTAACTAAAAGAATCTTCCTTTGGGACTGCAACGTTCCGTGCTGTTGCTGCTGCTTTTCGGAAAGTGTGAGGAAACATGTTTGGAAAGTTTGAAGAACATTGTTTTACCCATTTTGGGTTTGATATACATTTCCAACTTAAAAAAAAAAAGACTGTGTTTCTTTTTCCAAGGGGATACATATGTATGATGAATTTTCTGGGCGGATATTCAGGATTTTCTCCCTCTCTCTTCTCTTGTTCTGCAGTGCTCATTCTGGGCCAGATTCTCAGCCTTTGGAAATGGTGTAGCTCCACTGACATTAATGCAGTGATGTCCCTTGATAGGAAATGCTGCATCTTTAGGCTCTTCCAGCTCACTTCTGCAAAGATTGAAAACACATTTGGGTGTTAGCAATGATTCTCTCCTGCCTTCCAAAGATGCCTCAGTGGCTATCTCGTCACCCTGCTGCTTGCCCACTTTTCTGTAAATATTCACTAGGAATCTCACCTAGTAGGCATTCCTTATTCTTGCCATATGGATTATCTGAGCCAGTAACTAAACGTATTAGTAGTAGTCCAGTGACTGAACCTGCAGTCCCTAGATTGATTGTTAGGCCTGTTCTCAGTATGAGCTAGAAGGTTTTGACAGACTTTTAGCTTGCTAAATAAAAGATAAATGTTTTGTATATAGAATTCTAACAGTATGCATACACTGGTGTGACTGCAGTCCAGTGTAAACGTGCCAGTTTGCATACTGCTAGCAGTGTATATGGAAGTAGCATAGAGCTTAGCTTGGGCTAACAGTTTGGGTATTTACTGTTTCTTGGGTGTTTCTTCAGGTTTTGCAGCTTCTGCCTAGTCCTGTGGCTATACTGCCAGCGATACCTTAGCTAGCCAGGTTAGACCCTAGCACAGCTAACTTTATACTACATTTACTGTTATAGTGGTGACTACAGTTTAGACATACCAGGGTTGGGTGGGGGAGAATATTTCCCATGAACCAAAAGAGCCCCCCAAAACCCCAAACAAAATGAAAGTACTTATCCTAATCTCTACCAGATGTATATTTTTATTTTTAAAATGTCAGTTTGTTTCCTCAGAAGATGGTCCGATGAATCTTGCTTTCCAAGGCTGCCTAGGGGAGTTCCTCCAAGTCGAGACAAAAATGGCTTCCTAGGCTTGAGACTCATTATGTAACTGATTAAAATGCATGCTGACTCAGGAATAAGGTCTAACAGTAGCATGATCTCCCTTGCCCGTGTAGATCTTAGCAGCGTAACTTTTGCATGAAAGCACTGTCTGCTATTCTTCCATCTCTTGTGCAGTTCTAGCAGGCTTGCTGAGGTTCCAGAACATTGTAGAGCCTGATTAAAAGCCCACTGCAGCAAATAGAAGGGTGTCTGTTGTCTGAAACAGATTTTGGATTTAGCCCAAGATCAAGGTTGGAATTTTCAGGGAGGCCTAAGGAAGTTTGGTGTCTAAATCCCATTTAAAAGCGAATGGGAATAGGATACCTGTCATGGGCCTGCCCTTTTGACGTTTCCATTTGAGCTTTTAGGCTAGGGAAAGGAGTTGCACATAAATCTGTTTCAGTGATCAGAAACTGGTTTAAACCTGTAACAGAGCAGAAGCTCAGTGCACATAAACCAGTTTCAAAATGGCTGTAACTGGTTTACGATAAACCTGGTTGACTGTAGTATCAGACTTAAATGAATTGTGTCAAACCGTTTGAAACTTTGGTCCTAGACCTTTTTCTGTTCAAGTTAAATCACAGTCCTTCAGCATCTCGGCATGCTTTTCAGCCCTGGGCTGTGCTGCATACTCCAGAGAGCAGGGCTAGCTGGAGCAGTGGCTGACAAGGGGGTAAGCCCAGCTGGGGATACAGCCCAGTCGGCAGGGGGAAGGGAGTGGACTGCCCCCTCCAGGCAAATCCCGGCTGGGGTCAGGGAGAAGTGTTAACACCCTTCCTCTCCTTAAACTTACTGCTGGCTTCAACTGTGGACTACAAATCCCAGAAGCACCTGGAAGCAGGATGAGAAAGCAATAAGCAACCCTGCGGAGTCCTGCTGCTGTAATTCTGGACTGTGAATACCAGAGACCTTGGGGCAGCAGGAAGAGGAAGTGAACGCACAGCCAGAGAGCTGTGCTCTAGTGCCTCCCAGCTTCTGGCCTGAGTCATTGCAGGCATGTGTCTGCATTTCATGAATCAAAGGTAAATGTCTGTTCACATTTGTTTCAATTTAATCTGTGCAGTTTAGACTAACTTGCTAAGACTGAACCTATTCAGCCTTGGCTTTTTGACAGTCTGTACCTAGCCTTAGAGAGCTGAAACACAGTGGAACCATAATTTCTCTTTTCTAATTTGAGTTAATATGTTCATTTTGTATTTTATAATACACAGTGCATTTAATAACAGGGACTAATTGTATTTCATGATACAATTATTAATATACTTTCTACATAGCCACAATCATTGGTTGGGGGGAGGGGAAGTGTTGGAAGTGTATTTACAAGACTGCTTATCAGATTTTTATGCTTGCTGTTTCCAGTTTATTTTTTCCTCTTGCATATCTCCTCACAATTTGGCTCAGGCGTCATCTTTTTACATATCAGTTCTGATCTTTTGTAAGTGTGTCTGCTCAGGAAGTTGTACTTCCTTTTCTTGTGACCCACAGATGGCCAGCATTTTCCAAAAGTCATTATTTGTTTTGCTAATATATTTGGCCACTTGGACATTGCAAAATTCCATATAATGTATCTTAGATTTTGGCTTTTCTAATCACAGAGAATTGCTTATGTTCTTCTGCTTGTTTCATTAATCTTTATTAAATAAAGATGTAGGCTGTCCTTAATTGAATGTTTTCTTTTGGCAGGAGAATGAGTTGAAAGGTGTTTCTCATTAATTTGTTATTCAGGAGGGATAGCCATTTATCTGGATTGAATTTGTGAGGATGCTTAGTCCCTATTTGTAGAAATGCCTATGTTGAACACATTTTATGTGTTTTACTCAGAATATCCTATACAGACCAACATTATAATGTCATTTGTCATGTGGGAATCTAACTACAGGGAATTGGTCTATGTTGACAGCATGTCTCCATGTTGTTTTTTTCCCCCCAGCACAATGTGTTTTATATTTTGTCTTATAAAGTTTTATCTTGCTAGTGAATTGTGAAAAAGTGCAGAAACAGTGGTTTTTGGTTTTGTCTAGCATGCAACTTTAATATTTTGGACAAAGGTCATCAAATAAAGTGCTGACATTCCTTTTTATAGCACAGAATATCCTATTCCGAGTTTCCTGTGGCAGCTAATTAAACTGGGCATCATTAACTTGAAAGAAAATAATTTAAAAAACGACAACAAAAAAGAACCAAACCCAGAGTTAAAAGTACTTTCAGGTATTACACTAGTTCTTTTATCTTCTTGCCAATTTTTGTGGTTTTGCAGTTGTACTTTACTGGGGATTTTTTTTTTTAATGTTTCCCTGTCTTTTTGCTGTGTGCAAAAGGTCCAGACAATGTTTAAATGACTGCCTGTACTGGAGTAGGGTTGGAGTATCATAGCTGTGATTAGTTCAGGATATGTAGTAAGCTGCTTTTTTTTTTCCTGCTGGTATCTTTTATTGGTCTGACTGTGAATAGGATGGAGGAATACTAAATAGGTCTCAAAGGAAGGGCAGTTTGGGCCCAGAAGCTTGTCTAACATGTCTTCCAGCTATGGACTTCCTTGATCAGAAATCCATTTCTCCACCCAGCATGATACCTCAGACCCTCAGCTTTGACTTCTGGCCTTCTAGGGTAGGTACAGACAGTCAAAAAGCCCAAGGCTGATTCGATTCAGTCTTTGCAGGTTAGTTTAAACTGCACAAGTTAAATTTAAACAGATGTGAACAGACATTTACCTTTGATTCACGAAATGCAGCCACATGCCTGCAGTTGCTCAGACCAGAAGCCATGGCTCTCTGGGAGGTAGCTAGCATGAGCTGTCTGTTTGCTTCCTCTTCCTGCTGCCCCCAAAGTCTCTGGGATTTGTGGTCCAGAATCACAGGAGTAGGACTCTGCAGGTTGCTTATCACATTCTTTTCCTACTTCCAGGTGCCTCTGGGATTTGTAGTCCACAGTTGCAGTCAGCAGTAAGTTAGAGCAGGGGAAGGGGTGTTTTAACACCCCCTACCTGGCCCCAGCCAGGGTTTGTTTGGGGGGCAGTTCTCCCTCTGCAGACTAGGCTGTATCCCCAGCTGGGCTTGCCCTCCTTGTCAGCTAGCTGTCACTGCTCCAGCTAGGGGAGGGGTGGGGCCAAGCTCTGCTTTCTGGAGCAGACAGCTCAGCCCAGGGCTGTGGAGCATGCTGGGGGACTGTGATTTAACTTGAACCAGGAAGGGGTCTGGGACAGAAGTTTCATACACCGGTTTGAGCCAAATCAGTTAGGTCTGATCCTACGTTCAACCACGTTTATCTTTAACCAGTTTCAGCCATTTTGAAACTGGTTTATGTGCGCTGAGCTTCTGTTCTGTTACAGGTTTAAACCAGTTTCTGATCACTTAAACCGGTTTACGTGCAACTTCTGTCCCTAGCCCTAGTGTTACTGACAGCTGGCTTCTGAATTGTTACTCCCTAGGTCTGGGTTATACCTGTGTCAAAAACCATTTTTTCTCTGACTGTATAGTGGAAATACTGGAACATGACAAAACATATGTACAAAAGCAACTAATTGAAAAGTCTCAGTGTGCATTTTCTTTAACTTGTTTCAGCTACAGTAATATTAAATGTTATTTTTTAACTTTAGTCAAGTTAGAGTAAACTTCAAAGGAAATATGATTTTTAAGTTTATGTCCCTTTATATGACAGTTCTGCAAAGTAGGTGGCTTCTTTTTGTCCTTGGTGCTTACACGCAACTCTGAGGCAGAAAGAACTGTTTATTTGTTTTTTGAGTGTTGTTGGTGTTTTTTTGGATACATCTGTAAGGAATTCTGTCCTTGTGTCACTGAGAATCCTTAAATAAGCAAACAGTGTTAATTTGTGTTAGCAGTATCCATCTTGGAACAATAGAAGATGTACACACACACGACTTTGTCTGGGGGAAAGTTGTTTATTTGGTTTGCCAGTTTTCTTAAAATTTATGAAGAATGTCTGTCACAGCCATAGCAAAAAAATCTCACTGTCATTTAGCACGCAAAAAAGGCCAACAAAAGAAGCAGACAAAAACAGTGCAACTTAGAGCAGCTAGCCAAGTAAGCTTGTTTCATAACTAACATGGCCTTATAAAGCTAGAGACAGAGACAGTGCCATAGCTAGGGGGTGGGGGTGGGGGAGGCAGCAGGGCGACCACCATGGGTGCCTAAGCAAAGTGATGCCAACAGGTGCTGCCCAGCTGGGGCATGGCTCATTTGAGCGGGGTGCAGGGCTGGGAGAAGGATGACTCCTGCCACTGCTTACACTGCTGGACAAGCATGGGGGAAGAGGGATGTGCCCCCTGGATCTGTTTGCGGATCAAAGGCAGCCTGCTGCTGTGGGTTTTGCCCTGGGCACCAAACTTCCTTGCCATGGTACAGAGAATACATATGCAATATTTAGTGCACTTGCTTTCCAGTGCGTTCTCTTGGAGATGGTATTTGCTAGCATTTGATGAAGTGTAATTAAAAAAAAAATGTGAACACTGGGCCTTTGGGGTCTCTGCTTGTGGCACTGCTTTCAGCTTCATAGCTTGCACTGTCATGGAGTTCTCCCTAAACTTCATTCTGAACTGTGTAGGTTCCTTAGTATTTCATTTCATTACCCATCATTACTCTCCTTTGGAACACCCTAAAGGAGTTTTTTGTTACATTAGTAGAAGACTTATTCAGTTGATACAAATTTTCAAGTCGTCTTGATGGGGTTTTGACTTCTGTGGATTAATTATTAATAGTGTGTCTAAACACTTGCTGTCCTTGAACTCTCAACTGTAGCTTGCTTTTTTTTTGCAAAACTCTTTGGCTCTTATCTTGTATCTGTAAATGTTGGCAGGGTACCTCTTATAACGCCCTTCAGATCTCCGTACCTTTCACCGAGAAAAGTTGGGTGGGATTTCAGGGTTTTCCCGGGCTGGTTGACTCTATGTCTTATGAGTAGGAATGCCTCCCTAGAATGGCTGTTTTAAGCTTTATGAACCAACTGGAAAACCTGGGGAAAAGGAATGTTTTTCTCTCCATTTCTGTTTCTGCCAGGAAGTGTCATGGTACATTATTACTTTTGTAGTTCAGCCAGTTAGTGGAAATGGTCTTATTTTTAATTGAAAACGGTATTTTATAAGCCAGTTTTACTGGGGAAATATTGTCTTAAGTTAGGTCACTATTCCTGGATGAAGGCGAGTTCATAGAGTTGCTTCTTTTGTAATGTCCCTAGTTAGTGGGAAGTGTTCTTGTATTATCATGGTTTAATGGTTATCCTGACATAATTATTAGCTGTGGTTTTCCTAGTAGAAGTTTTTTTTTTTTATATTTAAGTTCTGTTTTGCTTCTCTGTACTGGAGATTCGGCTTGCTCTTACTTGTAGGCTTTTGTAGTATTTAGTAACTTAGAATTCCCTTAGTTGTGACTGTGAAGTACTTTATTTTCTCTTAGCTGCTGCTTCATTTAATCTCCTCTGATACTTTACTTCATTGCAACATTCCTTGCAACATGAAGTTAAACCTGGGAGCAGTAGAAGCTGTAGTAGGTATTTGCATTTTGAACATATGCTTACTGTATGTGATCTTTGATACAAATAAGTACAGATGACAGGTAGGTGGTAGACCGTTTTCTCTCTCACCCTGGCTTTATGCCAAGGGGAAGATAGGAATTCTTTGTACAAAAGGCAGCCTCATTTACCTGCTGTATCAAGGTAATTGTCCTGCAGTTTCTGAAGCTCAGAATGCTAAATACAGTTCTTAAGATCTGTGGCCATTTTGTTCACTTCTGTTTGACATGCTTGTACCTGAGGACCCCATGACTGTTGGAGTAATGTAGTAGAATTAATTTACTGTGCACTGTAAGAAGTACCTAACTATTTGGCTAGGGACAGACATTACACATCAGCTTGTTCAAGTGATCAGAAACTGGTTTAAATATGTAACAGAACAGAAGTTCAGTGCACAAACCAGTTTCAAAATGGGTGAAACTGGTTTAAGATAAACATGGTTGAATGTAGTATCAGACTTAATTGATCTGGGTCAAACTGGTTTATGCAATATCTGTTCCAGACCAGAGTTAAGTTAAACCAGAGTCCTCCAGCATCAGAGATGCTTTGCAGCCCTGGGCTGTGCTGTCTGCTCCAAAGAGCATGGCTGGCCCCTTCCCTCTGCTCCCTATCCGGAACTCCGGCAGAAACTGCAGGCATGGCAAGAGATGTGGGTTTTCCCGAATTTTTTTCTATGCCCTAAATAGAGCGTGATCTGATTTTAGCATGTTTATTTGACTTATATTTAGTAAACAAAACTAAAAAAGTACCTCCATGTTAATTTTATGTCCCAATAGCCACCAGTATTTGAACTGAAATATTTGATTAGGGGAAAAAAAAATACAGCACTATTAATGTGATTTAAATGTTATGATCAAATAAATTCAAAGCTTTATGTGTAAAGACTTTTTTTATTGGAATAATTGTAAAAATGTAAAGACAGTACACAATAGCATGTACTTCCCTTAAATTGTTTGTTTAAATTGGAGAAAAAAACCACAGGCACTGAAAACTGTTGATACACTAATTTTAGCACCCCCAAAGAACTGTGTATGATATGCCGTGCTTTGGCTTTCATTTGACCCGCATAGCCAATTAGGTGAATTCATACCTTGATTTTTGGTTTGGATTATTATGTGAGTATATTTACCCTGTTTACAAATTAATAAAACGTATATGTACTTTCTCTCTCACACTTCCTAGGATTAATCACCTGAAAACCCTTATAACTTTGAAACTGCCAAGCTTGCCTAATATTGTATTGGCACCCATTCATTGTTACTAATGATTTTTATGAAACAATGACTTCTTAGAAATGGAAAATTTCCCATGGAAAAATAAAGCACTGGAAAATTTTCCACCCCAGATCTCTGGGGTCTGCCTAGCTTTCCCCTGCCTCACCACACCTTGCTGCTTAAGCAGGGATTCCCCCCTCCCCTCTCTCCATCCCTCCCCTCTCTCCATCCCTCCCATCTCTCACAGCACAGCCCCCGGCTCCACAGACCATAGGCATGTGGTATGCTAGGTAATGCTGAGAGGTGTTTAGGTATCCAATTTCACTGGGACAAGCAGACAGAACAGTGTCCACTTAGGGCTTTTTGGAGCTAATCAGCAGGTCAGCTGATAATGTCCCTCAGTTCCTTCCTTGGAAAAAGCTGTTTAAGAGGAGCTTGAACTAATGAGAGAGGCTTTTGTTTTCTTGATGGGCTGATAAACTCTGTGTTATCAGCTCCCTGCTGACTTGTTGCCTGTCAGGTTTGCAGACAGTATAAAGAAGCAGGAAGTGGGAGATTTAAAAGCTCATTATCATCAACAGATGCATGAATTGCGCACCCCCCTTTTCTTGGTGCTAGCCGGAGCCTGGGGGCTGGCAACACTCCTGCTCCTTGAGCAGTGAGTGGAGAAAAGCCTGGGACGGTGTAGGCGGTGTGGGGGGAGGTTAAACCCCTCCCTACAGTGTTCTGTTGGGGCCTGGCCACACCCCTCCTCCCCCTCAGCTCAGCACTGTGGAAGGGTAGGGAGGGTTGATCTACTGCCCCCCAGCTTCTAGCCTGAGCCACTGCAGGCATGTGCCTGCATTTCTTCAGTTCATCAGTTGCAAACTGATTCAATCTAAGCATGTTAGACTAACCTGCAAAGACTGAATCAGTTCAAGTTCAGGCTTTTTGAATGTCTGTCCATAGCCCTTGAGCATGTGGTACAAGGTGGCCAGCTGTCCACATTATACACCAATGGACTAGCAAACTTGTCATAGTTTCATAGTAGCTAGAGTCGGAAGGGACCTAGGTAGATCATCTAGTCCGACCCCCTGCCTTGGCAGGAAAGAGCACCGGGGTC
>NW_017728886.1:90100122-90133549 GCF_001723895.1 Crocodylus porosus
GCACCCTTCTAGTGCACCCACATCCCCCCACATCTTAGTGTCATCAGCAAACTTGAACAGGGTGCTTTCTACCCCGTCATCCAAAGATGATGGGGTAGTTTGTCCTTCAAACTTGTTTTATCTTGCATCCACTTTTGTGCTTCTGGGAGGAGAAAGACGATAATTAATTACAGGGCTCCTTAGTGGGTAAAACATGGGCTTGTCAGCCACAGCTCTAGCCTGGGGAGAGGAAATTGAGGCCAGCAGTGACATAAATGGCCATGCTAAATGTGAGAGCTCTTCTCAAGCACTCATGCAGCGTTTGTGTTCAGCACAGCACAAGACATTGTATGAGTTGGACTAAAGAATGCTTTAGTAGTGACCAGTGTGGGATGGTGCTCAGTTGTTGTTGCTTTTGTGTCTTATTTTCTCATGACCTCATTTGTGGTAAGATTTTGCTGATTTGCAGTGCGTGAATGAAACAGTGGCCTGTTGTGCCATGATTCTAAGAGGCGCTGAGCTTTGGGAACTCAGGGGTAGTTAAGGGTATTGAATGTCTCGGTATAGTCCCTTTTGGTGCATCTGGTAGGGTGGGGATTTGTTAAGGTATATCGTTCTTCCCCAGTGTCTTTAGAAATTCCATTTGAAAGGACTCTGAAAACCCACATGGCTGTCAGCAAAATCAGTAAGGAAATAGTCTTCCAGCAATCATACATGTTACATGTATTTCTCCAGTTAATGCACAACTGAGAATTTTTTCTGAAGTATTAAATTTATCTAAAGAAAAAACATTCCCCACTCCAAAAATACAGCAAGCAAGCAAACAAACAAAAAATCCAAACCAAACCAAAACGAAAACCCCACATGAAACAGGATTATTTAGTTTTACTATATAAACACATACAACTATATCTAAACTTGGTCTGCTCAAGTTAGGCATGGAATCTATTTTCAAAAGTGTGCAATTGCAAGCCTGCATTTGTGTGTTCTGAATTTATGATTGCAAGTCTACATTTGACAAACACTCGGTCAAGTTGCCTATGTATGCTAAACATTCAACTTTTTCACAGTATGTTTCATATATGCTAGACCTGGTCAAGTATGCATACCCTACTTTTGAAAAAAATAGTCCTACTCATTTTAAAAAAACAAGATTTTGCTTGCTCTCACTCTTTTTCCATTTTTTATGCTCCCGAGTGAAGTGTCACAGTTCCTTATCTATCCAGGAAAGAGAACTACTAGGTTTTTTAGCCTTAGTATTAGCTTGAGACTTGAAACTCAAAGCTGTTTAGCTACTTCTTTTTCCAGACAGGTCCTAATCCCAAATTCTTTGAGTTTGGCAAGCCACCCCTACCAAAAATAGATTTTGGTTTCTGTTTGGCCAGTTAACTTGCCAATTAAGAATCAAATTTAAAAGGATATTCTGTACCTGTTTCCTTATTTTGTTACAATACTCAAAGCTAGTTAAAATTTTTCTGGCCTCCACTATAGTTAACCTCACGACCACCATGTAGCAATGATAGGTGTTTTGAAATGAAATTATAGGTGTTTTATTAGGGATACTTCAAACTACATAAACTAATATATGAAGGGCTGTTAGAAAAAATCAGAAAAGCATTGCCAGTCACTTTGAAGAATGCTGAGTGAAGATTTTACAGAAGAGCCATTTTCTTTCCCAGATAAATTATTTTAAGGAATTTTAATGTTTGGTCTGCATAAATACAAAAAGTTAAATTTTCAGATGCTTTCTGTTTGGGCAAACATTTGTATGACTAGACATGGTGAGATGTCTTTTCGCTGTTAGTAATTGAGAACAGTGCTTTTCCTTCTCCATAATTTCTCACGTATTTCAATATGCTTTTCACTATCCAATTAAAGTTGTTTAGAGTATTTTTTTATTGAGCAAGATTTTGTTTTTGAAGTGGACCCACACACATTAAAATAATTTTGGTGCTGCAGTTCATCCCAATGAGATAATGGCACATACATAATCAAAGCCAGGCATGGCATTTTTGTATGCGGCCATAAAATCTTATATGCCATTATATGTGAAAGTAAATTATTTTTTTCCATAAATTAAAGAGTCTTTGTGCGTGCGTGCATGCGTGTGTGTGAAGAATGAAGATCAAGAATTAAGTCTAGCCTCTTAGATTCTTCCCGTCTGCTTCTGTGTGAGAAGTGATCCTGAATAGAACTGGGCAGAAAATTTTGGCAAATATCAAAATTTTGGCAAAGTAAATTATCTGAGAAATGAGGATCATTCTGGAATTACTCAATCTTTTTGACAAAAAAATTTGGGAGGGTTTGAAGGGTTAAAGATTGGTCATGGTGGTGGACTCCAATAACTCAGGGGCTAGGGATTGCACCCAGACTAGGGAGGGCCAGGTTCAACTCCCTTCTCATCCTGCATGATCAGAGTGCCAGCTTAGTAGGATATTCTGTGCTAAGGGTGTGGCTGGTTGTTCCCACTCTCTTTTATTAACCCATTTCAGCTTTGCATAAATAACTTAATATGCTTTGGGGCTACCCGTCTGTCCTACTTTTTAAGAGGTCACTTCAGTCACACAGCTAGACAGTCATTGTCTCTCATTTGTTTCTCTCTCATTGAGTCTTAGGCTAAGTACAGTTATTTGGGGGCAATAGGGAGGAAGTTAAATTGATTTTAAAATGCCTGCTTGGTAAGTCAGGATGGGGGTTGGGGCTCTGCCAGAAGATGGGAGGGGAGGCATGATTCATCGGGGTGGAGGGTAGGCATGACCTGAAGGTGGGGTGGGCTCTCCCCTGCCCCCCAACCAGTTAACCTACATCCTCCCTGCCACCGGGACTTACTTGCTTAGCTCTGGCAGCAGCGAGCGAATGCTGATTAAAAGCACCTACACCCTGAGCAGCTTGTGGGATGGGTGTTGAGATGACTGACTGGTCAGAGGGAGGGGAGGTCAAGGTGCAAGAGACTGGAGAGTGCAAAAAATAGCCCAATGTGGGTGGGGTGGGAATGAAAAGAGCAGCCCTGGGAGTAGGGCAAATGGCTGGGTTTTCCCAGCCCTGGAGCTGCACAGGAAAAGTGTGTAGAAGTTCCATGCACCAGTGTGACCTAAATTGAATAGGTTTGATACTACATGGATTCAGGCTTATCTTAAACTAGGTTTTGCAATTTTTAGACCACTTTGTGTGCATGGAAATTCTATTTTGTTATAGGTTGTAAGAGGTTTAGATTGATTGCCAGTCATTGAGACCAGGTCTGTAAGTGTAAGGTCGGCACCAGTATGGGGGTGACCGTAAAGCAGGGGTGTGCAATTATTTTGGCTGGAAGACTGCTTCATGAATTTTGGTGAGCTGTTCAGGCCTGCATGGATAGCCTGGCCCCTTGACAGTTACTCTGCCCCTATAGCACCATCTTGTGGCCAGAAGTCCTGCCCCCTAACCCCTGTCTTTTGCCCCTGAAAGTACTCCTTTTGGGAGAGGATAGTATGGCCTTGGAACTGGAAGTTACACTCTGTCACGTGGTCTATGTCAGGGGTAGGCAACATTTTTTGGCCAGTGTGCTGAAAAAAACACAATGTCTACCTTGTAAGGTGCTGGAGTGGTGGCATGCCAAAAAAACAAAACTGGGGCAGGGGCTATATGGCAGGATGCACTGCATAGTAATATAGTTAATAATCATAAATGTTTCTTTTTTATGGTAAATAATACCAGGTTTTCTAAAAATTCTAAACCTGGTGACAATAAATAAAACTTCATGGAGGGGAGAGAGAAGAGAAGAAAGGAAGGAGGGAGAGAGAAGGAGAAGCAGAGGAAGAGGAAAAGAGGGAGAGACACATGGGGAGAAGCAGGCACTGCGGGTAGGCCAGGCCCTTGGGAAGGTGGCACCCAGAGGAGAGGGGGTGCTGAGAGGGGAGTGGGGTCTGCCCCACAGCTCTGCGGACTTGGGCCACAGCTGGGCCCCCAGAGGCACCCAAGGTGGAGCCTGGCCTGGCCCACACAGCTCCGTGGGATGGGCCACAGCCGCCCTGCCCGCGAGAGGATGCTGCCTAGCAGTGGTAGGATGCTGGGCTTGGGGGGCTCCTGGCCTGGCCTCTGGGCACAGCACAAGTGGGGTGGAGTCCCCTGGACTGTGGCAGGAGCCCCTGGAGCTCTGGTAACAGCTGTGCAAAGCTGCACACTTATGCCTGGCCTGTCTAGTCTCAAGCAGCACATGGCTCAGCCGCTGCTTCTCCTTGCCAGTGCCGACTCAGCCAGACCCGTCGCATTCCAAGCAGCACACAGGGAAGCAGTGGCTGGGTTGGCTTTGCTGTGTGCCACTTAGGACGAGACAGGCCTGGCTGGGTTGGCACCAACGAGGAGAAGCGGCAGCCTAGCCAGCTGAGCCATGTGCCTCTTCCTTGCATGCTGCTCCGCACAGACTCAACCATGGCTTTGATTCTCTGGTGCCAACCAGCTGCCCATCCTGTCCCATCCCAACCGGTGCGGGGAAGCAGACGCAACTCAGCTGGTTCAGCTGCCGCTTCTCTTCACTGGTGCTGATCTGGCCAGGCCTGTCCCGACCCAAGCAGAACCCAGAAAATCCCTCCCCTCCCCCGCTGCTTCCCTGTGTGCCACTTAGGATGGGCTGGGCCTGGCTGGGAGGGCACCGGCGATGAGAAGCTGTGGTAAGCTGTGTGCTGCTTGGGACCAGCTGGGACAGGCTGGCAGAGGTAAGGGAAGGCACGGCTGAGCTGCGTGCCACTCTGGCTGGGCCAGGCTGGTGTTGAGCGGCACTCGGCTGAGCCTCCTATTTTCCTCACTGATGCCGACCCGGCCGGACTTGTCCCATCCCATCCTGGGCAGCATACAGCAAAGCCAGCCCAGCTGCTGCTTTGCTGCGTGATGCTTGGGACGAGATGGGCCCAGCCGGGTGGGCACAAGTGAGGAGAAGCAGCTGAGTGGCGCGTGCTCCCGCCAATCCCCGCAGCCCCTGCTGCTTGCAGTACTGCTGCCCGTGGCCCCCGCCCCTTCCTGTGCTGTTCCCTTCCCCCCCCCACCCTGCAGCAGCTTCCCTTCACCCCCACTCCCATCCTCGCTTCTAGCTTGGCCTTGGAAGCACCACGGGGCTCCCGGCACCGTGGGGTTCCCTGCCTCTGTCCAATCTTACTTTAGTTTCCACTCAGACTGAGGGAAGGGTTGGGGGGGATTGCTCCAGGGTTATGTGGCCAGAAGCGGCAGAGATTTCTGGTTTGGGGCTGAGGGTGGGACAGGGGGAGTGGGGTGGGGTGGAGCCATGCTGGCTTGCTGCTCAGCCATAGGCTGCTGCTGGTTCCTGCTGCCGCTGGCTGCCTGTCATCTTTGACAGGCAATGAGGGGCAGATAAAAATTAATTTTCTAACATTTTTAGAGGCCCTGCAGTCTGGATAGAATGAGCTGGTGGGCCGGATGTGGCCCGTGAGTTGTATTTTGCCCATCCCTGCCTCAAAGTATCTTATAAGTTAACTTCTTAAGCGGGAAGGTTTGAGGAAGCCCCAGTGAGTGTTCAGGATGCCCACTGGAGAGATGGAGGGGGCATTTGTTTCAGTCTGTACTCTGAATGAGGCAGAGCGTGTTTTCATAGATTTTGTAGACATTAGGGCTGGAAGGGACCTCGGAAGATCGAGTCCAGCCCCCTGCCCAAAGGGCAGGAAGTCAGCTGGGGTCATAGGATTCCCAGCAAGATAAGCATCCAATTTACTCTTGAAGGTGTTCAATGTAGGCGCTTGAATCACCTCCGCTGGCAGGCTGTTCCAGACCTTGGGGCCTCGGACAGTAAAGTAATGCTTCCGTATGTCCAGCCTGAAACGGTCTTGCAGGAGTTTGTGACCGTTCGACCTCATCATCCCTTGGGGCGCTCTGGTGAACAAACGTTCCCCCAGGTCCTGGTGGTCACCCGTGATAAACTTATAGGTGGCCAACAGATCACCCCTGAGCTCTCGGCCTGTTGTCGTAAAGTCTGTTTTCCTGACCTCTGATCATGTGCATGGCTCTTCTCTGGACTCTCTCAAGCAAGTTTTGTTCTAGAGCACAAGGTATACAGAGTACTTCATCAGATGCTGTGAAACAACAGCGTAGAGCAGTGTATAAAGTGGAGCAAGTGATTTGAATGCAAAAGGTGGGAAAAGAAGTGGGGAGAGGGAAGAAGGGTAGTTCTGGGAGAAGCAAAGAAGCTATAGGAACAAAGAGGTCAAAAAGTAATCTAGGTGATGGGATAAGAATCTGTGGTTCCTGTTTCAACTGTTCTTAATGCAATCCAATCTACGAATGATTTCTTGTACTACTATTTCCCATTCAAATTGATTTTTAACATTTTGCTGCCTGAGAATAACAAGCCTGAGGTCAGCAATGGAGTGGTTAAAGTGTTCCGACACATCTTTCTGCAGCTGATGTTTGTTCCTGCATGTAGAGATCTATCTGCCTGTCTGATGTGGACAGTAGCTAGGGCCCAAACTCAAGAAGTGTTGAGACCAAGTGTTTAAAAAAATTGAATCTATATTACTCAGGGAAAGGACAATCCACAATTTATTTATTCATTTATTAGATGCATATCCTCATTTATCCAGAAGGCTCAGAGTGGCTAGTGTTCCATATAAACATTTTACCAGTAGAACGTTTCAGTTGCAGTGTATTTTTAATTACTGTATTTTCTTGCATACGCACACCTTAGAATATAATACGCACTTTGTTTTTAAAAGCAGGATGAAGAGAAAAGAAAATTGTAGTAAATGGCTGAGTGGCAGCAACTTTTTTTTATACTACCTGTGATTTCCATGCCAGTTTTACTTTCACTTTTGCCAGCAGAGACTGTTCTTGCATATCTCGTGCACTGCAATTGCCAGATTTTTGAGGGAAAAGTGTTTGCTGTATGAGAGAAAGTAAAGCATGTTACTATGGTGAAACACAGATTCATAGAATCATAATAAGTTAGGGTTGGAAGGGACTTCAGGAGATCATCTAATCCAACCCCCTGCTTAAAGCAGGACCAGCTCCAACTAGATCATCCCAGCCAAAGCCTTGTGCAGCTGGGTTTTGAAAACCCCTCAAGGATGGAGCTTCCACCACCTCTTTGGGTAATCTGTTCCCGTGTTTTACCACCCTCCTAGTGAGAAAATTCTTCCTAATAACTAACCTAAACCTCCCTTGCTATAACTTGAGACCATTGATCCTTGCTCTGTCATCTGTCACAAATGCATCCTCTTTTGAACCCCGTCAGGTAGTTGAAGGCTGCTATTAAGTCTCCTCTTCTCTAGACTAAATAAGCCTAGTTCCCCCAGTCCTTCCTTAAGTCATGTCCCCCAGCCCCCTCACCATTTTTGTCACTCTCTGTTAAACTCTCTCCAATTTGTCCACATCCTTTTTGTAGTGGGAGGGCCAAAACTGAACACACTACTCCAGATGTGGCCTCACCAATGCTGAATAGAGGGGAATTATTACTTGACATACTGGCATCACACCTACCAATACAGCCCAATATGACTTTAGTCTGCTTGGCAACTAGGGCACACTGTTGGCTTATGTTCAGCTTATTGTCCACTGTAACCCCCAGGTCCTTTAATGCAGAGCTGCTGCCCAGGCCCCCAGCCTATGGATTGTTCTGTCGTAAGCGCAGGACTTTGCACTTGTCCTTTTTGAGCCTCATGAGATTCCTTTTGGCCCAATCCTCCAATTTGTCTGGGTCACTCTGAATCCTACCCCTACCCTCCAGCATATCTGCTGCTTCTCTCAGCTTGGTGTATCTGCACACTTGCTCATTGTATACTGTGCCATCTTCCAGGTCATTAACAAAGACATTGAACAAAACTGGCCCCAGGACCAACCCCTGAGGCACTCTACTTGATACTGGCTGCCAACTAGACATCGAGCCATTGGTTACTACTGTCTGAGCCCAATGTTTCAGACAGTTTTCTATACACCTTGCAGTCCATTCATGCAGCCCATAGTTCCTTAGCTTGCCTGTGAGAACGTTGCGGGAGACTGTATCATAAATCTTGTTAAAATCAAGGTACACCACATCCACTGGTCTCCCTGCTTCCACAGAGCCAGTCACCTCATTATAGAAGGCAATCAGGTTGGTCAGGTGGCATGACTTGCACTTGGTGAATTCATGCTGACTGTTCCTAATCACCCTTTTCTGTTTAGAAATGAATTAATTGATGATCTGCTCCATGATTTTTCCAGGGACTGAGGTGAGTCTCACTGGCCTGTAGTTTCTTGGATCCTCCTTTTTCCCTTTCTTAAATATGGGCACTGTGTTTGCCCTTTTCCAATCACTTGGGATCTCTCCCGATCATCTTTGAAAATTCATGGTGATGGCCAGTGGCTCTGCAATCACATCAGCCAGCTCTCTCAGCACCCTTAGGTGCATCCGATTTGGCCATACACATCCGGCTTTTCTAAGTAGTTCCTAACCTGTTCCTTCACCACTGAGGGCTGCTTACCTCCTCTCCAAACAACTACAGATGCAGTTATTTTACAATATTATAACTATATTATAGTTATATTTCTGTCTAGAATAAGCTAGGCAAGTATAATTACTTTTGGGGGGTAGACAGAGCTTTAGATATTCTCCAGTGTTACTTATTAGTATACCATCACATACCTCTGTCTAGTTTGATATTTTCCTGAATTCAGGATATACATATTACGCATACATGTTATGTATATTATTTCTAAAGGTTTTTTTTTTAATCATCTGTATAGTCAAGTAAATATACTGGGTAGTATAACTTCCCTTTCACTAAAATTTGATGCTTCCAGAATGATGAGGATTCAGTTGCATAGAAAAGGTGACTCTCAACTGAATTCGGTAGAAGTTCCCTGGAAACATTACAAGTTGGGATTTTTTAAAAAGGAACTAGAGGGATTTCATTTAGCTTTTAGGCATTTAACCGTCTTGGGCTTTTTTGAAAGTCCCCACCTTGTAAGACTGAGATGACACAGTTCTGTACCAGCATAACTACTTAGCTTAGTCTTGTTGTTTGTTCCCCTTAATAGTTCAGTCCGTGGCATAGACCCCCACTGTAGAAAAGTCAAACCTGAGTAAAGTAACCACCTGTACTTAAGAAAACACATGTAAGGATAAAAAACAAACAAACTTGGGTAGATGTCACCATTTGATGCACAGAAGGTGGGAGGGCACCATCTTTAAACATGGCAACAATTGCTCTTTGGTGACTGGCATCTCCTAAGTAATCTTGGTGTCTAACCCAATGTTTTCAAGGTCAAATAAAGGTCTAATAAAGATGCTTCCAGTGTCATAGTGGCAAAAGAAAGTAGGGTTCACAATTCTCTCAAGACAAATTATCTTAACATTACTTTATTTATGATGTTTTTTCTTACATACCAGTTGAAATCTAAATGCTGTATATAAAACTGGAATATCAATGTGGAATTAATAAGAAATGCTATAACATACAGCATGATATTAAACAAATCAATGTGATTATTGAAATTTTTTTTTAATGTTTTGAGATGATCCAGCACATCATCCATTAGACTACTGGTTTTCCTTAAACAGTTTTCACCACATTTGTGGCATTCAATACAAGAAATGTAATTTTTTGGCATTTGCATCTTGCAGGTATGCATGCTGCACAGTTGCATGTCAGCAATAATTCATCATCAGGAACAGAATGAAGACATTTATCTGGAAAAAGAGCTCCACTTGGGTCTTTGTACCACTGAAAATCTTTCAAATTTAACGTACTTCTGTAGCTGCTGTCATCCAAGCTAAAACATTCATGTGCCACAAAGAAGCATTTCCTGAGATGTCCATTTCAAATAGAGAAAGAAGTGGGGGGGAGCTGTGAAATTCGTTTATTTTTGTACAGTGCAAATGAAGCTCATCAAATCTTTTGCAGTGAAGTGATGGGTGTAGGACCTTAACAAGATATTCTTTGGCTCTGTTAGCACGTTTTCTGAGAATGTAGTTCTCTTCAGCAAAATCTAAAAGGAATTTCTCTGGTGATGCGTTTAGTTCTGTCTGATAGTTTTTTTTCCCCGCTTTGCTGATGTCATCACATCCTGTGAGAATGTGAGCCTTAATAAGAACACTACCCAAAGTTGGTCCGAGTTTCTGTCCATGCATGTGAAGAGGAACTAATCTTACTTTATCACCCAAGCTTGCATTAATCCAAAAGTCCTTTTTCAAACAGTTGAAACCGATATTGGAGAAGGACATCATCTGTATCATTAGGCAGCATTATGACCTGTGTGAAACCAGATGAAACTGCATCAAAATAAATGGATGACAAGCCAAATATCTGCTGATTTTAGAGCAGCAGACAGATGATTGCATACCTGAATTCCATCTCTGGTATTGTTTAGCTGATGGTTGTAATAACCCTTTTTTGCTGAAGAAGGCCAAAACATCTCCACCTGAACAAGTAAAGGAGCGTTAGGATCCAGTTTTACAAACTCTGTTGGTGTAATAGTCTTTCTCCTCTCTTGTTTATCTTTTTTCAATGACTTTTGCACATAACTGCCAGACATGATATCTACTCTCTAAACCAGTTGGGATTGAATAGCTTTCCTCCATATGGTATCAAAAAGTTCTTGAAAAGTTTTCATTTTTGTTTTTGCTTCGGACTTGGCATATTTGAGGCATAAAGTCTACAATTACTGCAGGGTTTTCTGTTGTTGGTCTGATGGAATTTGTAGTCAGATGGCTGCAGGTTCTTCTCAAGCTCCCCTAAAAGAACTGACTTGGTTTAGTAAGAAGGCCACAATAATCAAATAACATGTTAGATGGCAGATCCTACTTCCGTATGTGCTTAATAGACTCTCCTTTGGTCCTTTTGCTATTCACTTCCAGGGTAGGATTTATTTATCGATGCTGCATCTTTCTACCTGTTTATCTCCATTGGAAACATCAGCTTCTCTGGCTCCATCTCCAACCTGGGGATGGGGCTGAAGCCAGAGCCACAGCTGCTACATGTCCTCACCCCTGCCTCTGCATGCCCTGCCACTTTTCCCCTGCAGTCCCCAGGCTCTTTCCTCTTCATGCCACCCCTCCTTTTCTCTCCCATTCTGCTTCATGCCTTCTTGCCTTTGTTCCCACACCAGCAAGATGTCGTTGCTGCAGCCCAGGGAACGGAGTATGGCTCCAGCCTGGGCACGGAGCTGGCACTGCTGTTCTAGACTGGCCCCATAGCAGCAGTGCTGGTTCCCTGTGCCACTGCTATAAGGCTAGGCTAGAGCGATGCTCCATGCCCTGGGCTGTAGCACAGACAGAGGATGCTGGTGTGGGAGAAAAGTTAAGGTGGGGGGAAGAGGTTGGTTGAAGGGCAGGAATGGGGGGAGAGACTTCAGGAGTGGGTAGGGACCTGAGGCTGTGGGTGGCAGAAATGGCATGGACAGAGGAGGAAGGGGAGCAAGGGAAGGGGGAAACAGGACTACCTGAGGCTGCTAAGGGAGAGGGGCAGGCACAGTGGTGGGTAAGTGGGGAGGGGGATGCCAAAGTCAGCAAGGGGGCAAGCTGCCTGCCTTTCTCACTGCCTGCCCTCTACCACCTGCTGCCCACTGCCTGCCCCTCCTACTGCCTCCCCCATTGTCTGTCCCCCACAACCATTACTGCTCCCTCATTACCTCTTCCCCCACCACCTGCAGTAGTGGGGCGGGGGGACATGCACTAATTTCAGATGATCCTCCACTAATTGGATTCCATAATAAATTTATAAATTTTTTGTGTGTGGAGTCTAATTATTGGGGGGTAGTGTTACAGTCAACATCATCTTGTATTCAGGTAAATATGGTATTAAGGCTACAACATCGCTATTATACTACCCATACTTAAGTAATTATTAAGTTAAAGTTTATTAATTAAAATTAAGTAATAATTTTAATGTGAATTGCATGGCTGATCAAAAATGTATTAAAAATAGAAAAGGATTTTCTTTTTTATCAGCATTTCAAAGCTATTGACCAACTCCAGTCTGTCAAAATTAATTTTATATATTTTACTCAGGGGCTGGTTTTGTCACCATTAGTGATGGACTGAGTTAGCTTAGGGGGAAAAAACCCTAAATAGCACGAGACAGGTATTCCTATTGAACTTAATGGGTTCATGATATTGCCCTGCAAATGATTTATTGGCCTCAGGATTCATGGAGCAACAGTGCCTCAGAGAGCACATTATTAGGCACTAGGATAGAAATTGTTCTTTAGCCCAAGGCGAGAGGTGGCAACATGTGACCCTCAGGCTGTATCTGGCCTGTTGAACCACTGAATCCAAACGTTTTGCCTGGAGCCTGTGCCAGCTCCTGCACTGGGGCTAAGCAGTGAGGAGCTGCACTGGGGCCAGGCAACTTTCAGCTGCATCTGTGCCACTGTTGCTTTTCCTCATGTCCCCCCAGTGTCACCCTGGCTGTGGCATGGGCATAGCTTCCAGTCAGCAGGGAGTTATACCAGGACTGGGTGGCTAGAAGCTGTATCCGTGCTGCTGCGGGTTCTCCTTCTCCCCTTCCCTATCCTGCCCATCGCCTCACAGTTACAGTGCAGATAGGTAGCAGCATGGACACAGCTTCCAGCTGACCAGCCTAAGTGCAGCTCTTTGCTGTCTAGAAGCTGCAGTCATGCCCCGGTGAATGGACAGGGGGCTAGGAGAAGTAGGGGTGCAGCTCCCATCTGCCTTGTCTCATCATGAGTGCAAGGAAAGACACCCCCCTCCTCCCCCCCGACTCTCCATGGAATCTACCTGGCCCACATCAGACCAGAGCTGGGTTGTTCCAGCCCATGTCTTGAAAAGGTTGCTGGCTGCTGGTTTAAGGCAAGATGTATAACTATAGTATTAATTTGATATTTTGCCTGAATTATTGAGACAATGCGTGTATAGAAACTGATGAGAATGTATTGAATTCAGCTCTTTTTAAAAGAGCTGGAGTAGTAATCTATATCTCAGTTGTGTCATGCATAGCTTTTTATATAGTTGTTCTTGTGTTTTAGGTTATGGTCAGACTGGTCCAGTGTTTCAGAGAGGAGGTTATGATTCTGTTGCAGCTGCTGTTTCTGGTCTCATGCATATCACAGGGCCTGAGGTACTTAACTTTATTGCAAATTTAATAAAATCATTTTCTGATGCACTAAAACTTTGTGCTGTATACAATAAAATGGCTTATAGAATTAAAGAGGTTGGTGGCTGAAAAAATAAAATGTGTTCTTTGATTTATTACGAACGAGCAATGCAGAAGTCATGAGGCAATGGCCTATCATAATAGAACAGTATTGGCCAAAGCCTGCACCTGCAGAATTTCTATGCTGTATGGTAATACATTCTAGAAATTAGCATGTTGTTTTTTTGCTGATTCCTGAGGGGTCTTTATTATAAAGATAAGTTTATACAGTGAAAAGCATTCAACAGTCATGGGCTGAATCATAAAATCAGTAGAATGAAGATGGTTTCCAAATACTTTAGGTAGATTATCAAGGTGCATATCACTGGTTTTTAAATGTACAGTATGCAGTATGGGCAAGGTCAAAATAATCTGCATGAATTTAAGTAGTTGTTTAAGTCAGACACCAGTTAATAAGGGATGACATGAGGAGAGTAGTTTGGTGGAAAAGCTGAAGTTTTTAGGAACTATAACACAACAGAACTAGGGGAGCCAGTCAAGCAACTCCTTACACAAAGGAGTATTTGGTTTTGGTTTTGGCTGTGCTCTGGACTTCCTTTGACTGTGAACAGATTACTTTCTTCTCTTCATCCTTTGGTTTACTTATTTAAATTGCAGGCCCTTTGGGGCAAGTTCAAAGTTGGGGCCTTCCCCCTATACAGCTAAGTGAGATGCTTCGCACTGTCTCCTGGATTCTAAATCTTCCGACCTGAGCTGGACTCAACTCCCTGATCAATGAGCATAACAGATGCCTCTTCTGTGCTCACTGTGTAAATCTGAAAATTGAGGGCTTCAATTGGAGGGATTCAGGCCTAAACCTACAACTATTAGAGCAATCAGTGCACACCATTTCCGACTCAGAAAATGCATATCTGCCTCCGGGTAATCCAAGGTTTGTTCTCTGTTCAAGCAGCAGATCTCAGGGGCTAGTAGCAAAAGAAGTGTGGGAAGCAGTATGACAGCTTGTATTTGAAATCAATACAACTTGGTTTTGAGGAGATGGGTTGGCCCCATCCCCATATAATTTGTCTTTGTTCCTGGTTTATTATACATGATATTTCTTCAAGCCTAATCAAGTAACATAAGATGTATAACTAGAGAGACTTTAATCACTGCTGGCCTACTGATCAAACCAGTTGGCAGAGGGAAAGTGAGCAGAGGGTATATATCTGAAGTGTGATGGACCAGTTACATCTTTTATACCTATGTAATACATTTAAAAACTATAGAAGCCAATCAGGTTAAGATGATTGAATCAGAAAACCAATCAGCAGTTACCACACCCACACTGGTGTACCCTTTTTCACTACTTTGGTATATGTGCCAGTTTGTTGTCCCCATATTGTTGAACCGTCCCTCAAACATCCTTGTCTTCCTAGAAGCCGTGTCACTTAATTTATCATCTTCCAGGTGTTCTCTCTAAGGTTTTTGAAACTCCCTGCAGCCCAGGTGAGCCTGGTACTGTCTTCCAGGAAGGGGGCTGGAAGGGAGAACTTAGTTAGAAGCAGAAATCTTGCTAAACTGAAAGAGGTGGGGTGAAGGGGGAGGGAGGTCTGATAAAGGCCAAGGCTTTGAGTCAAGGTTTTTCCAAAACCTTAGGAAGACTGTGAGAGATCCCTGGTCTAATCAGTTGGCAAACAGTGATGAAAGTCTCTCTAGTTATACATTCTATGTTATTTCTTTAAGCCTAATAAAGGGCATCTAGTCTTATCCAGCAAGTGGTAATTATACTGATATGATCATTCCAGTGCCAAAGCTGTTGGCACCTGCTGGTGTTCCTCCATACCTGGAAAACGCTTTAGCAGCAGTACTAACAAACTTGGGATTGAACTTGGAACCAGCCCCTCTGCGCATTGACAACTTCTGTATTGGAGTTTACCCAAACATAAAGGGCAATGCCATGTGAAAGGGCTGAACAGAGCTCCGATATGACTCCAGCTATAGAGAGAGAGTACCCCAGTACATTGCTCTTCCAAGTTCTTCCAAGAGTGCCAGTGAAGACATCAGTGACAACTATTGTATCAGGTTTAGGGCTCTGGGAATATCATTGGTATTGGTGAAACACCATATAGTAGAACTAGAACTTAGAAATCGTGCCAGTAGCAGAAATCGTGCCACGATTCAGGAGGAGTACTGACTATATCTTCTCCTTGGTGTTGAATAGAATTACATTTCTATGACCTTCTGAGAGTCCCTGGAGAGTCATCTGATCAGGGTAGTACTGGGGAGACGGGAACAGCACTGGGTTGACCAACCTCAGCTACCCAGTACCGTACCATAGTGGCTGTCCTGGGTATCATAATTAGGTCTGCTGTAGTAGTTCCTTTTGTAGGTTGAGGAAGTCAGAGAGATTGGATTCCCCTGTAGCATTGGTATCCCAGCTGTCGACCCAAGAACTGGGAGCATGGAAGAACAGCAGTGTTGTACTCGCCACCGAAAAATGTCTTATCGGGACTGGTATGACCTCTCTATCAAAATGGCTTGACAGAGAGGTCATACCAGTCCCCGTTCTGATGGCAATGATGCTAGTGCATTTCAGGATCTTCTGGGGCTTTTATGGAGGTGCTGGATATTGAAACAATGCTCACATAAGAGAAATTGCACAAACTCTTTCAAATCTTAATTATATTTCCCCCAGTTAGAATTGCTGTTTCTCTAAATGAGGACATAATGGAACAAGGCTGCAGTCTCTGGCAAACTCCAGCTACCATCCAAGATGCAACTAAGTGGGTAGAGAAGCACTCTATTTGCTCCTTTAGAAAAGTTTGAATACTACTGCTTCCATCTAAGTGCAGGATCAGTGATTCTTACACAAGTATAGGAAATACGAAATCTATGAAAGACATGCCATTATGACAAGGACCTATATTTGGCTGTTGACAGTTTGCTCACTTGCCTCACTGCAATTCCATATGGCAAGTTACCACATATTTGTTCACAAAATAATTTCCCGGTATGAGAAAAGGTGACTCCTTTCCTGCTGGATATATGCAGCTCTCAAGGGAAGAATTAAGACATCCTGGCTATATGGCTGCCAAAGCAGCCTTGTAGGCAGTTGTGAACACCACCTATGCTACTATATTTTCCCTGTGAAGCCTTCACCTCTAATTCTAGTGTGCATAAAGCACAGGTATCTACAGGAGGATCCATGCTGACTGTCTTTTTTGCATTCTGACCCAAGTGCTTGTGGAGTGAAAGCTTTGCTTCCTTTACAATGCCAAACATTTCACACCTGGAAACTTATGCAATAAATTCTGTGGATGTACTGACTGTTACAAAGGGACAAATGTCATTAATACCAGTTGAGTTAAAGGAACTATGTTGAAAAGTTTGAAAAAAAACTAGAACTCAGGTAAAAAAAAATGTCAATGTTATATGAATGACAGAATGTACAAATATTACAGTGAAGTGGACATAAGCTGTGTTATGGGAGTAACATTCCTCAGTGGCCATTATGAAGATGGATTTTATTAAAAGGTTAAGATCTGCACTTGAAATAGATGTTCACATCACCTCACTCCTACTTCAGACAGTGTAATCATTAGACTGATTTAACCATTGTTGCTAACAGTTCTGTCTATTCACTAATGGCTTTTAACAATTTATTTAGACTTAGTCATTCTTTTGCTTGATTAATGTAAATGCTAAATCTTACCTCTTACTTTTCTTCCGCTGAAGTTTTTAGTTCATATTTCATTTAAAAAATGCAATGCCCCTCTTCCCTGCTCCCTAAACACACTGATGTCCTCATGAAGAAGGCAGCATGAAATCTAAAAGGTGCAGACACATGTGACAATTAAACAATTCCAAAATGTCAACTGAGTAACAATTGTGCAAAGTATTGTGGGTCTCACAGCAGGGGGCTGGAGTAAGCACCCACATGTTTAGTAAACTTTGAGGCAAGGGACAGACAATGAAAAAGCCCGAGCCTGAACAGATTCCCTCTTTGGAGGTTAGTCTAAGAGAAACCAGACACACCAGATTAATAACTGGACAGACATTTTCTGTTAAATCAGGAAATGCAGCCACATGCCTGCAGTGGCTCAAGCCAGAAGCTGGGGGGCACTAGAGCATGCCTGCCAGCCCCTGCCAAAGGGGAGGGAAGAAAGATGCCCTCCAAGGCTCTCACCCCTCCCTGCTGCAGCAGAGCAGGCATGGCCAGGCACCAACCCAGGCAAGCAGAGAGGGGGTGGGGAAGAAGTCCTTTCTCTGAAGCAAGCATATATTGAACACAGCAATTTGCAAAGCATACAACAGGGAACTACCAAAAATCTTTGCCTAAACTAAGATACAGGTCAGTAACACAGCATACATAGCTTAGTCTAACTTTAAAATGTAAAGCTGTTTGCAACCTCTCTTAATTCTTAATCAGCATATGTGATGATTGTCAGGTCTTTGCCAACACTTACCACCTTCACACTAGCTTGCCTGTCTCTCCCCTCTGGGACATGGGGCAGAGGCTGAAGCCAAAGCCAAAGTCCCGGGTGCTCCAGGGGAGAGAGGGGATGGTGAGCAATTAACTCTGTCCCTGCCTGTTTGCTGGCAAGCCATGGAGGTGTAGCTGTGGCTGGCAAACAGCAGCTGCGGTTCCCAGAGTTCACTAGTGGATTTAGGGGAGGAGGGTGAGAGGGGGCAGAGGGAGAAATTTGCCTTGGAGGGCCATGGCAGGCCAGCATCTGGCCCCACTCTGCTTCAGCTAGAGAGCAGAGAGGAGGGTCCAGCCCTGCTTTGGAGCAGAGAGCCCTGCCCAGCCCAAGAGCATGCTGGGATGCTGGGGGAGTCTGTTTTATCTTAAACCAGCAATGTGTCCAGAGCAGACATTGCAAAGCTCTTTCCACCTACCTGTGCAGTGACTGAAAGGCTCTTCCATGGGTTTTTTTCCCCTCATTTTTGGTACATTTTAAAAATCCCACACAGCTCTGTTACTTGCACATCCATTATGCTATCCTTATAACAGTGATATTTATTTTAAAAGTAACAAATTATCATTGGTACTCAATTGTAATGTATGCATGAACTGTCATTTTAAAACCACTCTAACATAATCAATTCTAAATGGTCTTTCATTGCCACAGTCAGCCACAAACTCCTACTATGGGTGAATTTCATTCCAAAGCACAAAATCACCATTTACATCTCCAAAACACAACTTATATAAAGCTCAGGGTACAGGCCTTGTTACACATTGAACTTTGAATGCACTAATTTTAATTGGTGTTAAAATTACCTCCCATGTCCTCTGGCTCACCTGTACTACCAGTGCTGTCCCAGGAGAGCAGGCAGGGAATGGGAAACCCATCTGTCACACAACCACTGCCACTGCTGGGCCAATACTGCTCTCTGGTCTGAGCCCAGCCCAGAGAGTGGCAGTGGTAGCGTGTTCCTCCTCTCTGCTTGCTCCACCAGGACAGTGCCAGGAGCTGCAGGCGAGCTGGGAACTGCTGGGGCGGGAGCGGGGGGAGAGGGGTGTTGTGCAGGCAGTACCCAATCCACAGACTGGCCAATACAGATTGGCAAGGAGAGGGAATATGTGCATGCCCCCCTCACCCAGATTGGGCATGCTGTGCCACTTGCCCACCCTTCTACTGTACCTCCAGATTGGGCCCACTGTGCTGCCAGCACCTGCCCTTACAATCCCATTCAAACCTACCAAGCTGTTCTCCACCCCCTCTCACCTGCACCCCTGGATGAGTTGCCCAGGCTCCAACCATCCCACGACCCATTCACCCCAACCCCTTTCCTACTCCCTCCATCACTGTGCAGGCCTCAATCTGCCCCTCTCCCCATGCCCCTTCCTCTTCACAGATTTGCCTGATGCAGTGGGCAATGCTCCACATGCCGCTGGGTTGTGATCGTGGCTGTGTGCAGGATGCAGCTGCTTGTCCAAGTCTGTGCATGCCCCTCCCCACCCTGTTGCAGCCACCTGGAGCCCTCTGCACTGCCACCGCTGCCCCGCATTTGAGTGGACAGGGAGGCAAGGGGGCTGGGAAAAGGGGGAGTCCAAAGGGACAGGAAAGAAACCCTGGGAACAGTGGGAGTGGGGGAGCCCTGGGGGCTGATAAGAGCCCAGAATGGGAGTGGAGGTGAGTTTCTGACCTTTAGGTGTTCCCCTGCTGTCACTGTGGGGGAACAGAGTGGCTGGGAATGGTGCTTCCTGGGATGCTGGAGGACCACTCACAACTTGTTTTGGGCCTGTGGAGGAGTCACATGTGATTGCAACAAACTGCCCAAAACCAGAGATAATCCTCAATGGAAGAGGATTCTCTCTAAGCCACTTAGAGGGCCCTTAGCATGTGCTTCTCTTCCATCATGTGTGAGCACTCTTAGTTTAAGGGCCCTTAACATGTTTTTGAGTTAACATGTAACAACACTCTAAGACACACAACATTTACAATGGTTCAGAGGGTTTAAACCTAAAGCAGACAGACATACAATCCTGTTAAACTAGTTTTCATCTGTTTGGAGAGTTTCAAAACTACATCTGGAAAATCAAGTATTATTTTGAACTGGTTCACTGTGAACTGGTTCAGTGTTACATGTAGACACCAACTGTTCTGTGACATGGACTTAATCAGTCCTCCAAGAATCCCGCTCTGCACTGCTCCTCACCCACTCTGCCTCCCACTGCTGCAATGGCACTCTTTAATTTTATTTTTTTTTAAAGTGATTTTTTGCTGCTTTCAATAAAACCTATCTTTCTAACAACCAGTGTGTTCCTCACTCAGGCACAGCCTTTCAATGTGCCCCTGCAGCTCCTTGGAATCAAAAAATGTGAGTCTAAGCATTTTCCTTCCTGCTTCCCGACTCAACACATACACACAGCAGGCAAGCACACTATGGACTTTGATCATTCAGGCTAGGGACAGGCATTATACATAAACCAGTTTAAGTAATCAAAAACTGGTTTAAACCTGTAACAGAATAGAAGTTCAGTGCACATAAATCAATTTGAAAATGACTGAAACCAGTCTGAGATAAACCTGGTTGAATGTATTATCAGACTTAAATGATTTGGCTCCAACCGGTTTATTCCAGAGGATTTTATTAGTAGTGTATCATAAAAATGAGCAAAAAGTAGGAAAATATTTAAACTAAAGTACATCCTAGAGCAGGATAAAAAATATGAAACGGATGATGTCAAATGAGGATTTATTTTTATTTTTCCTTGCTTGTGTTTGGTTATGTGAACTCTTATGAGAATGTAGATTTTTCATGGCAGGAGTCTTCATCAAAATATAAATGTGTGGTACCCTTGCCTTTGGGCCTGATGAGTCCAATAAAACTCCCATTGACAGTAGTGGGAATTAAATAACTCCATAGGTAAATAAAAAAAGGCACAAGTCCCTGCATCTGGTATGGTCATATAGTTATCAAGCTACCCTATGTAGCTTTGATCTGTGGCCAAAACATTTGGAAAAAAACTAAAGTAAAATCAAAATAGTAGGGTATGTGATATATGAATCAGACTAAATTTTCTGTTGACACATCAGAGAATGATAATCCAGAAGGGAATATGACTTGCAGCTTGTAATTCTGGTTCTCTGAAGTCCAATTTTGACCAGATTTTTCACTTTTGGATCTTGTGTTAAGAACTAAAAGTGAAGACCCTGGTGGTTTTAGAGGGAAGTAGTTCATGATAGCCACAAAAGATATTTTTACACAGGACTTCTTTACCTTAAGATAATTGATTGCCAGTTAACTCTGTAATTATCACCATTTGAAAAGAGAGGCCATCTGGATCAGCCTTAGATAAGCTATAAATGTTTGTATCCTCAAGATAAAAACACTATTGAACAGAAGGCATGGGAGGGATGTGTTCAGCATCTGTTATGCAGTACTGTATCCACAGAAAATCACTGTGGCTATATTGTACAGTGTTAATATACCAAAACTTCTGATAAAAAGGTCTTTGAATGTGCTTTGGGAATTGCTGCCGGAGATTTTAATTAATGAATGGTGTAAACATACTAGAATTAATTTGGGGGGGGTATTATCATAGGATCGTCAGGCACCTAGGAACCGTTTAATTTTAAAACTGTGTTAACACATTCTCAGAACTTTGAAGCCCACCAGTTTAATAACATTCTGGACATTTTATTCATTTAGAGATAAATGTTTATGTGGAAATTGTGTGTTAAAGTCTAGCATTTTGGGTGGAAGAGTAGATGAATGCTGGAGGGTAGGGCTAGGATTCAGAGACCTAGACAAATTGGAGGTTTAGAGCAAAAGAAATCCAATAATGGGAAGTGCAAAATCCTGCATTTTGGACAGAATAATCCCATGCACCAGGACAGATTGGGGACTGCTTTGCTAAGCAGCAGCTCTGCAGAAAAAGACCTTGGGGTTGCAGTGAACAGTAAGCTGAATATGAGCCAACAGTGTGCTCTTGTTGCAAGAAAGGCTAACAGCATACTGGGCTGCGTTACTAGGACTGTGGCCAGCAGATTGAGGGAAGTGATTATTCCCCTCTATTTGGCACTTGTGAAGCCACATCTGGAGTACTGTGTTCAGTTCTGAGGCTCCACTACAGAAGGGATGTGGACAAATCAGAGTCCAGTGGAGGGCTGGGACATGGGACTTATGAGAAAAGGCTGAGGGAACTGGGCTTATTTAGTCTGGAGAAGAGTAGACTGAGGGGGGATTTAATAGCAGATTTCAGCTACCTGAAAGGTGGTTCCAGAGAGGATGGAGTTAGACTATTCTCAGTGGTGGCAGATGACAAAACAAGGAGCAATGGTCTCAAGTTGCAGCAAGGAAAGTTTTAGGTTAGATATTATAAAAAACCTTCTCAGGAGGAGGGTAGTAAATAAGGGTACCCAGAGAGATGGTGGAAGTTGCATCCCTGGTGGTTTTTAAGACCTGGCTAGAAAAAGCCCTAGCTAGGATGATATAGTTGGGGATGGTCCTGCTCTGACCAGGGGGTTGGACTAGATGACCTCCTGAGGCCCCTTCCAACCTTAATTTTCTATGATTTTATGTTTCTTATGCAGGAATTGACCGAAAAAGAAGTCAGTTTAAGCTGTTAATTTCATGTTCTGGAATAAAGGGATTTTACCATTACAGAGAATCCAAAACTGATCAGCAAACTCAGTCAGCTACTCTTTCTTGTTATTAAGCTAGGAAATCAATAGTTAAAACCCCAGGAATTCACCTCTCATCACTCCACCCTGCTTTCTCCCGTGGGCCTCTGGAGCTTGGTGGGCGTGACCCGGCGCAACTGGGAACAGCAGGGCTGCACAGAGAGGCTGTGAGCTCCACGCTGCAAGCAGTGGCAGGTACAGAGGGCATTTACCTTGCAGTGCCCTGGCTATGAAATGGGGAACACCTTCTCTGTGCAGCCGCGCTGTTCCCAGCTGCACCAGATCATGCCCGCCGGGCAGCAGAGGCACCTGGGGAAGGGAAGCAGGACAGCAGGGAACAGTGGCTGCTCGCTGTTCCTTGCCCTGCGCTGCCCTGGCAACATGCCTCCTGTGCTTGCCTTTGCTTTGAGGGGCGCAGCTCTTAGCTGCTTTCCTCACTGCAGCGACGTAACAGTAGGCATATGGCCAGGGCAAGCAGGGGTTAGCAGGTTCTCTATGCAGCCCCACTGTTCCCTGCCTTCCTGCTTCCCTGCCCCCAAACCTCTGCAGCCTGGTGGGCATGACCCGGAGCAGCAGGGTCCTGCAGCCACACGTTGCAGCCCTGGGCCCCAAGCACCCCCTGGCTGGGCAGCAGCCCCAGCCCTGCCCAGCTCCCTCCCTACAGAGGTCTCAATCCCTCTCTCCCCTCCCCCCCTGGATTTACCTGCCAGAGCTGCTCTCAAGGCTACCTGGGGCCACGTTCATGTACTGTATGTGCACATGGTGCACCCTGTCTCACCACCTTCCTTCTGCTTCCTCCCAGTTCCCTGCAGGCTGGAACTCTGCCAGTCTGCAGGGAGCTCATTGCCAGCCAACTTTGTTATAAAGGAGGTTCGCTTCCAGAGGATTTGTTAAGCAAGGTATTACTGTATTGGTAAAAGGAACACAAGACCTAGAAAAGCAAAGGTCAAAATATATCAAAGACAGAGAGCAGTATCCCATTTGGCTGTACAAAAGGAGACGGAAAAAAGTAATGAAAAGGAGACAAGATCATGCATTTTGCATGCGACTTTTCAAAATCTTTCAATCCACAGAAAATATTTGCATTTAAAAACCCCCTGAAGGTTGTCAGTGAAAATTGCCTATTTGTTGAAATACCATAACATTCAACATGCAGTGCTTGGAAATACTTTCACGTAAATTTGAGCTTAAATTCTGGACTATAAAAATTATTATTATTATAAATGGCAGCAACAACCACAACAATGATGATGACTATGCTAATACACACTTTCAAAACTCCAAGCACTGTATCCACTGGATAAAACTGTATCCAGATAATAGTAAAGATCTTTTTTGATAACTGTTGTGTTTCCTGTGCTAAGAGTGAAATGCTCTACTTTAACATTGTTGCTGTGCCTGGATATGCTGCCTTTCTATGTGCTGCAGGAAGGAAAGCAAAGGAGCAAGTTTTCATGTGTTTGGGCTTACTAGCTAAGAAACCTGAAAAGGAGCACAAGCTAATACAATCTAGTCCGTGATTAAAATGAAACAGCACTAATATATAGATATTATATTAATATTTTGTTGCCATTTCATGTAAGGCTGGTTTACAAATGCAGTGCAGAAACATGGTCAGAAACTAGAGCAGCTTCTTGAACTAAGTTGAATGAAAAGCCTGCCACTGAAAACCCACAAAGCCTCTGTAGATAAACTGTTCTTATTAACAGGGATCCTGGTTTTCTCTGATTAAAAAAAAAATTCCCAATTTATAGAGATATATTAGTGATGTTTAATTTTAATCATGGAAAAATGTGGATTTTAGGTTACATTTTTTAATCCAAAAATTGGGGATTTTTTTTATCAGAGAAAACCAGGTTCCCTGTTAATAAGAACAGTTTATCTATAGAGGCTTTGTGGGTTTTCAGTGGCAGGCTTTTCATCTGACTTCATTTCAGAAGCTGCTGTAGTTTCTGACCATGTTCTTTCATTGCATTTGTAAACCAGCCTTATATGAAATAACAACAAAATATTAATTCTTCCTCGTTCTGTTTTTCTTTCTCTTACTAGGGTGGTGATCCAGTTAGACCAGGAGTCGCCATGACAGATCTTGCTACAGGCCTGTACACATGTGGTGCAATCATGGCTGGCCTGCTTCACAGATACAAAACTGGGAAAGGACTGCACATTGACTGCAACTTATTGTCATCTCAGGTAGGCATTTAAAAAACAGTTTATTAGTTTCTTGAATCCTAAATAAAAAGATTTTGGGTTTGCATTTGTTTTTACAAGTTGGATGAGAAATGTATCCATTGAAATTAGCACAGAGAAACTCCACAGTTCATTTTTCTGTAGTAGTAACCAATTTATGTCAGATGATGAGAGTTATTACTATAGTACTCCTGCTTCTTGCCTGAACATCACCTTTCTTTTCTAATGTATCAAGCCTCAACCCCTGCCCCCCATGATGTATGCAGTTATTGTTATATTTATTTTACAGGTGGTTATACATAAAATGTGAAATCACCTTAGTAGAATGGGACCTTGGAACCAGGTTATATTACCTTGAGAGACTAAATGACTTGCGCAAGCTCATTCAGTTTGTCAGAATCAGTAATATAATCTAGGAGACCTGTCTTCTAGTTCCAAAAATTACAGGGCAAAAGAAAGCCTAAAGTCATTCATTAACTCAGGAACTTGAGCAAAATGTAAAAATGAATGTTTAGATCATGAAGGCAATCAAGTTGTTTAAAAATAAATGAGAGCCACAGATTAAATTTCAGTGTAAATCATGTGACCGTCATCAGTATATGACTTGACTAGGACATGAATCCTGGCATCCATGTTTCTTATGAGGACTGAGATCATGTTTCTTATGAGGACTGAGATCATGTTGATATCAATTTTTATAGATGTTATTTCTTTTTAAAGTTTGTAGGATATAAATGGGCAGTATTAAGGATACGCTATATGGTGCTACAACTAGAAATCCTGTTAAATAATTCATGCTCAGGTGTGTCTTAGGAAATTTTATTCAAACATTTTAAAGAGTACCAAGTTGTTTTTTCTCAATTAAGAGTAGTTTCAGATACTGTCCTACCAATTTTTTTTTAAATTTTATTATTTCCTTCGCTAATTATGTTTTTAATTTCTATCTATACATGTGAAGGGCCCACAGTGGGCAGTGTTAAATAGACCATTCAGAGGAGTTAGTGATATTAATCGTAATCAGAGTTTTGCCAAATGTAGAAAGCATATAGAGATGTTAAACAATCAGGTATTAATATCTCTCCTGTCATATCCTAATAAAGAGAATATCTCTCCTATCTTAATGGGTTATAAGTATCAACTGTCCCTTTTTTTCCCGTCTTGTTAGTGTGTGCTGCAGCAGCCTTTAAGAGCACTACTGCTGGGCAGCACTGGGTATAGCTTGGGTGGAGGTTTGTGCATATTAATTTCTGCAGGCAGCTGGTTAAATTTGCTCTTAGTATAATGTATCAAAATCTGGGCCACTCTACGTTGGGTAGGCATAATTCGCAAAGGGAATACAGGCCTCTGGACACTAAGGCCTCTCTGACATTTTACATGCAAGATGCGATTAACCAGTTAATCACATCTTGACTTGTAACCCATCCACACGTTAAAACAATTAATGGCATCATAAAACAAGGAGTAAGCCACAAAATTATTCCACAAAATAACTGTGGCTGATTCCTGTGGCAGCATTAGTTGAACATCTGGCCAGGTGCACCCCTCTGGCTGGGAACGCCATCAGTTGACAGGGCTCCCAGCTCTAGGGGCATCCAATGCACTCCCATGGCTGGAAGTCCCATCAGCTGATCTGGGTTCCCAGCTGAGTACCCATGTGCTCCGGTGGTTGGGTGGTCACAGTGATGGGGCTCCTAACCACAGGAACTTGCTATTTGCTAGTACAGGGAGAGCCTGGGATCATGCTCCTGGGCTTTCCTGGCACTGGCCATAAAGTATACTGGGATCTGATGCTCAATCCCACATTCACAGTTCCTGCCATACATGTGAAGCATCAGGTGCTATGATACCTTTACCTGCACATCTGGTAGGGGCCTAACACAGACTTCCAGCATACAGAATGAGGGTGGTTTCATTTGAAAGCCCTTTTTCTCTCTTATTGTAGATAGGAAGATGTGGATCAGTGGCTTGAAGTTGCTGTAAAATAAGTTTAGCTTGGCTATCTGGAAAAAAAAGTCTTCACTGTTTGAAGAGTGAGGCAGTGGAATAAGCTGCCAGGGGAAGTTCTCCCATATTGGAGGTGTTCAACAAGAGGTTGGACAGCCACTGGTCAGCGATGATCTAGGTGTAGCTATGCCTATTTTCTACCATGGCTGTTTCCTATGCTTTTGGACTTTGCTTGTTCCTTCCACCCTGTGCTCAGGGAATAAATTACAGTTTTTCTGGAATAAGAGTGTCGAAGAATAATCTGTGTACATTTTCAGGGAAGGACAGTCCTCTGTGAGAATATCATGCATAGTTTGAACTAAATGTATGTAGGTACCAAAGTGCTGCTCAAAAGTGTGTTTATGGAGGACTTGTACTAAAACTTGCAGGAGTTTAAAAAAAAAAAGGTAACATGCATCAATTCTGGATAAACTAAGTGCCTAGGTAGTTATGTAAATTGCTATGGCCATGTTTAATTTCAAGGTTACTGTTTTTAAATTACCCTTCACTTTCATGTGCTCAGGGAGAGCAGGGTCTGACAGCAAGGAGAGGGAGAAGGGTCTGCCAGGGGAAAAAGTTGCGGGGAGCCAGAAAGCAAAGGGCTACCTGATCCCTTAGATTTATTTTCCCTGCTGTATTAGTGGGAGGGGGATAAATTCAAGGCAAACATCTAATAATTAGATTCTGTACCTGGCAAATTATAACAATGTATACATTTTCCATGTATAGAATCCAGTATGGGGGGCAGAGGGGGGCATTTATAATCAGGATCATTTTCTAGTTAAGTAAACATGGTAACTACTCTTAGTGTGATATAAGCAGGTTTCTTGTGAGGTCTCCTTTTTTCAGACATGTCTAGTAGGGCTATGCGAAGCCTCGGTCCCTGATTCGATTTGGCGGAGATTTGGCCTGATTCAGCGGCCAAATCTCTGAATCCAAATCGAATCGGAGGACCCTTTAATCTCTCCAAAGTGAAATTGGAACCCTCTGAATTGATTCGGAGAGATTTGGAAAGATTTGGAGATTCAAACATAGAGACAATTTTAAATGTATTTTCTACATACCTCTAGGTAGCAGGGGCTTGTGAATGCTGCGATGCTGGGGCACATGGAGTGTCTCACAGAAATGCCGGGGGGGGCCCCTGCGCACTTCCCAGTAGACCCAGAAGTGGGCCAAAAGTACTTCCAGTCCACTTCCGGGTTCACCGCTGAGCATGTGGGGGTCCCCCCCCCCCACTCCTGTGGGACATTCCATCTGCCCCAGCATTGCAGAGTTTGAGCTGCACCTGCTACCTCAAGGTATGTAGAAAAAAACTTTTAAAGCTGTGTCTATGTCCAAATCACCGATTCTCTGAATCAGCAATGAATCTTCAGATTTGGATTCAGCTGAATCAAATCAGGGACAGTGATCCAAATCAACAAATTGAATCACTGTCCCTGATTCAGGCTGAATCCGAATTGAATGGGGCCCACTTTGCACACCCCTAATGTTTAGTAATTTGAGCTGTGTAAATTTTTGGATGTCCAATTTAAGGTATTTTAAAGGGGGTTGATGCTCAGATGGTGAACAGTCAGCATTTTTAAAATCAAGGTACTTTATGTGTTTTTGTGATGACAGCCAAAGCATTAAGGAATCCAAAATAACTTTTGGAAACTATAATTTGTGTTTTTTGCTCAATAAACAAAGCCAGAACTGTTTACTCAAGCAAAACTTGCAATGGGTTCTAGATGTGTGTTTTGTTTGAGCAGACTTCAGAATTTGGCCCCAAAGAGCAATTCTAAGACAGAAGATTGACTTGGACTATGATGTAATGAATTTCTAATAAGAAGATATAGCTTGCCCTGATGGTTAAAGCAAATGGTTTCTTGACATATGTTTTTAGTAATAATATTATGACAACAGGGGCTGATATAAAGAACTATTTTACTTCCAAACTGATAAGCATTGACTTAATATTACAGACTGCTCATAACTTTCTGTTTTCCCTCAGTTTCTTGGCTATTAAGTCAGGGGTTATCACTGTATCTGTATAAGGATAGTGTTGCCTCTTTCTCACTCAGAATCTGAGAGCTCATTCCTTAACAATCGTAAGAAATTCTGACACATTTAAGTTCCCAGAATAATTTTAAATTGTTGAAAAAACATATTTGTTTTCTTTTTTTACACCCAAATATAAAATCTAGCATTTTAAGTTTCTATCATTATTCTGAGGTGCCATCCTGTGCATTACTTAGAAAATTCAAGATGATTGCTTTTTCTTTTTATTATTAACTTTCTGTACAGATAAATTGGTAACTAGAACAAAGGCGCGTGGAACAGAAATTCAGCTGCCAGTGATAAAGATCTGAAGCCTCATAGATACATATGTGCAAGGAAAGCATGTTTGCTAATTTTATCTATTTAACGTAGAGACAAGTGTCTGAAAACAAAATAGAACATCATTTTCTAAAAATATCATTGTAACCTTAGCTCCTTTTTAAAAGATTTCTTTCAATTCTGTGTAGTAAACAAATTACCCCATAGCTGAATAACAGCTGATTATTAACTAAGATTCCCTACCACAAAACAAAACTCAAGGACATTATCGAAGAGAGACATGATGACTGCTTGGATGTGGTTTTGCAGTGGGCACTAACTTTCTATAGTCTCTCGTCTATAAACTTTTAACCCTTATTGTAAAGTTCTTTTGAAAATGTTTCCCCTGTAGATGATTAACAGTTGTCAGCTCCAGACCTTTTAGCGTCAGCATCTAAATAGCATCCTTTAGATGATGCTAGTAAATAAGAAGGAAGTGGGTTTTGGATTTGGTTCCAATTACGCAATTGTGCCTATTCTTCTGTTGTGGCTTAAAAAAAATCTCTTGGAAGTTTTAATATCCTTCCTGTATTTAATTGCAACCAGGCTCCAAAAAATACTGTAGTCAGTTTGTTTCCTTTGGATTGAAATTCTGTAAGAAGCATTATAGTTCTTTAACATTTTGCAGTTTTATTATGTATTTTTTCAGATTCCACAGACAGAATCATGTGGTTAATATTGTTTGTATTGTATGATTGCTCTAAAGCCACTTCTCTGCTTCTTATTACTGAGTTTTAGTTTATATTCATTATAGGAAATACAACAGCATCTCATAATTGTAAAATGACCCCAGAAAACCTATCAAATTAGAATGCATTATTTTCGTCTCTCATATCATTATTTATAAATGTGTTTTGAATTGCAAGATACTTTATGAGATTAGCAAGGAAATTCAGAAATGTTGACTTGTTAGATTTCCTGTTTCAATCCAGTCCAGGTTTGATAGTATCTAATGGTTACCTATGTGTGGTGCTCTAGCGCGCTCAAGTCAAGTCTTAGGGCACTTGTACACATGATGGAATTGGTTATTAAAGTGGCTTAATTGCCATTTTGGACCACTTTAATGGCATCACTGTTTACACTTGTGGCAGTGTATATCGTTTTAATTTTGTCACGCTGTACGTGTGCAGAAATGTATTTTTTTTCTTTAAATGATTTTGTTATGTAGCAAAGTAAAACACATCCGATGTATTTTAGTTTTCTACATAACAAATTGCAGCAATACATCTGGAGAAGGTGGTGGGTAGAGTACACAGGGTGCTGGAAACCCAGACATGCTCAGGGAAGCTCGGGCATGGTGGGCTTCCAGCGCCCTGTGCACCATCCCTGCTGCCAGCATACCCAGCCACCCTCCTACCACCTTCCCACACTGCCCTTGGTGGAGCCTGCCCACATCCCCATGGCCAGGGAATGAGCTGCCAGTGGGCTGAGTGGCCCCTGAGCTGTGGAGGACCTCGGAGCTTTCCTTTATGGTGGCGGCACCCCCAGGGAAGCACCTCCCCACTAGCACCCTACCTGATTGGTCCCAGAGGGGTGCTGCCTGCTGCCACGGAGGGAAGGACCAAGTCCCGTGCCTCTCAGGAGCTGTGTGACTTGGCAGCAGCTCGTGCAGACAGGCTCCACTGAGGGGAAAAACATAAGAAAAAAGTGTGAGGGGCCTGATTTTTTTTTTTTCCTTTCCGGTGCCTGCCCGCCTCTCCTGCAGCTGGGGGGCAAGCTGCTAGTGGGCCCTGAGCTGCAGGGTGGCCCGGTCTTTCCCTCCATGGCAGCACCCCCCTGGACCTCCTGGGCAGGCTGCTAGTGCATGGGTGCTGCCCAGGGGGTGCTGCTGCCACAGAGGGAAGGATTGGGGCACCTTGCAGCTCAGGGCCCACCAGCAGCTCACCTCCCCAAAGTCATGGAGAGGCAGGCAGGCACCAGGGGGGAAAAAAAAAGGATCGGTCACTCACCACTTTTTCTGGCGGAGCTTTCCCACGTTGGTGGGCAGTGGTGAGTTGATAGGGGCCGTCACTATGGCCGTCACTATTCTGTCACAGTGACAGAAGTCCCTACATTGAAATGGTGGGTTTTTAATTGACACAGTTAAAAACCCACCAATGAAAATCTCACCATTACAATTTAGGGAGAACTAAACTCCTGTCACATGTACCAGTGGCCTTAAATGGTAGGTGTCACACAAACTGTAATTGTAGATGATACTGGTGTTGGTGATGGTACTGTGAATTTTGAGGCTACCTTTCATTCCAGTGGTTGAACAAAAATAACACGCATTATACCAGTTTTATAGAAGATTTAAGTAATTTGACTGAAGTCCGACTATGAGTGTCCGTGACAGAACTGAAACGAAACCTGACTTTAACTTTATAGCAGGGGTGGGCAACATTTTTGGTCTCAACTGCCAAAACCCCTCGCAACCTAGACTTCAAAGATACTGGCGTGCATCCTTGGGAAGGATGGTGGGGGAGCTGTGAGAGGCCCGATCCTTGTTATGGCAGTGCAGCCTGGCTCCTTCTCCACCATACTCCCTGAGATGGGCCTGCAGCTGCTGCCAGCAATGAGTAGGGCTGTGGCTTTGGACTCCGGTGTACCCGCTTGCAGCCTTGCGGCTGCCTCCTACAAACAGCCCAGATTCTGGGCACACCTCTGCCACCTGCAGTGGAGCCTGGGCTACTCACAACAGGCAGCCATGAGCTTGCAAGCTACTGTACCACAGTCTGGAGCCCCTGCTCTGCTTGTTGCCAGTGGCATTGAGGGTATGCTTGGGGAGCATGGTGGGGAAGGGACCAGGGCACAGGGCATGGGGAAGGGGGGATGGTGACCCCTTCCCTGCTGCAGACCGGTTACTGGCCCCACTTGCAGGGGTAGCGCAGACCCTGCTGCCATCCTGTGGTTGGGTTCTGTGTTACCCAGCTCTCAGTACAGGACCTGGGGCTGGCAGCATGGCTTGGCTTTGTTCACTGGTACTTAGGCTCAGGAGGAGTCCCTCTGAGAGAGTCATCTTTGTAGCATTACCTCTGCCCACAAGCATCTTCCCTTGGCCCCATGGCATGGCTGAGGGTTGCCGTGCCCTGTCACCAGGGCTGCGGTTCAGACCCAGCCTGAAGCTCCCCCTGGGGTGTGGCTTGGACCATGTGGACAATCTCTACAGGGAGAGGAGACGTGGACAGGGGTAGTGGGGCCCAAAGCCGCGTGGCTGGAGTCCTCCTGCACAGGAGTGCTATGCTCGCACAGCTCACCTTGCCATTCACAGTTGAGCCTGGCAGGACAGGGATAGGGACATGCCCTCCCATTCTACCCCTCTTCATCCCCCTGTGGGGATGCCAGGCTTTGTGGGCATGCAGCCCCAGGCTTTTCCTGCAGTACTTCGAGGTGTGTGTGGGAACCAGACAGGCAGGACTCTGGGTCTGGGTGCATCTGCTTGCAGGCTCACAGCTGCCTGCCACATCCGGCTTAAGCTCTGGGCAGCTGCTGTCTGTCACAAAGCCTGGGCTGCTTGCAGCAGGGCTTTCAGCCTCCCTGCTGCCTGCTGCGAGCAGTCCCGGCTCTGTGGCTGGCAGCAGCTGCCTAGAGCCTGGGTTGGCTGTGGTGTGCTGAGCAAAACGGCCATACTCTGGCATATGTGCTGGGGGTTGCTGACCTCGGTTTTACACTACGGACCCCTAGGCAGTCTGTCTTCTCTCCTAAACCACATTCTCAGCAGGATTTAATGGCATAGACTTAAGCTATCCTGTCCAGACGTGGTCATTGCTGGGGTAAAATATGCTTACACAGTTGTCCATATTTTTTCTTGCTGGTGGCTAAACAAGAGAGTTTTATCTCCAAGACAGCTATGGGACACTTTTCCAAAACACTAAATTCTCTCTTAGGCAGATAAGCAAAACATAATGTATACATGAGGTAGAGAAATGTATATTACTGCACATCACTAATAGAACCATTTTAATTATTTTTTCACTTAAAGGGATATAACTCTCGAGTTACGTACACCAGTGTAAGTCCCACTGCATACATGAACGTGGGAGCAGAATTTGGCCCTCTGTGCTTCCTGTTGCTTCCTTTATTATATGTTTGTTACAAGGTATTTAGGAGAATTTGCAGATTCATTGAAATCTGACAGGCTGCTCCATGAGCGCTTCTGCTGTGGCCTTGAACTTGCAATATCTGAGCTGTCAACCATGTGCCTTAGCATCCATGCAAGCCCCGCCCCCTGTGCTTTCCTGTATGCTATCCAGAAGGTTTGGACACATGACAGATTTACCTTGGTGTAAACAAGAAGCAGATAGGTGTTGTAAGCTTTTACAGTAGAGTTGTTGCCCTAGTATAGTATAGAATAACTCCTGAAAAAAATGGGATAAAGCTACATTGGTGTAAATTATACTGGTATAGGTGTCATATGTCTGCAGTTTTATCTGGCATAGTCGGATGGATTAATTAAACATAGTTCATTAATAATGCATGCAGTCATTGGTTTTTATCTCATGCTGATGGAACATTGGCTGTGGCTGCAGTATTTTGTTTACTGAGATTCTGTAGCATCAGTGTAGCTCTGATTAGATCATGCCTCACTGATGCAATTCTATCAGGAATGAAGAGAAAATACAGTGTTCAAAAATGGCTTTGATCTAATGGACAAATAAAGTAGGGATCATACACCCATTGTTTTCTGTTATTCTGTATTGGATCATTTGGATCACCAAACTTTGGGGCAAAGCATCCACGCCAGAAGATAGG
>NW_017728886.1:90133649-90156226 GCF_001723895.1 Crocodylus porosus
TATGACCCCAGCTGACTTCCTGCCCTTTGGGCAGGGGGCTGGACTCGATGATCTCCCGAGGTCCCTTCCAGCCCTAATGTCTATGAAATTTCTCAGCCATCAGTTAAACTGTGAATCCTTCAGAGCAGAGACCAGTTAGGTACAAACTTAGTTAAGGTGCAGAGCTATAAAAATAAATTACTAGAATCTGGCTTAGGGTTTAACAGGTAAATATGCATACAAAAAGAAGAGTAAAATTATTTAAGAGCACTCTACTATATCAGAGATTTACGAGCACTTTGTTAACCAAACTAGACTAATGTGACTAGAACTGTAGAAAATTATTTTATAACTTCAGTTAAGCCTATACAGTGTGAAACGCTGCATTCCTGGTAGTACAACTTTAGCTGAAATTCACCTCTAGGACTAACTAAATAAAATATAGAGAACATAAGCTTTTGTGAACTCCAGCTCACTTTATCAAATGCTGTGAAAGGACAGCATAGAGCAGTGTATAAAGTGGAGTGAATGATTTGAATACAAACGTTGGGAAGGGAGGAGGAGGTAGGAGTGGGGAAGGTGACAAGCAGAGAACCCATAGGAACAAAGGGGTCACAAAAGAAAAAAAAATCCTTATTTAGAGAACTGTGCACAAATATTTTGTATTCAATCAAATTATTTAATTAAGGGATTAGAAGAAAAAATATGATACTTTTAAAATGTTCATTCACTTTCTAGTGTTCATGTTCAGGAATTTTGTTGTATCCTGCCTGCAGGCATCCACATGGTTAATGCCAACCCTTTTATTTCCCAAATCAAACATAACTTTAGGCCACATTTTTGTTTGAGATGTACCCTTTTTGACACCTCAATAGACGAACCCACATTTGTGCTGCAGATAACATAAAGTGTTCAAAGAAGGCAGAGTGGATGAGTGAGCGTTGGGTGTTCATTAATGCTGCAGAGACACGTAAATGTAATCCAGCACTTCTGAACTTTGTGCTTTTTCAAACATTTCACTCACCAACAGCAGTTTGTTTTGCATGTTATCCTTATAGTGCATTAGCACCAAAGAGCTTAATTGGCTACATCCAGGGGCTTTTTAGCCTTCAGCTACTTCTGTGCTCTTCCATTGAGATAGTACAATGCAGGACTCTCTTGTCCTTTTTATCTTTTTTCTGTTTCTGGTATCTGAAACAGGAGTTTGTTACAGCAACCTGCACCAAAGCAGTTGAAAGCAGGACGCTTTCTTGAAAGAGCTTTTGTAAGATTTTCTTAAAAAGATATTTCTGGTGAAATAAAATGACCTTTTGCTGTTTGATGAAGTTCAGTTCTCTGACCTATCAAAAAAAAAAAAGAAACTTGGCTTTTGAAAGCAATGGAGCTACTTGCCATAGCCACCTGCTGTGAAGAAATTCTGATTGTACAGTTCTTTATTAATCTCTGCAAACTCATTTTGCTTTAGTAAATGGATACAGCAAATAAAAAGTCATTCTGCTTGTACAGAAGCCCCATCATAGTCAAATCCATCCCTCTTCAGGGGAAATCTGGTCCGAGTTATAGATTCTGTAAATTTCTGCTTACTTCCTTCGCTTAGTTTTGCTGCTGGTTTTCTGTGGTGTGAAAAATTTTAGATGTTACTATAAGTGCAGCAGTAGCAATTCTAAGTATTCTTTTTGAAGTGCTACATGCGTGGACAGATCCGGGGTTTTGAAAAGGGGGTGCAGATGGTGCAGCATCACATATAACACAGCACACTTTTTTCCAGGTAAAACGAAATTGGAAGCTTTACTAATATGCTTAGGGCTGTGTTATTCAGTTATGATCAAAGCAATAATGAATATGATATTAATGGAATGTGCACTAATTTGCTAGATTATATATTATATTTTTAAAAAGCACAACAAAAATATTGTTTTCTAGTTCTGTAGTCATTATAGTTAAAGGTACATTTCTTATTTGGATTTGTAAAACAAAACCTTCCCTTCTTGAGCGTGTTGACAGTGCATTCAACACTGAGCAGTAAATCATTTCCACACCTGAGTGATGTTCACATGAATTAATGTTACCATACCTGAGTTAATGTTTTTAGCTAGAACTGAAAACAGAGTGTAGGGCTGTGAAACAAAGGAGAAATATTACCGGGAATGGCTAAGAGACACCAAAACTGCAGAAGAAAGGATAACTTGATTGATGGAACATCAAGACCGTTAAAAAGGAAAGGGGTTTATTAGCAACAGACATGAGCAGAAATCAGGTACATTATAATGAGTCATGAAGCCAGTTAACTCCACCAGCATTGCCTGAAGAGAAATGCTGCTGCCTCTCCCAGGCAGTTGTTTTTAAAGTTTAGGTGGAACAAGAATCAAAGGGGGAGTGCAACTGCACCTCTTGGGTCACAGGTCAATACCTGTATTGCTATGGTAAGGACAGGTTGTAGGGGAGGTGGAGGCATGTAAAAGAAGATTGTGAATCACCCTACTCACTACTGGTAGCAAACATCTCACTGCTCCTTATTCTCCTTCTTCAATTTAACATCAAGGTATGGCAGCTGAGCATTAAGGGAGGTGATCAAGAGTGAAAGGGAGTGGTGGCAGATCAGTCACCAGCAAGTATGAAACTCCTACAAGGATAATTTTTGGCTGAACACCTTCCACTTTCCCTCCCAGGACCAATCCTGTCACTAAATCACTAGACAGTAGTATCCAGATTCTCTCTAGATTTCTTTTTTATTGCTAGGGATGATTGTTTCCAAATAAGACTTTTACTTTTGAAGAGGATGATTGTATAGTTATGAGCAAACCAAGTCCCCATGCACTAGGAATTTTTTTCTCTAAAAATGTCCACTCTTGCTACAATGTTTAGCTTATCTTATATAAGCAGCGTGGGAGTTCTCTTGTCGACTGGGCTCCAGCCAGCTGCACACATTTTAAGCTTTGTTGTGTACATGTATTTGGAGTGGATTGGAAAGAGGCAGTGTTTAAAACACCATTGGGCACTGGAAGCCCCATCTCTACACCTGCTCACAATTGTGCTACCACCAGTGGTGATACAGCTATGACAGCAATGGTGAGGAATTCTAACATTCCCCAGGCACCACTTGGACATACGACACATTGCAGGAAGTACTTAAAAGATTTTGGAGATGTGGTATTCCTCATTAAGAAAAAATAATTTCATTTTAAGAATAACTGATGGGAACAGACAAGCTCTTAAGAAAGAGTCTGTTGTCATGCAAGCATCAATGATGAGAAAAGGCACAGGAAGGAGGGAAAAAAATGAAACAAAGTTTAAAATTTTCAAGAACACTTAGATGACTTGGGCATCCATGTCCTAGTTTTAAGAAGTGACTTGGGTGCCAAAGAATATGGCTCAATGTATATATTACCTAATGTAAATGGTATGGTTTCTAAAACCAGGGCCAAATGTGAAAGGGTCTCAGTAGAGGTCATTTTTGCATGTAAAAAAAACAGGCTTATAACTTCTTTGGCTCATTGTCTGGTGTAGTCTTAATGTGGGTCTACAGCAGGAACAAAGTGGGACCCTTATCAGGGCCTTCAGGTACTTCTGTAAGACAAATAATAGTAAGATGAGTAATTAAAGAAATTTTAATGCATATACCTGCAGGTGGTAGTTTTTGCTCATGTAAATTCTGTTTGTCTGCTCTTTACCGTATACAAATTCTATTAACCACATGCTTAAGTTTAACTTAACCACTTAAACTTAACCATCCCTGGCAGCCAAGTGTTTGCAACTTGGTATGTGCAACTCTGTGTGCTGCTTTTTGCTTGCAATGGTATGCCCACAGTCTGTTATTAAACATACTATATTTACTCGAATATAAGATGAGGTATTTTTCCCCAGTCAGCATGGGGGGGGAAAAGCTCCTTGTCTTACATTGGCATACAAGGAAACCTCATGAAATACAATGTCTATCAATAAACTGCTGCCAAAAGCAGCATGTGCTCAGTAATGGAAACCAACTATGAAGCTGATTCAGTGCAGCCAACACTGAACATGACTATAAAACACATGGCCCATATTGGGCAAATATTTTAATGGGAACCTACCACAAGGACCAGTTAGTGCAGCCTGTCTGACTAAGATATATGGTAGTGCCCATTGTAGCCAGTCCTTCTAAGCACTGACTTTTCTTTTGCATGCATCTTGACTTTGTCATCACTCCCACAGCTAAGCTGTGCCTTCCTTTCCCATTTCTATCCATCTTTTTCTTGACTAGCCTTAAATGTTTGGAAAACACCACCAAACAGTGCTCCAGCAATTCATCCAGAATCCTCCTGTCACCCCTTCTCTCAGCCTGTCACATATGGTTAGTGTGGTCCCGATCTCCATGAGGTGGAGCTGGACCAAGTTGCCCTGCAACTCATTCATGTTTGTATAAATGTTTATAGGATCCTAGGACTCATGACAAGAACATCCAGTTCCAGTCATCAGTGGGGGTTAATTAGCACATAGATCCTTTGTGGAGGGTATCTGGAGTATACATACATAGTGACCAGTGCTGAGCTATGAGGTTGGTATGGCTTGAAATGCTGTTGACTCTTCTGGGGCCTAGTCCAATCAACTGTATGAATCATGACCTTCTTGGCTTTGGACTAATATCATACATAGTTTGTACTGTATATAAGTAGGTACAAAAGTACTGTTTAAAAATGGAGTACCTGTGCTAAAACTTGTAGCAGTTTCAAGAAAAGGTGAACTTCATCAATTCTGGATGAACAAAGTCTTTGCATACAATATTCAGATTCCTACAGTTATGTTTATTTCAAGGTCAGTAAGGATGGGCAGAAGGGGCTGCAGGGGGAAGAAACTGGAGGGGTAGAGGGCAAAAGGGCCTCCTGTCCCATTTATTTTCTCTGCTATAGCAGTGGGAAGGGAACAAATTAAAGGCAAGCATCCAGTAATTAGATGCTACGCTTGGGAGATTATAACAAATTTATACATTTTCTATATAGAGAATTTAATTATTGGGCTGTTCTCTTATATCTGAGGTAGTCTTGTATATTTGAGTAAATATGGTAGTAGCGGGAGAGGGGGAGCGGGGTCTCTCTACAGGTCAAGAAATTAGGTTGCAGGGGTGGGGAGCAGTGGCAGTATTAATATTCCCACCACTCAATCTCCTCCTGGCTCCCTACTACCAGCCAAATTTCTGGATCCGTGGGGACTTTTTTCGTCACATATAATGCGCACTCCAATTTTCCCCAGATGTTTTTTTTGGGGAAAAGTATGGGTTATATGTGAAAAATGTGGCATTTTGTTGGAAAACTTTTATTGTTTGAAAATAAGATGGGAAAATAGTTTTAATAAGACAATATACTGGCTATTTGAATATAAAATTAACAAGAAAAATGTTATATTGAGAGAAGCACTTGATTTGTATTTGCTGAAATTATAAAAATGAAGGCAGGAACATTTTTAATATTTTAGCTGATGACTTTGTTTCAGAGAAGATGGATCTTTAAACAATTCATTATAGGTGGAGCTAACACTCCACTCCATAGTTGCCCGACACTTCTCATTATGAGGTCCTGTTTTCAGTTGTTTATAACTTTGCCAAACTTTAACCATTTTAACTGAAATTTTCCATGTTGGGGAACTGCTGAAAGCTGATTTGTTTTGACAGTTTCAGCTGTTTCCAGTAATACAGTTAGGGGAAAATATGATAGTTTTTTTAAGACGTGTTTTGTTGAGAAACACTAGTGTCTTCATGCTTTGGATCAGGGACTTGACATTTGGTAGATGAGTCACCCTATTTTAAGGGATGTGCCTTTTAGGAAGAGCACACGGTACAGAAACCAGTTGGGATGAGACAGGAGCTGGTACTGGAGGTTTTGGTGGACAGGTGCAGAAAAGATACATAGGTACACAGGAAGAGTGGTGCTTGGGGCCACACACTGAATAAGGCTAAAAAGAAATATTAATTGAATGTGGCTGGTATCCCATGGACAATGATGTGATTATTGGAGTGAGGCTGTGTAGTAATTCACAGGAAACCATTTCCTAATGTTTTGGGTACTTGTGCAACCTCAACATAGTTTATTGGATGTCATTTAGGATAAAGAGTATACACTCTACTGATTCATTTATGCCATCCCTATATGACTCTTAACTCTAAAATTCAGCTGAAACATGAATTATTTTGTGGTTCCAATAATACCTTTGCCTAAATCTTCTGAAAACAACACTATTACTGCTTCATACCTATCAAGATTTTGAATGGAGAATTTATTTCCTAAAATAAATAAAGATGTTGCATATCCTTGTGTTGGGCAAAGCTCATTTGAAATTAATTAGTTTAGTTTCATTTAATGAAACTTGGTAGTCATGTCAAACCAGCAATCAGAAACCATTGCAATAATGAAATTAAGTAATAAAAAGCTTTGGTTAGGTAACTTGAAAGATTTAAAAGCTACAGATTTTGAAGTGAAGACTGCTTACCAAGTTTGACTTTCTGTGTTATGCTTAAATGACAGTGCATTAGATAGATGAGACCCTGTGAAGAATAGGCATCTCCATTCTGATGGTACTACTGGATATGTAAAATTTTTACAGACTGTTATATACATTTACATTTTTTGCTGTGTTTTTTTTTTTCAACCGTTTTAAATGTGTTTTTGCTGTACATTTTATTCACCAGTTTCTTTTTCACTTGATTTTTTTTGGTAACAAATTTAAGTGTAGTTTCATAGGAAATATAATAGAAGGAGGTGACCTTTGTGCTATTTAGAATTTCTAGTTTTTTGTCCAGTCTAGTTTTGTGTGTGCTAAAGATGTGCATTTCCCTCAAATCCATTAGAAAATCACTCCACTAAGGTGGTATGATCAGGAGTGTTTTTCCTAATTCTTTTTTACCTGAAATCTGACCTTTTAAATTTTATGCTGGGATTTCAAGCGTGACTAAGGGAGATAACGAATCTAAATACTCATGACTCTCAATGGGAGTTGAGTGCCAAACTCACTTAGCCTCCTTGTAAAATCCCAGTTTTAATGCTGTTGCTCCCATAAATCCAACTAATCTCTGTGGTTGTTAATCCTTTTGTACTATCTTAAGGAGGTGATCTCCATCCTTGGTGCTTCTGCGTCTCATGCACTTGTAAGCAGTTGCCATGTCTCTGTTGAGCAATCACTTACACAAGCTCTGAGTATCTAAATCTTCATTCATAAATCAGTCCTTCCAGAACATTTTTTTTTATTGCTTTTCCACTGATTTTTCTGTAATTTATTACTCTTCTGTGCTGAGATGCCCAGAAATAAATACAGTATTCCATGTGAATTCTAGAGAATTCTTGCTGTGCCTTAATGCCTTTGCTCATAAAGCCCAAAATTGCATTTGCCTTTTTTGGTCTTTGTCATCACTCTGCAAACAATATATCTGATTTGTTGTCTTCTATAACCTATGCTGTATGTCAGTGTTATTTCTTTTAAGGTTTTTTCTTCTCTGAGTGTCTGTTTCAGATTGTTTTTCCTCAGGTGTATTAGTCTGTCTTTTACTATGATAAATCTCATTTGGGGTTCCCCCCTCCTTTACTTCTTTTTTTTTTTTATTGTAGTGCAAAGGTATGTTATCTAGACCAGTGGTTGCTCACGTTTTTGGCCCTGTGGGCCAGATGAATGGGGTGTGGCTGATCTGTGGGCTGGATTGGGCCCCATGGTGCCCTCGCTTTCCAGGATCAGGCCCTGGGGGGTCCCACGCTGCTTCCAGGATCAGCTGGAGCCTGATCACTAGACAGTGTGGAGCCCTAGGGCCCAATCCCAGCACATGGGAGCCAGGTGGGGGCATTGTGGGTCCAATGCCAGCCAGGAGGAGGTGGCACGGGCGTCTGTCATCCCCACCTTGTTGGGACTGGGCTCCAGGGCTGTCTGCCACCTCTGCCCCCTGGGATCTAGTTCTGGGGGCTCTGCACTGCTCCTGCCCCTGCCTGGCCCCTGCACCTCAGGATTGGGCTTTGCTACCCAATTTGGCTTGTGGATTCATGGTCCACGGGGCTCCCCATAGTTCCTATGGGAAGCCCCATAGGATGGATTACACAGCTCCAGGGGGCAAGGTCCTATGGGAAGCCCCATAGGATGGACACAGCTCCAGGGGGCAAGGTCCTGTGGGAAGCCCCATAGGATGGACACAGCTCCAGGGGGCAAGCCTCTCTGGTCTAAAACACTGGTTTCCCTATGGATGTGAAAATGTAGCAGCACAGGATCAGTGCTAGCATTAATTGCTGCTGCTCTAAGACCAAGTAAAGCAACTACCACTTTCCTGCTGCCAAATTTCCAGACATATAGGAAGCTTCATGGGCCAGATTCAACCCCGAGGCCAGAGGCTGAGCACCACCATGCCAGTCTGTTGTTTACTATCAGCTGCAGATCATGAATGACTATTTTAAATAAGGCCTGATTCAGTAGGGTACGTAATGTGGATAACTTTTAGTATGCAGGTCTCTGCTGGCCTTGTTAGGATTATTTCCACACTTAGTTGGGCCTATTGCTATGTAGTTCTTACAATAAAAGTGGACCTAATAGTGAAACCTGCAACCTTTCCCATCAGAGACATTGTTATTCACCATGAACTGTAGTACTTCCTGCGTAAAACAGGTACCTTAGTGCCAGGATTCATTAGAGCCACAGTACAACACTAGCTGAGCATCTTTTTCATGAGAAACCAGCATTGTGGGCCAGAGTACATTTCTCTTAGACATGTAACAATATTGTAACAATATTGAGCATTATATGTGGAAGCAGTCAAATGGTAGTAGTTATTTTAAAGTCTTGCTCCTATTCTCTGGGCGCCATTGTTAGTGTACCATCATTTTGTACTTCCTTTTGGAAGTACTAAAACACAGTGCAGTAACAGCCCATATTGCGCCATGGATGCTGTGCACAGTTATTTTTAGGCAGTACATCACAATAGCAGTGTACTATAATGAGGGAGAGCATCTCTATGAAGACATAGCTGTGGCATCGCAGTTTTTGCCCATGGACACTACTCTGCTATAGTGCATTGCTACAGCAGTGTAGCATCATGTGTAGATGCACCCACTGTGAATTCTGTGGCCGAAATGTTGGAGAAAACTCTTCTAACTGAAGCAGTTTTTACATCCAACCAGAGGAGTGTTTTACACAAATATAGGCAACCCCTGCTTAATGCTGTTTCACTTAGTGCTATCATTTGAAATTGATGCCTGATTTTACTCAGCCCTCAATGAGTTTCGTTATAATGCTCACAGTCACCATCTTCGGTCATTAAAAACAATTGCAGTCACCATCTTGGGTCGTCGGATACTTGCAGTTTCGCTTAACGCTTGTTTCGAGGGGGGGAGGAAAATCACAAAACAATCAGGGTTGTACAATAGTCACTGGATTCCGGAGTAGTCATGGAGGAAGGATCTGCCTCTGTAGCCATTTTTAGGTTTTGCTGTTAATAATAATACATGTTCAGCATAGAATGGATATTAAGTAGAGGGTTACTAGTATTTACACATTGCAATACATTGGAGTTATTTATGGCATTTTGTTCTACAGTACTATAAATTAAAATTCACATTTACAACAAACAGGTTCCACAGCATATTGTAAAAGTTGTCTGTGCTGCACTTGTAAAGGCGATGTTATAAAACTTAAGGCATACAAGAATTGTGTACCTTTTATCAGTGCTTTAAATCAAGTAGCCAACGCACACATTGCATACATATTACAAATTCAGAAGCTGAGAGACAACAAATGAACTTGAATATGAATCAAAATCTGATAAAGATGAATGAAAATAAAATATACAGTGTATTGGAATGGCAAGAAAGGAAAAGGTCCCTGTTGTTTTTTCATATTTTCACTTACTACTTTTTTTTTTGTGTTATTTGTGGGTATTTACTGAGCTTACCCCTACATGATTGATGGAGTCAGTGAGCTAAGTATAATAAATTGTTTGATGTGCTATCTTAAAAAAAATCTTTGAAACTCTGTCTCTCTTTGCTGTCTGCTCTTACCTTCTGGCATTTAATATCCAGTTTCCTCATCTGTCTGATTCTGTCTTTGTTAAGCATAATTTTTCAGAGCTTAATGTAGCTCTCTTTTTGTTCTGGCTTAGGTAGGTGTGTAAAGTAAAGTAAACTAAACATGTGATTTAACCATCCATAGTAATATCACAAAGGAATGTAAATGTGTGTCTGTTCCCTTTACTGAATTGAAATAAAGAATAGTTTTTGTATAGACACTTGATAATATACATTTACTGTAGGTAGATTTGTCTGTGCAAGCAAATTAATACAGAGACCTCTCTAGCATTGTATTACATTTGCTTTAATGTTTACTGGTATAAAGGTTACTGTTGTGGGTTTGGTTTTAATTAAAATAGAAAGGAAACAAAACCCACAGGTTTCAGGAAAATAACTTTAGACTTAGCAATACCTACCTAGCAGGGTCTATATCTAAAGGTTGTGTAATATTTTCACAAAACTAATGCTTTATTGCAGCTACTTGATGGCTAGAGACAGAAATTACACACAAACCACACGGAAACCAGTCTAAACCTATAACACAACAGAAGTTCAGTGCACATAGACCAGTTTCAAAATGGCAGAAGCTGAGATGGATAGAACTTGAAATACATCTGGATGGATGTAATATCTGATTTAATCAGTTTAGTTTAGACTAGTCTATCAAACTTCTGCTCCAGATCCCATAGCAAATTGACTTACTTCTCTGGCTTCCCAGCTCCCCTTGCAGGGCAGCTGGTGCTCATCTGTTGGGTCGGCACTGCCTCTAGGCTGTCACAGACTGGAACTGGAAAACCTTTGCCTCTTACCTGCACAGCTGGACTGGAGGTGTGGACAGGGGCAGTGGTGGGGAAGGGAGCCCTCTGACACTGGCCTCAGCTCTGAGCCAGCATGGGGGGAGGGATGTGACAGGGGGGCTTCCCTTCCTCTTCTAAGGAGTGTTCCCATGCCTGCCACCTGGAACAAACCTACCAGCTACTGTTTTGTCAGCTGTTGTTGGTGCCAGGCTCCGGTGGGACATGCTGGCTGGCCTGGGGGGCTTGCACCAGGCAGTGGGGATGGGAACACTCCATAGAGAAAAAGTTCAGGCCCTGCTACCTGGCATGGGCCTCCCAGGTTGCCCAGCACATCTTTCCAGAACCCAGTAGGATGCGCTGGTTGGCCTGGGGGTGGGGGCTTGTCCTCCAGCACACTGGGCATCTTTCCTTCTATGGAGCACTCCTATCCCTGCCATCTAGTGCAAGCCCCACGAGCTGCTTGGCACATCTTGCCAGCTGCTGCTGGTGCTAGACTGCACTAGGCAGCCTGGGAGGCCTGTGACAGGCGGTGAGGATGGGAGTGCTACATGAAGGGAAGAATAGGCCCTGCTACCCAGTGCTGGTTGCCCAGAGTATCCCATTGGAACCTGGTATCAGAATTAGCTAGTAAGAGGCACTGGGCAGCCCAGGGAACTTGTACCGGGTGGCAGGGACAAGATTGCTCTATAGGGGGCATTCTGTGGAGTTGGGCCACCCCTGATGGGCTGTCGGGTGCACACCCTTGGGCCCCTGCTGTTGCCATCGCTCCTCTCCTGTGCCCAGCCCTAGGCTTTGGTGGAGGGCCCCAAGGGAGTCACTGTTGCATACCCAGCAACCTGGCTAGTGGCAGCAGGGAGGAGCATGCCATGGCGGCCCCTTCTGGGGCTGTCCTGGGACACTGCGCCTGGGTGCGGGCCTGGGTGCGGGGGTCTAGCATGGCAGTGGGGAGGCTGGGGGCATGTGCCTGGCAGCCAATCAGGGATGGCCCATGCGTGGTTACTTTCTGTAGTCTTCAGTACGCTGGGAGGCATGTGGGAGTGCCCCCGGCTTCTGGCCTTGGCCAGTGCAAGCATTTGTGTGCCTCCTCCCACTGAAGGGTGAACGTGCCCTCCATTTGCTCCCCATCCAGTCTACCCAGCTTAGAGAAACCTGCATAGATTGGATCAATTCTGTCTTGGGATTTTTCACTGTTTGTACTTAGCCTTAGTGCATGAAGCTTCAAGAATAGTGTGTCTTTAGCAGAGCTCTACAAAAAAGCTTTAACATTCAGTAAAGATTCCTACAGAAGTTAACATTGATACAAAACACATGCTGAGGCAATGAGAATGAAAATATACGGAAAACTTTAATTAGGATTATTTCTATATAAATATGCCGTCCTGCTTGCAGTTGATACATTTGGGTAGCAGCAATGCAGAGGATAAAATCCACTTCACATGCTCTCCTAGCAGCCTTATCTTTGATCTATGAGATAAAGAAGCACACTCTTCCAACTTAATCACATTCTTTACATACTTAGACATATGAAAGGAATGTATATGCTGAAAGATTTACTAAATATTTCTTTTTGGTCAGGGTTGACTTTTGTAAGGGGAAGAAAGAGATGTGGAGAAGTGAGGCAGTCCAAAGATCACACAGATGTAGCAGTAAAACAGCATGGTAGAAGGTGGGAATAGCTTTTAAGCCTACTGAAATCTTATGGCTGAAGAAGCAGAAGTGACAAGAGAGCTCATCCAGATAAACACTTCTTCTTAATGTATAAAATATGTAGCATCAAAGTACTAAATTATACTCTAAGCCAATTTATTTGTATATTCCTTAAAGGTTTTGGCTTCAGTATTCAAAGGCGTTAGGGTGCAAATCTTGTACTGTAAGACCATGGGAGTTGAGAGCCCAATTCCCTCAGATTCCTTTGAAATTATCAGGCTCAAGTAATTCAGGCCCTGATTCAGCAATGTACTTAGGCATATATCCAACTTTAAATATGTGAGCTGTCCATTGAGTTTAATGGGACTATTTATATGCCTAAGTGCCTTGCTTAGCTGAGGCCTCAGGAGGGTAACTAGTATCTCCAAGTGCATTTAGAGTTTACTAAGCTGCATAGGATTTCTGACTCCCCTTGGATTTGTGGCCTGTTGCTGCTGACACAAAAAATCTTTGTACAGCAGCTGTCCTGGTGAAGATCCAGTCAGCAGGGAGGTTATCAGTAACCTTTTGTGTTTCCAATCTCTTTATTGTACCCTGTTCTAGTGCTTTACAGACATGCACACAGGTCAATTTGGTGGCAGCTTAAAACAGTGAAATTCATCTGAAATGAACTCCAAGACATCACTGAAAAGTTCTTTTTTTTTTCCCCAAAGAAGCCATTTGTAACATCCTATAACTAGGAAATTATTTGTTCTGTGTAGCTGAAACGAGAGCCAAATAGAAAGTGATATTCTGGCTCCAATGCAGTTAATGGCAAAACTCCCATTTACTGGGGCCAAGATTCTACCCACAGGTCTTCCACAGAATTAAGCAAGATTGTTTTCAGCTGGGAATGTTATTCCTGTGAGAGAGTTAAATATCTATCTGTAAATTAAAGCTTGGTTGTACCCTTAATTATAGAGGCCTTGGTTATACATTGACAATTCTCTTGGTTCTCTGCTTAAATTTAGAGGGGCAAATTCTAGCTGTCTTTTCAGGGCATATGGGAAAAGAGGTACCTAGAAAAGAGAGCTGAGAGAGAGATGTAGCATCCTGTTTCTAGATGCTCTAAAATTCCTGGCACGTGGCTTTTAAGTGGTTCAGATCTGAGTTAGTTACTTGGGGGTATGGGCTGTTAGTACATACAACCCAGAATCACTTGCTTCTGACAGAGGTAGTCTGGCTAGCTATTTGCATAAGGTTTTCTGCAGTCATCAAAATACAAGTGCTAAAATATCACTAAGCACTTGTAAATAGTATGAATTTGCACCAAATTGTGGGAGAAATCTTAGGAAAACACGATATTGCGCTGAAAAAAATATAATTATTGTTTAAAGGGAACTTTTGTTGTTAACTCATTACTAGCAACTTGAGATATATTTTTAATCAAATTAGTGTAAAAAATAATGGTCGACAGATTAGACTTTTGGATTTTTGTGATGCAAATAATGATCTAATATATTATTTGGATTGGAGAGACAGTCACATCCTGCAGTTTTCCAATTAGTTGAAAATCTGCCATTAATTGCAAGAGAACCTCTGATTTTTCAGCCATGACCGCATTTTATGTTAGGTTTTTTCCCCCCTAAGATACATCCTTGCTGTTATAAAGTCCAAATTACTTTCAGATTTACCCCCTCAGATTGTGGTTACTAAATATAGCAGTCCATATTTTCACAGAATTAACCTTTTCACTCTCTCTGTCTTCTAATGGCAAATGACTTACTGAGGACTGCTGCTTAATTAATATTGCAGATCATGTATGGAGCTGGAGAATCCTGAAATATTTTCCAAAATGTAGCTTGTATAAGTAAAACAAGAAGGAGAAAGGAAGAGGAAAGATAATCTACTAGTGACTGAGGAAAGATTTAAGCACAGGATCAAGAGTCAGGAATTGTAGGTACTTTTCACAGCTCTATTGCATGCTTCCTTTCTGACTTTGGCAAGTTGTGGAGCATTTCATTGCCATAGTTGACCATTCTGTAAAATATTTAACACAGTCAAAAAACAGGGTGTTTCATCTTTGTGTCCATGATTTTACATTATATTGCATGCTATGTGCTGTAGCAAAGGTTGCCAGACTTTTTCTTACTGCATACCCTTTCCAGATTTACCAGCTGCCTGTGTACCTCTACCAACATATGGTTTAAATTTTAACCCCTTAAATGCCAATTATTATTATAATGAAAATTAAATCCTCCATTTCACAATTTCTTGTGTACCTCCCAGAGCTGTCTTGCATACCCCACAGGGGCATGCATACCATAGTTTGGGAACCCCTCTGCTACAGAAATGCCAACTGCCATTTTCTAGTTTTATAGGACATGTTGTTTTGTTACATTATTTCTGCAAGTGCTGTTACTGAATATATCGATTCTGTATTAAATCTGAGTTAAAATAAAAATGAATCATAACTGCCCGACAGAAATGCATATAATGGATAAAAATATAAAATCAAAGAAATAAGAACATATATCAAAGGGTCCTATATCAACAACTGTCTTTTCATCCTCTTTCAGGTTGCATGTCTTACACATATAGCAGCTAATTACCTTAATTGCAAAACGGAAGCCAAACGCTGGGGCACTGCTCATGGCAGTATTGTTCCTTACCAGGTAAGAAGATAACAAAAGGTGTATTTTGCTTTGGTAATCTGTGGTTTTGTATAATACGGGTTTGGGAAATGATTTACTCTTCCTGTGACCTACAGTATTCTGTAACACATCTGTGTCTGGCTAGAACAAGGTTCTGTTGTTCACTGTAGATTTTGCATTTTGCATATTTCTTCATCAGCTGTAGATTAGTAACAGAACACTGGAATAGATCAAAGGCATTCACTGGAGTTGAATGACTGTAAAGCTAGCATGATGGCTTGATTGTTTTTCACCTGAGAGAAGGACTGACTACAGCAATTTTAAAAGAGACTATTTGTGTTTTGTTTGCTATGAACTGAACTCTTTTTCTCCTGAATTCCAATAGTTTTACCTTATGTCTTTGTAGAGAATGATAGGGAGGGTTAGGGAGGTCTAGGCACCCTATTGATGTTTGGGAATTGCTTGTAACCTGTGGAGTAAGGGGTTAATGTGTGGCAAAAAGGAGAATCAGTGCTATAAGTGTGGCATTTTTCTTTTAGGAATTCTGAATTTGCTGGTGTTTTAGGCCTGAAAGTCACCTAGAATAGTATCATTTTATTCACATAAATGAGCATGCAAGAGAATTCTGCTCTTCTAAGAATGCCGTCTTATGGCTGGCCTATGTGAGAATCTTTGCCAGTTAACAAAGAGGGTATGTCCATATGATAAAGAGCACAGCCCAACATTAAGTACTATATTTTCTTTCACATATTAGGCATGTAAGTGGATGTAGGTGCCTAAGTGCAATTCTGTTTTGCCCTTTGCTAACAATTAAAAAAAATATATTTTTCTTATGGTGATACTAACTTGTACCTAAATTTAATGAAAAGAATATGCCCATTTCATCAAAGTTTGATATTAACAGAAAACCAACAAGATACTGGCTAGGAAGCCCCAGCCCCAGCCAGTGGCGAGGCAGGTGGATGGCAGGGCTACACTCCCTCCAATGCCACTGGAGTGGGTGAAGGGCTGACGGGCTACTTTGCTGCTCCACCCTGGCCGGTGGACCCCTGCTGCCAGTGGGACAGGGGACAGAGCAGGAGATGAAATCCCCTTCTCTCTCCCCATTTGCTTCAGGCTGTGGAGGGGGTGGGCCTGACAGGGGCTGCTATACCCTGGCAAGGCAGGCCCTGACTGTGGTCCCCTTGTGGGAGTAGGTGGGGAGGGGGGAATAAACCTCCTCCCTGCTGCCTTTGCGTCAGGGTGCCATGCCAGCCAGTATCTGGTCATGCCCAGCCCCTGCTCCAGCTGGCGAGCAAAGGGGTGAGGCCAGCTTTGTTGTCTGGAGCAGGCAGAACAGCCCAGCTCAACCCAGGGCTGAAAAGCAGCTGGGATGCTGAGGAACTCTGGTTTAAGTTTAAACCAGGAAAGGATCTTGGACAGAAGTTGCATAAACCACTTTGACGCAAATGATCCAAGGCATTGCAGCTGAAGTTATGTTAAATCTGATACTACATTCAACCAGGTTTATCTTTAAACCAGTTTTGGCCATTTTGAAACTGGTTTATGTGCACTGAACTTCTTTCTGTTACAGCTTTAAACCAGTTTTGGATCACTTAAACTGGTTTATGTGGAACTTCTGTCCCTAGTCTAAATGAGTAGCTGACTTCTGAAGCTGTTGCTGGCAGCAATGTGGGATACAGAAATTTTGCTGAAACTTTCATGTTATCATGCAGATGGTTCAGCTAAAATCCTGCAGTGCTGTCTTAGCCCAAAGAACAAGATTAGTGAGATTTTGGATATGACTGTAGATGCAGTAAACTGTATGTGTGCACTTTGTGAACTTGAATTGTGAGATTTATCCCACATTTGTCCATGGTAAACAGAAAATTTTAAAACAGAAATGTTGCATGTTTAAAGTAAACAACTTATTAATATATCAGAACTGAATTAGTAAGAGGTGCTGCATTTCTATAAAAATAGGCCAGAGCTTTAAACTTTGACACAGCCTCTTCTGAACTCTGGTTTACATAAACTAAAAACAGAGCCAAACCTGACAAGTCAAGACATTTTATCTTTTTTGTAGTGACCTTGGTTACTTAAGATAAAGTAGAACCTAGATCTACTTTCCCTGGTTGTGCTCTTGTTTTGCACAACCAAAACCCAGTTGAAGTATTGAAAAAGAAAAACACTAATGTGATATCCATACTTCATGGATTACATCCCAAGTATAAGGAATGCCGGTAGTTTTTTTTAATCTGATTTTTGTAATATCTGATTTTTGTATATAAGCAATCTTAATCCATATTTTTGAGCTTGTTATTTATGCTGGGGGTGTTTATGGTTTTTCAGTGCCTTAAGAAATTATCCACTAATATCCTATTAGTGAACAACTCTGTAACCATGAGAGCGTTTGTTTTTTAAAGCTTTCTTTTTACTTTTGTGACACCTTTTGTCTAACAGTTACAAAGATCCTTTGATACGTTAATTAATTGTTTCTCTCAGTGTTACTATAAGGTACGTAAATATTAGTCCATCCTTTTTATAGGAGGCTAACCCAACAAACAGGGGGGTAAAGTGACTTGTCCAAAATTATGTAGGTCATTAGTAGTGTTGCTTAGAACAGAATCCTGGGATTGTGACTGTGGTCTCCCAACCAAACTTTTAGATACAGGACCCTTTACTTCCTGGAATAATATACAGAATCTGAAGTGTTAATGTTTTCAGATAAACCAGTAAATTATAACTTGTTCAAATAATAATTATTTTGAGAAAATTTGTTTTGGTTGTAACTCCAAAGAAATGCATTTAGCAAAGCATTGGTATTTTTTCCTTGTTAGGACAGTAGACTTTTTAATTTGGGGTGTGTAAGTTTTCAGACGGGCAGTAAATTACAAGTTGGAAGTGATGTCGAGTTTGCTCTGGTACTTAAAAATGTCAAAATGTTGTTTAATCATGGCAGATTAGGTAACTGAAAGATTGCCTTCTAACAGATGTTGAGGATTTTAAAATGCCAAAATCTAAACAATTTACAACATCTGTATTTCTATGCGTGACAGAATTCTGACCGCAGTCACACCAGTGTAATGTCCAAAGCAAGCCGTATTTCATTAGAACCTTTTAAATGTGCACATAATTAGTCAGTATGTTTGTATCTAATCAATGCCCAAATATTCCAGCACTTCTTTGTTGAATACATTAAGCAGTGTTTATTAAGTGCTCTTTTAATTCTTATTTTACGATACTGAAATGTCATGATTTTGGCTGGTGTGTCTTTATCATTGGTCTTGTAGGGCCACTTTTTGTACTGAATACACCTGTGCAATTCCACAGGGTTCACTTGGGCTACATGTTTGTAATTTACAGCATAATTTGACCACCAAATGCAGTCTTTAAATGTATTCTTCAGTAGTTTTTATTGATTTACCTTATTGTACTATAATATAGGTGTTCATTGTTGCAATTCTCAGACGCATCTCTGCTCTAGATTTTGTCTACATTTTAGTTCAGTTCAATGAATGATTTACTTGGGGCTTGTTTATAATATGGCAGCAGCCTGTCCTAGCAAGGCTGCTCCTGAGTAAGGCTAGGCCACTCTCACTTCCAGGCACTCCCAAATCCAAAAATAATGCTAGTGAGGCTGCTGTCTCAGAGGTTGCTTTCAGCTGCAGTGCCTTGGATCATTTCCAGCTACAGACATAGGAGTAGTATGTGTGGGAATTATCTGCTGGGTCTCAACTGGGTTGTAGAGCATAGAGGTGAAAAAGAAAGGCAGTGATATGTAAAATTTCCAGGCATTAATTTGTATACATCCCTTCAGCTAGTGAGATTTAATGTTGATAAAAATGATCCAGTCGTCTATAATCCAAAATGGTCCCTATGAGGACAAGATAATGTGGACATTTAGAGATTTATGAAACCATAAATTTATATCCACAGCTGCAAACCAGGGGTTTTAACATGATTTGGCTTTGTTACATGTTTGGAGCCTTTCAAAAACACAGGTTTCATTTCATGAAAAGAACCCAAGCTTAATTTGTGAAGGAAAAGGCAGTCATGCCATTGGTAGGATTAGAAAATATTAGTAAATTAACTTAAAAATGGTTACCGTAGTTTTTTTTAAACTGTTAAAACTGTACAAATTATTTTTTGTTGTGTGAAGCTGTGTTTTTTTTGCATTAATCTTGCATTAATGATCAGATAGAAGTGTCTAACATCCCAAATTTTCTCCCTTTTAAAACTTAAAAAACAAAAAATCGCACTGTTTTAGGTGCCCTTTTTATTTAGAAAAAAAAAGAAAGTTGTCCAGGATGCTCTGTAGCACTTTTGAAATCCCAGTTCCATGCCAGCCAATGAGCCTATGACAAAACCAAAGACAAGATGATATCATTTAGAGGTCAAGAGCTTTGTTACTTTTTCTGAGCAGATAAGGTCAATCTAGATGGGATTTTACTTACATAATTTGAACAGGCATAAAATAACAAATAACATTGCAGATTTTGGGTGCAAATGCAGATTGCCTCAAGTTTCCTCAATCTCCAGCCACACGTCATTAAAACCCTACAGGTAGGAATCGCAGAGCAACCCCATCCCCAGCCATGTGCTGTTGAAAGCCCATGGCACGAGCTGTTGGGAACAGGGAATGCTGTGATCCATTGCTTCCATACCCCAGCATGTACTGCAGCCCTCTGCATGCCCTAGCAGATGCACAATGTAACCTGAGGAGTTTTATTCAAGATCCCAACAATCTCGCATTCTGCCATGCCAAATATTGAATGTCTAGCATGTCAGGAAGTGTAATTTTGGGTATCCAGGTTAAGATTCCTCTGAAGTTATTGTGTGATTAAATTAATGTCTTCTAGGGGCCTCAGGTCTTCTGTCCTTTTTCAGGGTGACCAACACAGTTCTCTTTGCTTGCTCTCTTCAGCACGCAGCCCTCCAAGGGCTCCCCTGTAAAGCTGTAACATTATATTAGCAAATTAGATGTATATTTATATTCCTTACAATTTAATTTTAACATACCATCTTGATATACAACCTTCATTATTTGTTGTTACAAAAATGATCACAGATAATAACAGATAAAACTGTAAGCAATTTTATGAGCCTTCTGACTCTTCAACAGTATCATAAAACCACCAGCTAATTCTAGTAGCAGTCTTGAATCAGACCTTTTATTTATTCATCTGCCCATTGAGCCTACTAAAAGAGGTAGACTTCACAGTCTGCCAAAAATTTAAATTTCAGTGGGGAAGATGAGTCTAAGCATAGAACGCTTCCTGGGTTATCTGTCCTGAGCCCTTTGCCACTTGAAACAGGAAAGTTTCTGGTTTGAACCCTGCCATGAATCACTACTGAGTTAATAATTTCCAGAGGAAAGCATCTCTCTGGTAACCAGATGCTCCATTCCTTGGGTGAACTGAATCTCAAGAACAAGGTTATTGTTTTCTGTACAAACAGGAGAATTATGACTATTCTTGTGATTACTTCATTGTTGGGTTTATCAGGGACATTTCTCGCTAGAGGCTATATGTTGCTCTATTCCAAAGTCTAAATGTAAGTCCTATTCTTTGCAGAACTTTGTTTACCTTAAGACCTATTTTTGTATTCGGAAGGGCTTTCCTTTTTATGTGCAGGACAACCAAAGTAACATAAACCATTGAAAAATGTCAAGCTTACTTCAATGCTTACTTCACTAAGGAACTCGGCTGTTTTCCCAGGGTCCCCCTGGGATCACTTCCACTTAGAGTGGGTGCATCTACCTGTGCAGTTAGCGCAGCTGAATGAACTCCGGTGCAGTTTGTGCTGCAATTTATTGTTCCTGGGCACAGCATTTACATGTGCGTTGGGGACTGCAACATGTTGAGCTGGGGTAGGGCAGCCCCACCTGGCAGAAGATCTGGGAGGTCAGCCTGCCAGCCTGGAGCTGCTCTGTCCGAACTCAACGTGCTGAGGAAGGGCTAGCTTGGGCACAAGGGTGCTCCAGTGTGGAGCTAGCTGGCAGCCAGCCCTACACTGTAGCTCTCTCGTTTCCTAGCCAGCCCCAGTCACTGTCTACATGTGCTTTGCGGCATGCTAAATAACTCCACTTTGGGATAGTACTTGTCAGGCAGTACTATCCTATAGTGGAGTTAATTAGCTTACTCCAGTCTAATAGTGCTGCATGTGTAGACTATGACACTTTAATGTGGAGCTAATTAATCAACTCTGCAGTAAAATGCACATGTAGATGCTCCCAGTTGTTGCTACTTTGAGCTAGTATCAACAAAGAACAAAACTAGGACAATTTGATAAGTTTTCTTATCTGGGTAAAAATTTCTTTTTAATGGTTATAGAAATTAATTCCTTTTAAAAGGCACTTCTCTTTCTGACTAACAATGGTCTCTTTTAACAAAAGCTTAATTTCTCATTTTGATGAGAAATAGTCCTGTTTAGAATCAAACTATCATGTAATCATTCTTGATTACAGAAATGAAGGAAAGGCCCTCTTAGTCTTGCAGAAGTTTTATCAGGCTTGTGCTATTCCAGATATTACTCATGTGTAGACAGTTTAAAGTGCAGTGGGGGCCAAACAGTTCCCATGTTCTTCGTCTGAGCACTGAAAAGCCACATTCTCCAGGAGTTGCTCACATTACATTAATTTACTCACAGGTTTCTCTTGGGAGGGTGTGGAGGATACCTAACCTGTTCAGTTGGGGCTGAAATATTATGTTAAGAGAGTATATCCTCCTGCGGAAAGACCTACCTTTTACTTGTCCTATCTGTGAGTAGAAAGAAACTTGGATGAATGGGCATTTGCAGAACTTCCTTGTTTCTTGCCAGATACATTTTCTTATCAGGTGGTAGTAAGCGTAGAAGGAAAGACGGTCAGACCTGACATTGAAGATAAGCTTGAAAGCTGAAGTACCTATTCTTAGAGTCAGATAGTCATGGTCAGGTAAAACCCTGGCTCTCCTGAAGTCAATGGTAGATCCGTTCTCATTTATGCACCTCTTTAAGAGTTTCTTCTGGAATATAAAAAGTAGTTTCTTTACCTTCATAAGATCTCTCCTTAAAATCTTAAGTTTCCTTTTTCTATTCAGTTTTGATGAAAGCATTGTTATCAGCCCATTCCTTTCATGGCAAATAGCTCTAGGAGGAAGGATGAACCCCCCATTGGTGGGCATGTATTGACCAAACAGTTCTTTAGGACTTTCATGAAAGTTAAACCTCTTGTTAAGTAAAGCCCTATAAACAGAAGCTGAATACAATGCTACAGAATTTTTCAAGAGAAAAGGCTGTACCATGTGGACTAACAGGGCGCAGCATTCCTTCAACAAAGGTCGAAAAGTTTCTGTTGGGTCCTTAAATAAGTTAGATGGATGTCCTAAAGCAGTGTTTCTCAACCTTTTAAGTAGCAAGTACCCCCTAACTTCTGAAAAATTTAATAAGTACCCAAAGCTCTTAGAAAAGTTTATTAAGGAGGCCATCCTTGAGGGACTGGCCCAGGCTAAAATTCTAAGGGACAGCCAGCACGGGTTTGTTGCGGGTAGGTCTTG
>NW_017728886.1:90157098-90160986 GCF_001723895.1 Crocodylus porosus
GGTGGTTCAAGCACCTACATTGAACACCTTCAAGAGTAAATTGGATGCTTATCTTGCTGGGATCCTATGACCACAGCTGACTTCCTGCCCTTTGGGCAGGGGGCTGGACTCTGATCTCCCGAGGTCCCTTCCAGCCCTAATGTCTATGAAATCTATGAAACACTCAATTTTCCAGGGGATTTTATATTTACAGAGTAATGTCTGCCATATGTTGGAAGAAGGGCTGCATATATAATGCCATGATATGACCGATGTCTAATCTAGTGTGGGTTGGGTTGCTACCTTTTACACCGGGGTGCTCAAGTTTGTACCTGGGCTAGAGGTGATGCCCAAAGCTAGGAGGGCTGAACCCAGTGTTGTACAAAGCGTGGTATACCAGATTACTGCTGGGGAATTTTTTGCCAATTTTTTTGCCATAGTTTTGAGAGAAGAAAGGGGTGAGAGAGAGAGAGGGTGAGAGAGGGGAAAAGAGAGTGAGAGAGAGCGAGTGAGACAGGCAAGGGGGGAGGGTGAAGAGAGAGAGAGGGAAGCGGGGGGAGAGAGGGGACAGGTAGCAGCCATAATTGTGGGGATGCCCTTAGGAGAAGGGAAGATTTTGGCAGCTTTTTTTCTAAAAAGGGGTATGTCTGCAGGAGTACTGTGGTGGCAGTTGGTGAAGGGAGTGTTTGGATCTGTAGTTCAGAGATAAAAAGACACAAGGACACAGTCAGACACATGCAGCGACACGATAAGACACACACACACATGCAGGCAGACATGGAGGCGCACACACACATAAATAGGCATACAATAATTCAAAATTTAAGTTTTATTCTTTTTTATTGAATTTTACAAGTTTTTGAAACCAAGTAACACATGAATCATAAATTATAGAACAGTAAAAACAATATATAACTCAAACATTTATATTAATAAAACTCTAAACATGGGTATCTTTGTGACTGGAACTGATACTCTTCTTCTCTAGAACTGTTCTACAAATCGGGGATTGGACTGGACTTTTTGCTAGTTTTATCAAAATAGCATAAACAATGAGTTCTTGTAAGAGCTGGATTTAATGAGAAACTTGGGCCAGTTTAGATGACATAAGCATTCCAAATCTTGGTTTTAAACTACGTATTGCTACTATCAGATCATTTTCCGGCCACAAATGATTTCTTATTTTACTTTTTAGCCCAGTGAAGTGTGAGACACTGGTGTTGCACAAATATGTTGAGGCAAATGGGAGCAGCTCTGTGAGAGCCATGTTCCTCAGCTGTGGGTATTCCCATTTCATTTTCTGCCAAAATGCAGGGATGTCACCCAGTTCCATTCTTCGCATTCTCTGCAACGTACTGTCTGTGGAAAGCTCAAAAAATTTTTCCTTCATGCTTTCTGGAATCCCTGCTTGTTCAATAGCACCATCATTAAATGGATTCAAAATCTACAGTTTCTGTGGATCTTCATGCTGTTCAACATTAGGGAAATAATGTTCAAAGTTTGACTCCAAATTTACCAAATGTTCTTTAATATTTTCTTTCACACTTTCATTCAGAGGGATTTCATTTTCTTCACAGAACTCTGAGAGCTGTGGAAATGAACGAAAATTTCCACATAAAGCTCTGTTTTTCCAGAACCTCAACTTTTTTCTAGCAGCTCTTACTTTGGTCATGCAAGGTAAATATATTTGTTTTGTATCCCTGAAGCTGAAGGTTCAAGTCACTGATTTTATCAAAAATGTCAGAAAGGCTAATTTGCAAATCCATACTTCATCTTCAAAATGCTGTAAGAATTCAGGTTTCATCTCTCTGAGAGAGGCTGTAACTTCATATCCCAACTCACATGCACTACTCCCATGGCAATCCATTTTTTACAATGTGATCATTTAAGATCTTAAAAATGTCCTCTCTTGTTGTTTGTGTGTCCAATTCTTTGCAACCATATATTTGTTCCTGTATTCCTTGCTCATCTTCATCATCAGTGTACCTGACAAACATCATTAACTGTTGGACACATCTGTAGAGTCATCAATCTGTAAAGCGAACTGTTGTTTTTGGATTTTTTTTTCCTGAAATTTGTTTAATTATGTCTTCTGCCATGTCATCAATTCTTCTTGTCATGGTGTCATTTGAATGTGGGATAGTTTTAATTTCATTTACTTCTGTGTTGACAAACACGATTTCAGTGATTCTAATAGCAGCAGGAATGACAAAGTTCTCAGCAATGGTATGTGGTTTCTTCGTTTTTGCCACCATGTGTGCGATTTCAAATGAAGCTTGTAGAGCTTGTTTAGGGAGCGCAGAGTACGATTTCATAGCAGTGCTGGATTTTTTCAAACTTCCACATTTTCTTGTGGAAAAAATCTATTGATTTCTCCTTCAGATCAGGATGTTTAGTATGAAGGTGCCTTTTCAGAAGGGAAAGCTTGATACAAAGATTAGACAATGTCTCATTGCAAATCACACAAAGTGCTAATGAAGGTTTACCCCAGTTTGTTGTAAACCCAAAAGCCAGATAACTGGTATCATAGCTACGTGCTTTATGAACCTGTAAAAATTGTGTGCTTTCACTATTGAGGCTTTTTTTTTTTTTTTTAGAAACATGTTCCTCTGGCTCCAACACTTGTTGCACATTTGTCTAGGAACTACCTTCTTCTAAATCTGAAGTCCTGCTTTTTACAAGAAAATAATCCATTTTAACACCTCTGTAAACAGTAAAATTAAAACAGACACACAAGCCCACTTAAATTTAAACACTTAAAGTGGAAACTACAGCAGACAGGCATGTGGTTAAACTCTGAGAAACACAATCTTTCTCCCCTCTACTGATGGGGGACTCTATTTTTCATAAAGTAGGAGAGTTCTGACGCAGAAAAGCTGGCAAGCAAGTGCAGGGTTGATGAATGATGGAAGTATCTTATTTTAGGAACATATACAGTTTCCCTCCTTTGATTTATGCAGGTTCGATTATATGCAAATTTGCTCTTATATGATGACTGTTTTTACACCCCAAATTAATTATATGTGAGGTAAATTCACTATTATGTGATTCGCTCCAGGGCTCTGCTCATCACCCCACCCAACCCCTGGGCTGCACCTGCTGTAGTGCAGGCAGGTGATGTTGGCTGCTTCCAGGGCTGCTGCAGCAGGGGTTGGGGAAGAAGCAGAGGCCTGCGGTGCAGTGAAGTAAGTTTGTAGGGCAGGGGTCGGCAACCCCTGGGGCACGCGTGCTGAGCATGGCATGTGAGGCCATTTTGTTTGGCACACCACCACCAGCCCAGGTTGTAGGCAGATCTGCCAGCCATGGAGCCCAGGCTGTTCCTAGCAGGCAACTGGGAGGCTGCAAGCCCTGCATCAAGTAGCCCAGGCTCAGTGGCTGGCAGCAGCTACCCAGAGCCTGGGCTGGCAAAGAAGCTGCTCCAGGCTCCAGCATCCCGCAGCTCCAAGCAGATGGTAGGGACGTGCCCTGAGGCAGTGCAGCCCAGAAAAGTCCTGTGCCGCCACTGGCCCCCACCTGTATCCTACCTGGGCTCTGGGCAGCTGCAGCAGACAAACTGCAAACAGCTGTACCGGGTTCTGCAGCCCCGGCATCCGCTTCATACCGGCGACTGCATGTGCGCCTCAGAGCAAAGAGTGGGTTTATCCCTGCTTTCTGCTCTGAGGCACGTGTGCAGTCACCACCAGCATGCAGCTGATGCTGGGGCTGTGGAGCCTGGTGCAACTGTTTGCAGCCTGCCTGCTGCAGCTGCCCCAGAGCCCAGGCTAGCTACAGGCAGGGGCTGGCGGCAGCACAGGGCTTTTCCTCGCATTCAGTGGCAGTGGTGCTGTGGGGGTAGGCAGCAGCTCCTCTCCCATCACCACAGCCTGCCCCGAGTGCCTGAAAGAGCCTGGTGCCACTGTGAGCCCTCCC
>NW_017728886.1:90161091-90212469 GCF_001723895.1 Crocodylus porosus
AGTGCATAGGTATCTGTGTGCCCACTCTCCCCTTCCTGCAGTAGCCTGTGGCTGGCTTGGAGGTGAGGGCAAGCAGCCGGACATAAACCCAGCGGCGGCAGGGGGAGCGGTGGCACCCCCTTGCTGTGGGAGTTTTCTGTTGCCCATGTACCCCCAGGGTTACATGTACCACGGGTTGAGAAACTATGTTCTAAAGGAGAAGATGTGGCTTTGGGCAGAGCCTCCTCATCTTCAGAAATGCTCTCACCCATTGCTGTGACCAGGCCCAGTACCATTCTGTATGGTAACCAGTAGGTTATGAGGGAAAACCCTTCACTAGGTCACTTATGCTTCCAAGTCACTTAGGCTTGGGTAGTCTAGTCTGTATCTAAAGCATGAGTGACTGCTGCCTCCTGAGACTGGGGGGTGGGTAGTGGGGGGGTGTCATGGTGGCGAGCAGGGTCCGCCCGCAGCTGCCAGTGGTGGTGGTGTTGTTGGTGAGTGGTGACTGCTCACAGCCACCACCAGCGGTGTTGACATGGGGCTCAGTGAGCAGGGACCACCTGCAGATGCCGTCAGGAGCAAGAGGGGTTGGGAGCGAGTGGCGACTGCCCGCAGAAGCTGGCGGCAGCTTCAGCGGTGGATAAAACATGCCCCCCAGCGTTCCCCTTATGCATTGCCTATGATCCAAAGGGTACAATCCTAAGCTTAAGACCTCATGCCTGAAGCCCTCCTTGAAATGTAGGATGTCACCACTGAGCTAAATCCTGAAATCAGTCCCTCAGACCTCTAGAGACCACTGTGGCCTCCAAAGTTGCCTACACATGCTCTGCCAGAACTCTAGCTAGGTTGTGGGTACTTTAGGCCTTTTAGTTTTAATTTGTTTTGGAGACTGTAAAAATTCTTTAGCAAAGGAATTTCTTATACATAGAAACTTCAAAAAGCATTGCAGAACTTTAAAATCAACAAACAAATCCTGAGGTGCCCTCTTTTTAAGTCTGATCTCACCTGTTCTGTGAGAGGGTTGTTAGCATTTCAGGTTTGGAAGAGCACCTTTTTGCTTGCACTCATGTATATGCTCTATTGTGCATCTTCTGGAGAGCCCTGGTGCTTTGCGTCAGTATAGAGCATCACCAGGCCTCTAAATGGAGTCTTGTCTCTTAGCCATCTGTTTCCTCACTAAGTTACAGCCCCTTCCCACAGTTGGTTTTTAGTTGGTTTTGCATAGAAAATCATTATTCTATAGGGATGGGCCAGTCGTTGATTCAAAATCAAAAGCTCCAGATGGCTGTCTTGACGGCTTCTTAGTGACAGTCCTTCAACAAGTTGCCAAACCCTCTCCTGGTCTGAGCAGTCATCTGAAAAGCAATTAAATAGGCTTGCCTTGGGCAAGATTAGACATATGTTCAAAACATAATACAAAATAGAATTCATAATTTGATATGCTGTTCTGTCACAGAAATAGTGCTACATAGAAGCTGACCTTGTACCTGTATGAAATGAACAGGTTTCATTGCTTACCTGTACATGGTTTTTCTGAGGCAATTGATAAATCTTTAATTCTCAACCCTAAAAGGCTCTTTTATTTTTCCCCAGAACTGCTTCTTCTAAGCTCCAGTTTAGGAAATGCATGTGGAACATGACACAAGTCTTCTACCATGTGAATTTGCAGAAGTAATATATTTGAATAATTCAATTTATTGCTTAGGAAACTTCTTTTTGATTGGTAGTTGTATAGCTAATGCTGTCTTTTGTTTGATCTACTTTTTAAAAAGTCTCTGTTTAAGAACAATTTCTGTTAGTACTTGGTGTTTTTCTTCTGAAAGATATTAATTAAAGTTTGAGTGAAAAAAGTTTCTCTTGCCAATCATGCAAGAATTATAGTCATAAATTTCTGTTTAGTTAAAGTACTGGGTTTTTAGTGTTTCTCATCATAGTAATCTAGACAGAGATTGAATGTGCCCTCAGAACATGCCAAAGCAGGAAAGTATTTTTATCCCCATTTTGCAGATGGGAATCAGAGGCACAAATTTAAAAAAAGGCCATTTATTTTGGGTGCCTCATTTTTTTTGGCTAGCAGACTTGAAACACCATTAGGGCCTGTTATTTCTAAAAGCAGTAAGCATGCAGAAGACGCATCTAAATAAGGTATGCATCCAAAATCAACAGCAGCTTTCAAACTTTTTTGGCCTAACTGACTTGCCCATGGTTACATGAACTCTTTGATAGGCTGAGAATAGAACCCACATCTCCTGATTCTAAGTCTCACTTACAGAAGCAGATTCTCCCGCTTATGTTGTTAGGTGTATCATTCATGTTTTCCTCTCAATTTCACCATCTGTAGTCTGGGGGAGAGGATTTGTGGAGTTGCACCCTACTCCAGCTCATGGGAGAGGTCAACAGGGCTGACATCCAAATCCTGAGGATCGTCAAGATCTTCGAGGCACATGTAGGCCCATAGTCCTATAAATCTACATGTGGCGTGGGAACCTTCTGTTGCTCTCTACACCGTATAGAAAGCTCCATGATATATTTCAGTCTCCAGTGGATCCCTGTTAGATCACTGTTTCTCACACAGGTTGCCACCAAATCCTTTTAAGGGTGCTGCAGGGTTGCTGCACAATAGTAACACTGTTAGTTGTGCAAATACCTATATGTGATACACAAGAGAAAACTGGAGATTTCAAATAGGACTCTATAGCATCAAAAACATAATGACATGTTTCACAGATTCATAGATATTAGTGCTGGAAGGGACCTAGGAAGATAAAGTGGTCTTTCTGAGAAGTGTAGTCTATACTAAACTACAATGTGGATAGATAACTGGCTCAATAGCTAGAAGCCAAGGGTAATTATAGATGTATCCATGTCAGAATGGCAGGGGGTTTTGAGTGAAGTCCCACACAAGTCTGTCCTGAGCCTAGTGCTGTTCAAGGTGTTAGTTATTTGGATGCTTGCATAGAAAGCTTCTTGAGCAAGTTTGCAGGTGACACAAAACTGGGAAGGATTTGTGAACATGCTGGAGGATGGGAATATATTTCAGAAGGATCTCAACAGATTGGAAAAATGGGCTGAAGCTAACAGGAGGAAGTTCAGTGCTGACAAATGGAAGGTGCTGTGCCTCAAAGAATAATACAAAATACAAATACAAAGTGAGTGATGCTTGGCTGGGTGACAGCACTATGGAGAAGGATCTGGGAGGCTTGCTAGATCATTCAGTATGAGTCTGCAGTGGGATGCAGCTGCACAACAGGCAAATGCAGTTTCGTGATGCATCAATAGAAACATTAGGTGCAAGACACGTGATGTAATAAGACTTTTTTACTTGGCAGTGGTTAGATCTCATTTAGAGTATTGTGTGTAGTTTGGGCTCTGCATTTTAAAAAGAATATAGAAAAGTTAGAGAGGGTCTAGATGTTGGTGACAACAATGATAAAAGTCACATGAGGGGAAGCGAGGCATGTTCAGCAGGTGAAAAAGTCATTTAAGAGGGGGTATGACAGCAGTTGTCAAATACTTGAAGGACTTCCATAAAGAAGATGGAAAACACCTTTTCTGTCTTGCTGCAGAGAGTACGATGCAGACTAATTGCTTGAAGTTGCAGCAAAATAGGCTTAGATTGGCTGGCAGGAAAAATTGCTTCACTGTCATGACAGTGAGGTAGTGGAATAGACTGCGTAGGGGAGTTGTGGACTCACCATCATTGAAAGTGTTCAAGAAGAGGTTGGACAGCTACTGGCCAGGGATGATCTAGGTGCAGTTAGGGTTGTGTTCTACCGTGGGTATCAGTGGTTACTGGTGCTGGCTAATATTGCTTCTCCAGACATTAGCTGCAACAAAGCTACATACAGAGAGGTAGTCCACATGAATGATGAGCCAGACTACCTCATCCATAGAGATTAAAAAAACCTCCCAGCTCACTGCTTGGTTTCCTGGAAACTTTTGTGGACATGTGTAGAAGCCCTTGTAGGACACAACTGTACGGCAGCTTGGAGGAAAGTGTGGAATAAAACCACCATGCAGAATAAATACCTAATTTCTAACCTTTCATGAAAAACATGGAAGGCTCTAAATCGGATCCAAATTGGGCACGGCTGCTGTGGTCATTTGATGCACAAATGGTGTATTAGGAGTTCTACAAAATGTGACTGTGGCAATCCTTATCAAACTGCCCTCTTTACAAATATGATGGTGACATTGCAGAGATACATTCTGTTTCTTCAAGAGCATTAGACTGGTTAACTAACCTTAAACTGGACTTATAATTGTTGCGCCAAGTCAGCCATATGAAAGAAGAAGAAGAGCTATGGGCATTTCCCGTACTTCTGGACTTTGCTGGTTGCTGCATGGGGTTGGGAGGGAATACTGTGCCCTTCTCCTCCCCCTTGCTGCTACATGTATCAGGGTTGGGTTTTTTTAAACCTTCCTCAGAGGGATTTGATGTTGGCTTCAACCATGGCTGAGGATTTTGACTGGGGGGGTTGCCAACATTCCTGCTGGGACTTGAAACTAGAGGTTCCTGTCTAAAGGGTCTTGCCATTCCACTTAGGGTCAGATTGATAGGCTGAAGGCTATATTTGGGGTCAGGAAGGAATGTTACCCCATGGTTAGATTCATACAGACTGTGGGATTTTTTGCCTTCCTTTGTAGCAAGGTGTGGCACTCTGCTTGAGCTCTTGAGCTTATATTATAATAGCCTTTACAGAAGCAGGACACTGGCTGCTGTGGTCCTCCTGCTTTACTTGTGGCAGGGTAGGGTATTATGTCTTGTGTTGTATTGGTGTTGATGGGAGTTTTACAAAGAGGTTAGAATATAGAACCATAGAAAATTAGGTTTGGAAGGGACCTCAGGAGGTCATCTAGTCTAACTCCCTGCTCAAAGTAGGACCAGCCCCAACTGGATCATTCCAGCCAGGGCTTTGTCAAGCTGGGTCTTAAAAACTTCCAGAGATGGAGATTCCACCACCTCTCTAGGTAACCCATTCCAGTGCTTCAGAATAAACATTTATTTTTTGACTTTTCGTGATCATTCCCACCCTCCTAGTGGGAAAGTTTTTCCTAATATCCAACTTAAATCTCCCTTGCTACAGCTTGAGACCATTGCTCCTTGTCCTGTTATCTGCCACCACTGAGAACAGTCCAGCTCCATCCTCTTTGGAACTACGCTTCAGGTAGCTGAAGCTCGCTATTAAATCCCCCCTCAGTCTTCTCTTCTCTAGACTAAATAAGCCCAGTTTCATTAACCTCTTCTCAGAAGTCTTGTGTCCCAGCCTTGTAACCATTTTTGTTGCCCTCTACTGGACTTTCCCTAATTTGTCTAATCCTTTTTATAGAGGGGGGGTCCAAAACTGAACACAGTACTCCCAGATGTTGTGGCCTCATCGGTGCAGAATAGAGGGGAATAATTACTTGTCTTGATCTGCTGGCAATGCTTCTGCTAGTGCAGGCCGGTATGCTGTTAGCCTTTTTGGCAACAAGGACACACTGTTGACTTTTGTCCACTGTAACCCCTTTTCTGCAGAGCTGCTGCTTAGCCATTTGGTCCTAAGCCTGCATGGGATTCTTTCATCCTAAGTGAAATGCACATGGTCTCATTGAACCTCATGAGATTTTCTGTTGCCCCAGTCCTCCAGTTTGTCTAGGTCACTCTGAATCCTAACCCTACCCTCCAGCCTATCTGCTACTCTTCCCCACTTGGTGTCTTCTGTGAACTTGCTGAGGGCAAATTATGGATTAGTGTAGGATAGTTTGGATAGGGGTGGCCCTGCCTCAGGCAGTGGGGTGAACTAGATGACCTATGGAGGTCCCTTCCAGCCCTACTACTCTATTATTCTGTGAGTTCTTTGCAAGAGAAAATTGCTCTATTCCATAGTCAAAAAACCAGTGAAAGCTAAGAGCTGGCATTTTCCAAGGTGTGCCCTGGGCCTAATGAGGGTTGCCTTGAGTTTAAAAAGGTGGAGAACCACTGTGACTCTTTGAGGAGATTAGGGTGGAGAGGGATTTACACCCTTTAGACCTCTATCCACATATAGGTCTCAGGACCCATGAAGTCATCTCTGCAGCATCTAGGACATAGAATTCTGGGGAGAGAGTAGTGCTATGGAAGTGACTGATCCCTTCCTTCCTCTCCCATCCCCTTCCTTTCCCCACATTTGTGCGAGAGAGACAAATTAATTCATGGATTGTCCTCTCCTATGATTTACCAGCCCACTAGACATTAAAGTTCTTTAATAGTTTTCTTTCTTCTGGTGCATATGCAATAGGAGAGTGAGTTAAGTTCTGATCTAGTGTCACCCCTTCTTCTTTAAGAAATTAAAGAATTTTTTTTGCAAAAATCTTGTTGGTCTAATAAAAGATATCATTTCTACTACAAGTCCTGATTTCCTTTTCCTGTAGACCAATACGGCTAAAACCTGCATGCCTGACCCCTTTTTCTGACACTTACAGCCTCTTCTGACACCAGTTCTTGCCTCTGTAGAGAGATGTAGTGTACGTCCTGAGTCTTGCTTATCATGTTACTGCTGGAGTCAGTGATGTGAGTTTTGAGTATGTTCTGAATATATAATTTACTTCAGATTTACTCAAACACTAGGCTGGAAATAAGATGGTCAAACAGTTTGCAAGGCAAGTCCTTCTTGAAGGAATCTCATCTCAGCCCCAGCTTTCAGGAAGCAGCTGTACCTGAGGAACTGGACTCTAATTGGACCCAAAAGGCAGGCAGCAAACTTTGCTTGTGGTCATATAACTGTCTCTCTGGGAGGTACCTCTTCACAAAATTTTGCATGAACTATCACTGCATCGTATCACGGAAACAAAATGGTCTCAACTGCTAAAGAAAAAGTAACTTGAAAGACTTATGGATGCGCCCACGTGGTTTATTGTCCTTGGCAATGTTGCCATCACATACACTGCTACTCCACACAGCCTGCATCCTAAACTGGAAGCAGTGTAGCTTGACTGTGTGGCAGTACATAATTAACATGGGTGGCCCTAATTGGCACTGTCACTTATTAGTGTTAATTAGCCCACCTCAAATCCTCATGTGGCTACAGCTACACTGGCAGTGCAGCATTTCTGGGGGTGCTGCTGCTTAGTGAATTTACCAGGTTATGTGGTGTATCTGTACCAGCACCTTCTGGTGACATCTGCTATAAATGTGTATTTCATATACCTTATATCATTATTCTTAAATAACATTATTTCATGGTACACAGGAATTCTAGTCAGGGATCAGGATCTTACCATGCTAGGTGCTATCAGGTGCTAGGTGCTTGCCTGATTTAGGTGACTGAAATAAAGATGGGATACTTTAAGTCAGGGGTGGTTAACCTGAAGCATGGGTGCTGCAAAGCAGCAAATCTGGCAGGTAGCACAGGCTGGTAGCAGAAAGCAGAGCAGCAAATCAGGCAGGAGAAAGGGATGGGAATGTAATTTAAGGAGGGTACAGGGCTAATTTATGGCATGCCTACCAGAAAAGTTGGCCCCTGCTGCTTTAAGTGATGACATTAGTAGGAACTGGTCCATTTCCAGCTATAAGTATGTATGCAATTTTAGAAGCATGTTTTCTATGTTCACTTTTGTTGGCAAGAATGTAAAGGGCTGGTAATACTGAAATATGTAGCTATATTACAGAGGAATTGTAGAGAGGGTTCATATGGTGATACTGTTCTTTGGAAACAAACAGCTAAAAAAATGAAAAATAGAAAATTTGATCTGGCCTTAGCTTAACTGTAGTTCTGGTGCCTCCATTCTCAGCATTAATACTGAAAGTAGGCATAGACGTTCTTAAGTGTTGTGATGGTGTCTGTCCACTAGATGTCATTCATGTAATCTAGTAATATTGCAGCGTATATTTCGAACAACGCTAAAATGACAGAAGTAATCAGAATTATCAGCTGTTCTTTCATAAGCATACTGTGCAATATGTATAGTATGTACATAGGTAGGTAATTTCCTGAAACTGTGTCCTGTTTGTAACCACATTTAGTTTGATATATCTTTTTGTCTAAACGCTTTGTTTTGATGGTTTTGCCTATAACTGCCCTGTTGTATGAGCTGACTTGTTACATAACTGTATGTAAGTGGGCTGGATATATTTTCTGCTTTTGTTGTTGGGAGAGAAAATAGAGGGCAGCTAAGTTTAGAAACATAGAGCAAGAATGATTATTTGATCTGTCTAAGGCTTGTCCAGCACTGAAGGAAACCAAACTTACCTTGTAATTAATACCAGCCTGCTTCAAATATGTCCTTTTCCAAACTTTTTACACCTCTGACAGACAGATTTTAATTTTTTTTAATGCATTTCAATTTAGAAGGGGCATCTAAAATTCTATCAATTTATAGAACGTTATAACCATGTAAGCAACTTTTACCAATATAACTTTATCTGTGCTAGGAGGTTGAACCAATGTGCATGTATAGATTAAAAAATAACTTTCTTCAGGATTAAACTGGGTAAACAAGTAGGATCTTTACAGATCTGTTACCATCAGTAAAGGAGTTTCTGTGCTTGATAGATTTACACTGCAGTTAGTGAGAGGTTTATGCTCAGATGGTGTTAATGGATAGTGGGATAGACAGAATGACAGTTTAAGTGACAAAGGCTAAACAGAGAGAGTTCTTCAACACCAAGCCTAAAACCAGTAACCTTTTGAGTTATTCATCTGAGCCAACATTGTCTCTATGTATTTCCTTGATGTATGCATCCCAGTAAAATTGCAAAAATGTGGTTGAAGTCTTCTTACAACAAAGATTTCCCCAATTATACATGGGAATTCACTACAGGAAGAGGGTCAGCTTAGCAAAAAAAACCCCAACCAAAACCATGCTCTTCATCCTTGAAGTATGGCAAGTATTACTGATAGCTACGGAACTTCTAGAAAAAACTTGTACTCCCATTGGGCAGCCACTCGGCTAGGACAGGCCTTTTTCAGTTTGGAATAACTACAGAAAGACTGGAAGCCTGGGTTCACACTTTCCTTCACTCCCCACCCCCCCTCAAATGGAATCAAGACAATTTCTGTACCCTGTGTGCTCAGACAGAGGGCAGGATGGGGAAGTGATAATCCTCTTGGAATGGCCTGTTACATGAGAAGTGATAAATGCTGCATTGCAAAGGGATTAACACTTGCCTGTGATGGAACTTGCTTGTAGTGGACTGAAGCTTCATTGTAATTGGAGTGAAGATTTGTTGTGCTTACAGACTTGCTTCAAAATCACTGCTGATACCTAGAATAGAGATTCATAATGGGTCTTTCTAGATCAGGGGGAAAAATGCTGTATATTCGAAAATTCAGTTCTCTACTTTGAGATGGCTGTCCTCACAGAGTACAAGGAAGATGGGTCCAGACTAAAGCTTTTGCTCCTTTTATAACTCAGTTCCTATGAATGAATACCAGAGAGAGATTCTTGGAAAGGGATCTTAAGAAGTTACCTTGTCCAACCCTCTGTGCTGAGACAAGGATCAATTATATCCAGACCATCCTTGACAGATACTTGTTTATCCTGCTCCTAAAAGCTTCTATAGAAGATTCACGAATCTTCTAGATAGACTGTTCCAGTGGTTAACAATACTTTGTAGTCAAAGTTTTTTCTAGTACCTAACCCAGATTTTCCTTGCTGTGAATTAGGTGGATTACTACTTCTTTTAAATCAATGTACACATATAGCATTTGATCCCCGTCTCTAAGGCTAGGTACAGATATTAAAAAAGTCCAAGCCTGATCAATTTTTGCATGTTAGTTTAACCTGTGTAGATTGAACCAGCAAGCAAGTGGATAGACATTCACTTTTTATTCTGGAAATGCAGCCACATGCCTGCAGTGGCACAGGCCAGGTGCCAGGAGGTGCTAGAGCAGAGGCGGGCAAAATGTGGCTCGCGGGCCAGATGCAGCCCACCAGGCCATTCCGTCCGGCCCGTGGGACCTCTAAAAAATTTAAAAAATTAATATTTATCTTCCCCTGACTGCCTGTCATGTGGCCTTCAATGGCTTGCCAAAACTCAGTAAGCGGCCCTCTACCTGAAATAATTGCCTACCCCTGCACTGGAGCGAGCCCTCCCTTCCCTTCTGCAGTGGCCTAGGGAAGCTGAGCTGAGGAAGGGTGCATGGCCAGGCCCCAGCAGGCCTGAGTATAATTGGGGAGGGGTTTAAACGCCCACCCTGGCCTGCAGGGAGCCTAGTCAGGGAGTGCCTGGAGGGGGGAAGCAGCCCTTTCCAGGCTTTTCAGAGTGGGGGAGAGGGAGCATGGCCAGACCCCTGACCCTAGGCACTGAAGAGTTGAGCAGCGAAAGCAGGGACATGGCCAGACTCTCTCCCCCTCCCTGCTCCCCCCAAGTCCTGCAGTGGCGGAGGAGGAAGAGAGGGAGAGTTCTGCATGCCACAGTGGCTCCCTGATAGCTTTGCCCAGCCTGGGCGCGGGGAGCTGGGTGCACAGTTTTTGTCACTGTGTCCTACAGCGGGGCTCAGCACTGTGCCCCTCCAGCCCTAAGTCAGCACTACATAGAGGTTCCCCCGGCCTCACGCCAGAGGAGGAAGAGGTAGAGAGGGAGAGCCCCCTGTGACCTGGTATGGCCTGGGCACAGGGAGCTGGAAAGACTCTGGGTGCAAGGCTCCCGCAGCCCCAAACCAAGCCCCACCTCCAGCAGGGAAGGGCCCTACCCCATGGCTTGGCCCAGCCCGACCTTACCATCTGCCAGCCTCACCAGGGCTGGGGCTGAGCTGTGCTGGATCGCAGGCACTGCTGAGGGTAGATGTGGAGGGGCTGGGCTGCAGGGGCAGGGCCCTTCCCAGCTGGCTGTGACTTGGACTAGGGACGCGGGAGTGCGCGCCAAGATTGCTCCTGGCTTCCTGCACCAAGACTGGGCTGGGCTGTCACAGAGACACGAAGGCATGGCCACACAGATTGTGTCCCAGCTTGTGGTAGGGGAGGAGGAGGAGGAGGACGAAGAGATGGAGAGTCCTGTCTGCCTCAGTGGCTCCCTGACAACCTGGGTGTGGGAAGCCAGGAGCAATTTGGGTGCACAGCTCCCTCGGCCCCAGCCCAAGCTGCAGTTGGCTAGGAAGTTCCCAGCCCCTCTGTGCCCACCCTCAGTTGCACCCATGGGCTCCTCTGGCAAAATGAAGTAAATTCATCCCTGACATTTCTAAGGTTAGAACCCCCCCCCGGTGCAAAGGTAAACTTTAGGTTATTTTCCTAAAAAAAATGACCATTTTTTAAGTTTGCAATAAATAAGCAAAAATAGGTACAAAGTCAATCTTTAATGGACCGTCCTTTGTAACAGTACTTCAGTCAGCTGATATCCAATGTAATTCTACATTATGCTTATCCACTGTGGTGCAGAATGGCACAGTATTAATGAAAAATGGGCACTGTGAACTAGAAGCAGCATCAGCTGAATTTTTATAATGTATTTGAAAAACCAGCATGAAGGCAAGGAATATAAAATATTATAAATACCAGTGTCAGTCTGTCTGATAATGTTTCATCCAAACAAACTGAGACAATTCTTCTGACCTTGTCAAATGTATCCTTGAGCTATGTGGTTATGATAGTGGATGCAGACTTCTGGCCATGAATAATAATTTTAGCAAAGCAGCCTTTTTTTGTAGTATAAAAATAATTACATTAACTCACTGGAACAAGGACTGACTTTGAATTTTCCACAGTGACCATTACAATGGAAGTTGGGGACCTTTGAACATATATAATAATAATAATAATAATAAATTGTTTCTCTTTTTCTCTGTGTATGAAGTACCATTGCAATAGATAGCCCATTCAAGACTGAATCTGTTACCTAGCTTTGCTTATTTAAAATGTACATTTTTCACTTTCTGTAACGTAAGCAGAGGAGTGGTCAAAAGGCATGATCTGTCACTTTGCTCTCTTATATAGAGACAACACTAGTAATCAGAGGAACTGAGGGGAAGGGTTGAAGGAAAAGTGAAAATTACCTTAGCACTACTGTGTGAATCATGAAAGAATCTGAGACTTGTTCAGCCCATATAGTCTTGAAGTGTTTTTCTTCCATGTGAGATAAAGGGTCAGGGCTGGAACAGAATCTAACACATGATAACACTGGTCAAACAGTTCAGTTAAAAGGAGGAATATTAAAACTCCCTTTGTTAAGGTATGGTGTATTTCAGTTGTTATGCATGGTATCTAATTGGAATTTTTCACACAGATGTCAACCTTGATACAAGAAAAGACTATTTTTCTTGTTAATATTATTAAAAATTATGTCCTTAATTTAGAAATCAGCAAAGTATTTTTGGGGTCTTGTATGCTGTTTTCATAAAACTGCTATCAAAATATGGCTTACATTTGAAAATAGCAACAAAGAAAGGAAATGTTCTTTTTAGGCCCAATGATTTTTTTTTTCCAGTCAGAATTGAACCCATATTTTATTTCAAGTCATGTTGAAGTGACGCTGTAACCATGACGGTCTAGGAAATACAAGGCAAGGATTTCTTAGGGTGATACCTTTTATTGAATCAACTGTGTGGTTGGGATAGACTTAGAATAAGATTTCAGGTACCACAGTACCTTTCCTTGGGTCTCTGGGAGGGCTTTTAATTATGCAACAGAATGAATGATTGCCAGAAAAAAAAAAAAGAGACAGATACCAGAACACAGGTAGGAGACCATTTTTCACAGAAAAAATCACTCCCTTTTGAACTCACAGTTGTCATGCTCAAAGGAAATGTCCAAAAGACTTTAAAAGATGAGCCTGGGAACAAATAGCCATCAGTCTTTTGGACACTAAGAACCAGGGATTTAACATTATGAACATCATAGTCCATATGAAGCCAGATTTTAACTGCATAGCTCCTGTCTATTAACTGTCTGATAATTTGTAGTGTATCGTGTTTTTGTTTGCATATGAAGTTTTACACAAGCCCTTATTCTGTCTGCTACTTACCTCTTCTGTGTCTGTGTCTCTCCCGGAGACCTGAGGAAAGATGCTGTGATACCAGAAAGCTTGTCAAAGTCTATCCCAATCATGCAGTTGGTCCAATAAAAGGTATCACCCTTAAAATTCTTGCCTCATTATTTTATTTAAAAGCCATTCTATTTTATTTCTATTTCCATTTTTCTAGTTGATTTTTTTTAATTGAGATAAATAGACTTGATTATCTCTTTGAGGAATGAAAGATAAACTTTTCCAATAGAAATTTTTCCATGAAGTTTATATTCTTGAGGTTTTAAAGTTCTTTAATTCAAATAACAAGGGGGAAAAGGAGGTTTTAGTAAACTAATATATATTCAGAACAATCTAGTTCTGTAATAACCAGCTTTTGTGGGTGGTAGAGGTTTTCTGTGCATTTGAGAAGAATTCAATCAGTCCTTTATCCTGTATGAGGTCTATGAAGGGGGAGGGATGATACCTTATTTAAGACACTGTACTGAAACTGCCCAACTGTGTGACCATGTGTAAGTGATTTATTTTCTTCTATCTCACTTTCCCCTCTGTAAAATGGAGCCAGTAATAATTCTTTTCCCTGTCTTGTCTACTTAAACAATAAGTTCTTCAAGGCATGGACCTTCTCTGTTTCTTATTATCTGTTTGTACGGTCTCCTGCGCAGTGGTGCCTACAGACACCATTTTAATAAAAATTCTACATGGTGAGTACAGTAATAGGTCAGTGCCTTGATGGAAACCTGGTGAGACCTCCAGGTTATATGTGGCTATTTGTTGCTTGCTTTTATGTGAAGTCATCTCTGTTTGTAATAAGAAAATCAATTGCGATTGTGTTTTATTATATATTTGTTTTGCTGTAGTGCCTACAGCCCTTAGTTCGGTATCGTACCAACAAATAAAAAACAGTCCTTGGCCCCAAGACCTTATGGATACAATGTTCCAAATGAAGGATTATGATGTCATGTAAGGTGGAATTGATTATCTTGTAGAGGAACTTTACAAGATTTAATTTGCCACGCAAGTCCCACATAATCCTTTTAAAAATAGGCCTTAAGTGTGATATAACTACCATTTAAGTTCTTGCACCAACCCTTTGAACCTAAGTTAATTACACCCTTAACGAATAAGTAGTAGTAACAAATACTGTCTTAAAGAATTGTGCAGACTCTAGGTTTTCCAAAAATATTTTTCAGTCATACAGATGAAGATTAGAAAAAGCAGAGAATATATATAATAGGGATTGTCCTTAAGGAGTGTGTTTTTGAAAGTTTTCTATTAATTAGAAATGTAGGATGAAGTTTTTGCCAATCACATAGTAAAAGGAAATTCAGATTATTGGTTTGAAAAATATCAGATAACAACTTTGTTGATAAGGCTTGATTTGCAGACATTTCCCCACCACAAGCATTCAGAGGTCCTTACATTTCCCCAAAATGACAAGATTCACTTGAATAGTTAGGAGATTTTCTCAAAAAAATTTTTAGTTTGTCTTTATTTTTCCAAGACTGGGAAAAATAGGGGTTACTTCTTTTATATGATTAATGAATTTCTCAAACTATCATCTGAACTGAGGGGTTGAGCCTTAAAAGTTCCAAGTATCTTGAAACTTGTTGATCAAATTGTGAGTTAGCAACCCTGTTAAGTCTCGTGTTCTCTTGTCTTTGCTATTTGCTGCAAAACAGAACTTGAACAGCATCCTTGTGTGTTCCATTTCAAAGGAACTTCCTTTATTGTCAGCATCATTTGTTTAGCAAAATAAGGCCCCATGTTCACCTTGGCAGCTTTTCTGTGTGGATGTAACATGATAGTTTTTCAGCACAATATTTAATCAAGCCGAGCATTTCCTGGAATATTCTGGGCGTCAACAAGCAGAACCCCATTGATTTTTGGTGAGAATGGGAAATATTGAAAAGGAAAAGTGTGTGTGTTTTGGGGTTGGGGGATGAAGGACACAGCAAAACCCCTGAGATCTAGTTTACAGGGCCACCAGCTTCAATCTCTAGCTTAATTATGGTAAATGCGAATGAAAATGGTGGATGACAGATATTAGAGCACCCTAGCAGTGCCCGACTTCCACCTCTGCCTGTCATCCCAATGGAGTTTAAATTCTGACTTGCTGAATGACTTACCAGTATCTCCCAGAGAGAGAAGAAAGAATTAAGAAGGATATTGGGTGGAAGAGAATGAGAGCTGATGTAGAACTTCTGACATGGGAGTGGGAGAATGGGGTACCTGAACAGTAGGAGAGGGCGATAAGCACGGATAATAAAAACCACAGGCAGGAGGAGGAGGAGAAGGCTGGTGGGGTCATGTAGAAGCTCTGGCAGGTAGCAAAAGGTTGGATAAATGTGTCATTGTAATGGAAGAGGGGGTACATGGAACCCTTGGCATGTGGTGGATGCACGCAGTGTGGGGAAGGAAGAGGGCATGTTGGGAAAGGGGGGATGGTAGTGAATTAGAGTATTAACAGGAGGTGGGCGCTTAGATCTTTTTAATTCAAGGTTAAGCTGCCTTAATTTAGCTTTTTACTTACAGGGTAATACATGGTGTTACTTACTGCAGGGGTAGTACATGGTGTTACAGCCCTATTAAATTCCTCCCACTCAGGTGGCAAGGGCTCCAGTGAAAGGGGGGCTCTCCCTGCACCTTGCTACAACCAGGTGGCAGGAAAGAGCAGCAGAGGTGGTTAGGTCCCAGTTCCTACCTGCCTCAGATCTGGCTTGCTTATTTGGCCCCCTGCCAGAAAAAAATTGGTCATCTAGTACATTATTTGTAAGAGAATATAAAATAACATTTGAAATTTGAACAATAAATTCTTGCCTGTGGAGGGTGCCGCATGTGGTATTGTATCTATTGTTGGGTACTAACATCTAGAATGCAGACTTGTCTTAGGTGATATTGTAAGGCAAAACACCGTTTACACATGGACTGCATATAACCAAAAAGCATTCAGAAATCATCACTGGAATGTACACATGCAGCTCGGAAAGACACGCTTTTAGGGTACATATATATATTTGCCATACCTGGTCTAGGTTTAGGCAGCATACTTTAAGCCACCTAAACCTATACTTGAAGCAGTACATGCAGGTGTTCACTGCTGCTGGAAGCAGTGGTGGCAGCATGAAGTAAGTAACATGGGGTAGGGGCTGGCAGGTCAATGGGGAGAGGGGGTGCTGGTGGAGGGGGGGCAAGGTTTGTGGGATGGTGAGGGTTGTCCACTCTGGAGGGAGTTTGGAGGCTTAAAAATATCCAAGTCAGGGTTGGGAGTGGGGGGGGGTTTGGAACAGCATAGTCCTAGGGCTGGGGCAAATGGCTGAGCTTTCCCAGACCTGGGACTGTGCTGCAAATGTGGGCAGGCATTCTGTTAACCCCTTTGTAGGCTGGGCTAACTCTCTCTCAGTGTAAGTTAGTTTTTGCATACTTTTTTAGCCTATTTAAAACCCTGCAAACACCTGCATGAGTGGGGATTTAGATCAACCTATCCCTTGTTAGGTCAATCTAAATGTAATGCTTGTATGTACCTATAGTTGGATTCTTTGGTCAGTTGTTCCAAAGAGAATAGAACTGTTTGGTTTTATGCTTTATACAAAAATAAGTTTATTTTGCTTTCTTAATACCATGATGAAACCAAGCAGAGTATGATACCGTTATCACTCAGTTTGCACCTGCAACCCAACTGTCTTTGCTATTCAGTGGGTTGAACTTTGATTCTAGTGTATTTGAGATTTAAACTCTTGGATGAAAATCTGACCTGTTATTTTTGTACATAATATTCAGCCATCCCATTGTAATTCAAGGGCTAATTTATTTTGTACAGGTTTTGCTGGAGAACTGAGTAGTGAAAAGTACTATGTAGTAATACAGTTAAAGGGCTCATGTTTAATATACAGAACCAAGAAGGGTAAATTCTCTCTGTGTACTCCTTGTGATATGTTGTGTGTCCTTTTGCTTACATGGTGCATTAGTAACTTTCTCACAATATGTCCTTTTCCTTCTGAGATTACTGATAGAGGAGTATATGAGCTACAGCTCACTATTATGATTGGATTAGTTGAGGACAGACCTGTAATCTTGAATTCAAATGTTTTTGTTTGGCGGTTTGAGTTGTTTGATCTGTTAATATTGTTTAATTACCGTTTTTGTACTTGTGCTGTCTTTTTAAACTAAGCTACCACAACAGAAGCATGTAGTGTGTGCCACAAAGCACATAACATTTGTTTCTTTTTATACAGGCTTCATCCAGTGCTGTTTAAAAGCAGTGCAATTGCAAGTCAAAAGGCCAGGCATTACTAATCCTGGTGTTGCCAGCTCTCACCATTTTGTCTTGATGCAAGTGAATTCAGGTTTTTTTTTTAAATGGATTTAATCCTTGCAGGGAATTGGAGAGAGGAACGTGTTGGAGACGAGGGCAAGCTGAGAGAGAGAGCAGAGGATAGTGCTGGTGATGGGGTAAGAAAGCTCCCCAGCTTAGGGACCGTGTCAGGAAAGAGTCTCTTTTGTGCTGTACAGTCAGTAGGGAAGACATTTTTGCATGTGTATTTGAAGCTGGATTTTGCACTTTAAAACCTGGCACATAATTTGGGAGGCAGCCAGCATCTCCTAAAGCTTCAAACACAGGGAAGAAAACAAAAGGCCTGACAATTTTTATTTTAGAACATCTCGTGATATTTTAGAGATCTGACTCATATTACTTTCCCTCAATGTGTGGGGTTGGCAATACCATAATTGGTATGTATGCCGTTCCCCCCCCCCGTTTATCAAATCCTTCACCCCTATCTTCTGTAATTCCAGCAAAAGGAGGTTTGACTTTGATATCCCATCCCCAATAACATATAGTTTGAGAACTGCATCATCCAGCCTTTGAGTCTTTTACTTCTCCCCTCAGTCATCACTCTTGCAACAAAATTTGGCTAACTAGGCTTTTCAGCAGGTTCTCAGATGTAGGCAGTTTGTGGCAAATGTCAGATATTTACTATACACCGTTAGTTATTACAATTTGTGTATTTGTCATGCTGATGCTACATTTTGAGTGTCTTAAAACACTCATGTAAAAATAGTTATAACTTAATTAAAAATAACTCAGACTAGGTGTCTCCATGGCGTTATGAAAAGTGACTGTTATATAGCTGACAGCAGTTGATGATTAATTAAGTAATGGCATGATGGCAACCTCAGCACAGGCAGGGGGCATACTGTGCTTGCCACATGTGAACTAATATAATACTTCTTTTTACTCTTTAAGGGGGATTAACACTGTTCTTTTCTTTAAAAAAATGAAGCAGATTGGGACAGTGGATGAAGCCATATTGCATACAGCTGCTTTTTCAAGTTGGTGCGTTTAAATTCAGGCATCAGATGTGAAAATTATAATGCTGGCAGTGAATGTGACAGGGCTTTCAAGGTACCAGGTAAGAATGCTGATCTCTAAATAATAATCTGGAACCACTGGAGGAGATAGGAATGTGTGTGCACCATTTGGGCTATGCTTGCTGTATCAGCTGGAGTTTTGTAGTGTAACTCTTACTCTCTTCTACTACACTATGTCCCCAGTCATGAGCTTTAGCTGCAAAGAGTAAATGGGAGGGGAAAATGGATTAAAGGAAAAGTGGGTCTGGAAGCAATAACATGAAAAGATGATATAAGTTAAGAATTTGTTTTTGGCCATTCAAGTTGTAAAGCATATTTTTTCTAATGATACATGTACCATAAATCAGAGCAAACATGAAAAACTAACTATATTTTTTTTCTAGTTCAATGAAATCTCTGAAGCCATGTTTGATACTCATGAATATAGCTCTGTAAACACATTCCTTATGAACAAGTGCTTAAACTAGTGGTTCAACTGGAAAAACGTTCCTTATTCTACAATATAGAAAAAAGGACTGCTTTAGTCTCTTCTCTTCCTAAAGAAAAAATCTGTATTTCTTTAAAATCTGAAGAGTTGTTCATCTAGCTGAACATCCATGTGGTGACTGCCATTTCTGTTGAGTTATGTAGCTGTGTAGAGATGTATCCTATTTATATTACTCATTTCAAAGAAAAGAAAAAATTGTCTGAAGACAATTGTCTTTGTGGGAATCAATTTGTCAGTCATTTTTGTGAACAGAAACATGAAGAATATCAGCTTGTTAAGCAGTATATTTTTATATAGCTTGTTAGCTGAATAAAGAAATGTCCCCTCTTTGTAGTGATTTGAGGAAGTAGAAGTTGGAAATTTGTTTAGAATTTATTTCTTTTAAATTGGGATGTACATGATTAGAGATGGGGACTGGAATATTGTATGGGTATAGTCTTTGACTTGACATCCAGAATATGTTCCTGTGTAATTTACTTGCCTCTTCTGGTCATCTGATGGAAGACATTAAATGGGCCACAGGGTAAGCCAGGAAATTCAGCTTTCTGCTTTCCAAGTCCAAAGCTCTGTTCCTTTTTTTTTTCTTTCCCTTTCACAGCTGGTCAGCACATGCACAATAATTGTTTAGGCCAGGTAAGGGCAGATATGAAAAGATATATAAGGAGCACATGCAAATCTGCACTAAATTTCTGGAATGCACTAACAGGATGAAATTAGTGTAGAACAAGATTTCCTTCATGTTTAAAGGTTCTAAAACTAATATTAAAAAAGAGACAACAAATTTGCTTTATAGCCTTTCTTTTTCTCTACTACTGCTGACTGAGCAGGTTTGGGAACTTGCCAAAATATTACACATTGCTCAAGAAGATTACAAAGAAATCCCAGACATGCACTGGAGAGTCATTACATTTAACATTTCTAAAAGATATTTTCAACAGCTAAATACTTGTTTGAATATTGTTTCCCCAACTTTTCTTAATTGCCATGGCTCAGTCACAGATAAGAACTCCCAGTTTTTTAATTGATGTATAAATTGAGTTTAAAACCAAATCCGCTACATTTCCTGTGGTAAAGGAAACAGAGACTCTTCAGATTGGTTTGTCCCTAATTTGAAAATCATGTTCTCAGGAAATCCAGCATAATTATTTTACATAAACAGGAAAAGCAATTATTTGCTTGGGGCTATGTGTGTTTGTTAAAATAGTGTAGATGGAGGAACTCAACGTGTTAATAAAAAAGATTTTAGAATAAAGGAAATGTGTTTCAAATAAGATGCATTTCTTCTTGGTTATGATCACAATAGTTTGAGGGTTTTTAAAATAACCTTTTTTTTGGTTTTTAATAATTTTGATGTTTTTCCTATTTTATTCTGAGTTCAGTAATGGAAGAAAGTTTTGAAGAGATGACAGCTTTGCAGGGCAGATGTTATAATGTTTTATCAGGTGCTCTTCTCTTGTGCATAAAGTCACTTTTTATCCTCTAAAAGTGAATGATGCAGAAACTCATAGTAAAATGCTGCAGGATCTCAGCTTTCACATCCTTCTCTTCATCACCCACTCCCTCCCCCAGCCACTGAATTTATTTTTGCCATTTGTAATAGTTCAGCTAAAGGTTGAACCTCCCCTTACAAGGCTTTCATATTGCACTTACTGTTTTTAGCAGATACACTGAACTTCTTTGTTCTCTACAGAGTTAATATGAACTCTGCCTTTCTTCACATTGTTGGTTTCTGTGTTGGAAAAACAGCAACAAATTGTTTTAAGTAGAAACTGTACAGTGAGTAGGCTGTTCTCTGTGTGTGTGTGTGGGTGAGTGGAAAGAAATCTGTCAAGTTATTCAGGGAAGCGAACCCTGTTTAGTTATAAGACTTTGGAAATAAAAACCCAGATATTTTTGTGGAACCATTAGTGGAATGTTTTTTTAAAACCAGGATGTGATTCAGACTAATAGTTAACAAGAGAACTTGGTAACCTCACTGAATACATAAGAAGAACTAGGATACTGAGCAGGTGCATATTCAGTGTATTTAGATTTTTTTTGTGGATTAAAGTTGTGGTGTTTTCAAAAAAGTTTAAAGTTCAATATATCATAATAACAAACTGTAGCCATGAACAGTCATAGCTGGAGGGAAAAAGTGGAAGCAGTGATTGTGTTAGCAGAAATTTTAACACTAAAGTTGTTTAATAAATATATTTTAAAATGGAAAATCGGATTAGTTTCCTCCCTTGATTTACCCACAGAGAATTATGAGTTAATATCAAGAGTGAAAACGGTAGACATTTCTTCGTGGTTTCAGCCTAATTGGAACACAGTTAATCAGTGAATATTTTTTAAAGACATTTCCTAACGTGATGATTTAGAGCATTATATATTATGTGTCTAATGTCTGTAAGTTACAAAAAGCAAGGGCCTTGTATCATACTTTTATATATGTTCTTCTAGGAAAGCTTCCAGTGGAAGATTATTCCCACAAGTATGGAATACAGTTTGACGCATGCTCATGGTGAAGTCATACATGAGTAATATTAGTAACACATTTACCTCTCTTAGGTAATCTTGTAGGGAAGAGCAGGTTGAGCTACCACAAAATCATCTTTTTTATTTCATTCCTTGCCATTCTTCATTCATTTTGGAAGTGCAGATTCTTGAAAGTGCAAGGGCTTTTGTTCCTATCTGTCATTGGTACGCATGGGTAAGGTTTGGATTTGGCCCGTATGTCATAAGTGGGAATGCTCAGCTATATCTCAGGGTGCTTTAAGGCCCTTAATTTTTTATTTTTCATTTTGGAACCAGTTCCACTTTTATTGTCGGTAGGTATTTTGATGATGACTTCATTGGAAGCGTGATTGGGCATTTTAGTTGCAGATTAGCATATTTACTTTCTGTATATAAATTAAGAATATTAATTTTATTTAAAGACTGTAGGAGTAGTTTAAAATCTTAAATTGGCATGTAAACTTGCTCCATTGCTTAAAAGTATAGGGGCAAATATTATCCTAGAGTAACTATTGAAATCAAGGGATAAATTCAGGTCATAATTGCTTTGGACTCGGATTCTGTACTAAAGTGCCAGTAAAAAACAGGGAAGAAAGAAGAAACCCAGTAACCTCCTAGGAGTTTGAATGAGGAAGTGGGTATTTAGGATGGGATGAAAAGGACTTAGAATTCTTCCTGAAAACTTGTAGGGGAAAAGAATTGGAAGGGAATTTTACAGATGCAATTGTGGATCTAGCATGACTTTTGGAACTTGGGAATTTTTCAGATTAAGTTCACACTTCAGATTCATCCTTTTTTATTTTAATTCACAACTTTTTGTGTTTCCATAAAGTATTTGAAGCCATTTTTCTGTCCCACTATGTTTTTCTGTGCCATTTTTCCATTACCAACTCACACTTTTGTCAGGGAAAGTTTCTCTTGATGATTCTTATGTACTAAGAAGCTGCACAGGATGGTAGACTACTTTTGACTCCTAGCCCTTTTCCCTTCTGATTTAATATCCATATACATATCATTTTCAAAGTAGCCTGAGAATGGCTTCCCTTTTCCCTACTGAGCCTGAAGTCAGATCAGGCAGGAAGATTGTATAATGGTATGTTACAAAGGAGATGGAGTTTCTTAGGGTCTACTTAAAAAAAAAAAAAAAAAAAAAAAAGCAAATATAAGAGGGTTGTTTAATGTGGATTTTACTCTATTTCTGTATTTGCTAATAGATTTATTTTTATGCTCCTAGTTTTTTTCTTTTTTTTAAAAAAAAACTCTTAGCTTAGCAGGTGGCTACTGAGCTTATGTTTTCCCGACCAAGCAAAGGCACTAATCACTTAAGAAGACGAGGAGGGTCTGATACATCTCCATTTAGGCATATCCACAAGTATTTCTATGGACTTTGGGCTTGATTCAAGCCCCCACAAAGGCCTGATCTCACCAACATGATTTGCCAAAGATTTAAGTGCCAAGTAGACAATTCTGAAATCAAAGGTTCATGTTTATTCTATTTCATTTTTATGGCTTATCTATCACCATATTCTGTCAGACCACAGCAGTATCAAGTGTGCAAAATGTCAAGCATTTGAAGATTCAGCTCTGTGATGTCCTTGCATTTGAAAATACAGGTCACCTGTGTTCTTGCCATTTCTCAAGTTTCAGAAAGGTTTTTTTCCCTGTATAGTAAGCAAAAAGAAGACGAACAAAATTATGAGTGTGCATGCATGTCTGTACATAAAAATATAATTTTACATTTGCAACATTACTTCTTTATTCCTCTTATTCTCTATAAAATCCTGAAATAACATTATAGGGGAACAATGCTTGGGAGAATGAGAAAGGCAGTAGAGCTCATTTAGCCAGTGATTAATTATTTTATATTATCTTATTATACTGGCAAAAATTGACTTTTTCCTTGGGTTAAAACTGGCAGAAACAACTGCAGGCAATTACAGGCCTCGGTTTGTTAAGGTGTTCAGACATATGTCTCATTTTAACCAGGGATGTAATCCCATTAATGAAATAGGGCCATCATAGCTAGTAACATAGACGTGTGGGAGTATATTACACAATTTTAGCCCCCACACTTAAATTTTATTTCTTTAGTTGTTGTTTTTAAATAATATTTCCTAGAATGACATTTTCAAAACCCTCTAGTAATACAGTTTTGTCAGTCACAAATTTGGTTTGCTTGGTTTGTGTCTATTCCATACTTCAAGGAGAAGTAACCTTGAAGAAGGTGGGATCCCGCCTGTAGAGTGATGTAACGACTTTACTTTAGTTGCAATTTTATTTTATAAGACAGCAGCCTGGAGCACTAGTACATTACATTCCAGCAGCCTAGAGCACTGGTACTGTACATTTCCTGCCAACATGCTATTTGTTAAGCCATGACCATTTTGCATCATGGAAAATACAGATATTTCTTTTGCAACACAAGGTCTCTTCCTACTCACACATATGTATGTCAATATATATGCTATATATGCTTTAGTATATATGTTTGTAGAAGATGCACATTTTTAAGCTTATTCCACTTCATTATACTGTTCTTTTTCAAATCTTGCTACCAAAGTGTTATAGTAAAGGTGATCAGAACTGGGGTACTTTTTTTTTTTTTTTGCATAGCAGCATATTGCAACTGCCAGTCTGATTTAAACCACGTATGATTGGAGAAGCAGGAAAATGTAACGTGCAATTTATTAATGATTTCTCAGCTCAGAGGACTAGTAGGGGTAAAAGAACTTGATTTTTGACAAGACTGAAGGAGTAAACACTTCTTAAATGGTTTCACAACATAGGCCTTGTCTTGAAGGGGCAAAAATGGTGCATAATTGGTTTAGCTCAGCTGAGTTAGCTTTTATCAAATAAGGGTATCTGATGGTGAACACAGATGATTTCATTATTCAAGTGCCACCATGTTAACTAATTTTTATACTGTAACCAAACTTTTATATATTGCTTCCTTTATAAAGACAATTGGGTGTTGCCTGGATGGGGAAAAAAGGGTAAGTTTCCATGACTTCCAGTGTACTGGACTGTAAGAGAGCTTTTCAATTTTAAGCTAATTATATTGTGCTAAAGTGGCTGAGAAACTGGTCAAGAGAACTCCTCCTGTTGTGTCTGTAGAACAGATGTTCTATTAACACTTGAGAATGGTACAAGATCAGTGAACATGAAACTTAAATTTAATGAAAATGTTTCTGTGTTCTTCTGATTTTCTTATCTGATGAATTCTGTTAGACACACTTTTCAAATATGGAGAGAGGTGAGAAGTTATTTCTGAATAGTGTAAGGAAAGATGAGGCTTTCTAATTAATACATACCAAGGGAATAGTGATTTTTTTTTTTAACTTTGTGTCTTGACTTTAGGAATATTCATATTATTACGGAATGCTCATCAAGCATCTGGAGTCCCCATTGTTGCTACTTAGGACAAGTATAAGAGCTTTAGCTATGTGTCACATCTTAAAGGCATTGTATAGCTTACTTGTAATATGACATTTTTCTGGTTGTGGGCTTCTGGAATCTAGCATTAAAAATCAGATCCTTCTCCACTATTCCAGTCTGAGAGAAAATTTTTTAAACTCTTGACTAATTGTCTGATCACTTTCACCATTACCAGTAAGCTTTGTAATTGTAAATTCTCCTGATGTGGGTTGCATGGGCACTGCAGCATCTTTTAAATTTAAAGCAAGGCAGATGACTCAAGGACAATTTAACGAAAAAGGGAAAGAGAATTAGGTATTGGTCTGTCATTGCTCTTGAAGAGAGATTGAAGTTGCCATTAAAGCTGTTATTAAAAGGTATGTAGAATAGGCATTCTCCCCACTACTGCTCTCCCCTCCCCACTCCAATCATGAATACTGGCCATATGAAGAGGAGATTTTTATTATGTTAAGAATACAGCTGTTAAAATAAAGAGTAGGAAGAAAGATATATTTTAAAATTGGGCTCCCCCCTGCATCCACAATAAGGTGTGATGGGATCTAATGCACAGTCCCACAGTCACACCTCCTGCCATGCACATGTGACATGGCAGGAGGTATGATTGTGCAGATTGAACATTAGATCCCATCATGCCATTACCTGCACATGTAGAGGGGGCCTTATTGTAAATTCTCTTGATATGACTTATATGGAGAATCTTTGTGACTGGCTTGCCATTCGCATGATCAATTGGTTGACTCTGTGGCAAATCATTACAAATAATTGAATGATTAGCATGTTAGTGACTTGCAACATCTGCCAGGGGTCTAAGATAACTCATTACATCGTTTATGACACCTTGATGTGCCAAGGGATAAAGAATCAGAATGATCTAAAACAGGGATGCTCGACCTCTGGCCCATGGGCCAAATGCAACTTGCAGAGCAATGGTATCTGGTCCATGAAGCTCTCCAACTGTTGGGGAGTTTGGTTGCAATGGCAAGTAATACCACCACTCTCCCTCTGCCAAATTCCCAAATCCCAAGCTCTGTGCAGTGGGTTGGGGCTGGACCATTCCTCCTCCCTCCTCCCACAGCTGGGTCAGGGCTGGGCCATGCCTCCTTCCCTCTGCAGCTGGATTGGGGCTGGGCCACAGCCCCTCCCCCTTTCAGTGCTGAGTTGGGGCCAAATCAAGCCCTTTTCCCCCCATACTGTGGGGACAGGATGTGGCCATTCCCCCCCCCCACACACACACCTGCACAGATGGATGAGATCCTGCCACAACTGCCTTGGGTGCTGGATCAGGACCACTGGCCAGATCCAGACTGTGGATGGACGGGGCACTGCCTATTTAGTCCACTGGACAAAAAGGTTGAGCACCACTGATCGAAAAAGTGTATATCTAGTGGAAATATACTTCATGCCACTGTGTTTGTGCAAATAACAACTAAGAAAGAACCCTGATATCAGTCGTAGTTATAAAAAAAAAAATTATATTTGCTTAAGCTTGGCTAGAATATTTATTTCCCAAGTTGTTGGGTGGGCTGCAGCTAAGACAAGCTATAGTTATTGCTTGACAAGAAGCTTCTGTATTAGACTGGTTGCATGGTATGATTATGTAAAAGAGATGAATTATCAATGTATGATTAGATTCTGTTTAAATAGCATATTAAAACAAAATCTTGAAGTGCATGTGTTTTAAAAAGTATTTAAAATTTCTGATCATTTGTGCATAAAAAGAAAAATAAAGTGAAACTTTTTTTTTACTGTTCTGTCTAACCTAAGTGCTTGCTCTGTTTCAGAGGAAGTGATTGTTAGCCCACTGCTTGTAACTTTGATGGTCACTTAAATCAAGATTACTGGAAAAATGTAGATGTTTACATGTTGTAACAGGCTGTACCAGACATTTAGGGTTTAATGGGGAAGGTCTGGTTGGCTAGCACTATTCTGTTAAAAGCACAAGATGTGTAATTCAGGGCATGTAGTCAGTGAAGGCAACCAGCTTGTATTTGAGGGTTTTTGGAAAATTGATTATGATGACTATTTTTAGTGACAGAGATCAGAGTTCCATGGGGAGAGTGGCCTAGAACTCTTCTTTCCATTCAGTAGTGAGGAACAAGACTAGTTAAGAGTACTGGGAAGCAATTAGTTCCCAGCCTAATTTCTATCTTAGCTGTAAGACAGCAGACAATGTTGGGAAATGGAGCTCCTATCAGCAATTATAATTGCAGTCCTAAGTTATACAAGTCTTACAGAAAATGGCATGGACAGATAGACTGTGTGCAAACATTCAGATAGTCTAGGAGAATTCTCTTGAGTTTGTTTCCCTGATGGAAAAACTTACCCAAAGATGGCTTAACAATCTTTAACTGAGCCTCTGAGGAGCAGAAAGCTTGCAAAGTTGATGCTGTGCAGCCAGGGGGCCCTTGTGTACTCTGCAGTCTCCCTCAGTCTGCCTGGCAACAGATAGCAGCAGCCCTGATTCACTGACCAGATTGCTCTGGATCAGTCTGTATCTCCCTGCAGCACAATATGGGATTGTGAAGCGGGATGTGTTCTGCTCCGTGGTAGGCTGGAGCAATAGAGTCCAACCCAAGCTACACACTGTTCCCTGTGGTGGAGGGTAGGAACAAAACACCCTGGGATGCTGAAGGACTGTGATGCGGTTTCTCTCAGAAGGGAAAGTACAGATACTTACTTTGCCATGAGAAACTTCCAGGAGCAATTTTAACCCTGGTTGTTCCTAGGTTATTTTTCTCCTGAAGCAACAATTTCTGCTTTGGGAGAACAGTCCTGAATGTCTGTTCACTTGTGGTTTCTTCTGGGAGAGCAGCGACTGTCTTAGTAGAAACTGAAGGTTTGCATGTCATCACATCCAGAACCTTTCCTACTGACTAGGGACACTAGAAAGAGGCCAGAGGTCTTTTGAGGAAGCTGTAGGCAAATAAACCCATTTTCTTTTATTTCTGGTTTATCCTAATTTAATCCAGATTTACTTGGGGGAAAAAGAATTCTGAGAAGGAGAAATTTTTTTGTGTTCATTAGAAACTCTGAGAGGGACTTGTTTGTATTAGTTTAGTAATCAGATTTTTGTCTGTTGAAAAAAATGTACATAGAGAAAAATGTACCATTACCAGTACTTTCATATGATTCTCTCCCATTGCTGATAATTGGTTATGCAAAAATGTCAAATAGATGCAAGTTAGCTACATAATGGGCTTCTTTCTAATCTTATGTTGTTTTTGCATGTTTTTGCATGTTGTACTTTACTTGGTTCTGAATGCTGGTATGTATCCCAGTAGTAAATAAAATGTTGTTATCAAAGAAGCTGTGAACCTTATGTTCTGTGTGCAAAAGTGTTACATATAGCCAAACCTGTTTGACTTGTATGTGGGAGCAGATCCCTGTGGAAACAGGTTCTTATACAAGTTTAATTAGCTGTTAAAGGGAAAGGAAAAGCAAAAGTTCAAATCTAATTAGTAGCACCAAAAAGACTTCTGTAGGAAAAAAAGACTTTGATGGGAAGAAAACAGTATTTTCTGTTTGCCGTGTATCGCAGAGGGTTAGCTGATTTTTTTAAAAAATTTTTTTTGGTCCGTAAAATAGAGGTGACTCGCAGGGGAACAGTTAAAATATCCTAGTGGTACAGTATATTATAGACCTGATTGTGTACTCATTACCTGACTGCTTCCTCTACATTGGCACTTTAGCCAAGAAAGGAATGATGAAGCCACCTGAATACTGTATTTACTCAATTTATAAACATAAATTTGTTTTAATTTTTAGGTAAAGAATTTAATTATCAGAGGTTGTTTTGGCTTTGTTCCCCTTCTACTGCTACAGCTGGAAAAATAGTGGCTATGGGGGTCAGGGGGCCTCCATGGCCTCTGTCTCCTCTCCAACTTCTTCCCTTTGCATCTCCCTCTTTCCACCCCCCAACCCTGCTCAGGCTCTGTTCCTTCCCTGACTACATGGAAATGAGGCAAAATTTGAAATTAAAGAGACCAAATAACACTGACTTTGAAATAAATATACCTGTAGTTATTTGCATATAGGCCAGTTACTCTGTTAGCTGTAGATTTAGTTAATTCAGAATTCATGCATTTTACCTTTTTTAAAAAAAAATATTCAGTGTAGTAATTTACCATGAGCTGGAAGAAAGTGGGGCCCCGAGAGGGACTGAGAGCAATGAGCACTATACCTTATTCAGACTATATTTTATTCTGATGGGCTGCACTAGCCTAGTCTTATGATAGGTTCCCATTAGGATTGCACCGATAGAGATTTTTTGGGCAGATACCCAGAGCCAGTTTTTAAAATGAGCCGTATCAGCCAATATTGATCCAATTCTGATATGCAGCCCTGCAGTGTGGAGAGCAGTTTCTGACTGGTAAGTCTGTTGTGGGGGTAGGGAAGGGGCATGGTGGGGTGCAGATAGAGACCCCTGTGGTGAGGGAGGGAGCGGGGCTGGCGCTGCCCAGTTGGGGTGGGGTAGGGCATAGGATGGAGCCGTGGCTCATATAGGGGGATAGGGGGGTGTATTCCTGTCCCTGCTGCTAGGGTGGGGAGGGGGGACAGACCATGATGGGGGCAGCAGCCCATCTCATGGTTTCCCAGCAATGGAAGACTCTTCTGGGGGGGCTGCGTTGTGGGTGGGGGTGGGAGTGGAGTGGTTAGAGCTGCTGTAGACTGTGTGGGATGAGCCGCAGCAGCGGGGCTTGGAGGGTGGCCATAGCCCCCCCCAAACCCTCCCCCAGGTTTGCCACTGCTCACTCTGCTCCGTCTGTGGCAGCTCTGACTGCCCTGCTTCCACCCCAGCCTGCAGCGCAGCCCCCCCTCCCCCCGAAGAGGCTTCCACTCCTGGGAAACCACGAGAGGGGGTGTTGCGTCCATCAAGGTCCTTGTCTCCTCCCCACTTCAATGGCAGGGGCAGGGGCAGGGACGTGGCCACAGGCCAGCCAGCATGGCCCCCTTAGGCAGGGGGTGGAGCAGGGATGGAGGTTGTTTCCCCTCTCTGGCAAAGGGGACAGGGAAGGAGCTTATTCTGCCATTCGCGCTGCTGAGGGAGTGATCACTGGTGGCAGTCAGGGTTGGCAAACCCCGGCTGCAGCCACCTGGGGCCAGAGGGGGTGAAGTGGGGAATGAACCCTCTCCCTGCCCCCTCTGCATCAGGAGGCCATGCCAGCTGGTGTCTGGTCATGCCCCTGCCACCACTACTGCAGCAGTGAGAGGGAAACACCAGGCATGCTGGTGGGACAGGAAGCGGGGAATTAAGTTCCCTCCCTGACCAGTTCACTTAAGGCTACTGCTGGGGCTGGCATCACCTCCCTGCAGCACAGCTTCCCTGCAGCTGGGGGTGTGCTCTACCACACCCCCAGCTTCTGGCTTGAGCCACTGCAGGCATGTGCCTGCATTTCCTGAATGTCCATTCACTTGCAGATTGGTTCATCCTAGGCAGGTTAGACTAACCTGCACAGATTGAGTCAATTTAGGCTCTGGCTTTTTGAATGTCTGTCCCTAGCCATATTGGTCATGCCATGGTAAAACCATACCTACTTTATGCTGAAGACAGAGCCTCAGAGCTTGTGGTTTGTCTTGGAAAAAGTGCTATATACTCTGCACAAGGCAGCTGCAGCATATGGTAGAGATATTTGAGCTAACTTTATAAACTACCTACCTTTGGTAGCAATCTAGCTGTGACAGGACCAACTTGGAGCAGGCTAATTTATCTTCCTCTGAGAAGTCACTTCTGTGATTTGATTGCAGACATAATCATTGTCCTCTTTCACTTTTAGGTAGTTAATGGGCAATCACTGAGATGACAGATAACAGCTAAGTGAAAAAACCTGCTACAGAAGTCATGCAGCATAGTATTTAGATGCCTAGTAAGGTGCTGAGACTGACACAGTTTAGAAAAAATAGTAACTATATATGCTGAATGGTTTGTGTATATCTGATTTCCATCACTGTTTTTTTTTCTTGATATGAAAAGTCTTTAAGGGCTTACTTTTTATGTGCTAACTTGCATTCTGTACAGTCCAGTTTGACTTCACTGAAATCACATGGGGGGGGGGGTGAATCATCGTAAACCAGTCATATTATGCATTTATTATTTCTTTTTAAACAAACAAGCATTAAACATGAAATAAGTAGAAAAATCAGAGGTATTTTTGCAGTATATGAGCAGAGAAAAGTAAGACCACAAACCTTTTTCTTCTCCCTCAGTTAGGAAAACTCTAAACCAAATGATACTAAAAAATTGGATTTGTGCTGAAACTTTTGAATACCAAGCTTCAGCCTGGGGTAATTTTTCATGGCTGAATTACAGACTTCTGAAAAGGAAGATTTAAAATGAAGTAATTGTAGTCCTTTGGGGTAGTTGTAGGGGACTTCATTGTATGGCATTTTATTATTTGCTTATATAATTAATGAGTGTCTGTTGTGACATACTAAGAAAATGAATTGTGTGTAGATTTGACCAGTCAAATTATTTAAAGGTGCACCAGTATGTTAGATCTCATTTATCAGAAAATGTCAGTTGTTAAACTCAAACCTTAATTAATCTGTTGTTGCATAGTAAAATGAATGGTGTATACTGCTGGATTGTATAGGGACTGATACAGGTCAATTGGTCCAAGATAGTATATACTCCCTGTCCAAAGTCACTTCTCATGTTTTAAGCAGCAGTTTTAACAGGCCCAGATACCCCCCAGGATAAATGCACTATAATTTTCTGAAAAAATAAGTTTTAAATGCAAAGTTTGCACTGCAACACTCAGATCATGCAAACATTATGCAATTGGGTAACTACTTACAAAACCAGTCCCATTGTCTTGAATGGAATGACATGTAAATGAAGGAACTCACTTGTGAGCTTGCTTGATTGGGGCCTTAGAGATGTTGATGCATATACTTTTGTCCTCCATCAGGATTAATTTGTGCACCTGTATGTTTGAACATTTTTCAGACTGTTTTCCTGAACATGTGTTCCCAGGAGCTGAAAATAATTTTTTGGATGTCTCTACTTCCTCTTTGGCCATGGTGGTCCTTGAAATTAGCAGTTGAACAAATTATATGCAGTTTATTAGTATTCATAAATGCAGAAATTTGATTTCTGAGATCTTACTTTGTAAACCACTGTTGATAGGCACATCGTGTGTGTGTGTGTGTGTGTGTGTATGAGAGAGCAAGAGAAAGAGCATGAACCCTGAAGTGATGCTATCAAAACAGGAACAATCCAAAAGATAACTTTTTTTCTTGGTAAATAGAGGTTTGAACTTGCAGTTAGCAAGTTCTTTGAAAAATGCCAGCACTTAAATCCTGGTTCACAAAAACATCTTTATTCACAAGTACTTAAGCTCATGTAGTGTTGCCCAGAATAGGGATGGATTTAAGAATATATTTAAGTGCTTTTTTTTTTTTTTTTAATATTTGGACTGTATATTGTTGTAAAGGCTTAACTAAATTTTCCCACCGGATTTCTAATAATGAGTGGCTGGTGCAGTACGTAATCTTGTTAAAACAGAGAAAGTACTTCAATAAGGAACTACCTCTGTCTGTACTGCAGAACTGAAAAGCCCTTGTTTGAAGGTTGTCTAAAGCCCAAGCAAGTCTCTAAACCCAACAACCTCAAAATCCATATTTAAAAATGTCTGATTTCCATGGAATTGTTCATATGCTTTAGTTTTACCTGCTAGATCACTGCAATGGTTATCCATTATTCAACTCAATGGACCTCAGAAATACTTATCCGTGAAAAGCAGTGGGAAAATTACACACATACGTATATTTTCATATTCAGGGAAACGGTGAACATGACAGACTTTGCTGAGTCACCAATATATCCATGACAGGTTCAGAAAAATAATTTATTCTAAACCTTGTAGTAGAAACTGTTTTTTTTCTCTGAATACAGAAGTTACTATTTCCACATTAGAGGCCGAGCAACTTTAATTCCATCTTTTTTCTTCTTTTGGTAGCAGGACCAACTACTATATTTGAATGTTAACCAGCATTTAATATTGGTTGTTTTCAGCTTGTAGTGGCATCATTGGGAGCTGAAAGCTTTCTTTTCTTCTAAATCTTGCATTGGCAGGCATTAACTTAAGCCACATTTTCCCCAAGTTTGCCAACTATATTGAAATCCAAATTATCCTGTTGCTGTATGGATCTCCTTTGCGGCTTTCTAACCCATTGGTTGATTGTTGTATGGGACAGAGGTCAGAAAGGAATTCCTGAGCTTGCTATAAAGCATTAAATATTAGTCACTGCTGGAGGGAGTTTATTCTGGTTGACAGGGCCAACAGTTTGACTTGGCACAGTAAGTCCAGGTCAGAGAACTGGCTGTTCTAATTTTGCAAGGTGTCCTGTATTTACTCTTCAGCCAGAAAGGCTATTTCCCAGTCACAGTAAATATTGCAAATAAAAAGGTAGTGTTATCAAATGGACATAGCAATGGCCTGAAACTTGGGAGACTTGATTCTGTTCCTTGTTCTTCTACTGGCCTGTTAAGTGACTATGGGCCATCTGCACCTGTTTTTTTTTCCAGATGTAAAGTAGAAATAATGATCCTGTAAAGTGTTTGAAGCCTTTTTATTAAAATGCTACACAAGAGTCAGGTAGGGACATTATTCATTTAACTTCATATTGGAATTTAATGTTTTATTTCATAGATGTATCTTTATTTTTACCTTCTAGATCAATGCATTGCTTATGCATTGTTCAGCTAAATGAATTTCAGAAATCCTCACCCATGGTAAAGCATATGGAAAGTATTTGATTGAACGGGTTTTCCTGGGACCATTCCAGAGTGGGCTTCACAGAAACATCTTTTTTTGTTTTTTTAAGTTAATTATATTCATCAACAGAGAAACAATCTTGTTAGAGCCAAGAAAAAGCTGGCACTAACCCATAGGGTTAGTGAGCATCTCTGTCTTCTAGGCTAGGGACAGAAGTTGCACACAAACCTGTTTAAATGATCAGAAACTGGTTTAAACCTGTAACAAAACAGAAGTTCAAATGACCAAAACTGGTTTAAGATAAAACTGATTGTTTGTAGCATCAGACTTAATTGATTTAGATCAAACCAGTTTATGGAAATTCTGTCCTAGACCCCTTCCTGGTTCAAATTAAATCACAGTCCCCCAGCAGCCCTAGGATGGGCTGGGCTGTCTGCTTCAGTAGAGCAAAGTTGGCCCCACCCTTCTGCTCCATTTAGCTGGAGCACTATTGCTGAGAAGGGGTTGGTGGCATAGGTAGAGGGATAAAAAAATATTTGGGGGGGGTGAGCATGTGTGCACACTAAGTCCCCCAAATTGGGGATGGGATGGAGCTGTAAGTGGCTTGTCTGGGGTATGCCCAGTGTGGGGAGGGGGTGGTGCACCCCAGGAGTGCGTGTGCCCCCGAATCTGCACTGGGGGAAGCAGGCTGTCACTGTGGTGTGGGGCCAGGGCTGTGCTGGGCTCTTACCAGTGGGGAGGTGGTTGGGCCATGCTGCACTCGGGGCAGGCAGTGGCAGTGCTGGGAGGAGGGATTGGGGTGGTTGCAACTCCCCCTGTAGGCCCCCCCAGCAGGGGCTGGGGTGAATGGGGCCCTGACTCGGCTTGGGGGGCATGTGCCCCCCATCTGTGAGCGGTGAGGAGGTGGCTGCCTCTGCAGGCTGTCCTTTGAGTCCTGCTGCCCTGAGAGCTATGCGATGCCATGTGCTTTTCACTGCTGAGTGGGCAGGGGGCACGGCGCAGCCCAGCAGTGGGATGCATATGGTATTGCACTGCTTCCGGAGAAGCTGCAGCATGGAGCAAAGCATGGTGTGCAGTGGCATCCGCCTCTGCCCTGTGCACAGATTGGGGGGGGCATGTGCCCCACGGGCCTCCGTTTGTGCCACCACCCAGCCTGGCTGGGGCTCCACTCACCCCAGTCCCTGCTCCTGCCTGTGCCCTGCTCCCTCCCTCACTGGTGGGGCCTTGATCTGTGCCCCCACCACACCATGGCCCTTTCTCCTCCCTTCACCCCTTCCCCGACAGATTTACCTGCTAGGCGGTGCTCACACATGTGCGCATGCAGATATGGCAGCCCCCCTGTTAATTTCTTCTTCCACCTATGTGTGTAGCTATATGGGAATTGGTGAAGAGGTACATTTCACAATGTACTACATACTAGCATGCCTGCACAAGTAACCTGAATAATTAGTTTACAGAAATTCCATTAGGTCAGTTCATTAAATGTAACTTCTTTAGCTTTGCTCAGTAAATATTCTTGAAGATTGAAATAATCCTTAGTGTGCTGCCTGCAGAGTTCTCAGGGAAGATAACTCATATTTATTCTAGTTCTGATGAAGGGCTCTTTTACTGACTTCCCTATGCATGCCTGAATTGCAAGTACCATTTCTTCTTCAGCTGAATACTATGCACCCAACTTCATGGGTAAGTTGAGTTTTCCAAAGGTGTTCTGTTAGGCTAAGTACGGACAGTGAAAAGCCTGAGATTGAATCAGTTCAGTCTTTGTAGGTTAGTCTAAGATGCAAAGATTAAATTGAAAAACAACTGATCAGACATTTACTTTTGGTTCAGGAAATACAGCCACATGTCTGTAGTGGCTCAGGTCAGAAACTGGGGGGTGCTAGAGCATGTCTCTGTGGCATGTAGCCAGAACAGGCTGTGTGTTCGCTTCCTCTTCCTGCTGCCCTGACATCTCTGGGATGTACAGTTCACAATCACAGCGCAGGACTCTGCGGGGTTGCTCATCACTTCCTCTTCCTGCTTCCAGGTGCCTCTGGGATTTGTAATCCACAGTCACAGCCAGCAGTAAATTGTTAGTAGGGCAGCTCTGTACTCGGGGGAGGAGAAGTTTAACTCCCCTCCCTGGCCCCAGATTCCACCTGGGGTTTGCCTGGTGTGGGCAGGGGGCAGTTCCTGCTGCCCTCTCTGCTGGGGGCAGTCCCTCCCCTAACCTTTCTCTGTTGAAGTAGACAGCCCAGCCCAGCCCAGCCAAGGGCTGTACTGCAATGCTGGGGGACTGTGATTTAACTTGAACCGGGAAGGGGTCTGGGACAGAAATTTAATAAACTGGTTTGATCCAAATCAGTTAAGTCAGATTCAACCAGTTTTATCTTAAACGAGTTTCATTTTGAAACTGGTTTATGTGCACTGAACTTCTGTTGTATTACAGGTTTAAACTAGTATCTGATGACTTAAATTAGTTTATATGTAACTTCTGTCCCTAGCCTTAATATGCAAGAAAAGAGCTTGATGAGTAGTTCTGGTAGCTTACAACTACAGTTCATGTGTATGAGTGCAAATCTTTTTTTCCCTTGATTTTGGGCTTGTGTACATGGAAAAATAGGGGATAAACTTTTGCAACAATTATTGATATAAAAGGAGACCAGTGTAAACTATTGCAATTCAGCTGTTATGGCTGCATGATTCTGTAGCAGTACAAATACAGCAAAACCACTTCAACTTTTAACCTTGTTTCATTTGGTTAACTACCTTGCATCACTACAGGCTCATGCAGATGTAACAGTTTGTAACAGTGGATGAGCAATCTGAAACATCTGCTCCATCTCCCATTTAAAAGAAGCTAAAAAAATGTTTCTCTCTACCCATACCTAGCTCAGAATAGCTGTTGTGCATTAACATCCTGCATGGGCACAGTTATTCTGCATTAGGAATGCCTTTGTGCAGTGAAACGAACTATGCTTAAACAGGATAGTGGCGCTGTCAGTGCAGAATAAGACAGTCCAAACAGGGAATTGGTGGACAATTGCTGTTGGATTTTGAATTCTCATCGTTGCTTGTTTTGCAGTAGCTTTCATTTGTAAACAAGCCACCTGGCATGACACCTGAACAGCCCTTGTTTTTTGTGGTTTCTGGGCCTTGGTTATTCTGCTTACATGCAACAGGAATAAGTTTCAAGTAGACCAAGGCAGTTAATGTGGGATGTGTAAATTTGAGAAGTGTTTATTCTTCTAATACAGCATTTGTTTGCCACATTTAATAAAAGGTTTGCTTTAAGCTATCATTTTGATTTGTGCTTTGTATTTGTTATCCATTAATGACAAAGACTTTCACTTATGTTTTTCATTACTTAGTATAAGCACATTCAGTAAATTTGGCCTTGAAATAGGTGGTGCCTCTCTTTGATGCTAGGATTCTTTGGCTAAATTTTGCTATATAAAGGATGCAATTTAAAAAGAATATTTCTACAGCTTTTCGTTTTCTGGCTTTTGGTATTTTTAAGGCCAAATATCAAGAGAAGAAGATTCAGTGCAGTAAGAGAGAATTCCATACAATTCCGTACGATTATATTTTATTTAATGTTCTAAGAAATACACACAAAACACGTGAAAAATGTTTTATATTTTTTTGTAATAGGCATTTGGTAGAAAATAATTGCAGTGAAAAACTTGGAAATTAAGTGGTGTTACACAAAAGAAAAGATCTCAGAAATGAAATTAAATAACAGATTACAATCCGTGCAAATCTTTTCTTCATTTATCACAGAATTTTCAGAGCATTTTTCTTCTATTTGTATAATTGTTTCAGTCATCTTTATTTATGTTAAGAAACAAGTGATATTTTTATCACCCTAATAAAGTGTGTGTTATTACTACATTGTTGAAATAAAGTTCTTAGTGTAGAACTCCAAATTATTTCTGTACTTGGATGGCATGAGATGTAGAAAGAATCCATGACACAAAGAATGCTCAATTTTATAATATACACAGTGATGTTTTAAGATTACTTGTATTTTCTTGGACATAGTGTAATAAATGTCAGGATCCTTTGAAACATTTGAAGCAGATGTTCTGCTGCCAGACTGAAGCATTTGAACTCGAAATTAAACAGTTCCCTTAAACCTTGACATTAAGACTTAACAGTTTCACTTCCCAATTGGATGTAGTATGAAGAAGACAAATAATAGCACTGTAGTGGGATAAAATATTTATTCTCCCATGAGGTGGGGAAGAAAAACATGTTTAGCATTTGCCTTTCAATTTTATTTGTTCTGGCTCATTTCCCTCGTATGCTCACGTATACACAGCTCCAGGCACATGTTAAAAACGGTAACTAGTGCTTGGCTGCAGCCCTGTGTCCTTCCTCTCCCCTTCCCATCTCTTTCTAGTTTCTCTCCCAAGTTTCCTTAAATTCATTCCCTCCTCCCCGCCTTTTTTTAGGGGGAAGCATTCATCAAAATGTCCTCACTTGTGCACAGTCAGTCTGGTTCATTAAACCAATCAATTCATGTGCATGTTTCCACTAGCCATTTCAGAGATGAGCACCACGTTTATATCACTCTCTAAACCCAGCCTGAATTTTGGACGCTGTGAGCACCTGCAGCTCCCATGGACCTCAGTTGGAGTGTGGATGTTGTTATAAAGCTTTGAAAATCAGACCAGTTTGGATTTTATTTAGGTGCCTGTATTTAGTTTGGAAGTGCTGGGCACTACTTCCTATCATTGTTCTCCCCTGACCACTTTGTCCTGATAGTAGGAGCCATGTGATGGTAACTTATCTTACTGGCTGGATCCATGTGTTTATCTACTCATAATATGTGCAGTTTTGCAGCTGTATTCTTTTTGTGTTGGTCAGACCCCACAACATGAGCAGGGTGAGACTGCACCATGATGGGGTGTAGGCTGTAGCTGTGTTGATCTAAGGATATAGGCAGACAGGGTTTTCTGGGTAAATCCAATATCTTTTATTAGACCAACTCAAACAGTTGGAAAAAATTCTTCTTTGAAAACTTTTGGGTACCTGACGAAGGGTATTTGTATCCAAAAGCTTGCAAAGAAGATTTTTTTCCAACTATTTCAGCTGGTCTAATAAAACATATCAGATTTATCCAAAAAACCTTGTCTACCTGTGATGGATGAGAAATCCCAAGGGACATGCAAGTACTATAGGGCAAGAAATAGGGTTAGTGATTCATTGGATACTATTTTCTTCCCTTTGCTTCACTATTGAGCCAAGCTGCCTGTGGTGCTGGGGCATCGTGTGGTGCCACAGCTGCATTTTTTTTTAATGGGACTTAAAATGGTGTTCCTGGGCACTTGTGGTTGGTAAAGAAATCGTATAGCACTTTTGTAAGAGAAAATGGGTATAAACTCTTTTTTACGGGTTGTTTTTCCTAATAACATTTTTTTCTTTGGTTTCAGTTAGATACCATAGAATATTTTGTTCTTCTTGTTGGAAAAAATTTTGTGAAGTGTTGCAGTGCTATTATATAATTGATGCATTTTTTGCCCAGTAGTGGGTACCTATTCATGGTACCTGGTGCGCATTCCCTATCTGTAGGTTGTACCTAAGTGTGAATTTGTAAAGCAACTTCTGCTCTTTTGGGTAATAAGAATGCTGTAGAAATACAATTTTTTGTTATTGTGCAGCACATATAGTAGATCAGCCTTAGAGATTAGCTATTTGTAGATTATAGTAAGGCTTTCACATCATAATTAGTATGGATGCCACCCAGTGGACTTCAGTAGATTTTTGAGCCAGAATACACAAGCACACAGGTAACCTTATAAAACAGTATTTTATAGTGAGGGGAAAGAAGACTTGTAGTCTTTATAACATCTCACGCTGTGAATCTGTATTAAAGGTTGTGTTAAAATTTCATTTGCTCCATTTCCTTATTTAATATTTTGGCTGCCCTGTTTCACTCCTTTTTTGAAATCCTGATCATCAGCCTGGAAATGCATGTTCTTTATACAGGGGTCTAAAGTGGGTAAGATTTTTCTTTAGGTTATCTTCTGCATAACCCCCTGCATGGTAAAAACCTGTTTTGTGCTGCATAATGCTCATTCTGCTGAACAGTTTGACTAGAAGTCTGACACTTTGCAGGATTTCAGCCCTCGGGCTGATGTAACATTTTTGATGTTGCTCTTTTTAAGAATGGACAGATGCTGAGGAACTCAGCTCAGATTGACAATTCCCCTTATTTTCAGTGGCTCTGGAGGCTAAAGCATGAACAACTGTGGTGAAGACTAGGATACCTTTGACTTTTTCAGGGGAGAGTGAACAAAGAGATACGACTTACTCCATGTGCACGGGCAGATTTATTCTTGGGGCCCTAACAGTTTGATCTTATTCAGTTAGGGGTTTGAAGTTGGGAAGCATCTGAACTGCACTGACAAGACTTATTCAGAGCTGGTTTCATTTTGGGATGGTGACAGCTATGCTAGACTGTTACTGCTCCATGAATATTTATTACTTCTGTATCATCAAAATACCAATAACTTCCTCCAATTTAACAATTTTTCCTTTGTACAAGGTAACTGATTTTCTAATACTTGATTCAACTGCAACTTTTACCAGTAGACCTCAAAGTGCTTGCTTTAAAAAGGAGGATGGATATCAATATTCCCACTTAACGGTTGACGAAATCTGTCTGTGGTTGAAGCAATTTGCACAAGGTTACCAGTATGCCAGTGGCAGAGCTGGGAATAGAACCAAGGTCTCTTGTGGCACAGACTGAGGTGACAAAGTAGTCTATAGCCGTGACCAAACACAAAGCGCATAGCTGCCGAATACTTGAAAAATGGCCAATCAGTGTCTTCTGTAACTTCTGTTTGCCTGTCTGACAGCTTTCAAACTATTTTCAGAATGGGAAGGGGGAAAGGGAGCAGAGGGAGTTCAGTCCGAGTTTTTTTTTTTTCAGCTCCTGTTGGACGGTGGGGCACACTGAGGTGGGTGGGGGGACTCCAGTTCACCCACCCCATCCTCCAGCACTGGCTGGAGAACCCCTAGGATGAGCTCCCTCTTCTCCCATTCCCCATTCTGAAAACAGTGACAGGCTGGGAGAGAGGAAGGGCCCATTATTAGAGGAAATCAGCTGCAGGCTCCCAGCCAGCAGCTAGATTCCCCTCCCACCTGAAACCACCAGTGAATTTCTGTTTGGTCATTGCAACTCAGAACGCTTTCTGCAACGTGTTCTCACTTACAGTGCATTTCTGTCTGCGCCCACCCACCCACACCCACTGCATTTCTGTCTGTGTCCTTAAGTGCCAATCTAGCACTGTTTCTCTCCCCCAGAACATACTGCCTCCCATATGAAGATACAGATCTGTCTGGAATTTTGCAATCTGAGATTAAGGAGATGGTGAGCTAAGGCTTTCATGCAGCAAATTTGCAGCCCCATATGTTTTCAGGGAAACCCATCTAAGTTTTAGTTCAAATGCTTTTCCTATTGATTCTGTCACAGGATTGAGGCTTTAATTAAAATGTAGATGAACAAGAGGAGGTTCAGTCAAGGACAACCCTGTGTTGGGCAGGGCTTGGACTAGTTGGCTTCTAAAGGTCCTCCCTCAGCTCTACTATTCTATGGTTCTGCAATATGACAGAGAGATAAGAAGAGGGAACAGCAAGCAAGAGAACAGCTATTGTGAACATGAGGATAATCCAATTCTTTCACTTCAATATCAGCAGATAATGCCAGTCCTAGGTGGTGATGACATGTTTAAAATCTACTGGTTTGATTCATTTATATCTATTATTTAGGTATCTGAGAGAATCTAACCATGTATTTTTATTGATTTTTACTTTTTAATTCAATACAATCAGAAATATAAGCTATATATGTATGATGTACATGTCTGTCACAATAAGTAATAAAGGGGAAAAGAAAAAGAAAAAAGAAAGGGAAGAGGAATGGATAGAAGAAGAAAAGATAAGTGTGATGTTTTCATTGCCAATATAATCTCTACTCTCTACAGTTGGTACTGAACTTTTCAAAAGAGTTAATCCTGCTTGTCATGACTCTCTCCATAGATGCCAACTATGCCATCTCATCATGCCAAAATTTAACTTTGGAGATGTCCTACTCTTGTAACAATATAATCCTGTGTGTCAGTAATAAGACTTGTTATAAGAGTGCAGTCTGGGAAGCATACTGTTTGAATTCCATAGTGATATACCCAAGAACACATATTTGCCAAAGATATCAGTGCTGTGTTCAAAACCATATTAACCATAGTTATAATTTCTTTCCAAAAAGAAATGATGATAAGGTATGGCCAAAACATGTGACCAACCATTGCTTGCACTGCATCGCATCTCAAACATGTACCTACAGGCAGTATAAAAGTAATTTTTAAACTTGAAGGGAGCCTAGTGTAGACAAGAAATGATCTGTTTTTGGAAGTATGAGATCAATTTTCTATGTTTAGATAGTGTGAATTGCTGTTTTCCCCTAGCTTTGTGTCATCTGGACACTTAGGTTTTAATTCAGTTTCTGTTGTACTGTAAAGTAGATTGTATCCAGACCTGTTATGTGGCATTATTTATTCATAGAAAGATGGCACAGAATGGGAAAGAGAAGCCAGTTTCAAGGCAAAAAATAATATACCTGGAATTTTGCTATACCTAAGAGATCGAGTCCAAACTGATTTTCTAATACTTGATGCAACCACATATGAAATACCAAAATTTTGATGACCCGTTTGATGCCAGGCTGCTTTGGCATCAGGGAGTTGTTTTTAAGTGTACTGGGCTGAAAAAGATATGCTTACTTGATAATAACTTAAGAAGGCAGGAACCTGGATATGTTTAGTGTTTCGAATCTCCAGTGTAGCATCTGGGAGTGGTTACCTTCTGCTATTGAGGATACTTTAGAAAGCAGTGTCAAACTATTAGCAACCAGGACAAGAATCTGGGGAAAAGACTGTCCTACATTTGCCTGTCACAGTGTCTATATGATCTTTTGAAATGTCTAGTAGTAGCCATTTCAAAAACAAGACATGGGGCTAGATGGAATTTGATTCTGATCTACTGGCATGGTTCCTACTTTCTTATGATTTCTTTGTGTGAGAGAAGAGTGGTAAAACTAATGATGATATCCCCCTCCTCGTTAGAATTGTGTTCTTGTGTTGGTTAATCACAGGTTGGTAAAGATGTTCTCCAGTCACCATCAACCATTATGACTGCCCCTGAACTAGCAACTAATTGTAGTCTATTAAGGTTTCTACTCAGAGCTGCATAAACCTCTTGTAAGTGTGTTTGTAACATAAAGTTGTGGCCCTTTGGGTTTCTATGACAACACTTCAGTAATATATTTTTGAAAGGAGACTTTATGGGGAACAAATGGGAAATAAGAACGGTGAGTCCTGTCATTTGGAAAAAAACAATAAAGTGAAAAGGTCAAGAGTAGCTTGAGGTGTGAGCCAGGCTCCTGCTCCAAGGTAGCTGAAATACAGCTGTACATCTTGGCTTAACATACAATGGAGTGAGAGCCGTTGGTGTGGTCGGGGTGAATGTTGTAGGACTATTGTGATTCTATGATGTAACGAGGACAGGCTGCACATGGTGATGCTACAAGTCCTGCTTACTGCAGGTCTCTACTTTGCAATGTGCTCTAAAACGACACATGAGTATGAGAAAGTGGGCTTGCTTTTGTCAGTGTATGGACAGACAGGGAGGTGCACTGTGTGCAATTCTTCCACTTGCCAAAACTCCTGTGTAGTGGATGTTTAGGGGCTCTGCAAGTACTTTGTATTCAGTGTGCAAGTTGTGGGAATGAATTCCTCCCTCTAGGCCAGTGCTTCCCAAACTTTTCCCCAGCATGACCCCATTTATGACCCTACTTCCTCAGCATGGCCCCTCACTCCCAACCTGCAGGCCCCTGGCTCTGCCAGTGCTCCTCACTCTTGACCCACAGCCCCCTGGCCCTGCTGGTGCCTCTTCCTCCAAACTCCTGACTCCTTCTACGTGCCCCAGAGCCAAGGCCCACAGACAGTAGCACCCAAGCCCCAGCTGCCTCCCAAGGCAGACAGCAGCTGCTGCAGCCAGAGCAAAGTGTGGAGCCCAGCTCCTGTTCACTGTGCCTTCATATCCTCCTGTGCCCCCATATCCTCCCTGTAGCCCAATTAGAGTCCTTGGGTGGGGGGAGGATGTAGTTGGTTGCGGGTTTGGGGCACTGGGTCCTGCTCACTGGACTGCAAGGCAGCTTCTGCCTGGAGCTGGTTCAGCCCTGTGCTCTGTTGTGGGCACAGAAATCTCATGAGTCCAACTGCTGATGTTGCGACCCCATTTGGGGTTGCGACCCACAGTTTGGGAACCACTGCTCTAAGCCCTCTTTTCTTTGCACAAAGCCTTTTTACTTGGAGTTTTATAGAGGATGGGGGAAGCGGGGTGGCAGCATTTGACTCCTAGAACATGACCATTTCTGAGCACAGTTTTGGGGGAACTGGATTCGTCATTTTGTTGGGAGTCTCACAGTTTCAAAGATTATTCTGGCCCAGAACAGAATGAAAACAAAGGATTTTTTAAACATTTTATGAACTGAAATTCTAAAAAAAAGATTTTACGTTTTGACTTTTTCTTTTTTTGTTTTATAATGTATTTTATGTTACAAAATGAGTAAATGGAAACGAAAAATATTTCAAAATAGACAATGAAAATGGCTTTGAACTTAATTTTTTTTGTTGATGATGGGAATCTAGTAAAATGATTCACTTCTGACAAATCATTTTTCAACAGAAAACAACATTCTGTCCTAAAGTTTCTAATCAGCTCTACCTTTGCATCAAGTACATATGTGCACAGAATTTACTGCATGTACCCCAGAACAACAAATAAATCCTATCACTTGGGGAAAAGTTTATCCAACAGTAGTGATATAGCTCTGACAGTCGGATAAAACAGTAACTCCTAGAGAGAGGAGCCATTGATTTCAGCTTCTTTTTTGACACTGAGGCACTGAGCTTTATTTTCCAGCTCTATATTTCATATGGTTACATATTTCTTTTTTTTTTAGTAAAAATACCGTTATACACATGTGATGTTGGATTTTCTCATTTGGCTTAAAACATCTCGGATAGAGAAAATTTAGTTGCAGTTTATTAATAGCAATGGTAAGAAGAGTAAAGTGAGCTGGAAGTGCAAGCCCATTATTTTTAAAACCAATAGTCTGTAAATGTTCTCCATGTTGGTTCACCCAGGTTTAACAGAACCATCTCTTTTCAAGGTGAGAGGAAGTTCAGTTTCCAAACAGCTTAAGTCCTGGCCTCTCCTGAACAAGAACTGACAACTTTCTGAATTATATGTGGTTTTAGTGATGAGGACTACTGTCTTCTAGGGACTGAGGTGAGAACGCCCCAGTCTTTCCACATGAGACTTCAGGTTGGATTTCAACCACTTTCCGATACAACAGTATTTGTAAAGCTGCAACCCAAAGAATGATTATGTTCATGAAGCATTTATCTGGTCTGTCTGTGTAACTTATTAAATTTTTTTTTCAATGCTCTGCTTTCTTTCTTGCATCCATTTTCCCATTTTCGTTTTTTCCCTTTGGGCTGCACAAGACTATAAAATACATTTTAAACACATTAATTTTCTCTTTGCTGTCATTTTCCATAATTTTATTAGGTTTTGTACAAAAGTGCAAGTCCTTCAGCTGCTGACCTGGCAGAAAACATAAAGATGTGGATAAGCCAAACAACATTAAACCCCTTCTGTCTAAAACTAGAAAGTCCCATGTTCTGTTCTCTAATAAATAAAGACAGACCCACTGATTTGAACAAAACTGTGTGTACACTTTACCTAGTATACAAGGCACGATGCAATTTATGAAAGGTATTATACTGCAAGATAAATTACAACCTGAATCAGGGATCTCTGGTTTTATCTGAGGAGGCTGAATGAATTATGGAGTTTAGCAACACCTGAGGTTGAAAGATGTGCTTTTGGAATTTATTGCTCAGTGACACTTATGATGTTACAGTATTCAAGAGCGATGAAGAAAAATGTGTGGAAATATTCAAAGCACAAGTTTAAAAATAGTAAGGAACTATTTATCAAATCATTGCTATTACATAGGTTTGATAGTTTTTCCATCTTTTTGCTTAAATTCTTTTCTAGCAGATCTGAGGTTCAACATTGGAATGATCTAACTTGAACAGCCTGCTGCTCTTTTAAATGTTTTCCCTCAAGTTGCACATACTTGTACTTTGTAACACATTTCAATTTAAAGAAGAAAGAAAAAAGTGCCACAGGTAATCAGTTTCTGAAGGATGTAAATCTTCAGAGCTGCCACATGGTGGTGAGTGGGGCCAGGTCACCAGCTCCATTGTATGGGGCTCCCCACCCATAGATGCATGGCTCTAGTGAAGAACCCGGGACCTGCATGTGAGCCCCACGCGATGGATCCAGGTGGATCCTGGGCTCCACACTTCTGCTGCCCTGCCCTGGGCCCCTGGCGGCCCCGGGGCACGAGTGCAGGCCTTGTGGTCCTGCCCACCTGCTGCTTCGCTCTTTCCTGCCATTGCTTTGTTCCTGCTTCCTGCTCCTCCCCCCTGCTGTCACCACTGCTGCCACTTCCCTGCCTTCTGCCGCCACCACCTGTATTCTGCCTGCCTCTGTCTCTTCACTACCTGTGGGGCCAGGGTCAGGGCTGTCCTATGGGTGGGTGAGGGTGGGAGCACAGTGCTCACTGGCCCTGTAGGAGTAAGTGGGGCCAAGTCAGATGCAGTGAATTGGTTGGCACTTGCCCGCAGACTGGATGAAATCTCCTGGTGGGTCAGATGTGGCCTGTGGGCTGTATTTTGCCCACCCCTGTTTTATAGCAGCTGTAGGAAAAGAACCATTTAACTTCTGATGACTCTTTGGTCCTTTCTGAGCTTTCCAGGCAGAAATTATCTTTTTTGTTTAAATGATTTCCCAGCAATTCTTGCATATGACATTGAATTTAATTTTCTTGAGCAGCTATATCTTGTCTTTGTAGCCCAAAGCTGTGCCTGCTGCCTGAGGGTTTCTAATTCCATCAGAAATAAGAATTCCTAAAACAAAAAGGAATTTGTAAGTTGGAATAGACATATTCCTCAAACAATCACAATAACATATATCAGATACTCATACCTATCTTTCTATAATTTAATGATGTGCATACAGTAGTAGTTGTCATACCACCATGTATTACCATACTCTGAGAATTATCTGGCATTCCAGAAATGATGAGGGCCAACAAATGGCTTGTTTTGGATGGCAACTCTTAAGTTTTGGTGGTACTCTGGTAGGGCTTGATTCTGAGAGTTATCAAGGGATCAGACCATAATGAATGAGTTATTATATTTATGCACTTAGAAGATGAGGTGTGTCATCCCCCTGTCCCCAAACTGTTTAACATGGGGACAGGGGGAAGCCCCTCGCCTTACAATCGAGTCTGCGGCAGCAGGGGGCAGGTGGTGGCTGTGGCTCTGGTCTCAACCTGGGATTGAGGCCAGAGCTGGAGCTGCAACTGCAGCTGCACCTTTTGCCTGCCCTCCGCTGCCTCTGCACAACCTGCAGCTCCTTCCCCATAGCCCCCAGTTTTCCTCCTGTGCCACTTATCCTGCTTTTTCCCCCTCTGCTGCACTCTTTTTTACCTTTCCTTCGTACCGGTTGGCTCTGTCCTTGCTGCAGCCTGGTGCATGGAGCATCTGCTGCAGCTCAGTCCTGTAGCAGCAGTTCTGGCTCTACACCACTGCTATGGTTCCAGGCTGGAGCCATTCTCCATGCCTCAGGCTGCAGCAGGGGCAGAGCCTGCTGGCATGGAGCAAAGGTAAGGGAGAGGGGGGCTGGAGGGGGAAGCGAGATGGGAAGAAGGGAGGCCAGGGACTTGAGGCTGCAGAGGGCAGAAGTGGGATGAGGGGGAAGGAGGAGGGACAAGTAAAAAAGGAATTGGAGCAGCCTGGGGCTGTCGGAAGGGGCAGGAGTCAAGCTGCCTGCTCCTCTCACTACGTGTCCCACTGCCTTCACACTGCCTTCCCCTCCCTACTGCCTTCCACCTGCCTCATGACTGCCCACTGACCACCTACCCTATCACATGCTCCCCAACTACCTCCTCCAGCATCTGTCCCCCCCACTATCTGTACCATTACTGCCCCCCCCCACCTGCAGTAGTGGAGAGGTACAAATTCAAGACGATCCTCCAATAATTAGATTCCATAAATGGAAAATTATAATATATTTAGAATGTAATTATTGTGGGGCCATCTTAAATTCACAGTCATCTTGTATTTGGATAAATATGGTGAGTTACCTTGTGTGGTGTGTGTTTCAGAACAGAAAGGCACAATATGGTGTTTGAAATTCAGCTGAACACTGAATTTCTTGGGTTTTGTTGGTTTAGTACAGAATTTTAACATTGTTTTAACATATTTCCTGTGGTTTAATTTTATGGAGTTTCTCCAGGAATATAGGAACTAAAGGCTTCTAAAAGGCTAAAATAAGGCTTCTCAGACTCTTATTTCACAGTAACAAGAATATATCATAGCTACCAGGTTACAGGAAACCATGGAAGTAGCATTTGTGTGGAGCCAATGGAAATATATGCAGGAAAGATCTATGCACCACAGATACGTTTTGCTAGTAAATCTTGCTAGCTTTTGATCTTTCTTCATTTACTGCAGACTGGTTCTGTGCAGCTGTAGACAGTTTATTTTACTTTTATATCGAGCAATCCCCACTCCTTCCATATTTGACACATGTTCAGGAGAAGAGCTGCTGGGAATGTTTTCCACCATGGTTAGTGCAAATGTGTAAATTAGAGTGGCCCCAAGCCTAACTTGTACTTCCTTAGTGAATAAAAAGGACCAGAAATTCCAGATGTGTAACACTCCCTACTGAAGTTAATCTTGCTTATTTTTAAACTGTTGCCTGATATGATGAACTTTCTGAATTCTGGAGGGTAGTTACATGGGAACAAAGTGTAATGAAATACAACCAGATGAAACACAGATTGCATGGCTCTTAATTTTTCTTACATTAAAACTGTCCCAATATGAAACACACACACACACACACACACACACACACACACACACACACACACACACAAAAATGTGTTGTAAATTCAGAATAATTTGAATCATGAAACTAATCCAACCCAGGAACAGTTGGTTTAAATGTTTCTGGTCTTTAATGCAAGCAAGACAGTGTTACATCTTTCTCCTATATACAGCCTAATCTCCACTTACTGCAGTATGAAGAAAGTGCAAATATGTGTTTTTTTGACTGTTGTTCTTTACCTCTTTTGTGTGATTTTTCAGGTGATAGATGAATTGGTGACTCAAGTTGAGTGAGATTTTTAATAACCCCTGCATCTCCAGTAAAACTTAACATTACATGGAAAAATTATCTTTACAGTCTCCTCACGAAGTAGGCTTAGCTTCCCTTAAAACACTTTGCCAGCACTGTTATGTTGGTTAGAAGTTTGGACAAAAAGTACACCCAAACAAAAGCACTGCTGGATATGTATTTACATGAGCAAAAGAGCTTTTGTTGTCAGTATAACTTACTTATTTGGGCAATTAGAATAAATTCCTGCAGGAAAAGGATTCTTCTGCTTTATCTCCAGTAGGAAAGTTTGCTATTAGCTTTACCAAAATACCCTTTCTTGGGTAGACAGTGGCTTAGTCCACGTTCCTGTGCTAACTTTGCAACCAAATGTATATTGTGAGAGATTATCAGCTTGTTTAAATTTTTGGGGATCTGTTGAATTGAATGGACCAACAAAACTTTACACAAGCACTGTTCTATATCTTAAACAATTTTATTATTAATAAATCTTTATATCATGATAGCATCAAAAGGCTTCATTCAGACATGAAAGCAAAAATCCCTGCCCTAGTGTCTTTGCAGACTAGAAAGGAGTATTTCGTTTTCTTTTCAAAGTTTCTTCAAGCTTTATCATGCTTAACAGCTTAAAACTGTAAGAGAAAGCGGTTAATTTTGGGTGTGCCCTGATAATGGTTAAACAGGTAAAGTATCTTTGTATAAAAGATAAAAAAGATTATTAGGAGAAACGATGATTATCAAGACTTCCAAAGAGATTTTATTCCCTAGATATTTTCCTTCCTCCTGACCAGTAAGTGTTCATGGCCCCATTTATCTCAATAAGGAGAACTAGTCCTAGGTTTTCCTGCCAAATGTTAAATGACCACATGTACCATTGGTTATGGCTGTAAGGAATTATGACTGTACAAAGCTTATCCTGAAGTAGATAAGAGAGGCTGCTGTGTTAGATTGAAATTTATTGCTTTTATGTTGATCAGGGTTTTATTTAAACATATTTTGTTTGTTTAATATAGTTTAAGAGAGTGCTTGGAACAACATATCAAATAAAAATTACTGAAATTTAAGCGTGACAACTAACATCTTGGAAAATGTTTGTATAAATACTTGATTGCACCAAGCAGTGTTCATCCATCAGTCACTACTTGTCGACTGACCTAGGTCAAACATTGCCATCTGACAGCTGTAGCATGCACCAGGTAAAACAAAGAAAAAATCAGGTTGGTGCTCTTAGTCTGTTTCTTAGTGATCAGATGATAACATCATAAATATCCTTACTGATGTTGGCATTCATTGTGCTATTCCTGGTTAGAATGGCCACGGATCAAGTAAGTATGAAGAATGAAGTTTGTCACTCCTGCGCAGTTGACAGATGTACATTTAAAGATGGGATAAGAATCTGATTGTGGCGCCTGCCATTCAATACTTGAATCCTGATTTTGTCCTACTTGCCAGAGCAGGAGGAGCATGGAGTCATGATTTGGGGCTCCTACTGCATTGGCAGGTTGAAAGGTGAGTGCCCAGCAATCAGCTGATTGTTGGCTGGTTTGGCGCCATCCCAGTGCTTGAACAAGTCTCAGTTTGGTCCCAGAGCCAGCCAAAGGTCATCTGACTGGAGTTGGACCCCAGTGTAGTTTTATTCCTTCCATATGCTCAATTTAAGCTGTGATGGAACCCAGCCACAAAAATATTATACATTTTTTTTTGTAATATTTTTTGTGGCTGGTTTCCCTTTTTGTGTTGCCATCAATATTCCCTGAATGTATGGCTGGGTTACTATTTAAGACACAATTAACAGATTAATCATGTCTTAAATATAATGTCTGACAGAGGTCCTGGAACCAGTATCTCCAGAGTTGGGTTTTCTGAGACAGAATTGTGATATAGATAGTAACTGTGCCAGCTTTACACACTACCTGATATTTGTTCTAGAGACATGGGGCATGTGCAGACGAGTGTGCACATGCCTCTAGCAGCATCTCAGTGCCCTTTGAGATGCTGCAAGAGGCATGTGTGGGAATAAAAAAAACATTCCCTCTGTTCCAGATTTGCAGTGCGGGGACAAAATTAGACCCCTGGATATCCAGGGGTCAAAAAATACCCTGCGGGGAAAAAAGCGGGGCAGGGCCCTCCACAGAGACACTCTGGTAGCCAGCCAGAGCATCTCTGTGGTTGGCCCTTGGCCCTTGCCCCTGTGTTGAAGCATGCTGCCTGTCCATGCAGGGAGCGGGATCCAAGCTCCGTGCTGGTAAGTAGGTGGGGGCTGGAGGAGGCAGGGGACCATGGAAGGATCCCTGCTAACCCCACCCCCACCTGCTCCCCGAGCCCCCCAGATTGGTGCCCCACCTGGCCCCTGAGCCCCCCAGTCACTGCTCTGCCTAGCCCTATCCCTCACCCACTCCTCTAGACCCCCTGTGGCTGCCCCCCATTGCTGGCCGCCTTGCCCTGGCTGCCTCGCACCTGCACTGCCACTGCCCCATCACGCAGGTGCAGCCTGGGTTGGCAGGGTGCTGCGCGGCTCCATGCACTGTTGGGCAGCTGGGGCCACTTGGGCTGAGTGGTGCTGGGCCCCAGGTGACAGCTGCAGCTGACTGATTCAGACCGAACCCATGTGATGGGGCAGTGGCAGTGCCGGTCCCCACTGCCCACTGCCGCCCCATGCTGGG
>NW_017728886.1:90212569-90240292 GCF_001723895.1 Crocodylus porosus
GGGCTGTGCAAGGCAGCCATTGGGGGGGCTGCAAGAGCCAGTAGGGGCTGGGTGGGGCAGCAGTCTGGGGACCTGAGGGAGCAGGCATGGGTGGTGGTACTCCCTGCGGGGGCCATGTGGCCCCTGTTGGGGGGGACAGTCTGTGAGCTGTGTGGGGGGGTTGTGCGCTGCAGGGGGCAGTGGACTCACCCCTCCTGAGGAGCCATCCCCTAGAATCCCCTCATGATCCACCCACACATTTCCACACACCCCACATTCCTCCACAGCCATCCACTGCCCCCAACCCTCTTTCCACCCCCGTCCTGCAAACTCCACATCCCCTCAGCGCACACCCTGTGTGCCCAGCTGCCAGACAGGATGAGACCTGCTGGCAGGATCTGTGGCTGCAGGGGCAGCTGTCCCCACATCCTGGTTAGTGAAGGGGTCAGGGGGAGTGCTAACTGCTCTGTGGTAAGAAAACCAAAGGCAAACAGCAAAACATATAGATATTTAGAATTCATTTTATTATGATGATAGAGACACTGGTAGGCTTCCAAATTGCTTTAATGCTGTACATATATCAAGAAAACATTGCCCATCTGATCTCTCTCTCTCTCTCTCTCTCTCTCTCTCTCTCTCTCTCTCTCTCTCTCTGTATATATATGTGTGTGTGTGTGTGTGTGTGTGTGTGATTCTACACACACACACACACAGAGCAGTTTTTTGTTTTAATTGTGGAGGACCATGGATTTTGGGGTACATTACGGAGTGGCTTTGGGATTTTTTTTATCAGGGATTTTTCAGCTTTCAAATAAGGAACACCAGAATTCCAGCTAGGAGGCAAGTGGCAGGACCCAGGCAGAGGAGCCTGCTCAGAGCTGGTACCTTGGACCCAGCTGGAGGTGGCTGGCCTCCTGGCCAGTTGAGGCTAGAAGGACATGCTCTGACAGTTCAAAGCAGGCCACTACACTGGGAACATCTTCCAGGGGATAGCTGCCCAGATGGCCAGACAGGGGCACACATGGCAGTCGTGCTTCACAAAGGCCAACTCTGCAGCCGCAGCCCACTGGCAGCTGACCCAGAAGGGCAGATGCCTCTACTGGCTGTGCAGTCCCCATCTGGGTCTGGTGGGGGGTGCGCAGCAGGTCACAGCCAGGCGGCAGCCCCCGCTGCCAGACTGCTGCAGTGGGTAAAGTGTTCAGGGACCTTTCAGGTCTGCTTCAGTCCAGCTGGCACAAGGGGTACCAATTGGCTGGGCCCCAGAAGTTCCTCAGAGTGAGTAGCTCTGAACTATTTGCGAGGGCAGTTTTTTGTATTGATGGGGCCAGGACAGGGCAGCTTTTTACACTGTTGGGGCCAGAACTTGTGCTGGCCCTCAGCTCTAGGTTCCCCTGACCGCAGATCTCAGAGGAGCCAGGCAGGGTTATTTTGCCCCAAGTGTATATCCAAAGTGCATATCCGGGCATGTGCACTGAGGCAAAAAAGCCCTGGCTCAAATTTGCACTGCTTCTATTTGAGCTGCTGCAAGCTCACATGCCTGCATGTGTGGACATGCCCATAAAGGATATTTTAATTCTAGGGCTATGATTTGAAAACTTTCAGAAACAATAAATTTGTTTAAAAATAGAATCAACTCCTTGCTCTACATGAAATTAATATAATAGCAAAGGCAGAACAAAAATGAATAGGTGTTCTAGTATTGGTGGGTGAGAAAGAAAGAGACTTTTGACTTTTTAAACTTTGTTATAAAAAAAACTCAAAAAGTTAAAAACGAAAAGTGAAAGTGCAAAAGTGTGCGGCCCCCATAAAGGCTGAGGACGAAATACTGGTCAGTGCAAACAACTTGTATCACCAGAGATTGCAACTCCCATTGCCCCGTCACCTTTCATGGGGTTACACATTTAGGACTAGCCATCCATTTTTCACCCTGTAGTGCGTCCTGTGCTCTTTTGATGGCCCAGCATGACACAAACTGGTTTGCATTTTGTTGCAAGGTGAACTGTTCAAGCTCAAATAAGATGCATGCTTGGACAAGGGAATAGAAGATTTGTAGGTCATAGAGCTGACCCTCAGATCCTGCAGCAGTTCAGAGTCACTATCATAACCTGGCCCAGTGGGAAGTTGGCCAGGCAAATCACAGCCCTCTCAGCCACTTTGGTACAGGATAGAGAAAATGTACACAGTTTCTTAGAAAGTTCATAGAGAGTTGTACTTTGTAACTTGTATATCTGCCCATCAAAATCATCCTAATAAACAAATCACTTTCTTCTATGATGAATGTTTCAAGTACAACAGAAGCTAATTAAACAGATAATCTCTGTACCTAGCCAGCCTGTCCCTCATCAACTGTTCATTAAGTGGATCTTGGACATTTTAAGGAAGCACATTTATATTTTATATGGCATTTCTTGGAAACAGAAATACTATATTCTTTTTTAACCACTTCATGTATTAAATGTTTGTTGTAAACATTTAGCAATTAAATTAGAATAATCAGATATACTAACTTTATTGGAGAGAAAAAAATCTAAAAAAACAGATAACATTTTAACTTTAGTCTTTTTAAGGGTATTTGTTTCAGGCTATATGTCTAAATGTGTTTTTTCCAACATATAGAAAATGTTAGATTTCCTTTGACAATGTAACAGGGCCTCCTTGGGTCTCTATTATAAGGAAGCAAAAGGAAAAAAAAAAAGGGAGGCCTACCCTCTGAAAGAGACATAAGGGAAAGACCCCAGCTATAAATGGCAGGCGTGTTTCAGCAGCGGAGGAGAGCAGCAGTGGAGAAGATTGGACCAAGGTAGCAGATGTTGTTAGTAGGCTTGGGAAAGAAAGGCAGGACTGGATACAGACGAGACTAAAGCCAAACAGGCCAAAAAAAGACTAGCTTATAAGAAGGATCATAAAGAGACCTAAGGAAAGGCCAGTGCTGGGAAGGGGCCAGGAGACAGAGAGAAATCTGATTTGTGTGGGAACAATAAGGACTGCACTATACCCAAAAAGGGGTGCATTGGTGAGCAGTCACAACTAGGGATTTGTTGTGGTTTTCACAGTTATTCAGAAAGTTTCAGTGTAGCAGAGTGAAGTGAAAACCACAGGGAAAAGATCCAGTACAGTAAAATAAAAGAATAATAATAAAAACCAGTAGAATTGGATCTGTGAATATCCTAACTCGCCCTTTGGCATTGTACTGATAGTTTCAGTAGAGCCAGCTCTGCAATGGGCTGAGACTTTGCAGTTAACCTCTGTGCAGTTGTTAACAACTAAGAAGCTCAAATACTAGGGAAGGAATGGATTTCCATTATGGCTCTTTGCAAAATAGAGGCTAGAGGTACAAAATTACAAACATCTCCTCCATTTAAGCAAGACACAAACAGCTACATTGTATCGTTGCAGTCCAGCCCAGCAGAGAGAGTGCAGAGGTCCGCTAGTCCAGTGGGCGGTCCCTGAGGCAAATCTTGGAGTGTAAAACACAGTGGCCACTTCTGCTTCTCTTGAAGGGATTGTGTTATATGTTGCCCTCCGTGCAGCTTGGCTCCTTGTGGCTGGTGCTGGTCTTAAAGTTTTTGCTTAAGGACTCCTGTGCCAATACAGTTTCAGAGAGTGCAATGAGAAGGTTCTCATATCTTCTCATCTGCTTAGCAAGGGTTTAGGGATGGATAACACACACACTGTACATTCACCTGACTGCAAAACAAATGAATAATGTTCTAAATTAAAACCTGACTGTAGTATCTCTAATCACATAGCTACAAGAGTGGTCTCACTAAGGTCCTTGGCATCTCACAAGGACTCGGGGGGGCTAATCACTGGGCATATGGGGTGCCTGTAGCTGTGCAGGGATGCTGCTCTGATGCACTGGAATTATAGCACATCAGAGCAAACTTGATTAATCGCTAATTAGCGCACTCCACCAGCCTTCGCATCTCATGCATTCAGCATCCCTCAACGTTAAAACACTGAACGCTCTTGCCACCATTTTTGGAGCATGGGATACTGAATACACAAGACCCTGCAGGCACTTTAACTAGGGTTAACTAGGGCACTAAAGTGCTGCCTGCAACCCCCAGTGAATGTGTAAAGATGCCAAAGGGTTTCAGATCTGACCCTCAGCCCCTATAACCTGGTTTCCAACAATGGAAAGTTGCATCCAAATTATTACTTGTGAATCCTTCTGAAAACAAAGTAGAGTGAAAGATCACACTGCTGAAGACCACCAGCAGTTTAGTTTCAAGTCCATAAACGAAGAGGGCACTGCCAAGATTAAGGAAACTGATATGTCTATCTGTCATATGTGCACTTGGAAAGGTAGAGGGAACAGGTTCAGCATATTTAATATACGTAATAAAAAGGAAGGAATATTATTGAGCTATCCACTAAAGCTGCTGTATAGTTAATGGTTTGTTAGCATTTCCATCATAAAATTTTATTTTCAGAGGTCTGCATCTTGGCCATAAATGCTCCCTATGGGATGAAACTGGGCACACCCTCAAGCCAAAATAAAGAAATTCATCAACTTTTGTGCAAGTAAATCTTAAAAATCTTTACTTCATAAGATTTACTTGTATATGTGCAGTTCTAGAAACCTGTTGGCTGCATATCTTGACACTGATAGCTGATTAGTTTGTTTCATAGAAAAATAATATATTTAATCAAAATTAAACATATTTTTATGATATGTGCAGTGCTGCAGAAAACCAGAGCATGTAATAAAACCAGATACTCAGCTGTTGTAAATTAATTTTGAATCCATTAAAATCAATAGTATCCTTTTAGCACTGACTTCAATGGAGTCAGGCCACTGTGTATGGACTGAGACGCTAGCCTTGAATTCTAGCCTCAAGAGTTTGCAGTCTGTATAAAATGACGAAATAAAAGGCACTGGGTGATTCTGAGGAATGTTTTTGTTGTACATTCCTGAGAGATTTTGTATTTTAAATAATTTAAAAGTAATATGGAAGACCAGAACATTTTAACTCTGATCATAAGGTTTGCATGCACCATTATCTAAGATAGCCTTAGATGATAAATACATTTTATTTATTTATCAAAATTCTTTGCTATGGATTCTTAATTGTCATTTCATGTGAAAAGTTTGATTCGTTCAATCTGTAATGATATCATAGCATATGTGGTAAAGAGCTGGAATTGTATGTAGCAATGTATTATTTTGTACCATCACTCAGTGTTGTATCAGTGTATGTAAATACTTAAACTTCCAAGGAAATTCACAAAAAGCAAGATTAAAATAAAACTATTGTTCTCTGGCTTTGGATCATAAAAGTAAGTCAATTCATAGCTAAGGATCTAAACCTCAAGTATCTGGGCACAATATAGTGCCAACCTTAATTTTACATAACTGCACTCCATTGTGATAGATGCTGGAGGCATGATCCTAACCAACAAGCTTCAATGCTCTTGTGAGCTTATGCCAGAGCAATAATTTTATTTTAATGTTTGCCTTTAGTGAATAGACTTTTTGGAACAATCTTGTTTCCTTTATGTTTTGTTGCCAACTGAAATGAAATACATGTCAAACAAATAAGAAAAAAATCAAAAGTTATTCTTCTTAATGCTCTGTGATATGCAACTTTTGATCATAATGGCACAGGAAATTACAAAGGGTTCCCAGTGTTGGTCTCAGACTTCAAGAATATATAGAATTTTGTACCATTTGTGAGAGCTTTAATGCTACAAACAACTGCTGGGGTGGGTGTGTGTGTGTGTGTACACGCATATCCAAAAACAACCCCCACCCCTCTGCACAATAGTGAATTGGATAACTGACACTGCTCCTAGCTCTGAGCAACGTAAGTGTTACTGATATCTTAGTTATTTCCAGGCATTCTGGTTTTCTCTGATTTAAACCCCAGTTTTTTGATTTAAAAAAGTAACCCAAAATCTACATTTTCCCATGATTTAAAATGCAACACCACGCACACACACACTTTTGTTTGCAGCATTCTCATATGTGTGTGTGTGTGTGTGTGTGTGTGTATATATATATATATATATATGAGAATATGTGGTGTTTCATTTCTATCATGGAAAAATGTGGATTTTGGGTTACTTGTTTTAATGTAAAAATTGGAGATTTTTTTTTTTAATCGAAGAAAACCAGGATTCCCAGTTATTTCTATAATGAATTGAAGTTCTAGCTGACTTCTCTTAATTTGGTATCATTAGTTGATATCTCTCATTCCTTAGAAACTGTAATGAGGGGAGCAAGAAGCACTGTGGCAGTCTGGCATAGGATAAGATAATGCAAAATACAGAGAAGAAACTGGCAGGAGCTTCAGCAATTTTCATGGGGTTTTACCCAGTGAACATTGCAGCACGGTTTCTAAGGGGAAGGATCAACAAGTATGTCAATCTTCAGGTCAAGTCAGGGAACAGTCAGCACCACTCAGTCTACACTGATCTGCTAAGCAGTAAAATGTAGTATCTGAAAAGGTGTAACTGTCTTGAAAGGAGGGTGGTTTCAGTTTTCCTAGCTCTGTTTCTGGTTCTTTAAATGGAAAAAAATGTTCAAGCCAATAACACCCTTTTTGTCTTAATTGAATGAGGGGTGGAGATGAATTGGACAAAAGATAGAGGTGATGAGACAAAGCTGTGATATTACAGAGATTTATGATACTTTTCTGCAACAGATGGAGATTTAGCCAGTTTTGAATGGTAGTTTGAATTCTCCCATGGATAGGGCTGATATTATCTTAGTAGAGGTTGTTAAAGGTATGGGAAACTCAAATTCCAGATAAACTAGTCCCTTGAGTGTTGCAGTGAAATGGAAAGGTCCCTGACCTGACGTCTGAAAAATTATAGCCAAGGAGACGGAGAGAGCCTTAGTGTTTGGTAATAAATCTCTTGTTCCTCAGTCTAACTGTATCACTAAAAGAGATTTACACGTGAAATAGAAAAGTCTGGGTGAGCTTTAAAGGAAAAGGGAAAGAGAACAATTTTATGTTGTAGGTATGAATGATTGAGGCTGTGGAAAGCTCACAGCACAATTCTACCCCATGTTTTTGCCTTGGAGAACTGATGGAATTAGTGGTCTGTGCCTGGAACTGCATATCTCCTTATGCATTCCTGCAGCCCACTCTGTGAAGCATGGATGGGTAGCACAGGGATTTTGTCTCTGTACGTGTAGAGAAGCCAGGCACCCTCTTGCCACAGTCCCCAAGTTGATAATTCTCAATTTTTAAAATATGAATCCCCCTTTAATATTGAAATACAATCCTTTTCTTTCATGCAGCCAGGATGTGCTCTCTCTTTTTTCAGGTGTACTCCCCCTTTTTATGTCAAAGTGCTTTCTTCTCTGCTGTTAGGATAGCCAGCCTACAATACCACTCCTTTTCTAATCAACTTTTTCCAATCACCTATGCCCTGTTTTCTTTTCTTGCTGTGGATTCCTGTAAGAGCCTGGAAACTCCCCTTAGATATGTTTTACTGCTGAGTTAACTTAGTTCTGAGCATTTGGGCATAAGGTTTCTTCAACAAGCCCAGGTGTAAGCATTCACATGGTAATTACATGAGTCACACTCATGTAACTGTATCCACTGGACTACATGGATACACTGGACTATGCCAGGTTGAGTTGGTTGGGTACTAGGGTGTCTCTGGCACATTCTTGGTTCATAGTATTGCACTAAGCCACACACTATGAACTATTTTGCAGTGTAACATGGAAACCCTTTTTTCCCAGACCCCTGTGTGTAAGTGTTCCTTCACTAAGAGTGAAGTTACACATTACACTTAGACCATACTAAGGGCCTTTAAAACACATCTGCATATTAAAGCTTGTTAACTCATGCAAAGAGTAATTTGCTCACGATATGGTAGTGAAGGTTTATGAGGCACTGATAGCTTTGGTTTGCCCAAACATGGAAAGATAGCTAGTGCCCCCAGCTGCCTTTGAGAGAATTTCTGCCAGCGCCCTCAACAGTTTACATATGGCTGTTGTCTCTGTACTACAAGGTGCCTATATGTATGTCAGTTAGGGAAGACAGTATATTAGCTGCTGTCAAACATAGAGGCAGTTTCATGAATACTGACATGGAAGGTATTGGCAGAGTGCATGACAGCATGACAGCAAAGAATTTTGGGGATTCTGCATTTATTTATTGGGACAGAAAAGCTCTTTATTTTCTCCCAATCATATGGAAACCAGTGATGTGTGTATGTTCACTGGGGGCTTTTCAGGGGAGGACAGGAAGGAGATTCAGTCATCCTTTGCCACTGCCTTAGGTCATGAAGCCAAACCTAGATGTGAAAGGACTGGACAGAAGAAGGTTCAATTATATAAGCTGAGGAGCAGCAGTATGGTGGTGAAGTGTGCATTTGGCTGACAGAAGGCAAGACGATATTGCTGATAAATCTGTTTGGACTGCAGCATGTACCACACTATGCATGACCAGCGCTAGACAGGAAAACAGCAGAGTGAGATCAAATGGAGTTGTGAATGGAACCAACAGTAAAGCTAGTTGGAGCAATAACATGAAAAATGGAGTGGCACATTGCTGGTGTATGTATTTCCTATCTCTGTGATAAAATGACTGAAAAGTTTTAGTAAGCTGCAAGTGACTGATTCCCTCCTTCACTCATGCAACTTCAATCATTTTGAAATGAAGTAGGGTATCAAGATTTAAGCTGGATATGGGTTTTTTTTGAAACTCCTCCAGTGTTCTTGCTTGTGTGGCGAACAGAGTTTAGGAAACCGTACATCATTGAAGTTTGTACAAACAAGTTTCCTACACCACAGCTCCTCAAATATTGCCTACTCAAGACAAAGCATTTGAAGTAGGGAGTGGGCACATCTACACATACAATTAATGCAACTAAATATACTCCAGCTAATTTTGAGCCAGAGTAAACTAATCTTGATATCACTGTCTACATGTGCACTTAAGCACAGCAATTTACTGCAGCGTAGGCTAGTACCTTTGATGGAACTATCCTACACTAGAATAAATTAATCTGCTCCACACTAATTGTGGTGCACATATAGATGGTGACACTTTACTGCACATTAAATGGGTATAATGCACAGTAAAGTGCATGTGTAGGTGTGCCCAGATGAGCAAGTGCTGGCTGAAATAAATAGGGCTTGCAGCATGAATTTAATCTCTTCCTGTCTCACTGATTTATTAGCTAGACCAAATGAGCCTGATTTGGATAGAAGAGTTGGCCAGTAAGAGCCATCACTTCCTTAATTTTGTGGTTCATGACATGCATATAAAACTGTGTATGTGAGATGACAATTCAAAATTACATCATTTGAAATTATTTTACCCATCCTTTTTCTCACTTCTCTATTATCCTTGTTTTGCTGCCTATGCACGTTTTGCTCATTTCTAAGACTCAGATATATATTTGGTTTGTTAATTGTTTGATGAAAGGGGAAAACAGTCGGGTAATATATGTTCCCTGCTACTGTCAATCTTTTGTCTTTTGCTTCCTGGTAGAGCTTGTAGTATTTGCTGTCTGGAAATGTATTTTATTTGAAGAGAATATGGTAAATACAACTTTCCCCCATCCAGAACTTCCCAAGGTATCTCCTAGCCTTGTTTTCCAAGTTTATGACCACCTTAGGCAGATATGCTACATAGGATTTTCCAAACTACTAATGTTGCCATATGAGAACAATCAAAAAATCTGTGCTCCTGAACTATGTAGGTATGAAGGAACTGTAGCTTGTGTAGACATATGTGAACTAGCTTTATATTAGCTACCTTTTGATACTGCTAGAGGTTCAACCATGGCAGTGTGGAGCTCAATGTAGGCTGCAACACTTACCAAAGAAGCTAAGTAAATAGGTGGTTAGCCTGGGCAGAGCTTCATACTGCTACAGCTGTATCTGCTAACAGTGTCAGAGCTTAGTTAGTTAAAACTGACTTGGGCATGTCTTCATTAGCTGCAGTATTTGCAGCATAGTTGATAACCTTAAGCCAATGACAATTTGCTATTCTGGTTGCTATAGAGACAGACTAGATTTTGTTTGGCCATTGGTAGGGGTGCACCAATAAAGATTTTCTTGGCCAATACCGATGGCCGATTATTAGCCAGCCATATTGGCCGATACCAATCTGATAGCCAATTTACAGGAATGCAGCCAGGCAGCATGGAGAACAGCATCCTGCTGGTAAGTCTATGGTGGGGAAGGAGTGTGGGGGAGGGAACAGGCATGGGAGGGTAGATCGAAGGGGTCCCCCATGGTGAGGGAGGGAGTGGGGCTGGGGCAGGCACTGCCCAGCTGAGGTCATGAATGTGATTGCAGGATGGAGCCACAGGCAGCTCATCCAGGGAGGAATTGGGGGGGAGGGCAGGCTCCCCATCACTGTGTGCATCCCTGTGGGGGGCATGTACCCCCCCAGATCTGTCGTGTGTGGTGTGAGGGCAGACTGCAGGCTAAGGGCCAGGGGCTGCGCTGGCCTCTTTTCAATGGATGGCCTTTGCTAGGGCTGTGCTCAGGGAGGGTTGGCAGGGGTGGGCTCAGCTACAGCAAAGCACAGTGTCCTGAGCAGGGGCAGTGCTAGGGAGGGTTTGGGGGGCTATAACCGTCCCAAAATTCCCCATAGTGCCTCCCCAGCCATCTGTCCCAGCACTACTGCTGGTCGCCCTGCACAGATGAGGCTGCCCTGCCCTCGCCAGCTCCAAGTGCAGCCCTGGCCTAGTCCCACCAGTCCAAAGAGACTGGCGCAGCCCTTGGCCCATAGCTGCAGTGGGCAGCTGGCCCTCAAATCCAGGGGACACATGCCTCCCATGCCTCCTCTGGGGGCTGCACAGCAGCGGGGGGACTGCACCCCCTCCCTACCCCTCAGTGCCTACCAGATGAGTTACCTGCATCTCCGTCCGGTGCCCTCTCCTGGCTGGGCAGCACCTCCTCCTGCCCCACCGCTTCCATCACTGTGGGTGCCTCAATCTGCACCTCCCATGCCTCTTTCCCTGCCACAGATTTACCGGCAAGGCACTGCTCTTCAAGTGGCTGGGCTGCATTCCTGGCCATGTGCATGCTGCGGCTGTGTGCGTGCATGCAGTATTTATTGCTTACATTATCAGCCAAAAAAAGTCAATTGCCAATAATGTTACTTTTCCTGTTGTCATCAGGCCAATATGTGACCAATATATCGGTGCGCCTCTAGCTATTGACATGTTTTGGCTGGAGAAGGTGGTGTAACATTCTCCCTTGTGGTCTTTTGTATCCTTGAACACTCTGACTTTCCTTGGGCATAACAACTATGTAAACCTATGTTCCATAAAGCTAGGAATCTTCTGCCTTTAAAAGATATGAAACATCAACTAGGCTTGCTTACTCACACACGTCAGCTTTATATCCATAGGCAGTGGAAGTCTGGGGCTGATGGGGCTTAGCCCCCGCAAACCAGCTCCGGTTGTGCCACCACTATGCCCTGCCACCGCAGTGCCACACCCAGCACCCCTGCCGTGTGCTCCTCTGCATACAGCAGCAGCACATGCTGAACCTGCTATGGTTGTGCAGGAGGGGGGACGAAGGGGGGTCAGGTGGCGCACTCTGAACCACATCCTGCACCACCCCCAGCCTCCCCAAATAATATTTCCTCCTGATGCATATGTTGATATTACTTTTGGTCCCTTGCAGTCTAGATCTATAACTTCCATGGTGTCTTGGATTCTATTTGTATCTGCATGGAAGCGTGTCATTTGTAACTAGCTCATCTTGCACTTTCCTTCTGATGTATTCACTCTGAGTATATAGTGCTATGGCCAAATAGGCTGCCGGGTGAAATAAGATCACCCTGGGTATAAGTACAATGCTGATTAAGATTCTGAAACATTAATTGGGGGAAAATGATGACAAATGTTTGATGCTGGGGAGGGAGAAAGAAGAGATGCACAGTGGGGCTGCTTCCTTTTTGCCCAGTACCTTGTGGTTAGGGCACTTGCTTGAGCATAGAACACATGGGTTCTGGCCCCTGCTCACCTTGAGTGGGGTTGAATTTGCATCTCTCATTCCTCAGCAAAATGCTCTAAGCTCCAATCCATGCAGGAACAGGAGAGCTATCCAGAAGGACTGTGGTTCAGTGAGATGGATGCTGCCCATCAATATGATATTGGATTTGGCCCTTTGATAGTCCACTTTTGATAGTCCTACTTTCTCATTCCATTCTTTTACTTTGGTTTCCTATTAGATGATTCCTGTGCTGTTCTTATTAATTTCCAGAAGTGATGGTTAGATTCATTTCTGTGTTTGAGAGCTGTGACAAGGCTCTTAGCCTGGTTCAGGGTACAGTGCATGGGTAACACTTCATGCTTTTATCAGGAGAGTAAGAATGACCCAGATTGTTGACAGGCACCCATTTTAATCCTTGCAGATACAATGGAGCATCTATGTATGCTATGTGGTGGGTATGCTGCTGCCTATTTGGCATCAGCTCCGCTGTCACTGGCAGGTGAACTGGGTCACCAGGAGGTCAACTCTTTGACTTGCATGGGTAAACACAGAAAGGAGGGTGGGAGTCTGTGAAAAAGACAGGCCAGATGCCAAGTAGCGACTGCAGACTTGCTGGCACCATGCATGGACCAGAGCCAAGCTGACCCCCTTGTAGCTGGGGTCCTCACTTGCTAACAAGGTTCACCATCCTTAACAAAGATGAGTTTTTGTGTTGGTTTGCTACAACATATATCTAGTAGAAGAAAGCACCTGTTTATATTTACATTGTTTGTTCAGATCTGTTTGGTATCTGTAGGCATAATGACTGTGTTTGTTGTTTGTAATTTCATTAAACACATGAAAAATATTCAAACATATATACATTTTTAGAAAGGATTTTTGCTAGGAGCCAGAGCTTCTGTTACATGTTCTTATTTGCATATTGAGTATTTGAGGTGTACTAATGCTGGAGCAGATTTGGGTACCAACTCAACAGTGGCAGTTGCTTGTGATGAAAATGTTATAACTCTGAGTAATTTCCTCTTACCTGTGCTATGATATTTAGCATAGCTGGATATGGTTCTTAGCTGCTTACACTTGAAACTGCAGTTTACCATTTTATTTATACTTTGTTAAAAACAAAATAAAACCATTGGATTAAATTTCTTGCTGTCATAAATGGCAAACTTCCACTGTCATCAGCCTGCACCATCTTTAGAATGTCGGAAGATTCATGCTTTGCTGTTGGGCCTACTGGGAAACAATTTCCAGATTTAAATTTTTGCTACGGTGATCACCCTAGATGTCTCCTCCAACATGACTAAATCTGGAGATTTTTAACTGGAGGACTCATAGATAACTGCAGCTACTGTGGCACCTCATCAAGGAAGAGATGGTCAGAACTCAAACCATTTACAATTGTATAGATCAGGACAAAAACATTGACACAAATCTGGTAGTTTGTAATTCAGTTAATTTGTCGAAGAAGCAACATATTGTATTCTCCAGTGTGATTAAAGGCTAACAAGTAGGCAGTTGAATTTTGTACTAGTTAAGATTTCTGATTGATCTTCTAGTATAACCTTTTACAAAACATACTACAATAATCTGATCTATCAGTCACAGATGCATATACTACAGTGGAAAGTTCCAAGCTTTGCAGATACCGACAGGGGCAGAAGAGCATTATGTCTCCAAATCTGGAATATACTAGATGAATAGTGGGCAAACCCTGAAATGATGACTGCCAAAATCTCTGTCACTTTCAAGATCCTTTATTCAGCTTATTTATTTCTGTTTTCTCCAGATTGTTTTAGCCGTGTAGCTTTCATCCACATCCTAGTCTCAATCTTCGTGAGACATTAAATAGGCTGCACATCTGATTCTTCTTGCTCTGTACACTTATAGCACCACAATCCAGATCAGCTCATTACTTTTCACATACGTGTTGCACCTATGAGTTGACAAAATGGAGTCTTTTGATATACTGCATGAAAAATTGCTCAATGAAGATGAGACATTTCTACAAACCACCCTAGGAAACCACCTGGAAGAGAGCAGAACCGCTTGAAAGCTGGGGAATATATGATTCAGTGACAACCTCATGGTCAACTATGGAAAATTGTGCTGACCAAAGTGAAAAGAATTGGAATAGAAACTTGATCTTTGTCGAACAGTAAGATGAGATAATCAACCACTAAGATAGCCTTCTGGCTTAAACTTAGGTCAGAACTATGACTGAGAGAGGTTTCTATTATGGCTCGACAGTTTTGCACATTTTCTGTGCTCTTACCCAAAATAGAAGATAAGAAACATTGGCAATTGGTGAACTGTCAAAATCAAAATGGTTTTTGAAGAAGTGATTACACTTTTTACACTCTTACAGGTAGAGGATAGCTACTTGACTTTGTAGCAGGGCATTGGGGTGTGCCTGCTCCTTTAAGGGAGCAAGCAGCCTGAGAGGGTTCTTGCAGGTGATGCAGAGGGCTAATGAGAGGCTCACATGATTGGAAGAGGGCTCAGGCTGGAGCTACATAAGTCCAGAGCCTCAGTTGATCAGGCACTCTCTCCCTGGTAGCTACAAAGTGAGGAGATCTTGGTGGCAGGGCCCTGAAGGAACTGGGATTTATATAAATGGCTCTGTAGCCTTGAGAACAGACAGAGGAAGGTTACCTGGGCAGAGGAAGACAGGGCTTTTCAGGCAAGTAGACTTTCTTTTATTTTAAAGCAACAGAGAATCTCAGGGGTCTGCCAGTGATCTGAGATGCTTCTTTTATATTTAAAAAGTACCAGTGGTTTAGCCTTGAACCCCACAGTGGCAGGCTCAAGGCCTGCTTAGAGAACTGGTAACCTAAGAGGCCACAGACTGAGGGTGGCCACAGACCCCAGAAAGGGGTCAAGGAGCCTAGGGAAAATCTGAGACCCAGACCAGGGGGCCCATGTGCCCAGGGACAGGCTGAGCTGGGCTAGAGTGTCTGTAGGCCCAGAGAAGGGGTTAAGCCAGACTAGAAGGTCCCTGAGCCCAGAGGAGGGTCTGTATGGAGGACCAGGGGTCCAAGAGTCCAGAGGAAGGGCTGTGTATGGGATCAGGGGTCCAGGAGTCCATAAAGGGGGTATCCGGAGGTCCAAAGGCCCATGGGGGCTTGAGGGTTTCAATATACAACATCAACAGGAAAAAACACCTGCAAGGTTTGGAGCATGGTGTAGGAAAGGAATGAAGCCACTTAGTGAGCCGTTAAGGATGCAATTGCCCAGCAGAGGTACAGACAGACTGAGAGGTCTTATCAGCCTGGGGACATATGACTGTGATTGAGGGGACCCCATTTGGGGTTGCAGCCCACAGCTGGGGAACCACTGTGATACAGACTTACACTCAGAAGAGACTGGGAAACCCAGGCAAAGTGTGAAATGTAATCATAGGTAAAGAAACAGGCCCCTGGACAAGACTGGGAGAAAGGAGATCTAGTTAGACTTCTCAGCTCTGTAGCCTTCAGAACAACTTAGGGATCGTCTAGATTTAAGTTTTACTGAGCAGCCAGAAAAGTTGATTTGGAGAAGTAATTATGATTAGTATCAACATCATTATCGCAATCATTATCATTATTGTTGTGATGATCCTTATTATAAATAATGTATATTTACATTAATAATAATAATTATTAATAAGCTTATAAAAGTAATACCATAAATGATGATATACTCGTGTCTAAGCTACAAGGTTTTGATGGAATTTTGATTAAACTATGCTTGTAAATGCTTCTAATTGCAAACAATGCCTGAAACGCTATGCCTCTGTTTTTTCCCTGTAAAATGAGGTGAATAATTCTTCACCATCCTTGTAAAACACTGTGGGCTTATTGATGGAAGGAGCTAGGTTAGTTCCTATTAAGTATAAAATATAAAACACGTATTCCCCTGTTCCCTACCAACACAATTCATGTCTGACGTGCCACTTCAGTCGTGAAATGTTAGAGCTAAAGATTTAGGGTTATCGGTTGTAGCTGTATTGGTCTAGAGGACAAAAGCAGACAAGGTTCCTTGGGTAAATGTGACATCTTTTATCAGGCCAACTAAATAGTTGAAAAATTGTTCTTTGCAAGCTTTCGAATACAATCACCCTTCTTTAGGCACACAGTATGTTGTTACTTTGCGTGCTTCTCTCCCTGTGCCTGAAGAAGTGTGTTTGTTGTACCCAAAGCTTGCAAAGAGCAATTTTTCCAACTATTTAGTTGGCCTAATAGATGTTGTCATATTTACCTAAAGAACCTTGTCAGCCCTAAAGATTAGCACTTCAATTTGAGATTAAAAGTCTGCAGATGCTTTACCCCTTGCTTTTCTAATACCAGTGATTCTCAAGGGCTTGGTGATAAGCATAGTGTTTGATTTGATTGACGTTTGGAAGAAGGAATGCAAGACAGTAGCCACGTAAACTTGGTTTCAAAATTTTGTATTTCTCAAATTACTAGAGAGCAATGAAACCTGAATATTTTGCAGGATTCTTGATTTTTACAGTGGTTCACAACTGGGAATTTTTACATGTCTAGTGGAAATCCAGGAGAGCCTGAGATGCCAGCTTCCTTATACTCATGGGAAAATTCTACCTTTCCAACCATACCGTTTCAGCCACCATGGCTATACCAGCTTATATACCAAGGTCCCACACCAGGATAGCATCCAAGCCTGCCTTACGCATCTACAAGAGCTAGATTACAACTCAGAGTAAAGATATTACTACACTTACAGACTTCAGTAACTTCACTTTCAATAACCAACACTTTCCCTAGACCGTGGTACAGCTATGGGCACCTAAATGGCTGCACAATATCCCAGCCTTCTTATGGGCCACCTGGAAGAAGAATTTCTCACGAATTGCACAGTCAAACCTAAGCTATACCTAAGATATATAGATAATATCCTTCATTTACACTGCAACCAGAATCTCTGATTGATTCCCCTCACAATTTGAATACTTATCACCCCTCCATCAAACTATTTTTGAAATACTGCAGCACCAACATTTCCTTTTTAGACGCAAGAAATATAAAACCTGCCAATACATCTTCACCATTCCCACAATAACTATGCCCCACAACAGAACCATCACGGTTCCTGGATCTTCTACCTGCACCTTGAGAAATTGTAATACATCTCATTCAGTGCATGGGTGTCCTGATGGAAACTATGTAGGAGAAACCAAACAACTACATACCAGAAAGATTTTCAGTGTGCGTTCAATCAAGGACAAAAATACCCAATTACCTGTGGGTGCCTATTTCTCACAACAACCACTCTGTCTCCAACTTCTCAGTTCTAATCCTCAAAGGGAATGTACAAACCACCTTTTGAAAATGAACCTATGAACTTTACTTCATCAATACAAAAAATCATGGACTAAATATAGACATTGTATTTATGGCACATTACAAACTGTCTGCCATCTGATGACCCCAGGTAACCTCTCTACATTTTACCAGATACATTTTATCACCAGTCAGCATTCCCCTCTGCCCCTCCCCTCATCTACCTGTCTCACACCCATTAACTCTTATCCCCTCTGATCTTCCCTGCCACACATTTGTATAGACCTGCATTTTGCATATTGGCTTAAGTTTCTATTTGACCCTAGAAAGTAAACAAATACCAGCAAACACTCCCTATGCCTGAAGAAGGGTGCTAGTACCTGAAAGTTTGCAAAGAACAATTTTTCCAACTATTCAGTGGGTTTAGTGAGAGATATATTTACCCAAATAACCTTATCAGCATAAGGGCGTTACTTTTCAATCCAAACATGTTGGTTTCACAGTTCACTAGATATTGAACCAACTTGTCCTGGTCCTTTGGCACTAGTTCAGGACTTAATAATGAATCCCTGACCAATGCAGTTTTTAAATCCTTGATTAGAGATAATGTAGTATTTTAAACCACAATAAACTGCACTCAATAAACCTTAATGAGTCTGACTTAAAACCACAAATCAAGGAAATTTGAAAGTCAAGGCTGAATTATTTGAACATCCATCCTTAGCTCATCATATTGTGTCTACTCAATGGTACATAAGATCATTTTCTGTTTGAGAGACTTACTCTTGAAATAGCTCCAAAGTAGGGAAGAGGCACACATGCAGGGTAATATGGGGTTTCTTTCCTGCCTTTGTCCACTCTGTCTCTGTTCTGCAGCTAAATGGAGGATCTCAGTCTTTAACACTATTTAGTTTAACAATCTCCTGATCTTGATTGTGAAAGGGCCAAATTGTGAAAGCACTATGGCTTTACAGTAGTAGAACTGTTATAGCTTCATTGCAGTTTGCTCACATTTACACTAGCATCTGTGAGAGCAGTTTCAGGCTGGCAATGTTTTAAAATATTATCGACTTTCTTGGCTGCTTAAATGACAGAAAAAGGAGCATGGATTTCCTCCCGTTTTCTCTGGCTTCATGTAGCAGGCTCATTTGATTTGCTGCTCTTCTTGGCTGGGCAGTTGTCAGAGAGACCTGCAAAGCACTTGGCATATCTTTTTAAAGGGCCTACTTTTTAGCAAGACCTTTGTGATAATTGAAATGACTCCCCTGCTTGTGAGTTTTAGGTTGTTTGCATTGGGTCATTTGGTTCCCAGTGTGAATGTCAGTTTGACTGGCTGACCTTTCATTGCTTGAAAGGCACTTGGTATTAAAGAAAAACAATCTTTTGAGATTAACTCAAAGCACTTTTAAAGAGCCCAAAATTCAACATGTACGGCAGAAGGCTGAGGGAGGGAGGGGAGAAATATAAGAAGTCTGTTCTGTTATACCTATGCAAAGGATAGTGTGACAGTGATATTGTAACCACGATGGTCAATAAATTATTCAAGAGTTGGGCACAGTCTAGAGAAGATTCTTCTGATTCCCTGTGTATTAGTATTTTGTCGGGGGGTTTTTTTCTTGGCAGAAGTTCAGACCTTTAGAGAGTACAGGTATTTTAGAATGGGATAGTGTGCATTGTGATAAGCTGATGATGCTGATGTTCTGAGTATTGCTGCCTTGATTTCCTTCTGTGTTGCTTGTAGACGCACCCACCAAGATCCCAGATTAGACCAGTCAGGCTCATATTTTTTGATTCCAAGGTACAGGGACTATTTATTAATGGTGTTACAGTAAAATCTCTGTTATCTGGTACTTTACCAACTGAAATACCTTATTAACCAGAATTTTGGTGCCATGCCAAAAGCGGCGGGATGCACATGGCGCTGTGCTGCTTTGCCTCCTACTGCATGCTATGGGGAAAGCTCTCATGCAGCGGCTGCTGCTGCTGCAGCTGCCACCCACTGCCCTGCCCAGCCTTGCCCTGCCTCTAACTCCCCCCCCCGCCTCTTGCATCTGGCTGGAAACACTGCACTTTTCGCTTAGTTTACTGGGACACCCCTCCCCACCCCCCATTCCCCACTTGTGCCAGATAATAGGGATTTTACTGTACATTAGTGCCAAGAGGCTGGAATTGGGATTGGCTGTATTTTATTTTTTAGTATAACTGTTTCATTGCTCTGTTTTCTGTGTAAGTTAAATAAAAAACAAGGCCAGCAATCCAAGAAAGTATGAGATTTTCTACACTAACCATTGTGTGACAGATAAGAAGGTAAAGAAACTAAGTTTAGTTTCAGGCTTTTGAACGATTATAAGTACCGAGGAAAGTATTTAAAAAATAGCTCAGCAGTGCCCTTTAAAATGAGTAAGTTTATATTTTAATTCCTATATAAGCAGCAAATGACTGCTTTATGTGTGTATGTGTTTTTTCTTAAATATTGCTTACTGTACAAGACCTTGTTTGCTTAATTTAAACCTAACTGAATTTTTATGGCCATACTATAAACCTCCTGAAAATAGTGGATTAAATGGAAATACTGACACAAGCTTAATTACATTGGCTCCAGTGTGATACTATGATTAAAGTTTATTTACTTTGCATGTGTATATGTGTGCATGTGTAATTTCATTGTTGAAAAGCTAATGGAAAACTAATGTGGCAATGGAGAATGTGATCCCTGTGCATAATGTTTTATTTTTTAGCAGCTGAACACAGTTGATACATGTCTGTGATATCAAATAATTTATTTTAATTGAGGTACAATTTACTTATTACTGAAAGGGGCAGCCAGGGATTTTGCAGTCCCACATTAAGTTAATGGCACACAACCTGTCCCTCACTACCACTCTCCAGCATCTCTGCCCAGGGTGCCAAAATGGCTAGTTATGCTTCTGGTATCTCTTATTCATATCAGGAAAAATAGATAATGTGCTGCAGAAAATGAGTTTCTCTAATTTTATAGTGGGCTGTCCCACACTTATTTGTCTTTTTCTTTTCTGAGTAACTGAAAAAATAAAATAACGCGGTTCTTCCCAAACCATATACACAGCCTAAAAACACATTGTCTGTATCTCCATTGTATCATTAAAAGTGAAGTCACTTTTATAAAAATCTCATCAATAATTTTCCTGTCTGACATGGTTATATTAGTGAGCAGGTAACTGAGATGGATCATTTAGGGCATTAAAATACAATGTAAATAGTATGCTGGAACTTTTTTTGTGTATATTGAAGCCTAAACATTTTGAGGAGAGTATCCCTAAGACATATATTGAGGAATTTAATGGGATTGTCTTGTTTCCTACCTCTCTGTCTGCTTGGCAACATTTTGTCTCAGTAGCACTACATTTAATTTGTGTTGTTGCTGGTGTTGAGCTTGTACTAAAACCCCAGATCAGAATGCCTTGAGGCTTAGGCTAGGTTAGTCCAGATCTATATCTCATCTGTATGACTCAAGCCCATCTCTGGTTACTACACGTACAAAGTTGCCAACTCTTGTGATTTTATTGAGAGTCTTGTGATATTTATTGTTTTACTTAAAACCCAGTTCCTGGAATAGAGAGTCTTGGCATTAGTTTAAAAAAATAGCTCTTATGGTTATGGCAAATTGCTTGAAAACATGTATTCCAAAGACCTAGAAATCAAGGAGCCAAAGAGAAGGAACCCCTAATGTATTTGTCTGTAATTCAGTTGTTGATTTTGTATATGTGCATATGCAGGTCTCTTAGGATTTTTTGCATGTTTAGGATTAGCACTATTGCATGTATGTTTTGGAGATATAAACCAAAAAGAACATTAAAAGAAACCTTGATTGGGCAAGCCAGCTAGTGAGCAGAAACTTTTACTTGACCTTCAGCTCAGCCACCTTCTCCAGTATAAGCCAAGACTTTTAAAGTTCTTTTCTTTTTTTCTTTCTTAGTACTTTTTATTTTACCCTTCAGTGGCTGGCTTCCTTCATTTCCACCTCCCATTCCAAATTCTTTTTCACCTCACATTTCATTTCACTCACCCTAGCCCATTAATTCTCCACTTCCCAGCTTTGTTCCCCACAACTCATCTCTTTCTACACTGCCACTTAGAGCAAGGGTGAAAGCCTGTCCTGGCTCACCAGTTCAGTAGGGGCAGCACACAGCAATAGCTTCTGCTCACTAGCCTGCTAGTGGCAAGTCATAGATATGCAGTTGAGGGACAGTCAGAGAAGGTTTTTAGCCTGAAGGTATGACTGTTTCAAACTTGATCAATATTTGAGCAGCCCAAAGTGTAACGAGGTGCCATCCTGCTCTTCTTTCTATTTGACTTCAGACTAGCAAGCATAGCTATCTCTCTATCTTCTTGAGTGTGTCTGCTTCCTCATTAGTGAATAACCTTATTGTCAGAGTCCATTATATAGATAACAGATTGACATTCTTTTTTATGAAGTATATACCAACAACTGCCATTTCACATGTGACCTTTACTGCTTTTGTTATGTTTTTCAAAACCTTTAATGATATTTAAATTATAAAAGAGAGAGAGAGAAATCTTGATGACATGTTTTTCTATAAACATTACATGTATAATAATGTAAATTTAATGTCACAGTAAGGATAAAAGCCAAGGCTAGAAAAGAACCAAACCTTGTACTCCAAAGGATATCAGTTTTGCTGGATCCTACAATTTGCAAAAAGACTGCAGGGAGAAAGGTGTGACGAATTTTTTAAGGCACCTGACAGACAGTAAAGTAATGGCATGCTGGGATCTGATGTGGGTTCCCAACAATCATGCTTTCTGCCATGCCACACGTGCTAGCAGAAGGTGTGATTGTGGGATCCTGCATCAGATCCCATTGCACCATATCGCCAGTGCAGGGAAAGCCTAATCCTGGTTTAGACCACCATACACTCCTACAGTTGGGAGCCCCATTAGTTGATCCGAATTTCCAGCTTGGGGAGCACATGGTGCACTCCACTGCCTGGATACCTTGACCAGTTGACTGGGGCTCCCAGCCGAGGGAGCACATAGCAGTGGGTGTGTTCCCCCAGCTGAAAGCCCTGTTAAATGACTGGGCTTCCAGCTGCAGGAGTCTATGATGTGCTCCTGAGGCTGGGAGACCCAGCTATTGGACCTCTCAGCTTCTGGAGCACATGGGTATCTTGAAAGACTCCTATGTGTACCGGAAGCTGGGTACTGGCTTCACATTCAATTAAAGGTGTGATAAAATGCAGTGTAATAACTTTGTGTCTTTTTCTTATCATGCCATTAATTGATTAAACATGTGGCCAGGTCACTATTTAAGATGCGATTAACCTGTTAATCATATTTTAAGTGTAATAGTGTAATATCTATCAGGTGCCCCAAAGTTCACATTAATGTCACTTGAAGTTGTGCATGGTTACCAAATCATGATAATTGGGTGGATCATGCCAGTTAGCTACCAACTGAGGCATACAGGATTGGTGGATTCCTTTGAAAAATATGGGGTAAGTGGTTATGGCCAAATAACACACAAATTGGTTTGATTCTATTTCATCTGGTTAAGGGAATACAGTGTGGTGGGGATAATGATATCACAGCAGAGTTTGTGCTGGGACATGAGTGTGGCCCTGTAGTCCAGCTTTGAGACATCTAGCAAGGAAGGTCATTCTTAATTAATGTGCTGAATGCCCTTCTTCAGTCAGCTAAGGGAGGGCATTCAACATTCGTTGCTCAAGTCCATTAAATTTACATTTTTACTTTGCCTGTTTGCTTTTACAAGAAGAGAGCACAATGTAGGCAAATAGTTTCAAACTGTGTGGTCCTTATGATTTATACATACTGCTCAGAAATACCATTGACCAAATTTCTTGGTCTGATTCCCATTTGTTACAGTGCAATTAAGTATTGCTTACCTCCAAAGAGAGGTCCCCATTCCATTAAAGAAAAAAAGAAGGACTTCCTTGATGCTGAAATAAAGCTGGTGCTTTTACTTAAATGTGTAAAGGTGTGGAAAAGATGTCACAGGTTTACCCCATTTTGAGGGGAATTTGTAGCTGTGTATCAGCTCTTGTCTGAACTGAGGCTAGGGAGCTCCTGCTCAACAACAGCTTTAGGGCTCAAGTTTCTGAAGATTACTTTGAAAATTTGCCCTGTTTGCAATCTGTAGGGGTTTTCCAGTTTTGTATTTTGTAGTTTTCTAAAAGAGGCTTTTCTACCCCAGGATGCCCCTAGCTGGGCTAGAAGAAATCATGGTTCCTTCACCCTCCTGGAAATGAAACACCTTGGCCAGGGTGCTGTGCTCTTTTAATGGGGACAGAGCTGAGAAGGCTGTCTCCACCCATGGAGTTGTTTAAGACATGCATACAAACAAGGAATACTGAAATGATCCTTTTATATAAGGGTATCAACACCAACACCTGGCAGGCATTCAAAGGAAGATACCCCAGGCCCACTTCTCAATTGGTGACTGAATACCACTATATGTGCTCAAGTTTTTTGCATGTGCTCAGCCACTTTCCCCTTCATTTCATATGATCTGGTCCTTTTGAACTAGCTTACCACTGTGCATATTTGCCATTTTACATATTGATTGGGCCAAACACCAACATGGCACTTCCAGACCCTTGGACTAGCTTTCAAAAAATGAACACCAGAGGCCCTTCCAGGAACCTGGAGTTTAAATATCCTTTCCTTTGCAAATGCCAGCTATTGTTTAAATATGCAGATATTAGCTAAGAATGCCAGTGTCTTAGGAATACTTATAAAATCAGAATCCAAACCCCTCCTACTATACCTGACATAATTCAGCCTGTCACACATGCTAAACCGTGACGTTCTGAGTCGCTGCCTGTGGCATGGATTTGTGTCCCTTCTGGTTGGTGAGAGTTAAAGAACAGAACTATCCACTTCTCAACCTAACTCTCCAAAACCTATCATTCAGTGTGGACAACTTCTCCACATATGGCTTTATCTGTAGCTTCCTCCTCCTAAGTCATTGAGAAAATTGTGACAGCCAGCCTTGCAGCACAGATCAGAGCACAACACGGAGATGGATAGTCTTTGCAGGACTGGAAGACACGGCAGTGAATGGAGGCCATAGTTCAGTGTTGGTACTCCTTGATCTATTGACAGTCTTTGGCATGGTTGAACCCCAAGTGCTTTTATGAAGTAGTTAAGTTTAGATAATACAGTTCTGAAATTCCTTCAATCCTCCTTCTACAGCAGGACCCAAACACTAGTGATTAGTAGCTGCTGCTCCCTCTGTCTTCCCCAGAAAAGAAGCGCTACCAGTGAAGTCCTCTGGAGATTCATCCGTTTCCTCACCTCTTTAATATTTATGTGAAACAAAATGGAGGGGAGAGGAGATACGTTTACTGTGCTGCTGACAATATGACCACAATCCAGTTCCAGAGATATTTCATTTTCCAGAGGGACAAGCATCACCGAAGATGTGAAAGAACTTAAGGATTGGATTTGAGTCAGATCAGCCTTCAATTCCTAGCTATGCCACAGACTGTTTGGCCTTGAGTAAGTCACTTAATGTCCCTGTACCTCAGTTTCCCATCTGAATAACGGAGATAATGATCCTTCTTCTCTCTCATCTTTTCTCTGTCTTGGTTGTTTCTACTGCTAGGTCTTGAGCAAGTGCTGTCTCTTACCATGTGTCCATATAGTGCTTAACACAGAGAAGCCAGGATTTTAGCCAGGGTCTCTAGGTTCTATTGCTGTACAAGTAATTAATGCTGAAGATCAGCATCAAGCTGAAGAGTGGCTGGTCCAGACTTATTCTAGGTGAGATCCAAACAATGGGAAACATCCTTGAAGAATCTTTTTGGGACAGTTGTTCTCCCCTACCATAGAGAGCCCACTTCTCTCTTACAGAAAACCTAGTGGTTTTGACTTATTTATCCTAAACAACCAGGTGCCATTTGTGGAAAAACACCCTTCCTCCACTTTACTGTACATTGCTAGTAATCTTACAACTCATTTCTACAAAATGGTATGGTCACATGTTTTCACCTCCAGATTAGGTTAGCCAAATGAAATGTACTTGGAGTTGAAAGTAGAAGGAATGTGAAAACGGTTGCCTTTGTGAAGAAGAATGTAGTAGTATGTGTTCTCTGTCTCCATTTCTTCACCTGTCTCTAGTCCACTTCTAGTTTCAATTAAAGACTTTAGTCTTGATTTTTAAAGTCATCAGTACATTAAGATTCAGCTTCATCTACCATTTGCATCTGTATCCATGACTAGAAATGGGGGGGGGGAGGGGCAGGAGGGGAGGTTTACCACATCCTTCAATCTATTTCTGTTCAAGGAAACATTTAAAGAAGTCCTTTCATGAACTGGGACCTTTGTGATAACATTATACTAAGTAAAAGCAATTAATAATTTCACAGTTCCTTCTCCAGTATCCCAAGCCTTTAAAAAGTTCTTGTACACCCCTGCCGTTATTTTGAACTTAAAAAGTAGCAGGTAATAATGGTCAAATGGTAAGTAACTTAGTAGTTTGGTTTAGGAAAGCATCCAAAAAATTAGATGTGTGTTCAAATTTACCCTACTATTTTAATTAATAAATTATCTTAAAATACATTAAATTAAGCCAACAATGGATGCTTGCACATTCTTGAAATATGCTTTTTGAACCAGAAACAATGATAGATGTTATTAAGTATTCTGACTTTTGATATTTTTCAAATACTGATAAAAAAAAAATTGGTCAATTTTTATTTTATTCGAACTATCTGTTTCTCTAGGAGTAGTCAGTCTCTATCAAGCCTTTAAATTGTCCATTTTATGGTTTAAAAACCAGTGAAGGAGTGAAACATTTGCAAAGATCTTTTACTTGTATGTAATTGTAGCTGCATATCATAAATGGGCTCAAAACAGTATGTAGCCGCCAGGTCTAGACCAGTTGCTGTCATGAAGCTCTCACTCGAGTAATTGGTATTAAGCGCCTCACGGGTTCATGTCTCCACCTGAGCTGGTGTTTTCCACCCGAGTCTTCAACCCTGTGCTCGCCTGCCATGACTTGTTGGACCTCAGTGTCTGGGGTTGTTCATCGGGTGTGCTCATTGACCCGTGGTTCTCCTGGCAGTTACTCACGGGGCTCCGCCACTCCTACATCCCGGCCTCACACCTCCTGTGGAGACACCTTTCTCCTGGGTTCCCTTAAGCAGGGCCACCCCAGGGGGCTCCGGCACTGTCTACCTAACTTAAGGACCCGCTTCCTTCCGATATCCCTGGAGCCTGGGAAGACAACTCAAAGAAGAAAAAAAAAATGCTCCAACACAATCCCTGGGCTCCCTGCCCCTTTAACTTCTCTTCTACTCCTCCCGGCTCTCTAAGGGGGCACAGCATGCCGTATCCCTTAGGTTGTCTGGTTCCCTGCCTACTCCAAGGCACCTCCAGGTCCAGCGGCAATATCCGTACCGACGGCAACCCTTCCGGGGTTTCCCTGTAGTCCTCCTTTCCTGGGTTGGACTTCTTCAAGTGTCTCATCGTCCCCACACTCCCACCTGCAGTTCACTCCGTCTCCCCGGGTCATTCTAATGCCACCTTCGGGTGATGCTCCTGGTGTCCCTTTGTCGTCCCGTCTGAGGCGGCGTCGAGGTGATCCTCCTCTTCTTGCCTGCACTCGTCCTGGCTGGTCCTGCTCCCTGGGTTCCATGGAAAGGGACGCCTCTGCTGTTAGGGTTAGCCGCAGTTCCGCTCCCTGATTCCCAGCCGGCTCTGCAGCATGCGCCACCATTTTTATCTTCGCCAGCCGGCATTTGGCGCTGATGTCACCGGCTGGCCGCAGCTGGATAAACAGGCGGCTGACGAGCTGCACAGGCTCTGCCTTCTGCCCCTCGTGTGCTGCCGAGCTGCCGGTAAGTATTCATCCTTACGGCGCATCCTGGGACACAGTAAGAGGGGCAATACATGTAGAAAAGCCAAACACATGGATAGAGATGTTTTCTGGTTAAATTATTCACAAGTAACTGGGAGATTTTTTGGAAGGTCACTTAAGTAATAATAGTTGGAGGATGGACTCATTTTTACTAGAATTTTCACCTAATCTACATTTACACTGGGGTTGGAATGATTTAGACAAGAGTTGCTCAACTTTTAGCTTGTGGGCCAAATGCAGCCCACAAAGCCTTGGCATCTAGCCCGTGGGGCACTCTATGGGTCAGGAAGTTTGGTGGCAGAGCAGCAGTGGCAGCTAACACCACCACCCTCCCTGCTGCCAGAATCCCAAGCAGTGGGCTGCAGCTGGGCCATGACCCTCCCCCTACCAGATCCAGCTCTGCCCAGCTGGGTCATGCCCCCTTCCCTCTGCACAGCTTCCACCTTCCCCCCCGCTCCCCCGCACAGGTCTGGACCATGTCTCTTGCCCTGCCAGGTTGGCGGTTGGGACTGGGCTATTCTTCTTTCCTGCCCACCTTGCCAAATTGGGGCTGGGACATACCCCCTCCCCTGCATAGCTGGTTCAGGGTTGAGCCACGTTCCCTTCCTCCCCACAGGGCTTGCCTGTGCCCCATTTCATCGTGCTTGGCCAGGTTGGGG
>NW_017728886.1:90240303-90251008 GCF_001723895.1 Crocodylus porosus
GTTTAGGAAAGCATCCAAAAAATTAGATGTGTGTTCAAATTTACCCTACTATTTTAATTAATAAATTATCTTAAAATACATTAAATTAAGCCAACAATGGATGCTTGCACATTCTTGAAATATGCTTTTTGAACCAGAAACAATGATAGATGTTATTAAGTATTCTGACTTTTGATATTTTTCAAATACTGATAAAAAAAAAATTGGTCAATTTTTATTTTATTCGAACTATCTGTTTCTCTAGGAGTAGTCAGTCTCTATCAAGCCTTTAAATTGTCCATTTTATGGTTTAAAAACCAGTGAAGGAGTGAAACATTTGCAAAGATCTTTTACTTGTATGTAATTGTAGCTGCATATCATAAATGGGCTCAAAACAGTATGTAGCCGCCAGGTCTAGACCAGTTGCTGTCATGAAGCTCTCACTCGAGTAATTGGTATTAAGCGCCTCACGGGTTCATGTCTCCACCTGAGCTGGTGTTTTCCACCCGAGTCTTCAACCCTGTGCTCGCCTGCCATGACTTGTTGGACCTCAGTGTCTGGGGTTGTTCATCGGGTGTGCTCATTGACCCGTGGTTCTCCTGGCAGTTACTCACGGGGCTCCGCCACTCCTACATTCCGGCCTCACACCTCCTGTGGAGACACCTTTCTCCTGGGTTCCCTTAAGCAGGGCCACCCCAGGGGGCTCCGGCACTGTCTACCTAACTTAAGGACCCGCTTCCTTCCGATATCCCTGGAGCCTGGGAAGACAACTCAAAGAAGAAAAAAAAAATGCTCCAACACAATCCCTGGGCTCCCTGCCCCTTTAACTTCTCTTCTACTCCTCCCGGCTCTCTAAGGGGGCACAGCATGCCGTATCCCTTAGGTTGTCTGGTTCCCTGCCTACTCCAAGGCACCTCCAGGTCCAGCGGCAATATCCGTACCGACGGCAACCCTTCCGGGGTTTCCCTGTAGTCCTCCTTTCCTGGGTTGGACTTCTTCAAGTGTCTCATCGTCCCCACACTCCCACCTGCAGTTCACTCCGTCTCCCCGGGTCATTCTAATGCCACCTTCGGGTGATGCTCCTGGTGTCCCTTTGTCGTCCCGTCTGAGGCGGCGTCGAGGTGATCCTCCTCTTCTTGCCTGCACTCGTCCTGGCTGGTCCTGCTCCCTGGGTTCCATGGAAAGGGACGCCTCTGCTGTTAGGGTTAGCCGCAGTTCCGCTCCCTGATTCCCAGCCGGCTCTGCAGCATGCGCCACCATTTTTATCTTTGCCAGCCGGCATTTGGCGCTGATGTCACCGGCTGGCCGCAGCTGGATAAACAGGCGGCTGACGAGCTGCACAGGCTCTGCCTTCTGCCCCTCGTGTGCTGCCGAGCTGCCGGTAAGTATTCATCCTTACGGCGCATCCTGGGACACAGTAAGAGGGGCAATACATGTAGAAAAGCCAAACACATGGATAGAGATGTTTTCTGGTTAAATTATTCACAAGTAACTGGGAGATTTTTTGGAAGGTCACTTAAGTAATAATAGTTGGAGGATGGACTCATTTTTACTAGAATTTTCACCTAATCTACATTTACACTGGGGTTGGAATGATTTAGACAAGAGTTGCTCAACTTTTAGCTTGTGGGCCAAATGCAGCCCACAAAGCCTTGGCATCTAGCCCGTGGGGCACTCTATGGGTCAGGAAGTTTGGTGGCAGAGCAGCAGTGGCAGCTAACACCACCACCCTCCCTGCTGCCAGAATCCCAAGCAGTGGGCTGCAGCTGGGCCATGACCCTCCCCCTACCAGATCCAGCTCTGCCCAGCTGGGTCATGCCCCCTTCCCTCTGCACAGCTTCCACCTTCCCCCCCGCTCCCCCGCACAGGTCTGGACCATGTCTCTTGCCCTGCCAGGTTGGCGGTTGGGACTGGGCTATTCTTCTTTCCTGCCCACCTTGCCAAATTGGGGCTGGGACATACCCCCTCCCCTGCATAGCTGGTTCAGGGTTGAGCCACGTTCCCTTCCTCCCCACAGGGCTTGCCTGTGCCCCATTTCATCGTGCTTGGCCAGGTTGGGGTTGGGTAGCACCCCTTTCCTCCAGCGGGGTCAGGCCAAGCCCACTTCCCCCACACAGCTGGATTGGGCCTGGGCTCACCTGCTCCCATCTGTGATGCTGGAACAGGCTCTACTGCACCTACCCCAGGTGCTGGATTGGGTCAACCAGCCAGATCTGGCCTATGGTGGAACAGCGCGCTGCCCATCTGGCCTGCTGGATGAAAAGGTTGAACACCATTGATTTGGATTAAGACTGCATTGAATCCTGACCATGTCTGTGTAGCATTAGGGTGACCATACATTCTCGTTTAGCCAGGACAGTCTTGGATTTTGGAGGCTGGTCTCAGCCAGCTGGTGTGAATTAAAACGAGCGCCCCAGAAATGCAGGGGCACGGAATGCAGTCCAATGGGAAGGTGGAGCAGCATGGCGCGCCAGTAAGCAGGTGGGCAGGCACCACTGCCTGCCCACCCGTCTGGCATACCATGCTGCCCCATCCCTGCCACTGCCTGTAGCAGTGCTCCTGCCTTGCAGGGAAGGAGGCAGTCCCCCGGATGTCCTGGATTTCCTTTTAATCAGCCTATGTCATATGGTTTGGGGCATGCTAATAACCCGTTCAGAACATGCTTGTGTTTGAATACAAGGTCTGTTATATACAGTATAGGAAGTTGAAGGTTTTTATAACATCTCTGATATAAATGATGCTCTATACTGTCTGTGCTTCTATATAATACTTACAATCTCCTTCCCTGCAGTCTCCTTCCCTTCATGGAAGCTCCTGAGCTTCTTGAGCCATGTTTTGGGATGTTGCATCTTCAGTCTGTATTGCTTTTGCAAATAACCCTTGAAATACCCTATTTTATCTCATAAAGCATGCCCCAGAATATAACGCACACCTTATTTTGAAAAACAGAATGATGGGAAAAAAGATTTGTTCAGTTATGAGCAGGAACAGGGGATAGAGCAGGAACAGGGACAGAGCTGGGAACAAGCCTAATCTTCAGCAGGCTCATCCTCCTTTTCCCGCTTACACTGTGAAACAGTAAGAGAGACATCAGGAGCAACTAGCAGACAGTAAGATTGCTCTAAGCAAGGTTAACTTGATTAGTGGAACATTAGAAGACAAGACAGTTGTTAACACCTGTGAAGAGAAGAACAATATGCTATTAAGTCAATCGACTCCCTCAGGTGGCTGAACAGTAAGGTCACTGTTGGACTGTAGAGTATGAATCATAGCAGGGTGCATTTTTTCCTGAGCAAGAAAACAGTTTTCCTGATTAATAAGTGTACCCTGGTTTTGGGGTGCTGATTTGGGGGGGAAATACATGCTGTGTGCAAGAAAATACAGTAGTTTTCATATTTTTTTTCCTGGCAGTTTTATGTGGGGGGTTTTCTTCACCTACTGTATGCTGTGGAGCTCTGGACGTCAAATTAGAACAGCAGCTTTCATGCAATTTATGTGATGATCTGAAGGGTCTTATCATAAGCCTGCATTCTTCCAAAAACCAGGGGAGGGGAAAAAAGATTTTTGCCTTGTGTTCAGTGCCTTTTATTGCACTAACGTGAAGTGATTAAATCTGATGAACAGCAGCTTATCAAAACAAAATCTCATTAAAATCTATCAGCTCTTCTCTCTGAATATCCTTTGCTTAATAAGATCGTGAAACTTTGTGACCGGGCAGCAACCTGTAGTAACCTGCAGTGTATGTATATCCATGGGCAATGAATAAAACCATTGTTATCACTCTTAAATGTTGGCATCTATGCTGTGCTAATAATATTTTGAAAGTCTATTTTGAAAGTCTGCTTTATCAGCAACATTGCCTGGCAAATAATCAGCTGTTTTGTGGTGGAAAACTGAGAACAGCGGCTGAAGAAACTTGAGTTGAGGTTCATGCAAAAACACAATGCCACATTTATTATAATACTGGTTTTGTTGAGTAGAGCCAATACAGTGGTGGTCTTTGCTTTTTAAAACAATTAAGAATAATCAGTTTTCCCACACATACCACAAAGCTGTCAAAGCGCAAATGCTAATCACTGGGTTTTTGCATTTTGAGTGACTTCTGCTGCTGCTTTGTTTGCTTAAGAGTCTGAATGCATATTGTCCAAAGGCATGAACCTGTTTTGTGACTGCATATTTCTTAAAGAGACTGCAAGCATCTCAGAGGAAATCACTGAGAAAGACCATGTTGTTTTACCATATTTTTTAAAGAGACTACAAGCATCTTAGAGGAAATCACTGAGAAAGGCCAAGTTGTTTTAGCCATTCTTTCAAATTTATGGATAGCTGTTTATAGCTAGAATGTTGTGCCTTGCAGACTATGTACTGTATTCACTTGAATATAAGATGACCTCCCAATAATTAGATTCTATAGACAGAAAACTTATAAATTTGTTCCAGTTTTCCAGGTATAGAATTTCATTACTGGAAGTTTGCCCTGAATTTATGCCCCTCTCACTGCTACATCAGGGAAAATAAACCTGTGGGATTATGTAGCCCTTTTGCCCTCTTCCCCACTCCTTACTGTCAGACCCTGCTCCCTCTAAGCACATGGAAATTTGGAACAAATTTGCAAACACTGACTTTGAAATAAATATCTCTGTAGTAGTTTGCATAAAATTACTACAGGTATCTGGCATTTTGCCTTTTTTGAAACAGTTGCACAGGAACTCCATAAACACACTTTTAGGGAGCATGTTTGTACTTGCTAATATATAGTACAAACTATGCATGTTATTAGTCCAAAGCTAAAAGGCTTATTATTTACCAGGTTGGTGGACTGGGTCCCAGCAGTCAACAGTGTTTCCAGCCATAGTGACCCCACAGCTCGGCACTGCTCAGTATTTGTGTGTACTCTAGATACCTCCCCCCTCCATAAAAGATCCTTGTGCTAATTAGGCCCCACTCATGACTGGGGGTGGTAATGGAGGGATTTTGAGTTAACTGTTTGGAGCCCCATTTGGTGATGTTTGCCAGACATTTAAGGCTGATGAAGAAGCAGGAATCATTGGAAATGGGAAATAAAGGTGCAACTCAGCTGTGGAAGTATAAAGAAAGTCAGAATGTGTTCAGTGTAGTGGCTCGCTGTGACTGGAAAAAGTCGGTGTTAAGGGCTACACGCAATAGACTCTAGTATATGTGTTATTCAGATGTGCTGTAGTAACCTTTCCTTGTGGTAGGTTCCCATGAGCATCTTGGCCTTTTTGAGTAAGATCAAATGAAGCATTTTTATCTGTGTGATAGTCTCGTATAGCACTACCTTCAAGCCCAGTGCTCATTCTTTCCTGGGGGAGCAATTGCTCCCTTTTTTTTTAAGGTCCACAAAAAGGGTTACATCAGTAAATTTGGCCATTATGGGCCACATGTTTTAGAGTCATGCTCACCGCTGACTGGATTTAATCAGCTTCATAGTTGGTTTCCATTACTGAGCACATGCTGCTTTTGGCAGCAGTTTAATGACAGACAGTGTATTTAATGAGGTTTCCTTGTATGTGAATATAAGATGATTGGGAGAAAATCATCGCAAGGGGGTGAAAAGCACCTTGTTCAAATTTGCAGATGACACTAAGATGTGGGGAAAAGTGGACACACTAGAAGGGAGGGACAGGCTGCAACTGGATCTGGACAGGTTACAGGGGTGGGTGGATGAGAATAAGATGGGATTCAATACTGACAAGTTCAGGGTACTGCACCTAGGGAGGAAGAACCAGCAGCATACTTACAGGCTGGGGAACTCCCCTTTTGTCAGCACAGAGGCAGAAAAGGATCTTGGAGTCATTATAGACTCCAAGATGAACATGGGCCACCAATGTGGGAACGCAGTCAGGAAGGCTAATCGCACCTTGTCATGCATCCACAGATGCATCATGAGCAGGTCCAAGGAGGTGATCCTCCCCCTCTGTGCAGCACTGGTCAGACCACAGTTGGAGTACTGCATTCAGTTCTGGGTGCTGCACTTCAGGAGAGATGTGGACCACATCAAGAGGGTCCAGAGGAGGGATCACCCGCATGATCTGGGGGCAGCAGGGCAGGCCCTACGAGGAGAGGCTACAGGACCTGAACCTGTTCAGCGTCCACAAGAGAAGGCTGAGAGGGGATCTGGTGGCCATCTATAAACTGGCCAAGGGAGACCAGCAGGCAATGGGAGAGTCCCTGTTCCCCCCCGAGCACTACTGGGAGTAACAAGGAATAATGCCCATAAGTTGACAGAGAGTAGATTCAGGCTAGATATCAGGAGGCACTACTTTACAGTCAGGGCGGCTAGGATCTGGAACCAACTTCCAAGGGAAGTGGTGCTCGCTCTTACCTTGGGAGTCTTCAAAAGGTGACTAGATAGACACCTTGCTGGGGTCGTTTGACCCCAGCATTCTTTCTTGCCCATGGCAGGAGGTTGGACTTGATGATCTGCTCAGGTCCCTTCTGACCCTACCAACTATGAAACTATGAAAAAACCTCATCTTCTGTTTGAGGAAATATGTTACTTGTTTAGTGAAAAAACCTTTGTATGTACTAGGGCTGTGTGAACCTTCGGTAGCTGATTCTGTTTGGCTTGGTGGCCATGAACTGCATGGTGCAGGGATGGCTCATTGGGCAGGGCAAGTTCACCCATGGGTTCATGATCACCGACAACAGGGCCAATATGATCAAGGCGGTGCATGATGCCAACTTTGTTGACATCTGCTGCATAGCACACAAGTTCTACTTCATAGTCAGGGACACCTTGAAGGGGGACAGGGCTCCTGTGATGGTGCCATCACTCCCAGCCATCTTATTTTGAAATGCAGGCAGGCTATTTCCACTGAAGCATCAAGGGGGGCAAGATGCTGCAGGACAGACGGGCAGAGCTGAGAATCCTGCAGCACAAAATCATGCAGGATGTGGAGACTCAGTGGAACTTGAAATATCTGATGCTGGTAAGGCGGGTGGAGCAACAGAAGGCCACCCATGAAATGGCTTTGGTCGGGGAAATTGGGATCAGCGGCCCCTTTAGCAAGACAGAGTGGGATACCACCTCCCAGATTTAGGTGGTCCTCAAGCCATTTCTCGAGGCCACAAAGGGCCTCAGCACTGGTGATGTCCTCTTTAGTCAGGTGATCCCCATAGTGAAGGAGTTTGAGAATTAAATGGAGATGTTTCAGGGGACTGATGTTCCTGGCTGGGGCAAGCTGCTTTCACCAGAGGTGCAGGCACTGGTGAAGCAGCTGAAGGAGGGCATTAAAAAATGGCTGGATCTGTTGTGATCCAGTACAGTCCATGTGCTGCTGGACATGTGCGACCTGAGGGTGAAGGGCAGCATCTGCGGCAGCAAAATCCTCGATTGCTGGATGGAGATGCTGGTGAACAGAGTCAGGGAGGCAGAAGGGCAGAGGCAGGGGTACATGGAAGAGGGGGATCCACTTTCCCATGCCAGCACTCCAACCACAAGCCAGTCTTCTCCACCACAGCCACTGCTAATGTTAGCCAAGGGCATGGCTTCAATGTTGGGGTCCAGAGGCACCAGACCCTACTATCAGGCAGGTAGCGCGGAGACCTTGGTGGCTACCCATCTCACTGAGGATGTAGAACCACTGCATTGTGACCGCTTGGCCTATTGGGCAGTTCACAGCCAGTTGTGGCAGGATCTGGCCACGGTTGCCCAGGATCCAGCTGTCCATTGACCACTGTTGCAAGCAAGAGGATGTTCAGCATTGCTGGTGATGTTGTGACACCCCACCTCACCTCTTTGTATCCTGGTTTGCTGGAGCAGCTGGTGTTCCTGAAGGTGAACCTCCCACTGGTGGGGTTCCCCAAGTTTCATGTGCAGCTGGACTGAGTGACACCCTCCTCATTTTGCACCTATTTTCTTTTTGTATTTGCTTTCAGAACCTTGAGGTGCACTTTCACAGAAACCCCTGCACCACTCTGCCTGAAACCTGGAGGCCTCATGCCTGCATGAGGGGCTACCATCCCTACTGCATTCATCCCGCTCTGCCTTAACACACACAAGAGATATGAGTTTTGCTTTCAACAGTTTGTGGTGCACTTTCACAGAATCCCCTGCATCTATCTCCCTGAAACTTAGCAGGCTTCATGCCCTCAGAAGCGACTACCATCCCTGCTATTTGCATCTGAATCTGCAAAAAAATGACAGTTATAGGTATTTTAGTGATTCCCCATTATAGTCTGTGGCCGAATCTCTGGATCCGAATCAGCTCAATCGAATCAGGGAAGTGATTCAAATCACTGAATCGAATCACTGTCTCTCTAAATTGACCAAATCTGAATTGAATACTTGCTGCTTTGCACAGGCCTAGTATGTACTTATCACCTGTAGTATGGTGGTTGTTCTGCTGCAGACCTGAAGTTTAGAAACTACAAAACACTATGATTTGTAAAAGAAATTTGATGGTTTGTGATCACAGAAATAAAAACTGGTTGTGTGGCATGCATATCAGATAAATACTCAGCCGTAACTTGTCTGATAATGTTTGGCTTGTTTCAGAACAGGAAGCATCAGCAATAAAAAACTATTGCCATATGGATAGAAAGGGTACTGAAGTAGATGCAGTTTGTAACTCAAGGTAACTTGTTTTACATAGTAACAGTTAGAAACGTCAGTCTGTTAGTTATTGAAAGTGTTCATTTGCAAAAAGAAAAAAAATACTAATGTTCTTAGTTGTATCCTTGCTAACTTCCATCCCCTTCATAATTTTTTCTATGTTCTTTTTCCCAAAATTTCTTTGTGTTTATTCTTTGTTTTGGTGCGTGTAAGTATCCAGCAGAAATTAAAGCTGAGATATAGTCTACATTAGGGCTGTGCAAAATTTTGGCAGCCATTTCATTTTGGGCCATTTTGGTGCCCAAAACACCGAATCCGAATCAGAACAGAAGGCTCAGAAACATCTATGAAATGAAACGAGGCATCCAAAATGTTTTGGAGATGTTTGAGAAAATTTTGGAGTTTCAGAGTTGGGCTTGCAGGGAAACAGCTGTATGCTGCTGCCCTGGTGCGTGACTTGGCTCTGCAGGGAGCAGAAATCTGTTCCAGGGGTTTCCTTGCTACCACTGCTTCGTCCCCACTGCCCTGGCTGTTCCCTGCCACGTGACCTGGCTCTGCAGGGAGCAGAGATCTGGAGCTACATGGGGTAGGCAGTGGTGGTGAGGAGACCCCGACATGGATCTCTGCTCCCTGCAGAGCCAGGTTGTGTGGCAAGGCAGTGCTGGTCCCTGCTGCGCAACCTGGCTCTGCAGAGATCATAGAACCATGCGCAGGTCTCCTCGCCTGCATGGAGGGCAGCGGCCCTTCCCCTCTCCTGAACAAGCCATCCACAGCCCCATCCAGCTCCCTGCTGTGGCCCTGCAGCCCCTTGCCCCAAACCCTACCTGGCTGGCTTTGAAACAGATTTGACTAAAAAGAAACAGGACAGTGATCTGAAACACCAAAATGAATCACTGTCCTCTGAAACAGCCGAATCCAAAACTGACTCGAAACACAGCCATTTTGCACAGCGCTATTCTGCATGCCTTTATATTGCCAGTATTGTAGAGCCAAATCAGTAGGAAAGTTACATACTTGAGGATTGCTATGCCCATGCGATGTGTTCCTCCTTTGCTAAGTAAGAATGTTATACTCAAGAAGCTAATGAATTGACTGGAAGGTTTCCACATACTTTGACCTTTGCAGTGCTTCCTATTAGGGCAGTGAGGGCCAGTCTTTTTGACAGGTATATCATGCGCAGCCCCTTTGCTCCTAGGGAGAAATATGGCAAATAGAATAATCCATTCATGTTGTCAGCCTTAAAAGAAGCTTTGGTAAAATGGGACAAACCTAGAGCTGTGTAAATAACTGGGTTTTTTGAGTTAAGCAGCCAGACTGGGAAAATAGTTTGAATTCGATTGGAAATATTTTCAATTTTTATTACAGCAATAGGAAAAATGGAAAACTCCTTTGGGTGTTAAACAAAACGTTCTATTTGTTATGACATGTTTGATTTCCATGCACTTGTAAGAAAGGGAAAACAGAAGAGGAGATGGTTCCTTTTTTTCTGGGGCATGGGTCCAGGATATGGGAAAGCTGGATTCAATACCTTCTTTTGCTTTGAGAAATTGAACTTGTAACTCCCATCTCCAGGACAGTGCCACAGTTAGCCTGGCACTGTATGATATTCTGGGCTTGGTTGCTTTTAGCCTCTTCTGTTGATGCTGTCCTACTTCTCAGGTTACCGTTCTAACCACCAGGCAAGAAAGTTATTATCTCTTTTTCAGTGAATATGTACATAGCAGCTAATTGTCCGTCAAGAATGATGGATTTCAGGGAATGTTTACGTGGTCCCCCCGCCCCTCGCGTGCCCTTCGGGGCCGGCCATGTAAAGATTCCCTCTGCCGCTGCATCCTCCAGCCTCCAGGGCAGTGGCTCCCTCCTCCTGCCCGCCTCTGCCTCACAGCAGCCCTGCACCCCCTCCACTTCCCTCACTCCCTCTCCCCGCTACCTCCCCCTCCCCACTGGCTGTTGTTGGGGTCGGGTGGCAGGGGGGCACTGCTACCATGATCCCCCTTCTCTCCCCTCACTTCATTCATTCCCTGCCACTTGGCCCTGACAACAGCCACCACCATGACTCTCCCCGTTCCGCACCCACCCGGGTCCGCGCAGCCTCTGTCCCTCCCTGCCACCTCTCCCTCCCTGCTGGCTGTTATTGGGGCTCACTTC
>NW_017728886.1:90251137-90373562 GCF_001723895.1 Crocodylus porosus
GAGGCAGCAGCCATGTAGGGGACACAGAGAAGCTTTACCATCTAAAACTGGCTGTCTCTCCCCCAAAACTCATGAGCAAGGAACCGCCTGCCTCCAGAGGGGAAACTTCACCTGCCTTTGGAAGATGCTTGTGAGTAAGCTACTCGAGATCTGATTAGATATCTAGCTGGGAGTAACTCAGATGCATGATCAAAAGGCTACCTCAGCCAGACTGTATGCTCTTTAGGATTTCTAGGCTATTGCTCGATCTTGTACCCTATTTTCACCCTACCCCTGAAGTCTTCCTTTGTGACTGGTGTGGGAGACTTATTGAAGGGTGGGTTTAAATTATGCCTAAGAGACCCCTTAGGTCTGTGGACTAAGGGAGACTATACTTTTTGCCCCCGGACTTGGTGAGGTGCCCCAAGCGCCTGTACTGGATTGAGTACCCATAGGACATTAGGCCTGTGTTTCCCCAAGGACACAGGGCCAAGAGTGAGTCCATTCTTGGGGTGGTGGCGGCTACGTTACCCCCAGGCTAGCGTATGTGCTCCAGAAGGGGGTCGGACCGGACATAAGGCGCCTCTAGGGAGGCATTCGGAGCCTGGCGCAGGGAGGTGGTCGGGCGCAGGGAGGTGGGAGGCTCAATGCAGGAGCGCCCCCTACTGGCCTGCCACAAGCCCCTCCTTTGCTTCCCCCACCTTGTTCCCTCCCCCTCTCCCTGTCTGCCACCTCCCCCTCTCTGCCGGCTGTGCTGAGGGGCATTGCAGAAGGTTGGCGAGGGTGCGCTACTACCATGACCCACCACTTCATCAGGCAGGGAGGCGTGGGGAAGCCCTGCTGCTTAGGCATCCGGGACATGTTTCCCACTGCCACAAACTTCCCCAGCAGTGGCTCAAACTTGGGCCTGTGCAGCCAGGGCTATGCAGCCAGTTGCTGTCCACGCTCTCAGCAGCACATACAGTTGGCCAAAAGCGTTATGGACAGACAGACATACAGACTGACTAAGCCCTTTATATATATATATATATATAGAATTTTATAAAAAGTGGAACAGCCCTGACAGAGGGGACTGGGGGAGACCCACTACAGTGTACTTATTTGGGACACATGCCTAGAAGGTGGGAGATTTTGGTTCAAATCCCTGCTCAAAATGAAGTAGTCTATGGACTCAGACCAGGGTCTCCAATGTCTTAGAAAAGGGTCCTAATTAGAGGGCTAAAGTATTCTGAAGTGGGCATCTCTCAATCTCTCTTTTGGCAATGTAGGTCAAATTTACAAATAGTATCTGGATGGTCAGAACTACATTTTTCAGCAAATAAACTGTGTGTGGGAAAAAAGAGAATTCCCTGCCCTAGGAAAATCAGAAGAAACTTATTAAAATCACTGTGCCACTTTGAACTGCTATTTGTATAACTATAAATTGAATCTAAATATAAAAGTCCCCTTAAAGAAGACATTTGTTAATTTGTTACAGGGTCATAACTTTAAGATAGACTTGTATTATATTTTTTAGTTGTAATGATATTTAATATTCATATCTATTTTTCTAGGCTTTCAAGACTATGGATGGCTACCTTGTGGTGGGAGCAGGGAATGATCAGCAATTTGTCACTGTGTGCAAGGTAACAGTACTTTAAATTTACAATACGAAGTGTTGGTACTACGCTAACTTTTGAGTTCTGTAAAAAGAAGGCAATTCCAGTGATGGTTTTTAAATGTTTCATGTTGTAAACATGATTAAAGAGGATTAATAGTATGTTTGGCATAGATATTCAGGACCCAGTGTCCCTTGTAGAAGTCTGTGGGAATTGCAGGTATTGAGCACTTCTGCAAATCAGGCAGTAGGTCTTACAGGGGACTTGGCTGACCAAAACCACTCCTGGCTTGTGGATGGTGAGCTTTGTATAAGTCAAATATCTGAGTTCCTTTTTAGAAATAGGTCCCAGACTGATTCCATTCAATCCATGGTTAACACAGTCATAGGAGGGTGGCAAGTGGGGATTTTCTACTAAAGATCATAGAAAAGTAGGGCTGGTCAACTAGTGTAACCCCTTAGTCAACCTGGTTAAACCATCCCATCCAACCTGCCCTTGAAAATTTCCACGGATGGTGATTCCACAATTTCTCTAGGTAGCCTTTTCCATTGCTTGACCACCCTCTTAGTCAGAAAGTTCCTTCTCATCTTCAATCTAAATTTCCCTTGCTGTATCTTGAGGCTGTTGCTTTTAGTCTTGTCCTCTGTGGTCACAGAGAAAAGCCCATCTCCATCCTCTTCTGTAATTTCCCTTCAGGTATCTGAAGATTGTTAACAAATTCCCACTCAGTCTTCTCTGCTCCAGGCTAAATAATCCTAGTTCTTTTAGTATTTCTTCAAAAATGTTGCTTCTCAGGCCCCTAATCATTTTTGTTGTTCTCTGCTGGAATCTTGTGCACAACCTTCTTGAAGTGTGGGGTCCAAAACTAGACACAGTACTCCAGGAGAGCCACACCATTCCAGTACTCAAGGGTGGAAGAATCACTTCCCTTGATTTGCAAGTGACACTCCTGTTAATAATACCCAATATGCTTTCAGCTTTTTTTTTTTTTTTTGCAACAAGAGCACGTTGTTGACTTGTATTCAGTTTATAGGCCACTATAACCCCCAGATCCTTCTCTGCAGTACTGCAGCATAGCCAGTCATTCCCCAGTTTGCATTTGTGCATACCATTATTCTGTCCCAAGTACAGGACTTTCCACTTGTCCTTGGTGAATCTCATCTGATTGACTGCAGACCATTTTGCCAGTCTGTCCAGGTCATTCTATACTCTGGAGGGTAGGGTTAGGCTTCAGATTATGGAAGGCAATCTAGTTATGGATGATACAGTTAAGGCTGAAGTATTTAATGCCTTTATTTACTTTGGTTTTCAAAAACGGGTGTAGCCGCAGTTGGTGATGATTGCAGTTGTTTATGCAGTTACCTGATTCAGTTCCTTCAGAATCTTTGGGTGCATCTCATCCAGCCGTGCCAACCTGAAAACATCCAGGTTCTCTAACCTTTGGTCTTCCTCTTACTTTTGACATACTTACAGAATCCCTTTTTATTGCCTTATGTCCCTTGTCAGCTGCATCTCAAATCGTGTGTTGGACCTCCTAATATTCTCTCTGCAAATCTGTGTGATACTCATGTTCTTAGCTAGTACTATGACTGAGTTTTCACATATTATAAGATTCCTTTTTGAGTTTCTACTTATTGAAGAGATTGCTTGTCTCCTATTGCACCTTCCCATTCTTCGGTAGGATTGAGATAATTTGCTCTTTTACTGTTAAGGGGGCCTTCTTAAAGTACAGCCAGCTCTCCTCAACTCCTCCTCCCCTCAGACTCCCATGGGCTCCTGCCCACCAATTCCCTGAGTCTGTTAAAGTCTGCTTTTCTGAAGTCCACTGTCTTTCTTCTGTTGCTCTCCTTACTTCTGCCCTTCAGAATCTTGAACTCATGGTCACTGTCATCAAAATTGCCTTCCACCTTCTCAACCAACTTCTCCCTCTTTGTGAGCAGTAAATCAAGAAAGGCTTCCCCCCCGTTTAGCCTGTCTACCAACTGTATCAAAAAACTATTTCTAATACATTCCAAGGATTTGCTGGACTGCTTGAGCAGTACTGTGTCTTCCTCCCAATAAATGTCCCAATAATTAAAGTCCCCCAAGAAAACCAAGTCCCATAATTTGAAAGCTTTCATCAGTTGTTTAAAGAAGGCATTATCTACTCCCTTCTCCTGGTTTGGTGGGCTATAGCAGACACCCACCATAACATCACACTTACTCTTCTCTCCTCTGACTTTTACCCAGAGGCTTTCAACAGGCCTCCCTTCCACTTTTGTACCGTGTTTCATAACGTGTACATTGCCTTTGTATATACAGCAACATCCCTCCCTTTTCTCCTCATCTATCCTTGCTGGGCAAGATATACCCATTCATGATCATATTCCAATTATGTTAATTATTCCAGTATTTGGGGCATTTGGGTGCCTGCCACATTAAGAGGTCAGGCAGTCTGCAGAACCATCAGCAGGTCCCCAATTAATAGGTCAAGGCTAGTTGTAGAATCAGCTGACCCAGGGAGCCTGCAGGTGAAGCTAGGCCTGATGAAGGGAGTCACCTGATTGGAGGAAGGCTGGGTTTAGGCAGGGCATAAGCCCAGACCTGAGAGTAGGCTGGCAGTAACATCTTGAGAGCTGGTGAAGGACCACCGCCCAGCAGAAAGGCTGCAACTCCTGAATGCCAGCAAGGAAAATAATATATGAAGTGGTGTGTAGGTTTGGATAGGAACTAAGGGGATGGAGGAGGTTCCTAGGGACCCAGTGTGGGATCCAGGGCCCTGAGAGAGGGGCTGGGTGTCTGTGGGCCTGTTGAGGAGCCAGGTGAGCCCTGAGAGGGGCTAAGTGTTTAGGAGACTTAGTGAAGGGTCTGGGTAAACCCAGTTTGTGGGGCAGAGTGTTGGAACCTATTGCGGGGTCCAGGTGAGCCCAGAGAAGGAAGGGGCTATGCTAGTGAAGATTTATGGAGGGCTCCAGGTGAGTTTGGAGAGTGTATGATCCGTGGAGGGGCCTGAGAAGGCAAACCCATAGAGAAGAGAGGACTGACAGCTAGAGGACTGACTCTGGGAATCTCAGTTGGCCTGTATGGGCCAGGAGGGGCCGGAGGTTGAAACAGACCATGGCAGAGACTGCCAGAGCTGGGTGAGCCTGGAGTTCTTGATTGGTGTGAGGCAGGGCCAGGGCCTAGGAGAGGACAAAGGTCCTTGTGTGACCACATCCAAGAGGAAGGGGTCAAGGGGCGTGCAGCTCAGGATGACTATGGCTGGTGCTAGGCCATCTGAAGAGAAGGGATCAAGAAAAGGGGTCTGAGAGAGAGCCAGGGGCCAGAGATGGGTGAGGGCATGGATGTAAGATGGAACCAGGGCCAGGGGGCCTGGAGGTTGACAGCCTGAGAGGGGCATAGGATATCCAGGGGGAGCTCAGAGAGGGACAGGTAAGATCAGGAAGGCCTGAAGACTGGTTTTGGGTAAGACCTGAAACTGTACCCTGTTGGGGCTGGTTAGTGTGGTGGGGCTGCCTGTGGCAGTTTAGCCTCTCTGAAATACCATGCATGGGCTGATCCAGGTAAAGGTAAGTATGGGGCACTGGAAAGACTCAGCGACCACTGCCTTGTGGGTTACCCCATGGAGGGGGAAGGCTGAGGGAGCACACCCTGACAGAAAAGTGCCAAGTGGAAAGATCAGGACTATGTGGGTCGAGGCCCAGAGAGGGGACAGGGAAGATCAGGACCAGATGTGAGGATATGAGTCTAGAGGCGCAGCAAGGGCCAGGGAATAGTGTAGTGGGACCAGAAGGGTCCAACAGCCCAGCAAGGGGCTGGGAATAGAGTGCAGCCTAGTAAGGAGGCCAGGAATAATGTGGGGACAGGACAGGCCTAAGGTCCTGGAGAGCAGCTGGGAAAGTAGAGGACCAAAAGAGTCCAGAACAATAGACCAAAGGGGCTGGTAGCCCAGAGAGGGGGCTGGGAGAGAGACTGAGGGGCTTGGTAGCCCAGGTAGGGGTTGTGTGAGACCGAGTGGTCTGAGGGGCCAGAGAGGGGCCAGAGGAGAGACTGTAGGGGAGTGGAGGCTGGGGACAAATGGGGAGCAGAGGCTGGGAGGAATGGGGACAGATAGAAGACAGAGGTGGCAGGAGGCCAGGTATAAGCAGGGAACAAGTTGCTTGTCCTCCCTGTGCCATCTGCTCCCTGCAGCAGTGCAGAGGATGAATTAAAGATGACCCTCCAATAAATAGAATCTGAACATAGATTTCATAGACATTTGGGCTGGAAGGGACTTTGGAGGATCATTGAGTCCAGCCCTCTGCCCCGGGGGCAGGAAGTCAGCAGGGATCATAGGATCCCAGCAAGATAAGCATTCAAATGTGTCTTAAAGGCGTTGAAAGTGGGTGCTTGAACCGCCTCTGGCGGCAGTCTATTCCAAACCTTGGGGGCTCGGACAGTGAAGAAGTTCTTTCCTATGTCCAGCCTGAATCGGTTGCAGCGGAGTTTGTGACCATTCGATCTTGTCACCCCTGATAAATTTATAGGTGGCCACCAGATCACCCCTGAGCCTGCACTTGTCCAGGCTGAAGAGCCCCATGGCTCTCAGCCTCTCATTATAAGGTCTGTTTTTCTGACCTCTGATCATGCACGTGGCTCTCCTTGCACCCTCTCAAGCTTCTCCACATCCGTTTTGAATTGCGGAGCCCAAAACTGGATGCAGTACTCTAGCTGCGGCCTCACCAAGGCCGAGTACAAGGGGAGAACGACGTCCTGGGATTTGCTTGAGAAGCATCTATGAATGCAAGCCAACGTTTTGCTCACTTTACTAGTTGCAGCATCACACTGAAGGCTCACATTCATCTTGTGGTCAGTCCTGACCCCTAAGTCCCTTTCATCTGTAGTGCTAACCAGTGTATCACTACCAAGCCTATAAGCATGCTGCAGGTTTTTCCTCCCAAGGTGGAGAACCTTGCATTTTTCGGTGTTGAACACCATCAGGTTCTCGTCCGCACATTTCCTGAGCCTTGGATCACCCTCCTGTCCTCAGGTGTGGATGCTTTACCCCAGAGTTTGGTGTTGTTGGCAAACTTGGCCAGTCCGCTTCTGACACCAATGTCCACATCATTGATGAAGATGTTAACTAGTATAGGCCCCAGGAGAGAGCCTTGAGGGACCCCACTGGTTACAGTGCACCATGACGATTGGCTGCCATCAACCACCACCCTCTGGGTCCTACCGCAGTGTCAGTTCCCCAGCCAATGGATCGTGGTGAGGTTGAGGCTGCTGTTAGCCAGTTTAGGCAAGAGGTGATCTTGGGATACCAGATCGAAGGGTTTTTTTAAAGTCAAGATATACAACGTCAATCTCTTTCCCCTTGTCCAGGTGATAAGTCACCTGGTCATAAAAGGAAATGAGATTGGTTAGTCATGATGCTCGCCAGCTCCCTGAGTACCCTTGGGTGTAACCCATCAGAGCCGGCTGACTTGAAGGTATCCAGCCTGTCAAGGTGTTCCTTCACGAGGTCAGCTTTGATGAACATAAAAACATATAACAAACATACATTTTCCATGTATAGAATCTAACATTGGGGGTCATCTTAGATTCAAGTAAATGTGGTACCTTGTTTTTCCATTGGTTCTTTTTGTCTTCTTTCTGCTTCTTCTGCAAAACTAATAATTTTAATATAACAAAAGCCTTTGTCTCTGTCTGTCTGTAATGCTTTGGGCCAACTGCGCTTGCACCTTTTGAGAGGGCACTTGCTGATTGGCTGCAAGGGCTCAGAGCATTACAGACGGAGTGAGCAAGGCAGCTGCCACGCCGCACCTCCCCCCCACCCCCCACCAACAGCTGGCAGGGAGGGGGGGCAGCAGGGAAGAGGGGAGGCAGGGAGTGGGGGATGTTGTCTGCCAGCAGGGGATGAAGAAGTTGTGGGAGGGCACATGGAGCTGGGTGAAGTGGGTGCATGGGGCTGGAGGTAAAGGAGCAGCACCGGGGGGCACTGGATGGCAGCACTCTGTCATCATCATTGTGCCCCCCCCCCCCCAATGTTGGGAAATTTGCTAGTATGAGAGAAGCAGCCAAATTTCTTAACACATGGGATTTGAATGAAAAGCTATCCATCCCTGCTATAAATGAATGTTTGAGCACAAGCTGTAGTAGATCCCAGCTTCTTTTCAGGGTTAGGTTCATTACTCATCCTGTGAAGATGAGGTTTTGCAACCTAACTAGAGGTGTAGATGGCCATAGTAAATAGCTGTGCAAGATGGGTGAGATGTTTGCTGCAGCTTTAATTTCAAAGTGTGCTGCTTCTCTAGTCAGCTGTGCAGGACCACTGACGAACTCTACCTAATGCAGTGCCCTTTGAAGTAGAAGCCACAGCAAGCAGTTGAGCAGCTTGTTCTTAATTAAGCACCCTGCTGTGAACCACCTATCCCTGCAAGAGAATCTGCTTCTGCTGTCCCACTTCAGTCATGCATAAAGTAGTGCTATGTGAACCTCTAAAATGTCAGTTTGAAGGGCATTCCAAAATGTGGTCGTCTATCCTGGCACTTACTAGAATCTTGTTGGGCTGTCAAACCTAAGTGAGTAAGTATTATTTTCCTGGTTTTGGTTGTGTTAGATTAATGCTTTACACTTCTGGATGTGTTGATTTCCAAAGACCTTAAAGTACATTATTAAACATAATACCATGAAGTATTGAGGGGCACCCACACCCTTTGTCTCTGGCCTGCTTAATAGCAACCATAGTGTGCTGAGTGTCTCCCTTCCCAGATTCAGTTGTCTAACTACTTGGCTATTGGAAGTAAGAGGGGCTCCATTATCTGCATTTGTGAATACTCTCTTCTGCTCTGAAGCTGGCTTTTCAGTGAAAAAACATTATTTGCAGGAAAAAAAAATCCTGAAATCTGCTCCACTTTCTACTTTTAAGACAGCTTCATGAGAACTTTATTATAACAAATGGACCTAAAAAGATGCATGATACAAACAGTAGATGCTGGAATTACAACTTCCACAGTTAGAAAATGCAGAGGCATACAACAGAGTTAAAAATTCCTGTACTTGAGAGAGGCAAGAGAGTTCAATTCTTGAGCAAAAGTTCTGCTTGGGTTTTATTCTTAGAATGTTTCTGTCCTTAAAGAGTAATGACAGACACAGACTGAGGCTAGGATGCTCAACAACTGAGTAGGAGGCCTAGTTTAAAGTTAAATAAAGTGTTATAAAAACTGTTAAAGGCTAAGTTGAAGGTGACTGATGGAACTAAAAAACTTAGTAAAGGGGTAGAGGCAATGAATGGAGAGAATTAATAATTACAGGGAAGCCCCAAACACTTAAGAGGCAAGAGGAACCCTCAGTAAATATAGATAACAATTCAAATATTTGAACTAGTATCAAGGAACCTTATTATGAAGGGTCAATGCTTAAAAAATGGAACATACGGAAGCTGTTGCCCCTGAAGACATTTGCTATGGGGATGTAACAGCCAACCTAAAGGTGTAAATGATTGCAGACTCTCTGCCAGTACCATATGTTTTGGACAAGTAATCAGCAAGGAGGGGGAAAAAAGCCAAAATTATTTGTTACAGTAGTTTTCCCTGGTTTTGAAAATAAAGAAAATAAATCCTTTTGATATTTGATTAATAGCTGAAGACTTTTTGTGATGCCTCTCTATTTTTTATAGACCATAGTATAGGCAAAACGCATTTTACAGCGGTCAGCAATTAATAAAGTATGTTCTTAAGTGTGGCTGCTTTGATCTCTAAAACAAGACTCATCTCAAGTGGGCTAATGTATATAACAAAGGAAAATGTGCACACTTGTGCCTATTTTGAAAAAGACCAGCCCAACATATAAAATCTAAACATCAGTTCTTAGATCTGCATTTTAAATCAGCCGACTGAATTAAACAGATGATTGAAGGAGGTGTTGTGGAGCTTTGGGGGAACCATTTTGATTTCAAAACAATCAGTAAAATAAAATAACTGCACGTAAAAAAATAACAACTGCCTCATACTTCTTTTGTCATCCATAAAAAAGCGAGAGGAACCAGGCTATGTTTCTATTTGCATAATATAGGTGGATGTTAAATAAAAAAAGCCCCTGAAACTGAAATCAGTATAGCATGATGAGGCATTCCCATAAGTTTTAACTGGGTTTGAGAGTAAGACTGATGAGCAGTGAAACTATTCCAGTCACAGCTTGAAAACTCTATTATGATACACAACAACAAAGACTTATTTGTATTAATAAAGACAGTGCTTACATAGCCTTGGATTCAAGGGAAAACAGGTCCACTGGCCAGGTTTCTCCCTGGGGGACATTCTCTGATATGGTTCCTTTTTTCTCTGAACTTCAGGGAAGTCCAAAAATGTGCGGTTTAACCATGATAATATACTTAAAATGGAGTTTTCTATATTTGGTTGTGCTTTGGCGCTACACCACTCCTTTTTCATGCAGTGTGAATTTGGTGTTGCTGACAGTTAGTAAGTTGTAGTTGCTTTTTAATCCACAGAGGATATACAGCATGGGCAGCTTTCCTCACATTTTCTAACAATATGATTCTGATCTAATTTGAAGGGACCACCTATTGTGACAGTTCATTGTTCATGCCTGTTCTCTTCTTTCTGGGTGAAACTGTAGTTCGATAGAATGGAAGTTTTGCTATTAACTTCCATGGAACATGGATTTTACTCTTTGTATTTAGATGGCTGATAAGGCTGCAAGTTAGAGCAAGTGCTGATGTTGTTGTTATCAACAGTCATTTACTTGGAAGTGGACCAAGACCACATCTTGTTCATCCAGCCATGAACTGGTAATGAATTTCATGAAATGGTAATGACTTCAGTCGCTGCCAGTCTGGCGTGAATTAGTAGAAACTAAAGGTTAGAGGTCAGATCTAGAAATGTCAGTACCATCCAAGTATCACTTTTGTGATAGTAATAGATGTGAGACTTTGGAAAAGACGCTATATAAATTGTTACATCTTCAGACAGTGATTGCTTGCAACGACTATGTGAACTCAGGTTAAGTACAGTAGTGGAATATTGTGTGTGTGAAAGCAAGGCTAATGGAACACAAATCTTGCTGCTCCTTTTAGAGATTTTCTTCTCCTTTACCCTGTTACTAATATGACATACGAGTTTTTTTTATTTAATCTCTTAGAAATTATATCAGCTATTAAAATATGTATTACAAACAAATAGGGGCATTAATAGAGAGATTGTATGGTAGATTTCAGTAGACCATATGTCCTTCTGCCCCATAAATGCTGCTATAAAACTGCCAGACTCTGTCTCCACATTTTTATAGTCATTTTTCAGTCTTAATTCCACTTTGTCTGTGAATAATAGTAACATTTCTAAGTTGTCGGGTGGGAGTTACTTACAGAAGATATATTTCTCCTGGAGGTTACAACACCATTTTTCTTTATTAATTCTTCATGAGGAAATGATGTGCAGAAAATATGATACCTTGGTAGAAAATCTGTTTCCTTCTTATGGTTCTTGTATTATCCTGAATATTCATAAGGGTAATACAGGAGTAGTTAAAGAATATGGAAGATAATTCAAGGCATGATGGAAAGATTGCAAGAATTCACCCAGCCTTTGGACCACTATTCTTTGCTACTCATCTGTGTGGGTACAAAGCATACTGCCAGGAACGATCTTGAGCAGTTCAGAGGACAGTGTGAGCATGTGACCTTAAGAAGGAGGAGAACTGGAGTACACTAGACAGCTAGAAGCAATTAATTGATTTCAGGCTCTTGGCTGCTGGTTAATCAGTGGATAGGAGACACCAGAAGCAGACTTCATTGGCCAGAAGGCAGGAGCCACCCAGCCATAAGGCTTGAGCTCCCATGACCACCACACACTGAAGGAAGAGGAATTGGATAGTGGTGGTTGGGAACTACCAAGAGAGGGGTGGAAGTACCTAATTGTTGTCCAGACCTGTAATCTTGCAGGTTGTATTACATGCATGGATGAACATGAATTCAGGATATGATATAGAGATTGCCCAAACTCAACCACCCCTCAGACCATTGTCCCTTCCTACTCATCCATGTGGGCACCAGTCATACCATCAGGGCATTCCAAGGCTCTTGGCAGCAAGATAAAGGGACTTGTGGCACAGGTAGTTCTCTTGTCAGTCCTTCCTATTGACGGTGAAGTCCTGGCAGGGACTATCACATAATCAAACCTGTGTATGAAGGTGGTGGCAGCAAGAAGGTTTTGGCTTCTTCAAGAAGAACGATGATTGCTATGCAGGGATAGGATCCATCCGAGGAAGTTGAAAAACATCTCTGGGCATAATTCAGCTGCACTGGTGGGGACAGCCTTAAGCCACCCTCTGGGAGAGGGTGAAATAAATACAGTATCTCCCTCTGGATTTTCTGGCTGTATCATAAACCTCAAATATAATTGATATATCTTTGTTGTGATGTATAACTCGGATATAACTTTCTTTCAGTGCTTCATTTGAATGTCTCGCCTCTCCCTCTACCCACAACATAGTAACTTGCTTTTTAATGTACTGGGCTGTATGTAGGACAATAATGAGAATGTTGGCAGTTAACTAGATTTAGGACCAGTTTGTGCTCTTGTCTCTTCTACTTGCTTATGATGCTACATAGGTAACTTCTGTTACTCTCGTTCTTTTTTCATCTTTTTTTAAAAACAATGGTTAACTAAGAGTGTGTCTCGAAAGTTGTCTTATGTCCATATAAATGTCCTTGGTTAAACAAACAGTCTTTATGTTACTGCCAAACATGTTTCTTAATCACCACATTTTTTTAAAATTTAGATCCTGAATTTGCCTGAAGTCAGTAAAGATTCAAGATATAAGACGAACAAGCTCAGAGTGCAGAACAGAAAAGAGCTGATTGAAATATTATCCGCCCGGTAAGTGTATTAAATTGGAAAATATTACTTTAATGCATTAATCAACATACCATTGTGTATAAACTGTGTCGTCTTTTGCCAAGCTTGCCACTTCCTTTTTATCTTTTGGAGTACTTTTTGTAATTTAGGTTACTTATTACTCTTTCAGTCATTATCCATGGTTGTGTCGTGTTAACAGAAAGATGCTGATTTTTACTTAAAAAAATGTATTGACATTTCTAGATCTGACCTCTAACCTTTTTCTTTGAAACATATAATTCTATCATCTCATAAGAAAGATGCCTACTACTACTACTAGTATTGCTTTTTAGCTTTTGTATTTCATTTAGAATATTTTTAGGTAAGCAGGCAGCTAAGCAGTAGTTTCACGTGCTAAGACCATTTTAACTTACCTTCCGTGACTTCCATAACTTGAATCCCAGTTAAGAAGTAAACATGTTCCACTCTGGACCTGAGGCCCTTGAAGTTAAATTTGCTTCCTTTTGTAACAGGAGTTTAGAGTTTGCCTTGAGGACTGTTCAAGAATCTCCTACCTTAGATATCTGGAACTGTTTTTTTTTTTTTTTTTAAGGTTCTCTCTCCCTCCTTGGATACCTTCATGGATAAATTCTTTGTTGTGCTTTTGTAGAAAACATTTGTTGACCTAATTGATCTATACCCAGCAGTTAAGGGTCAGTTTCCTAAAGAGAATTCTCATAAGATTCCCAAAGAATTTGCAATGTACCCGTCCTCCTAGTATGTTTGAGAAGATCTCATGTCTTTGGATTGCCCTCTATTTAGCTGAAGAAGGGGGTTATCATGAAACAGGAGGTACCCAGGACCAGCCATTTGCTTTGTATCCAGTTCTAGATGAGAATGCAAGCTGTATAACCCAGCCCACACATCATTTCAGCATGTCTCAGGACTTGTTTGTGATGAATAGCAGAGGCATTTTGTCTTATTGTTAATAATCCAAAAAAGTCACGTAATAATTTTGATATTTTAAAGCTGGGGCATGTCAGTTTTTATTTACAAATGAATATTTATTCTCTGTCTTTCAAGCAGCCAATTATTTCTGCACTAGCAAATCTTAAGCCATGTGTTTACTCTTTTTAGTTCATCTAGAAAAGGTAAACTCTTATATAAAGCCTATTTTTCGCAGTTCATATGTAATGTAATTACTTGGAATGCAATTACCTCCTTTTGTATTTCTTTGCACTTGTTGCACTTTGCACAGGTTGGTGCTGGGCCTTGTCCTCTTCCACCTTAACGACTGCTGTGCCCCTTTCTTTCCCACCTGGTCAAATTGGGGGCATGCCACTCGCTTCCCCTGTATAGCTGGTTTGGGGCCATGCCATACCCCCTTCTCCTTCATGGGGCTGAGCCATGCCCCTTTTCCTCATACCCAGCCATGCTGGGGCAGGCCATGCCTCCTTCCTCCTGTGGGTTAAGTTACACCCACTTAGGGTAGATTGGGGCTGGGTTATGCCCCCTTCTCCCTCCCAGGGGAGGGTAGGTTGAGGCTGGACCATGCCCCTTCCCACTTGGGGGTGGATCAGGACTGGGTCATGCCCCTTTGTCCCTCCACCCCTGGGGCTGGGCCATGCCTCTTTCTTCACAAGTCTGGATTGGGGCCAGGTTGCCCCACATCCCACTTTAGGCCACCAGACAGAGTCCCATCATGCCTACCCTGATTGCTGGATTGGGTCCAGTGACCAGACCCAGCCCATGGTAGGACTGGGCACTGCCCACCTGGCCTGCTGGATGAAGAGGTTGAGCATCACTGACTTAGACAACCACACAGTTACAATCTCTGCAGAAACCTGCAGAGGTCAAGCAATGTGTTATGTATGTTGGAGGTGAGAACAGCCTAGCTATCTCGGAGAGCTTTTCTTGCTTAAACGAGAAACAGGCTGATTACAGGTGACTGACAATTCCAAAGTCATGTGCATACAACCAGCCCTAAGAGTTCATTCTTGTCCACTGTGCCTGATAAGACACCATCAGGTTCTGAGAATGGTGTCTCTGCCTTCCTGGCATACCTTACTCACTCCAGCTTCCTGGGAGGCACAACACTTGAAGTCTGATATAAACAAGAAGTTCGCTACTCAGGTTGAGTGGTTTCTTAAGAAAGCTGTGGTAATTTTGCTTTTCTCTGCCTCTTTCGTGGCAAAAAAGATGAAGCTTCGTGTTCCACCGATGATAAAGGTCATGGAGTCCTTGATGCTTTTCATTCAATACCAATAGTCATCTGGGAGATCAAACAGCACAGAGTTCATTAAATGTTAGCAATTTGTAGTTGGCTCACTAGTTTTTCAACTCAGTCCTCCTAAATCTGGTATTCAAATTCCTATCTCTGCTGGATTTCCTGTTATAAGGCCAAAGTCAGAATACTCCTATACTACAGTGACTGTGGGCCTTATGTATAGAAATCCCACAATACCCAACACAGTGTGAATTTTGTGAGCTCAGACAGCCTCATCCAGCCATACTTATGAGAGTTGTTAGACTTGGAAGGAGGAAGCAAAGTGGGACAACACATCCCAGTTGGGGGCATACAAAGCTCTCAGTCCTAAGTTTATGAAAAAAGGGCTGGCAGAAGACTTAAACCTCTTGACTGACTACTTTCTATTGATCTTGTCCCTGAGGGAAGGGAAGGGATCGGATCAATGTTGAACTATTACTTTGGGCCTATTCAAACAGATTTACCTGTGAGTCCAAATGGGGCCAGAGCCTGTAAGGGGCCTCTGCAGGAAAATAGTCCTGGCATGACCTATGAAGAACAGGAAGTTATTTCATTTGTGTTTGGGGTCCATTTTGATCATCAGTAAGTGTAGACAGCCTGGAGTTCTATGGACCCAGCCTTAGGCGTATTTACACTACCTGTAATCAGACTGGAGGGTGATTGAGCACACAGCCCTATCATGCCCTTGTGGGTACCGTGGGGGAGGAGTGCTGTGATAAGGCACTTTATGCATTTAATCTCTTCATCTAGTTTCATATATTTCTTAACCAGGTAGATTGCATCATAGCATGTCAACTTTTACTTAGGTTGTTTCCAGGAATTTTAATGAAAGTCACTTGGACAATCATAAGCCCTCAGTGAGGGAAACCTTTGACACCGTGTGGAAAAAATTTTCCTTGTCAGTGTCTACCAAATATAATAATTTTTTAGCTTCCTTAATCCCTTTAAATTTGAATTGCTTGTTACCACACAGGCACTATGGAGGTTGGGGTTTTATTTTGTTTTTTGTTTTTTGGGGGTTTTTTTGTAGTGCTGCAACTGTCCATCTGGCAGCCATATCAGTTTAAAACACAAGTGTTTTGTGAGCCCATCTGGCAGTAATATCAATTCTAATGCAGAGATTTTCATAGTATATTATTTCATGAAGAGTCACTAGCACTGAACAAGATACACTATTTGAATAAGGAAAAAAAGTATTATCCTTAAAGTTATTTTTTCCCTATATGTTAATTTGTCTCCTTCACCCCAGAACTTCTGTCAGGTTTCCTGATCCATATTTAAAGAAACTATGCCAATCTCCTCTCCCTTTCTATCATTATTGAAAAGTAGTTAATGTTTTTGCATCTACGTGTGAGCAGTGACATTCTTCGAATTTTATCTTAGTGCTTAGAAAACTGATGGGATCACTGTTTTGTGGAGATAAATAAAGCTGTTATTTTGAATTTAGTTCGGTTTTAAAACATAGCATTAATCTTTTGACATTATGGCTCTGTCTGGTGCCAAGTTTGGGTGAGCTGTGCTGCTGTCTTTGATTTCTGATCCTTGTAGTTATTTTTGAATGTCATGTCTAGATGGACAATATTTGAAAAAGAAAGCTGACATCCAACAAACAGTTAGTTACCCTTGAGTAGCTTGCCAGTGTTTTCTGATTCATTTTTATATCTGTAGCTATTAGTTCAAATTGCCTCTCTACTGTCTCAATTACTGTTTTACATCTTGCCTGCCAAAGTTTATGCGCTTTTCTATTAGCATCATTTAGGCTGAATTTCCATGTAATTTATGTGTGAGTGCAGATGCTGCCTGTGCATACACTTTCAGCGTAGATGTATCCAATAGTATGCTATTATGTCATGTTATTGTGAATTCATCTGGCATTCGGTATTGGAACACTGATTGTAACAAACATCTTTGGCATTCTAGGGGAGGTTACATATGTTTGCATATTCATTTCATGGTAACTTTGTTTTTATTCAGTAACGGAGAGTTCTTTGTTCAGTAAAACTGTTCTGTAAAGCAAACTTTCTGTGTAGGCATTTGGAGATTTATGTGAGTGTGTCTTGCCATCATTCCTCAGTACTACACAAGTTCAAACCTGAGGGGCTTTCCATTTATTTCTATCTCGTCTTCCCTGTCCCATTAAGCTATTAGTGTTTTAGAAGCTGTTAGTATGTACACAGTAGTCCCTTGCAAGTATCTTCTGTTTTTTAGAGATTTGAGTTTAGGTTATATTTTGGCCATGTAGCTTCTGACTGCCATGTTGGAGGAAGTCGGTGGACCCTGACCACGCTAGGGATGCAAGGTTTCACCAAATACATAGAAGAGGTTCTAGCCTCTCCTGGAATGGTAAGGCTCTCAAGATCCTGGCTTCCAATAATGGAAGCAAGGCTGAAAGCCTAAACCCCACAGAGGGACCAGGATCTCTCAGATCCTCACTCACATGGGAGAGGGGCTCATGCACCCAGAGGGACAGAGGCTCCCTCATGTTCTGGGCACCTGCTTGACTTGTCATTAGAATATTGTGTTCAGTACTGTTTCCTCAAAGGGAAAGCTGATCCCATTCTCTGGCTGGGGTAAATATAGTGTAATTAAGACTCTTTCAGGGTTTGGTCAGAACCATGATTTAAATACAACGGAAACATTGGTAGAATTTATCAACCTTAAGAAATGCTGTTTTTTAAGCAGGGCAGGAGGCTGTGTCTTGGGAACCCCTAGCTCAAGTGACACCAAATTCAGATCAGTAGCTTTTTTCTCTACTTCCATGAGGCACAGTAAACTTTAAAGCAATCTGAGCACGCTTGTGGATACTAGAGTCCTTGGAAAAGTTGACCTTTAAACAGAAAGAATGCCTTTACTGGGACATTCATGGAGAGAACTATACAGCCTGACACACTAGTTTTGGGAGACGTGACCTGCTGCTTTCATCTCAGTGGATCTTTTCATTCCCCGTTTCCTATGCCAAGTCTTGAGAACCTGTGGTATGCGTCAGGCGCACCTGTCCTTGACTATCCAAGATAGTGCTGTGTGCATGTTACACAACTTATTCTCAGTTTACTTCCCACGTAGAGAAGCAGGGCTTCTCTAGATGCCAGGTAACACGAGTTAGGATTCAGATTTTTTTTTTATAAATTTAAATTTTCCATATTACAAGCCAAAGTAGCCAAAACAAATTCCAAACCCGAGAATCAGTCCAGAACCATATGTAGCCCTACTGCCAGCAAACATCCTCCACCCCCACCAGGGGCTTCAGATATTTCCAACGTCTTTTGGCAGGCATCCTATGTGCAGGTCCAAGCCCAGAGGCTCGAGGTTCAGATGCCTGCAAGTTTTGCTTGCCCTCAGGCTGCAGGAGCAAGCTAAGGAGGAGCCTCCCATTTCTATAAAATGGGCATTAAGCCCCAACACCTCAGTGGGTACTAAACCACACCAGAAGAAGTTATTTCTGGGAACACTTATGGCAAGGGACTCCTACATCCCAGAGCATGTGTGCACAAGGAAAAAAGGCTTAGACCATCCCACTCAGACTCTGGCTCCATTGGGAATGAGAGAGCGAGTTTCAGACCTCTGCACTGGATAGACAGGGCTTTTGGATCCCAGCATGTGAGGGAGAACAAGAACAGTGATGGACTCTCAGCAGCGGAGATTGTTGGTCTGATGAACACCCCTAATCTCCACACATGCCCTGGTACACTTCCCATATCAAGTTCTACTTCTTCCAACCCTATCTCCTCTCCTCCTGCAGTGCTCCTCCCCATAATTCCTTTTCCCTTATTCCCCACACTTTTCCACTCCACTTTATTCCCCATTGCACTCCCTGTACTGTCCCACCAAACATTTGCATGTGTCATTTATTTTCTTTTCAAAAAAGAGTTTCAGTGCCTTCTGAATTTTCTGCTGTACTCAGATTGTTTCCCCAAAACAAATACAGAAATAAATCTTTGACCGAAGCAGATTGTAGGAAGATGCCTCTCTTGTTAGATTTCTGCCAAGAATCAGATTTAAAATGCTACTAGCAGGGTATAGGTCGGGGTCAGTGGCTACTGCACATCCCCTGAGAGGCCCAGTTCATGTGAAAACTGGCAGACCGGAAAGCGTTTTGGCTACTCTGTCTAAGCATGCATAATGTAAGCCATTTGAGTTGTGAGTTAGGCTGACCATACTTGAGCCCATTCTTTTTTCTGAATTCTACGTTGAATTTTGCTTTCCTAAATAAAGAGTGAATCCAAGGGCTGGGGAAACAACAAGCAAAACATTTATAGTATTTGATAACATAAAAAAAAGTTGTTTTGGAAGGGACGAGAGAGCTTATTTTGGGAAATCCTTGATCAAGTGACCCTATATTTGGATTACTAACCCTACATAGCGCCCTTAAGAGGCACAGCAAATTTCAGAGCACTCTGGGTTGTAGAGTATTTGAAACAATCAGCCGCTGAGAACTTCTTTTAGTTTAATCTTAACTATAGCATAACTGCTGCTCCTGTGAAATGGAAAGCATATCAGCTCATTGTAACTGGGCCTTCTGCACCAGTAATTGATTGATTCTGTGTAATTTGGAGACCTAAATTACTACAGACTTGGAAACAGAAGAATTAGAGCTAGGAAAAATTCATCATAATTATCTATTCTATACTTTTTAAAAAATCTTTTAGGCTTTTTAATCTTAACCCTGCCCACCACAGCTGGGGAGAGTTGCTTATGTAAGGAGAAAAGAAATGAGCAGGAAGGAAGCATAGGGGAACCTGATCCTCCATTAATGAGAGTTTTGGTAACTCATTTCCATCTACTAGCAGAGGAGGGGAGCATCTAGAGAAAAGTGCTTAGTGAAGTGCTTAATTTGCTCAGTGAGGAGCATAGCTAAGATTACATCTACTGATGTGCCTCATTCTCTGCAAATGTCTCACCTCCCCTATTGCATTTACTGCAGGCTCCTGAGAGGGATGTAATTTCAATTTTTTAAAAAAACAAAACAAAACAAAACATAGCATAAAAACTCTGAGGAAAGTGGAATGATAAAGAATGAAGCAGTGAGAGTTTTCAAGTGACATTTCATGGGAAGTGATTTGTCCTTTTTAAAAACATCTGCTTTTCTGAGGATTTTTCCCCCCCTCTCAGCCCCCCTTTAAGTCCTAGGAATCCATTCATATAAAACAATAAAAATATAGCTATTCAAACTGTTGTTATTAGAAACCCAGGAGATTGACGCTTCTGAGTATTCATTATTATATGTGTAGTCATTTGCACATGAAGGGAATTGAAAGTTCTCAAGCATTTGGTGTCTGTTTTCTCTCTGCCTATTTAGAAAGCTCCTAACCACTGCATTACTTAGGCAGGATGTGCAGATTTGGGATTACAGTAGAATCTTCTCTCTCTTCCTTCATGACGTGTTCACATTATAAAGCCATTCTACAGTGATCCCTTTTGCTGCAAACACTCAAAAACTAAGCAAGCTTATGGAAAGGTCTGTTAGATGAAGAGTATAAGGACATGGGAGAGGAGGGATAAATGACACTGAAGTTGTGCAGGTAAACATAATTGTTACTGGGGCACATTCTCAGATATTGACCTTTTCTCATATTGGACGTAATCCAAGTCCACTGAGGTCAATGGAAATGTGATCAGACCTCCTATCATTTACTTTTCATGACCACTTAAAATAACAAGAACATTAAATTATGAGATGGTTTTCTATGATTATTGAGTTGCTGTGTCCATATATACATTACTGATTTGCAGTTAACCATACTCTCTCTTCCCTGTATACAAGAAAGGGCATCTTTGGGTTATAGTCTTCTTGCTCAGCCTGGGCAAAAGGAAGAAAGGGACTTGGAGAGGGGGTTATATTTCTAGCTTTTGAGTACTGTAAAATGTTACACACATAAAACAGCAAGAACAACAAGCCTGAAACGTTTTGGTAAAAGCGCACCAGATCCTAGTGTCGTGGAGTAGGAGAAAACACAAATAATGTACTTTGAGTACATTATTTAGGCGAAATTAGTACTATGTACTAATGAGCTATCTATTATGAAGTTAAATGGCTAAAGTTCAGGGTTTTACTGTTTCTATTATAAGCTGATATTGTAGCTATTTATAACTTGGCCTCAGAAAAATCATTTCGGTCTGAAATATAACAGGTAATCCATTTTAGCAAATTGGGGAAAAAAAAAAGAACCTGTGGCCCATGACAAGAGGATGATATGGAAAGACATCAGAGGGTAGAGGCTTCAGCTTTTATTGGAATACCAGTATTGCTAACCAAAGTGCCCCCTGGTTGCCACAACAACTAGGGCTTCTGCTGGAAAATCCAAGGAATTCATTACTTCGATAAACATTAGATACTTCCCAGAAAATGCAACAACCCAAACATATTGGTGTCAGGAGATCTATGTGTACCTGTCATTGTGCGTAGCCTCTCCACGTCATTGTGTCTCAGCTTATGCAAAGTTGGCCGCAAGTTGTGAGCAGTTTGCTAGGTGGATGGGTGCTGACAGGAAAGTATTTTGAGGTTGGGGAAAGAATTAGAATCTCTTCATTATTTGTAAAGCACCTATCACCACAGCACCTAAGGGCGCCTATACACAGAGGTGAGGCTGTTCCAATGTAATGCAGTGCATTGCATTAAAAGCAGACTCAATTAATTGAGCCTGCTAGAGCATGGTAATTACCATGCTCCAGCAGCCTCTGGCGTCTCGTGTATCAGCATCTCCAAGCTGAAAAATGGTGGTGGGGGTGCTTTAACTACAGTTTGTTTGACAAGCTTTAGATAAAGCTCCCCTGCCATCATTTTTCAGTGCAGGGATGCTGATACATGAGATGCTCCAGGCATTTTAATTAGAGTGTCTCTCAGAGCCACTGTAATGAAAGTGCCACCCCTCTCCCCTACTCCCGGAGCATGTGTATAAATGCTCCAAGGCTTTAAGAAGTGGCACTGACAGGAAGCAGAATTTCAATTCTGTAAAATTTTTCAAGTTTGGAACTTGTTTTATATTTAGTTTAATATGAAATGCCAAAAACTTGACATTTTTACAGAACTGAAATCACTTAGTATTTTGAAAACAACAAAACAAAATATGTTCTCCCAAATTCTTATGTTGCCAGGTTGCAGTGGAGCTGTGAACCCAGAAGCCCTGGCAGCTGTAGACTGAAACTGACAAAATTCTTGCTTGTTTCACTGTTGCACACCTCTGAAAACAGTGGTAAAACTAATGAGAATCTTGGGTGTTTATAGATGTGCTCTGGTCTGGAAGTGGGGGCTGGGCGCTTTAATTAGAGCAGCTCTCGGAGAGCTCTAATTAAAGCTCCTGGAGCATAATGTGTATCAGCGTCCCCATGCTGAAAAATGGCCGTGGGGGCACTTTAACTAAAGCTCGTTCAGACTCAATTAATTCAGTCTGCTCCAGTATGTTGTAATTACATGTTGTAATTAATGGTCTCACAGCAAGACAGTAATTAGTTTCAGCGCTGCCGTTTAGAGGTGAATTATGTTGATTTCATTCCCCAGCTCTGAGGGTACCTTGTCCTTGTCTCTGCTGCAGCCCAGCAGGTGGGCAGGTGTGGACCTGGATGAGTCCAGGAAACCCTGGCAATCATAGATACTACACTCCCAGGCTCTTGGGTTCACTGGTGCTTCCAGGTTGTTGTCTTCTCTTCATGCTGTTTGGAAGACTGTTGAGTAGCTGAGAGTTTGGGGGCGAGAATTCTCCTGTTTCCCCACCTCCTGGGCCAGCTGGCTCCCCAGGCAGGCTGACTCCTTAGAGCTGGGGAACCTGTGGAGCCAGATGGCATGGGAATCTGGCAGCTCACATGGCAAGGTGCCTTAGAACTGCAAACCCTGGAAGCTTAGACTCTCAGCATCCCATTAGATGAGCTCTGGAGGAACTGGATGGATGTGCTGGTAGGAAACCACATAGATTTCCTCTGGGAATTTACCAACATTGAACTGTTTCTGTGAAATATTTTGATATCAGTGAATCTGCAAATTCCAACTTAAAATGTTTCATTGGAATTTCTCCAACCCACTCCTCTTGGAACAGATGATGGGCCTTCTTTCTCTCTCTAACTTGGATCCTGTAACCATTTTCTTCACTAGAAGCTAAGCTGAGAGCAGGTGTGATTCTTGTAACCAGTCAAGACAAGTACTACATTAGTACCAACCACCTTTGTTTGGCCATTTCCCATGTGTGTAGGAGAAAGGTGATGGAGTGTAATTATAAATACAGACCTCTAAAAGAGGATTGATGTATTTGGATATATTAAGGCAAGAAGAGGCAACTGGAGGCAAAAGAATTCATTGACATCACCTTAATAAAATGAACAATCAGAAGAATACAAGCTGAAGCACATCAGTGTTTCCACAGGTTCCTCCGAGAGAGGTAGAATCATGTTTTGTGCCACATTTCACAGTGATTCTGTTTTCCACAAGTACATAGCTGAATAAAAAGAAGCATACCTCGCCTAACATAATGCAGATAAATACAGCTGTTTACTAAGCTGCTCTTGGAGTATGATGGGCAGTTTGCTAAACCTACATTTTCCCTCACTGTGATTTTTGTATCTGCAGTTAACATTTAGATAGAATATATGTTTTCTGCTTAATTGAACAGATGTCCGATATCCAAATTTTGGGAAAAATACTACACCTTTTGCATCTATTAAATTACCATATATTCTCTGTGTTTCAAATATAGGTACAGTACTGTGCATTTCACACCTCTAAGTGCTGCTCCAGATTCTTTTAAAAAAGAAAGCAAGTTGCTCTTTCAGTTCCCTTTCCTGAGGGAATTTTGAGTTCAGTTTTAAAGGAGAACATTTCCTTAAGGCACATTGGCAGTGATACAAAAGGATTGGGTTCCCACCATTTCTATGGTATAATTTCTGATACTTCCATAGTGGATTTAATTTTGACAATGACACACCTTATGCTGGCAATAGGAAACCCTACTGAATAAGTTTCATACATCTATAAATAGACTGCTGCCTCTCCAGCGGTATTATGGGACTAGTGCTCTGTTGAAAGCCACACCAGTAGTGCCTAGTGCTCTTGGGGGAAGCTTTTGTTGTCTGAGATGTCTTGAAGCCTAGCTTCACTTTGGCATAGTGTTTAGACATCTGAGAACCACTTTGATTCTGGTTCTCACCTCCACCACCGCACTCCCTCCCCTCTCTAGAGTGGCTTTAAACTGTTGGTAGAGGATGAAGACTGGTCCTACTAAGACTGTTTCGTTTAGTTTATGCTAACATGTATGAATGGCTATGGGAACCTGCATATCCATTTGTCTGCTACTGCCACTTTCTTGGAGCACTGGAAAGCCAAGGTATTTCTAAAAATGGTGACCTGTGTCCATCTTTTTGTGCACAAACATATGGAAAGGGTGGGAGAGAGAAAGACAAGACATATTCTGATTAGCTCTGAAGACTTCCTGGCATCATCATCTCGGTTACAACAAATTTGATCCTCTAGTCAAATGGTTCCCCTCATTTGACAGTTCTTGAATGATCCTAGTAAAAAGGAAAGAGAGGAATTAGTAATTAGGACTTCCTATACTTCGCAAAGTTAGAAGATGCAGATATATTGGGGAGGAAAAAATAGAGTTGTTGCATTGTAAATGCTGTTTACTGGGCAAAAATGTGGAAGGCTTTCTCTTGGAAAGCTTTTCAAATTTCACTACAGACTGTGGTGCCTACATTTATCTAATAAATGAAATCTTGTGTAGTTATCACCTAATCCAATGACCATAAAATCTTTTAAAGCAGGACGTGCCATGATAGATTGCATCTGCAAGTAAATCAGTGCAACCATGTTGACTTCAAAGACTTTGAGGACTTATGGTCTGCTAGGTCACTGCTCACTAGTCAAAAAGAGTCTAATTAGTCACAAACACAAGTGAGACTTCAGTAAACACTTGAAGTAGTCATTTTGGGGGAGTCTAATTGCATATTTACTGTACACTTGGGGACTAATGATCCATTGTGTGAATTCGCAAAAAATACTGGATAATCGTTTAACAATACACATTCTTTTTGTATAGCATCTTTCATAAAAAGTACCCCCAACTTATTTACTGAAAGAACAACAGTTTTGGAGATAATTAATGATGAAGTGAGAGAGAGATTATTAATTAACAGGTAACAAAGAAAAGATTAGAGTGAGATTTGAAAGGAAATAGGTGATGAACCAGAGAGATACAAGAAACCTATTTTAGGCTTAGATAAGGTCAGGGGTAGAGGAATCTTATTGTGAATGGCCTCAGCTGCAGAGAAGAAGGTTCCTTCATGAAAAATGGTTATTTGGTGTGTGAGACCCACCAAAAGGAGATTGTTGCACGAATAAAATACTGTCTCTTCTATGTTTTCTCTGTACCATAAGTGTATAATCACTGTGATGTCTTTCTAGCATAGGGTCTATGCTAGGCATAGTTCATTCCCAGATAATGTACTTTTAGAAGATTCTCTAGCAGATATCTTTAAATATGATAGTCACAAGCACTGGAAACATGAAAATTGGAAATCTTTTAGAGACTATCCAAACTGTCTAGCAGTTTAATTTGTGCTAATTGAAAGCTTTGTTATACTGAAGAAGATATGCATAATGGAACTTATAAACGAGTATTTGTGGACATCATGCTGTACGTATCTAGTATAAGGCAAGCTGGATCATATGTGCATGTAAATGCCAGGAGATAGCTGAGAGAGAGAAAAGACCTTTTGTGCTCTGATTTTTACATTATGGCCAGGGTATGGATAAATGTACATTTAACTGTTTTAAATGGGGAGGGGAGGAGGAGATGGGGGAAAGCCCTGCCCACTGCAGTGGTTCCATGACAGCCTGGCTATGGGGAGCCAGGAGCAAATTGGGCACATAGATCCTGCAGCCCCAGCCTGAGCTACAGCCGACTGGGAAGGGCCCTGCCTCCATTGCCTAGCTCAGGGCTGGAGCTGGGGTTGTGGAGCTGAGCAAGGGCAAGCGGTGGTGGCGGCAGGGCTGGGATGCATGGCCATGTGGGGGCTAAGCAGCGGTTGCACTAGGAAGGCTTGGGGACTGTGGTCATCTCAAAATCCACCTTAGCCCCCCCTCCTAGCCCTGCCGCCACCACCTGCCATGCACAGGCAATGGCAGCTCTGCCCACCCCGCTCCATCCTGGGATGCTGATGGACTGTGATTTAACTTAAATCAGGCAGGGGTCTGGGACAGAAGTTCTATAAACCGGTTTGACCTCAGTCAATTAAGTCTGATACTGCATTCAGCCAGCTTTATCTTAAACCAATTTTGGCCATTTTGAAACTGGTATATGTGCACTGAGTTTCTGTTCTGTTACAGGTTTAAGCCAGTTTCTGGTCACTTAAACCATTTTATGTGCAACTTCTGTCCCTAACCTAGGTGTCTGTAAACCATGTTTAGAGGACCGTTTCTTTGCTGTTCACATATATGGGAGAGCAGTATCAAAGTGTTGTTCATTTCCTTGGTAGGTTCTCTAAAGAAGCTAGGTTTCTCCTTTTAATTAAAATTATTGACCAGTCTACGTTTTAGCTTCTTTAAAGGAAAGGAGGAGCTGCTGTTCAGGAGTGCTCAGCAGCTGTTCAGGAGCACTTCAGGAGCAGCGGTTGTGATATAAATGTTAAATCTACATGATGGTAAAGAAACGCTAATTAGCTACATCACTCTAACTTTATGAAACAGAGTTAACCTTGTAGTGATTTTGCTACAGTTAATACAGAATCATACAGCTGTAATAATTGCTTAGCTGTGCCTTGTATACATGGCTGCATATATTAACATAATTTGATATTGTTGCAACTAGTACTTTTGTATTCTGAGCTATAGTTGATTTCTCACTTTCTGGGTCATATTCATCACAGGGATGCTTTTGAAAACCTTTAATTTCACTTCATCCCCAGTAACCAGGAGTCATACAGGGAAATCCTTTTCCTTTGAGGCAAGTAGTAACAAAATGATCGCTCAAGTAAATTTAATCATATAAATACTGGAGGTAAAGAAGGTATTGCAGAAGGTTACACAATACATTTGTCTCATTCGAACATACGTTTTGTATTGAAAGACATGCTATCAGTGGCAATACCAACAGTTTAGATATTGTACAAACAAGTTTATGTAAAGCCTATAGTAGTGGGAAAGGTTTCATGCATTTAGAAGAATAGGAGGTCCTGAGGTGTTGTGATTTCTAGGCACCTGTTTTCCCAGACATGGATCACATCTATTCTTTAGAATAAACAGCTTTCTTAATTGGTTGGAGAAAGAGTGTGTCAGCATTTTTGAGCTTTCCCCACCCCACATCCTCCAGGGACTGCGTATGCTTCTGCAACATTCCTGACCCCTGCCTGCCCAAGGAATGAGATGGAAATCAGGTCATGTTAATGGTTTGAAATTTGCTAGGCAAAAGCTGTCTCATGACTCTCAGTAGGAATTAATAGAAAGCAGAGATTTTTTTTTTTTGGAAGAACAAGCCACATTTATTAGGGGGGGTAAAATATAATCCTTTTTGTTTGATAATCCAATTTGATCAATTTTAATCCAAATTTTAGACATTTCCTGTTTTTACATTGGCTTACTGGGTAGATGATTGAAAAATAGTTTTATTAATTTAGTGATGCCTGTTAGTTCTGATTTAAGGACAAGCCGCCTTTACTTTTAGAGACTGACTGAGTACGTGAACAGTAAATATTTTTTGTCCAGGCTTCCAACTTTGGTTTTATGGCCATAAACAGCATAGTTTTCTCATTCCCATGTACATACTGATTTTTTAATGTGTATAATTGTAGTGCGTAAATGCATCGTTTCAGGTTGACAGCTCATGTGAGTGAAAGCTGATGTATCAGTGTTTCATTTTTTGAAGTTCGAAGCAATCAAAAATCCAAACTGTTATTAGCGTTTTTATTTGTTTTTCATTGTAGAACTAGTTTCTTCCTATGTGTAAACCATTAACCTATTATACATAATGGGAGCTCTTGATTATTTTTAAAAGACATCTGAAATATCTATTTATAAAAAGTGCAGGTTTAATCACCCCCCTTTTTAATGCCGAGTAACTGCTGTATGATTCAGTACAGGGGAAACATGGGAACACTCCTTAGGATTTAAAATAAGTTTTACCAAAGAGAATGAAGTGTAAGCCCCTTTATGAAGGCCACGGTCTGAAGTTCAGTAATGCTCTGACTTTGTCAACCTCCCTATATTCCCTGTAGTCCCGATGGTGGTAGGCACTAGAAATTGGAAAAGCTTGTATTCTTAGCTCCCTACTACTGACTAATATACTAAACCCAGTCTTCTAAATACTGTTAGATAATAGATGGTTACAAATTGAAAATGCCTCTACAAATAAAGGCCAGATTCTGTGCTGATAACTATTCACAGATTTTGCTGATTTCAGATGTACACTCACATCTGAGAGTAGAATGAGCATTTTAGGAAAAAAAAAATTGCCCCTGCCTGAATACACAGTTGGATCTTACGGGCGTTTTTACACATTCAGGCACCTGGCGCTGTGATGCTTGCAGCTGTATAAGTGGCAAAATTCCACATCAGCGTTGAGAAAATGGTGCTGGCGTACTTTTGAACTTGGAAGTGCTTTAGTTCAAAAGTTCTGATGCACATTTTGCTGCTTATAGAACTGCATGCAGTGCAGTTCAGTGCGTGTCAGTGGTGCATTTCTGGTGTGTCGCTGAACGAAAAGTTATGTGTATAAATGCCCTATGTCTGCAGCCTGAGGACTTGGAGACAAGTCCTTATCCCAGCACTAAGGGCCAGCAAAGGTGGAGTTTTGCACTGGAACAGAGATCCCACATGCCACATTCTAGAATTGGAGCACTACACAATTCTATATATATAAAGCACTTTGTCTGTCTGTCTGTGTGTCTGTAATGCAACTGGGGAGCATGGCTCCAGCCAGTGCTGTGTCAAGAATGTCCATCAAGAATGACGGGTGAGGTGGGGCCTGGCTCCAGTGGAGTGGGCCAGGTGGACAGGGAGTGGGGGGAGGCGGGGTGGGTGTTATGGGACCAGACGTGGAGTGGGGAGGAGCGGTGGCATGGAAGCGGTGGGTGTGGCATGGGGCCAGACGCAGAGCGGGGTGGGGGTGGAGCCAGAGTGGGGGAGGGGGCTTGTGGCTGGATGCAGAGCCGCAGCAGTGCAAGGTGGTGGCCACATAGAAGCTCATCCCCGCTCACCCCCCTCCATCATTTTTGAGGGGCAATTTGCTAGTATCATATAATTTACAGGGTCACCGGCTTGTAAATTATATAGTTTTCTAGGCTCTGTCTGTTTGGGAACTTAACTATATTCCAGAGCAGTGTCTCTAAGCCTGTTGTGTTGCTTTTGACAACCTGCTTCTTAAACCAGGAGCATGTAGGTCAGTGTGTCAGGTGCTACAAATTTACTGATCAGCACTGTTAAGTAACAATATCAGTGAGCCCCCCCCCATGGTAATTATTCCTCCTGTGGAACAGTAGCAAGTTTGAAGGAGCACAGCAAAGCTTGAGGACACTGCTTTGGAGTGTGGTAAGTTTACCAAGGTAGGCCTATCTTAGTAACTGATATGTGATTATATCATTGTGCTTTTTTCCCCTCTAATAAACTTGAAAAATTAAATATCAGTTATTTTTTCTCATGCCCCTATTCAAAGACTCTGGTTACCTGAATAACAAAAGAAAACAAAACAAATCCCCAAATCCATCAGTCCTACCAAAAGACTGTAGTAATAATTTAAAGTATCAGAGTAGAGAGGAAGTCTGAAAACCCAGCAAATAATGCATAAACACAGGTGTGCACAGTCTATGCAAATGTGCGCGCGTGCACACACACACACACAGCTGGTACAAACACGCATGTACACAAGAGCCTGTGCAAACACACATGTGCATGTGCACACACAGAGCCTATGCGGACACGCACGTGCACAGAGCCTGTGCAAATGTGCACAAACACACACACACAGCTTGTCCAAACTCACACAAACACACATCCAGTCTGTGCAAATGCGCACAAACACACGCACACACAGCCTGTGCAGTCGTGCACAAATACACATACATACACGCACACAGACCGTGCAAACGTACACGGAGCCTGTGAAAATGTGCACAAACACGCATACAGAACCTGTGCAAATGCACACAAACACCCATCCACACATACCCTGTGCAAACACGTGCACACACACAACTTGTGCAAACACATGCACATACAGAGCCTGTGCACACGTGCATGTGTGCACACATGCACACAGAGCCCATGCTAACAAACACACACAAAGCTTATACAAGCAAACATGTACACAGTCTGTGCAAACAAAGGGGTGACCTGAAGTACAGCAGCACTTTTGCATTTGTCCACAGTGTGGGAGGTACCCAGCTCTATGCTTTTGATGAAAAAATCCTAATTTTCTGCTACCTCGTGTTTATATTGTGGAATGCTGAGTACTTATAATACCAACACTTTCCATTGCTTGGAAAGGCCTGCAATATAGATTAGTTTAAATAACATCATGCAGCATTTTACCTACTAGGTAGTCAGTTGCCACTGCCAGTGAAACCAAAGAACAAGTAACCTTAAAATATATTAAAGGTCCAAGCTTAATCAAGCCAAGGTTAGGAATCACAGACTTTAAGGCTCTTCTTTTTTTTTTTTTTTAATTCATGCTGTTTAGGTATTGATGCTGCCGTCCTGTCATGCAATAAAGTTGGCAGAGCAGTAACAAAATAGTTTAGGATGAGACTGAGGACAGAGTTGTGGCATGTTCTTCCCTTTGGAAAGCTGAATGTATTTTTTTCTTTTATACAGTTTTATCCATGTGTTAATAAAAACAGGCTCATACTGCTTTTCAGCACAGATAAAGGAAGCCATCCCACATCTGATTTAGGTCAAGAGCTTCAATTTCAGAGAAAATGATGGATGTCTCCTTTGGGGTAAATGGAATGCAGAAATGTTGCGTCTCTGACTGATTGAGTTTAAAGCTTCTCGGCTTCTTCCCAACCACCAATAAATAAATAAGACCAAGACAATGGGATTTTATTTGAAAAATATCTATTTTTAAAATAGTGCACCCTTTGTTTTTGACAAAATTGCAGTAAGTTTCCCTCTCTTTGCCTGGCAGGAAAAAGCATAGACAAATATTAAAACCTCAAAAGTTCCCTTGTGATTACAAGCTAGGCGGCCCCGCAGCCCCCGAGTATGATTTGAAAGTGACATGCATTTACTTCACAGAACATTCAAGATCACTTGTGTAACTCTACTGATGATGAATGTACTTGTCTTGAAAATTAATCAGACTTGCCATGAGAGCATAATGTTTATAGAGACTTAAGTAATTGACACTCCTGTTGAAAAGGCTCCAATTTTAGAGTATGCTTTTTATTGAATAACTATCTGAGTTCAACCATACAGCACATCTATATTCAATTTGTGAGAGAGAAGAATAAAAAGACATAAAGGCTATCATAAGCAGGAAGCCTGTGAAAGAATCTGTGGGTCTGTTGGACTGTGAAGGCCTAAAGAGACCAATTAAGGAAGAAGGGCGAGGGGTGCTGAGAAGCTAAATGCTTCCTTTGCCTCGTTTATCATCACAAAGGATATTTGGAAAGTCCTTGTGTTGGGCCTGTACTTTTTTAGTAATAAGGATGAAGTATGAGCAGAGTATGGGGTGTCAGAAGAAGCAGTGCTGGGGGGGGACCCTACTGTTTTAAAAAAGCCTTAAGTCACTAGGCCAAGTAGGAGCTTGAAGTGTCTGAATTTATAGCAAAAATATACAATTGCTTATAGAAGCAGCTACTATATTGCAAGCAGAAGGCAGAGCAGGGCAGGGTGGCACCTTTGAGACAAACTGGTTTAGAAAGGCATGAACTTTCATAGGTAGCAGCATACTGCAGGGTCAAAGAAGTAGCAAATGTTGTCTCTATTTCCAAAAAAGTTTTATACATGGTCTTGGAGTTTACAGACCAATGAGCCTCATTGATGTACCTAGTAAGGTGGCAAAAATGATCGTTAAAATGTATTAATATAACAGTTGAATATTACAAGATGATCAACTCCAACTAGCACAGTTTCTGCAAAACTTGTGCCTTATATATTAAATATGTTTGAAGCAATGGATACAGGAGACTTGGTTGCTATAATTTACTTTGACTTTCAAAAATTCCCTCAGAAGATAGTAAGCTAAGAAGCTAAGTAGTCACAAGATGACAACCAAAGTTTTGTCATGAATCAAAAATTGTCTAGGAGGCAGAAAACAAGGAGTAGGAATAAAAGGTCATTCTCTACTGTGGTAAAGGGCTGACAGCAGGGTGCCTCTAGCTTCCAATATATATATACCCTATATTAATGATCTGGAAAAGGGGATGAGCAACCTTTTAAACATGGCACCTGTTATTAAGGTGAATCAAGACCATTGAGAATTGTGGTGAATTTCTGACGCCGAAACAAGGTGAATGGGCAGCACAATGGCAAAGCTTAAATGCACATTAAAGGGGAAAAAAATGTATTACTCTGTGTAGTCCTTTTTTAAATAATATTTCTTCAGGTATGCCTTATTACACAGCAAAAGAAGTTTGGGCATTATGAAATAAAAAAATAAAATTCTTGCCTGTTATTCCATTGAAGGAACTTGGAAATGATGAACTACCTGCATTGCTGGTATTTATTCCCTGGTAAACTTATCAAGAAACTTACCGCATCTCGCTTGCTTCAAGTGTTTGAATCTTGCATGTCCCTTGCCTCACCTTCAATTTTTAAGGCTCTGAGTGTGTGTATGTATATATACTTACGTGTGTGTGTATATGTGTGTGTGTATTTATTCTCATTTGAAAGTTTGATCATTAGAATACATACCTACATGAGGTTAGAAGTTGGACTCCGTATCATTTCTGCTTCCCAAAGTTGGAAGCCAATAGAAAGCATCACCTTTTCAGCTGCTGGTTATTTCCTTTGTTTCCAGACTGTGCTATGTTGGTGCATGCAACACTAGTAGATAAGACACAGAAATGCATTTTTGGCAATCAGCTGCATGTATCTAAAGACAGAAAAACAATAAAGAGAAGGACTTCCAGCACTCTGAAAATTGAATACTTTTAAGGAAGTGGGTAAAGCTTTTTAAATTATATAAAAAATCAGGGAACTTTGAATTACACAGGGTAAGTACAGTGTGTATGTACTTAACCGGATATCCTTAGGACAGATTATACAATCATACAACAAATAAATATGTAGCTAGTATTGTTATCTGACCAAAAACTGTGGTTGTTAATTCTGACATGTGTTTCAGATGTAGTGGAGGGAAAACACTGTACTGCTTTAAATCAGCTCTTTCTGGACAAAAATAGAACAGTGTCATACATAAGGCCCTTACCCACATCATGTCTTTTCTTTTGTTGTTAAATAAATAAATAAAATTTTTAAAAAATTAAGCACATTGCTGTAATTAAGAACTGGAGGAAACCCATTGATCCATATTTGAAGCTGCTGATAATTTTGGTTTGCATCATTGCTGGATTACTTCAGACAATCGGATAGAATTCTAAGTCAGTGTAACTAAGTTCTTTGCCCTAAGGGTTGGTCTTTGCATTTCCAAAGAACATGTGTGACACATTTTTATTGTATTATTGACTTAGGATAAAATCAGTGAGAGGGTGCTATATGCACTTTGGAATCTGAAATGGAGAGTCTAAACCACATGCTCCTTGTTTGTTCCTAGGTTTTCAGAAGGAACAACCACCAAATGGCTACAACTCTTTGAAGGCAGTGGTGTTCCATATGGTCCAATCAACACTATGCAGCAAGTATTCTCGGATCCTCAGGTCACTTCTAGCTAAGCCTTTTTGTTATGTCATTAACATGTGTTTCACAAATGCTACATGATTGATTTCCACCACCCTTACTTTCAAAAATGGGATGCAAGTCATTCAGATTGAGTATGAGGCCAATAACATGGTATAATCACAAACAGTAATTGAGTACCAACCCTAAAATGAATAGTTATTTGGGAATATATGCTTTGCCATGTTGTATCAGACCATTGGTGTCTTGCATGTCTTGCATCATTGTGTCTTGCATACTTCAACAGGTGTAAGTTCCTGAGCCTTCAAAGGACTGGAGGGCAAAAAACATAATATACTTCTAGGCAAATCTGGCAATGCTTTAAATGTTGGAAGGCATCCTTTCTTGACTCCCACAAATGACAGTTCTTTAAAGCATGTATAATTATTATATTGGTATAAATATAGCTATGATATAATTGGTATGAAATGACCAAGTTTTGAATAGAGAAGAATGAAAATCTGATACAGAAAGATATTACCCTTTTTCCTAGGTGTTTTCAGAAATAATGGCTGATTGGTTTTGTGTCAGTGGCAGGACTTGGGGAGGATGGGATAGAGCAATGGTGCTCAAACTCTGGCCATTGGGCCAGATCTGGCCCACAGAGCCATAATATTTGGTCTGTGAGGTTCCCCCATGAATTAGAAACTTGGCACCACTTGGCAGGGGAAGCTCCACATGGCTGGATTCAGCCTCACTGGGGCCATTGCCCATGCAATGGGATCAGGGCCAGGTCACCCCCTGGGAATGCCCTACACCTGCATGCCTGTTTCCATCCCTCACCTCCCTTGTGTCTCCAGATAGGTGCTGTTTTGCCCCCACTCCCCATATACACATCTGGATCCAGGCTGGTCTATTCCCCACCCCACCCCACCACACATCAGGATCAGAGCTGTGCTGCCCCCTTCCCTGGTCCTTCCCCATGCATCCGGATCAGGACTGGATCAAGCTGCTTTTCCTTCCCTCCCCCCAATGCCTCCTTGTTGAGGCTGTTCTGCCATGTCCCAGCCCCAGGCAAAAAAATCGTGGTTAAGCTGTGCATCGTCTCGCAGTGGGATTGGGCCCATTGGCTGGATCTGGCTGTGGAGAGACCTGGCACCACTCATTCAGTCAGTGGGGCAAAAAGGTTGGGCACCCCTGGGACAGAGCGTGTCCCACCCACACTGTACTTCTCCCCCTACTTACTCCCTTCTTGAGTCTACTGAATCACTCGAGTCAGAAGGCCACCCAGAAGGCTGTCCCAGACTCACCTCCAGCAACTACTCTTTTGCCTTCAGTATCCGGTGGGTCTGAGAGTGCATCCGGAGCAGCCTCCTGGGTAAACTTCTGGCTCTTGAGTGTGTCAGTGATTTGGGTGGGCAGGGCATGCTGAGCCCCATCATCCTAAACTCCCACCACTGGAGCAGGACAGACAAGCCCCGAGAGCACTTCAGCTTTTGCTTTTAGTATTACAGGAAGTTAACTCTTTGTAAGAGGCACTATTCACTTGGTTAAAATATGTTCCCTTTCCTGTGTGCTTAGGGCTTGGCATTGCAGTAATTTTCCCATTGTGCCTATTGGATTGATTCTCTAACACAAACTCAGTCACTTTGTGTCTAAGTGTGTAACAGTCTGGTTTATAGCACAGTGAATCTTATTCAAATTATTTTCTTATCATGGAATAAAATGCCCTGTTCAACAAAAACTACAAATATACTTGCGTGCATGTGCATGTGCACATACAGTCAAAACCCCCATAATCAATATCTAATAAAGAAATGAGAATGTTCAAGGAATTCACACATACTTCAAGAACTTGGAAAATATGAGCAACTGGTAATATAGATTAGTCTGTTCTGTGTCTGTCTGTTGTTCACCAATGCATGCCAAGACTGTGAATGTGATTAAAGTCTTAGCAGAAGAATAAAAGGGCGGCACATGGACATGTGATAAAGGAATACAATTATTGCGCAACAAGCATCCACATTTTTCAGGCTACTACTGCATCAGAGTTGCAAAGTTTTGGGTTTTTTTTGTAGATTAATGCACTGTTACTCCTTGAAATTAGGTAGCAGCATGCACCATGCTGACTTTGCCTGTAGAGGATAACCAAGCCAACTTTCTCACTTCATAATTTTCACAGGGATTAGGCTTGCATTTTAAACAGTACACTGCAGGAGGCTTTATTTTCCTGAGGGTGGCTGGTGGTTATAGACAGGGTGATGTTGAAAAGCAGAACATTTCAATTTGCCCAGAGAGTTTGGCCCTCTCTGGACACTATTAAATCATCACCACTAGGGATGACCTATCCTAGTGAAGTGTAATGATGCCTTTGCCTTTGGAATGAGCCAGATGGTACTAAATGGCAGGTTTTCAAAATAGTTTCCCCAAGAAGGATATGTTTATTTTCCATTTCTCTCACAAAACTCATGAGAAAAATATCCCTTTCACACCCTCCTCTAAACTAAACGCTACACTATCATTTTGCTCTTATTCCTTTTTCAAAATAAAACGTAAGTATTTCTAGTGAGGTGTAGCTTTCCACTTGTGTTCCCTAATGATGTCACCTTCCTTTTGCTAATAAGTATAAGAAACTACTTGTGTTCAGGTGAAGAAACAAACCGGTTCTCCAGTGCCTTGCCTCTCCAAAAGGGAGACAAATCTGCCCCAAGCCTTTGATGAAATTTTAGCATGACATCTAGGGGTAGGTATACTTTCTCTATTGTTAACCTACCTGTGAAGTAAATCCAAGAGTAAGAGCCTTGTTTGATTCTGTTTTGTTTGCATTTTTGCTTGCATTTTAATATTTTTGTGGCAAAGGCTTTTGTGCACATGAGTTCTCAGTTGAATTCTCACACCTGAACCAGTTAACCCAAGACTGACTTGGCTTCAGTAGTTTAGGACTAGTTCAAACAAAGATGTTTGGGTTTTCACCTACCCATTTGTTAGTTTTTACCTGTGCACATTAGATCATTCTCCACATGCTTTAGCAGTAGCTACATGACCACATGAACCACTGTGACAAATGCATGTGCACACTCTTTCTTCCCCTTAGTCTTTTGCATGCTTACTTGTAAATTCATTTCCTGAAGCTACAGAAAGTACTGCAATACTTTGGGAAGACAGGACATCCAGCAGTAGCTCAGGGTTTGGATTCCCAAATCCCATTTACTGAAAGGAAGACGAGATACCTCCCAACACACCAGGTCATAACAACAGCCAAATGATCAGATATGTAAAGTCTCTCCCACTAATCTTTAGTGATAAACAGTACAATGTCTCTGTGATCATCTTGAAATAGTAGACAAATGCTCTCCGGAGTGTGACTTTTTTTTCTTTGTTTATGTTCTCTCAGGCCTGATCTAGACTAGAAAAAAGGTGTATTTAGGAAAGATGGTAGCAAAATTACATTAACAAACACATTTTTAATGCAACAATCTGGTAACATTTTTAAATTCTACTTGTTCTTGTAGAGACCTCAAAACACTACTGAGGCACGGGCAGACTTTTTCTTTACCTCTGATCAGTATGTATTTGGAATTGACATCCCATGTATGATATTCCCTCATTGACTTGTACTAACAATGATTCTGTAAAATAGATATTCAGCAACATTACATCTCAAAGCAGTTTCATTGATTTTCATTGCTGTTATTCCTCATGATTTATGTTTTTTGGGGGGTTTATACTATAGAGAAGCAGTCATTGTAAGTGTGGGTTCAAACCATTGGTGACTGAGGCTTCTGAAGTAGTGCGTGCATATGAAAAACCATCAAAGGATAGGCCAGCACAGCTGTTAGCAGGGTTACAAATGCTTTACAGTACATAAGGCCTTTAGCAGCCAAAGACCAAGAGTAGGGGGTAAAGGTTAAAATAATAATGAAAAGCAATGGAAGAAAGTCTGAAGAGATGGGGAAGCCAAGTCTAAAACAGAGGACTGAAATGGAATAGAATTAAACCAAACAAAGGCAGTGGAATTTGGAGGCCAGAGGGTCATCCAAATTATTTAATACATTTAGATTAAAACAAAAACAAATTGTCTGACCCTGGAACATATCGTTAAGATCATTAACAGCTTCGATCATAATGTAATGAGCTGCCAAAAACATGAAGTTTTTGACTAAGTTGGAGACCAAGGTAATATAGAATTAAACATTGTCTACCTTTTTCCCAGCTGCTTACAACCTTTTATTCATTTTAACTTCACAAATGAATACTACAGGCTTCCTCATTGTTAAGTCTATCAGTGTGTGTTTGTGTATGTGTATGTGCGCACGTGCACATGTGTGATGGAGTTAAAAAGGTCGAAAAGGAAGAATTTCTTCTGTTAGGATCACTGATACTGTAGATAGAAAAACACATGCTCAGCCAAGATCTTTTAGGTTTACAATTTGCTTTTATTAACAAAAAATGAGAGCAAAGTACATTTGTAAAGGTCCTGTGAACTGTAATGATACAGTAAAGACTATTTGCATGGAATTTTTTAAAGTCAGACTTTTTCCAAGCTCTCTTTTTCTAAAATATGTTCTTTTAATCAGGCCAAGATCGTACAGTACATTAAAGGAATTCTTAAAAAGTTTTAAAAACTTACTAGATGACCTCAGTATGGTCCTGCTTAATGTACCCATGGGAACATGTGTATGAAATACAGTGTGGTTTGAGGTTTTCCAAACAAAATAAAGTTAAAAGAGAATACCATTTTTAATAGGAACTATTCAAATTCCTCCAAAGATAAAACAAAACAAAACCAGGTACGCATTGTACTGTAGATTGCTATGAAAGAACAAAGATCTTTGGCTGGTAAGCAAATGGAATGCAAGCATTCTCTGGGTTTTTTCTTTCTTTCTGTTGTTTTCCACTCAGAGTAATTTCTTTTACAGATCCCATCCAATGGGCTGTTGTTTCTGAATGGCTGGCACAAATTAAAAAAAAATGAGACAATTTATGGACAATTTAATAATAAATTGTTAGTTAACATTTGCTAGATTAAACCCATGATGATTGATGCATTTTACCATATTAAAGCAGGAAGCTGAAAATAAAAATGAAAGCCGTGAATATGATACATTTTTTAAACTGAGCAGTTACAGTCATACCACACAAGTTGAGTACATCAGGTGTAAGACATCACCCTGATGCATCACTTCTGAGAAATATTGGGAGGGAAGTATCAGAGCTGAAATATTGCAGCTGGCCCTGATTTCAGCTCATGCCAAACACCTGCAAGCTCTAAAAGGATACCAAAACAAAACTCCACCCTATGGCAGAGGGCCATCCCTTAACAACCCGTCCCTAACTTTGCTCCAGTATAAAAATTAATTTAACATTTTTAACAGAAACCTTCTTCTTCCTGTCCCAGAAGGCCATTACAGTTCCTCAGCCACCCTTCTGACCATCTCTCAGAAACAAACAAAGCTAAAACATTGAAATATTTGATAGCTGGAAATTATCTGATGTTTTCATCTCATTATTTGTGGAAACCTGTGAAGTTAGTGGGTTTTATTAACCTCCAGACTGTCTCATATTTTGTAAGTCATTTCATTTGAATACATTCTGGCAAATTTTTTCTACATCTGGTAAAAGCTTCCACAATCAATTATGTATATAAAAAGCAACATGGAACTAAACTTGAAAAAAAATGTTTTATGCTTTTGGGGGTTCTGTTTAAATATAACAATGTATTTTAAGGACCACATTTTTGATTATTTTAATGCTGTTATTTGTTGAAATATAGTTTTGTGGTCTGCTGAGGGCTATCCAAAATGAGTGAAATTGTATTCTTGTCTGTAGCACTGCAGGGAATTCCATATATACAACTGAAAAAACTGTTGATGAAGGCCTGAGGTAATACAGTGTGTCTGGAAGTAATTCCTAGCAGACAAGAGAAATAGAGAAATTAAATTTTGCAGGCATCTCTTAAGTACATATTAAGAGTTGATTAGAAGTTTTCTGATGGAATGGAAAAACCGGTTTGTTGAAAGCAAGATTTTTTTATTTTTTTTTTTTACTGGTTTCTATGAAAACAAATTTTTTTTAAAAAGTTTGATAAATGGTAAATATTCTACTTTAACTTGTTTGGAGTAGATCATTTTGACTTTCTGTTTGAAAATAATATTTCATTTCAGTTTATTACTCCTAAATTCTATGTAGTACACTAACGTAAAATTGGATTAAAGATTGATTTTATCAAAACTATGTATTTAAGTTTCCCTAAAGTGAAGCATCATTCAAGAATTTGGTTCATGGGAAATTCTAAAGTGTTTTATTGTTCTGTTCTGGGAGGAAATATGTTTTGAAAACATGAAATGACAAATCCAGTTCCCATGTAACTTCTAAGAGAGTGTGTGTGTGTGTGTGCGCGCGCGCGCGCGCACACACACACACACACACACATTCTTAAAAGTTATATGGGAACTGGTGAGAGGAAGAGAGAGAGAGATTATATAAAATGTTATGAATATATTTATATAGCAATACAGGATTTATCTGTGTCAGAGTGACCAGCAGGGATCTGGGTTTTCCATTTGCTGCAGACAAATCCGTATTTTCTCCTTGAAAGGAGAAAATCATGAATCTTTCCTATTAAAGGAGAAAAATGTGGGAATCCAAAAGGGGCTGCTTGAGGCTGAGGGGAGTGGGAGGAGGGTGATCAGAGGTAGGGGTTAAGGTAGGGTGTGTGGCCAGAAATACAACCCCAGTAAGCGTGGTGGAGAGCAGCTCTTCCAGCTGCCTGCAGGTAAGCCTGTGTTTGGGGCGGGGGGTTATAGGCATAGGCAGTGCATGAGAGGGTGGGGGACATAGGTGATGGTGGTGGGGGGCACAACTTGAGGGGAGATTTGAAGCAGTGGCTCACACCGATACCACATGGTGGGGGATGGTGTATGGTGCCTGGGGCCAGGGCAGGAATGTGTGGCTGTGGGGCCTATTTGGGGAGCAGGATGGAGCCATGGGGTCACATCCGAGGGGGAGGCACTTCTTGCTACTGTGCACATTCCCAGGGCGGGGTTGGGCACCAGAAGTGGCATGGGGGCAGGAAACGGGGACATGGGCCCCCCAGATTTCTGCAACTCAGTAGAGCCCAGGGCAGCCTTTGCAGCCCAGCAGGTATGACCCAGCATGGGAGAGTGGAGTGGGGTAGGAAGACTCATTGCTGCCGCTGCTGTGGGTCTCCTGGCAACAATGAGTCTTTCTGCCCTGCTCTGCCCTCCTGCACCTGGGCCCACCCACTGGGCTGTGGAGGTGGCTCCTGCCCAGTGCTGGTTCAGCCAGGCTGCAACCCTTTACCCTGCTATGGGAGCAGAAAACTGTGGGGGGGGCACATGCCCCCCCATGCCATCCTATTGTGTCACCTTTGGTGTTGGTTATGGTTAGGCACTCTCCCCTCTCCCACACACTACCGGCGGGGGGAGGGCTGGGAGCAGGGAGCAGCTCCCAGGCCTCCTCTGGCAGGGCTGCTGGGGGCAGGGAGATGCAGGTCAGGAATGAAGGGCACCCCTGGCTAGCTGCCTTTTCTTCCACTCCTGCCCGAGCTGAGGCAGGGCCCGGCCCTGGGGTGCTGTGACGCTTCCTCCTGCTCACCTTGTTGCCCTGGGTGGTTGCCCTTACTGCTCACCCCTAAGGTCAGCTCTACCTGCAGAACATGCTGGCAAGGTAGGGTGGTGCATGTCATGCTTGACAGAGCTGGTGGGGCTGTGGCTCAGGAGCAGGGACACCAGCATATCAGGGCTGCTCAGCTGCACAAAGCAGTATTTGTGGGGGAGGGGGGAGGCTGGATCTGTGTCCAGGGAGCAAGGGGAGCTCTGATTTTCCATGATAAAAAAAAACAAAATCAAACACCAAAATATAAAGGTATTTAGAATTTATTTTAATGATTGAGACACTGGTAGGCTTCCAGATGGCTTTTAAAATTGTAAATATATCAATAAAACATTGTATTCAACTGATACCTATATATATAGTAGTGTTTCCTTTTAATTATGGAAAAATGTGGATTTTTTTTTTTTAAATCAGAGAATTTGGGGTTCTTTATCAGAGAAAACCAGGATCCCTGGAGACCACATAATCAAAAAATATACTCTAAAATGGGGCATAAATTCCTGTTTCCTTTAAAAGTAAATGGCCAGTTAGTATGGTATCGTACAGTGTAAGTTTATAATATTTGAATATTTGCTATAGCTTTTGTTTATTTTTTTGCAGAAAATTTTAACGTTTGAGTTTTTGCAGTGGTTGAAATTTGTCTCTGGGTGGCTATTTTATCTTTGACTGAGATATAGAAAACTTATCTACAAATCTTTGCACTGATAGACTTGGAAGCTAAGTACATCTGCTGTCACAAGGAAGGATTTCAAATGTGTAATTGTTACTTGTTCACCATGTTAGGGTTTATGTATGTATAATATTTTTATGTATATAAATTATACATTTATACATACATATGTATATGTATATAACTTATATACCTGAGGGCATGTATAATGTATAAATTATTGTTTTTACACATACAAAAGATATAGATCAGATGGATGAAAGAGAGCAGTGTATATAATTGCAGTTTGGCTCTTTCTACTACAAGTCTTGTTTTCCGTTTTCAGTTTTTCCAAACTTAATCATCTTGGCTGAAACTTCCCATACCAGTTGTCTGCTGTAGGCTGAGTTTTCTTTGGAAGCATTTTTACAATTTCTAAGAATATTGTTGAGAAGAAAAGGTTGTTTAGTTCACACAATAAATTCTAACAATAGTCTCTCCATTCCCCCTTGCTTTGAAGCAGGGGCTTGAAATTCAGCAGCAATTTGGTCTTAGTGTTATGGATGTGCTTTATGCTGTTCTTGTGGGAAACCACCCAAATTTGGCCCAATTTGTTAATCCCTCAGTCTTAATTTGTACACACTCAGCAAAAATTTAGGCCAAGTGCCAGCTAAACTCTCTGAAGGTATCCTAGCCACACGCAGGTAAGCAGGTTTACTTGTGAAGCTGCCTGTGCTATGCAGCACTTTCCCTGCAGTTGTTACTCTTGCTTGTAAGGATGCTGTGGTCCTTTGCTATCATTGCTTTCTGTGTCGCTTTTCTGTAGGTAGGGTGGAGAGAAACTGGTCATAGGCCAACTCAAATGCATAGGGTGAGGGAGCAGGGGGAGAAGGGAAGGGTGGTGTGAGGGAAGAGGTGCAGGGTGAGGAAGATGGTGGCGTTAGGAGCCTATGAGTTGAAAACAGGAGGGAGGAGGGAGAACAAGGGCTGGAACACAGCAGAGCTAAAATAGTGCTACAACATGCAGCTCATGGAACTGCCAAGACGGGGAGGATGGTGTGGGGCATGAGGATAGGGCATTAACAGGATGTGGAGGAAAGGAACAGGAGGAAGTGAAGCAGCTAGAATGGGGAAGGATGGGGGCAGGAAATAGACATGGTCAGGAGCCTGGAGGTATGGTCAGGAGCCTGGAGGTATTGCCAGGGACAGAAGCATAAGCAGAAAGCATGGAGGTATTAATTATAGAGAGACAGGGAGGACCTGTGGGAGCAGACAGATCTGTATCCATTAGAACACACTGCACTCTAGAACCTGGAATGGGATGCAGGAGTTCTGGCTATCAGTAATCCTTTGCTCTCCAGCAGAGATGTGCATTTCTCTCTAGAAACAGATTCCCATATAGCAGAGCAGCTTTCTACTGCTGCCGATCACTGTTTTGCTTCAAGTAGTGGAAGGTATTTGTGAACCTAATGTTGTCAGTCCTACTGACAACCCCTGAAATGGGGCTTTGTATGCTTTTATGTGATGAAGTTTGTAGGTATTTTTGCAGTGTTTATATTTCTAGAAAACATAAGAAACTAAAACAGTAAAGTAAAAATAACATTGAGCGTATAGATAGATATGACAGGACCATTAATGTTGAATGGCACTGATATAGGCTGTTATGATGTAATTGTGCAGCAAATGAGGACAGGAAAATCATTGCAACTTCAGCAGCTGCAATTTTACAGAATTATAGCAAGTTAGCTACATTTTATGGCTCTGGGGGCTCATACACATGACTGTAACATTGTAACATCTGATGCTTGCTCCTGAGCCCCAGCTTCCCAGCCTCTTTCAAGAGGTCACAAGGTCCATTTGTCCAAGTTACTGTTGCAGTTGCAAACTTAAACACTAAAAAGTGAGAAAGTGCTTGGTCAACCTGCCACATGCATGAATGAGGATGCTAGTTGTACTTACTTATTTACAAGCTGTTTTTGTTCCTACAGGACTCTGCCTCATTTAGTGCTCAGCATGGACTGTGCTCTGGGAATTCTTCAGGTTTGAGGACCTTCATTTGTCATGGGAGGAGGATATTGAATGAGGCAGGGAATGGCAGGAAGAGAAGGTTTATTGCATTGGTAGGGCACTTGGATGGTGAACTGGATTCCAACCCCTGCCTCTGCCAGAAAATTAGAATATGATTTTGGGCTAACCATTTACAACAAACTTTCCAGAAGAAGCCATTAAGTGTATATTTCTCATTTTTGAGTGCCAGTATAAGATACCAGATGCCAGATTGGCAGGAGTATAGAGCCATTAGATGCATAAATGAGCTGGATTGAAATTATATTTTAAACATATAAAGTGCAGTAGTGCCAACCACTTAAAAATTAGGCCCAAGATACTGTGCACCTAATATCACTGGCCACTCTTAACAATTTTGGCTTTAAGTCTTTAGCTCTGAAATAGGGATATTCCCTGCCCAGGTGATAGGGCTAAAAAAAATCATTAAACCTTTTGAAGAAATGCTGCAACTTTTAATGAAACACCCTAGAAATACCCTGAAGGAAATTAGTACTTTTGTGTTTGTCCAGGTTGGTTGATCTGCGTTAGGTAAAGCCTGGGCCACCTGATGAAGATAAAAAAGAAATTTTCTTTAGCTTTCCATTTGCTCAATGAGGCTGGAGTTCTGTTATATATGGGTTCATATAATAAAAGACTATATCAGAAGAAGCATGCACATTTGTCTTAATAATACATACACACACATTATGACAAGATAAATGTAGTAGTGAATGCAAAGGTTTTGAAGATCAATCTATATTGGACTTTCATAACATGCTAATGTCTTCCCTAAAACACGTGTATTTCAACCATAGGTGTGACTAGGTATCAGAAGGACACATAAACCTGTTCGGAGAGCAGGGTTTCAGATGAAAGGGAGAGTCTGTCCAAGTGATTTTGAAAAGCTGATTGTAGGTTTTACAACTCGGGAGCTTAGTGGAAAGCTACAGGTTGACCCTTTCAAATCTTTACAGGTTTTTCCTCGCTACGTATGCTTGACAGCTAGGAATCTACAACACACATTTTTCAGAGCCCTGTAGTTGATTTCAGTCTTTGGAGTGTTTGCACACTGGCTTATAAAGCTGCTGCCCAGCCAAGTGATGTCAGTCAGTATCCAAGACCATGTGGTTCAAGTACCCCAGTCTTGGAATCCACGGAAGATGATACCATCAAGCTTGAAGGAACTGTATTAGATAATGTGTAACTCTGAAGTCCTCATCAAAATGTCACTTTCATTCTTGGAGATTGTGTGTGACTTTGGGATCAAAAGAAAGCCTTAATCTAAGTCTTTCAGCTTACAGTTTAGTGAATAGGAGTTTTATAGAGTCATAGAAAATTAGGGTTGGAAGGGACTTTAGGAGGTCATCTAGTTTAATCCCCTGCTCAAAGCAGGACCATCCCCAACTATGTCATCCTAGCCAAGACTTTGTCTAGCCAGGTCTTAAAACCTTCAAGGATGGAGATTCCACAACCTCTCTGGATAGCATGTTCCACTGCTTTCCTACCCTCTTAGTGAGAGAGTTTTTCCTAATTATCTAACCTAAACTTTCCTTGCTGCAGCTTGAGACCATTGCTCCTTGTTCTGTCACCTGCCACCACTGAGAACAGTTTATCTCCATCCTCTTTGGAACCACCCTTCAGATAGTTGAAAGTTGCTATTAAATCCCCTCTCAGTCTTCTCTTCTCTAAACTAAATAAAACTTGTTTCCTCAGCCTTTCCTCAGGAGTCATGTCCTCCAGCCCTCTAACCATCTTCGTTGTACTCACACACTGAACTGTCTCCAATTTGTCCACAACCTTTCTGTAGTGGGGGGCACAAAACTGAAACACCATACTCCAGATGTGGCTTTACCAGTGGCAAATAGAGGGGAAGAATTACTTCCCTTGATCTGCTGGCAATGTTCCTACTAATGTAGCCCAGTATGACATTAGCTTTCTTGGCAACAAGAGCACACTGTTGGCTTGTATTTAGCTTATTGTTCACTGTAACCCCCAGGTCATTTTCTGCAGCCAGTCAGTCCCTGGCCTGTATCCATGCATGGGATTATTCTATCCTAAGTGCAGGACCCTGCACTTTTCTTATTGAATGTCATGAGATTTCTTTTGGTCCAATCCTCCAATTTCTCTAAGTCTCTCTGAATCTTAGCTCTCTTTCTTCAGCATATCTGCTGATACCCCTAGCTTGGTATCATCTTCAGACTTCTGATGGTGCGCTTCATCCCATCTTCCAAGTTGCTGATGAAGATATTGAACAAAATGGGCCCCAGGACAGTCACCCTGGGGTACTCCACTTGACATTGAGCTATTAATTACTACGCTTTGAGCCTGAAGATACAGCCAGGTTTCTATCCACCTTACATCCATAACTTCTAATCTATTTATTAGATGTAACAATGCATATGTATTCAAATTCCTAAATTGTAATCCCATATGCATGGTTTCTATGCATAGATGACCAAATCCATCTACAGTCTGGGCACTTGGGAACCAACCCCCTTGAAACCTGAGGATGGAGGAGACTTGATTAAAAAAAGGGGGGCCATCAATGCTTAGTGGAAGGAGTGTTTTGAAGACTTTCTCAGTCAAGACTTTTGTTAGCGAAAGTGTTCTCAAATCTATCCTGCAACACCCAGTCTGAGATGATCTCAGAATCCCTCCAACACTTGCTGAGGTGAGGAAGGCCATTAAGCGGATGACAAAGGACAGGACATCCAGAATGGATGGAATCCCTACAGAAACCTTCAAGTAGGGTGGAGAAGCTCACATCACAGCATCATGTCCTCATCTTAAGGATCTGGAATGATGAGGAAATCCCAGACAACTTCAGGGATGCCATGATTGTGACAATCTTTAAGAAAGGAGACAAGTCCAACTGGAGACTAGAGAGGGATCACCTTGCTGTCCACCACAGGACAGATCATTGCAAGAACCCTCCTGAACTGTCTTCTTCCACTTGCTGAAGAGCTCCTCCTGGGTTCTCAGCATGGGTTTAGGGCATCAAGAAGCAAAACTGACATGATTTTCACAGCTCATCAGCTGCAGGAAAACAGCATGCCTCTTTACATGGCCTTCTTTGGTCTCACAAAAGGTTTTGACTCTGTCAGCCAAGAAGTATTGTGGAGGATCCTTCTGAAGTATGGAGGCCCACTGAAATTTGTTATCATCCTATGCCTGCTCCATGATGATATGGGAGTGGTGGTTCTCAGTAATGGCTCTATCGCAGATCCCTTTGAAGTTAAAATGGGAGTTAAGTAAGGCTGCATCATTACTCCAACACTCTTCTCAATATTTCTTACTGTGATCTACATCTGACCACCAACAAGCTTCCGTTCAGAGTGGAGTTAAATTACAAAATAGATTGTAAGGTGTTTAACCTCAGCCAACTTTGAGACAAAACCAAGCCCACCTCTACTTCAATTATTAAGCTCCAGTACACTGATGAGTAATGATGCTGCAGTGTTTGCTCACTTGGAAGCAGAGCTTCAGACAATCATTGATGTCTTTACTGAGGCATACAAGAAAATGGGACTAACGCTTAACATTCAGAAAACTAAGGTCGTTCACCAACAGGCTCCTAATGAGCAGTCTCTAGCTCTGGTAGTTCGGATCCAAAGTGAGGCTCTGTAAAATGTTGATCCCATACCTCGGAAGCCATCTCTCACAGGAGACTGACATGGATGAAGAATTCCAGCATCGCCTCATATGTGCAAGTGCAGTCTTTGGACATCTGAAAAAATGGGTGTTCAAAGATCATGACATCAGATCCGAAACAAGCTAATGGTTTATAAAGCAGACATAATCCCCACCTTTCTGTATGGAGCTGAGACATGAACAACATACAGAAGACATCTAAAGTTGTTGGAGAAATACCATCAGCACTGCCTGTGGAAGTTCCTCTGAATCCAGTGGGAAAACAGATACATCAATGTGAGTGTTCTCCTGCAAGCAAACAGCATGAGTATTGAGGCGATGATCATCTGACATCAACATTGTTGGGCTGGCCATGTCATCTGGATGTCTTGACTCCAGACCCCCGAAGCAAGTTTTATTTTCCCAGCTCAGTCAAGGCATATGCTTAATAGGAGGACAGAGAAAGCACTTCAGATATGTCAACTTAAAATGCAAAACCAGTGTCAGCTTGTGGGAGAGTATTGCCCAGGACCGCCCCAAATGGAGGAAGAATCTGCTACAGGGATCTCAGTACTTTGAAACCTCCTGGCAACAACAGGAGATGGAAAAGTGGGAATGGCATGTTGCAAACTAAATGTCGCCATCCACCCCACACAAAAACACATATCTGAGCTGCAGGATAGTCTGTCAATCCCAGATAAGCCTTATTAGCCATCTTCAGACACTCGGATAAAACAATCATGGAAGACAGTCATCCTTGGCTGTGAGGGACCGCTGAAGAACAAGAGATATTTGTATGAGTTGCAAATCCAAAACCTGATACTTTTGCTATGAAGGAGCTAGAGGCAGGTTTTTTGTTTTTTTAAAAAAAAAATACATTTGGTAGTATTCTGGTCAAATTCCAGTTTGGGGAGTAACATTCTGCCAACTTAAATCACCCCAACAATTTCAGCTAACAATAGTATTCTTCTTCATTTACAGTCTTAAATAGTTGCATGTCTTTTCTTATGCTCTAAACAGGTGTAATTTTACCAAAAAATTGTTTGAAGTAATGCAAAGTAATATCTATAGCATTTATTACTTACTAGCTTCACAAGGGAATGGAGATTTAAGCAAAGAAACAGTATTCAACTTGTTTTCTAAACGTCACAACTAAATAGGCACGTGTCCAAAACTGAATTAAGCAGAGTAGACAGGAAAAATTGCACTCTGTAGTCATGCAAACCACAAAATTCTGTAGTTTTACTGTAATTTTAACCATTTTGAGCACTTTTGGGGAAGGAAGGGGGCTTTACTTAGAGCGGCTCCAAGAGTCGCTCTGATTAATGTGCCACAGCACCTCGTGTATCATCATCACTTCGCTTCAAAATGTTGGTGGGGGCACTTGAACTAAAGCTTGTTCAGTGAGTTTTAGTTTAAGTGCCCCCACTGCCATTTTGAAGCATGGGAGCACTAATACATGAGATGCAGAGACTGGCTGGAGCACAGTAATTAGTACCCTCCACGACTCAATCAATCAAGCCTGCTCTGACGTGATGTAATTACAACATATTGGAGCAGCCTTGCACACATCTACAGGCAACCATTGGTTTTCAGCTAGTATAATTAAAGTGATAAAACTTCCTAATATGGGTGATATCCAGGAGCACATCTGGGATTTTGTGAAGGTGGGGTGGGGGAGACGTGACCACAGCTAGAGAAGGCTCCCAGCCTCACCTGTCGACCCTACTGGGAGGGGCAGACCATGCTGTAGGAGCAACAGCAGGAACTTTAAGTCCCCAGAAAGGGTCCTCCTTGCTGTTGGCACCCGTTCCTTTCCCCCCATCCTCAGCATCACCCCCCGCCCCCCGTTCCATTCTCCTCCACCCCTACCCACTGATGCCACTGTTCCTACTTTTCTCAGCTGATCCAGGAGCAGGAGGGGAACATTGGGGGGGGGGATGCTCCAGAGTTACTCCTGCCCTGCTCCAGCTGTGAACAGCAGGAGTGGGGGATTCTTTTCTCTGCTCATTCACCTTGGGCTGTGGTTTGGAAGAGTTGTGGGGAAAGGGCTTCAAAGCTGCTGCAGCTGGGATCGGCAGGGGACATCAGTAGTAGCAGTGGGCAGGCTTCCCTGCCCCCTGTGCTTACTGCCCAGCTCACTGAGAACACCCAGGGAGATGTGTGGAGAAGAGGAACCCACCCCTGCTACAATTGATTTAATTGGAGTGGGACAGGAGCAGCTCTGGAGCTACTGTCCCTCTGCCCCATGCCCAGTTCAGCTGAGGACAGGGACCGGAGCTGATGAGGGAGGAGGGAACTGTGCTGCCGAAGAAGGTGAAGGAAGGGGGTGTTGAAAGTTAGTGGGGGACATGGGATTCTTCCCCCTACTCCATAGAGTTAGGGGATAAGTAACGTTCATACTGGTGTAACAATAGCCATTTTGGGGGTTGTACTGTTTTTAGTAAAATAAAATAATGCAGCAAGCCAAATTAATCAGTACAGAAGCTGTGTGGATCAGGTGTCTGCTTTTCCTTGATTTTTCAGGACTATTAAAAAAACTATTTTTAATAGTTGAAGGTCAGATCAAACCCACCTCCATTAAATTACCTTTTTCTCCGCTCTTCTTAGCAGAGCCGCTGCTCCTGGCAGAAGGAGCAGGCCCAGCCTAGCCCAGCATCCTCCCCTCTCCCCCACCCAGCTCTCCCCTCCCCTCTGTCTCCAGTGCTTTGCCTCCAGCCACTGTTTGAGAGGACCCAGTCAGTGTGGATGGCAGCAACATAACATGCTGCTCCACCTTCCTGCTGGACTGCATCCTACACCCCTGTCTGGCTGCTGCTGTCTGCAGCAGCACTGCTGACTTGGAGAGGGGATGCCAAGGGTGCGGGGGGGAGGAAGGCAGTACCAAAATACAAGTTTGCCAGAGCACTATTTTCCCTAAGGCGAGCTCTGCTCTTTTGATAATCCCATCTAACAAGGGTTTCTTAGAACAGCAATTGATTTAGCGGCTTATTTCTTATTAAAGAGGAGGCAATTGTGAGTGGCAACAGCTGTAGTTTACAGGTTGTATAGAAAGGGATGCCCTTCCAACTAGACAAAGGTATTTATTCATCAGGCAGGTTTTCTGTGTCATTACCATTTTCCTTCTTGTCCTGGTTGACTTCATTTATGCTTCCATTGTGGTTCCAACAGATCATTTATAAAGAACCAGGAGACCTTCCTGTGAATGGATAGTAAATGAGGTCAGGAATACTGTTACAAATTGTTTAGCAAAGCATCCTAAATTTTAGCTTGCCTACAGCATTGAGATGTCAGCACTGTCAGCCACATGTAGAAATCTTTTCCACCCAACTACTTAGCAAACCTAAGGTAAATTGGAGGTTGTGTAATTTTTAAAAATATATTTTTAAAGGAAAAAAATATATATGCATCCTGACTAATAGTTCTGGTGATATCACCTGTTCTTTGTAGCATTACTTTTTTGGTGGGGGTTCTATAAACCACAAAAGATATATGAAATTCATTAAAAAAACCCAACCAACTTGATCAGTGATTAAAGGGACCTTTGGGATGACCCAAATGAGTTTCAGATGTCCAGGACAATGCTAGAGGTACACTATAGCTCACATCAGGGAAACTCTGCCAGGTGTTTGCAGTTTCATACGTGCCTATGTTACATGTAATGGCCTATAAAAGGGAATAAATTCCCACAATGTAGGAGTAACCTCATCAGGACGATGGTAAACAGAAAAGCACCAGTGGTAGCACTAAAAAGGGAGCGCTCAGGTAGCATACGATGGGAAGAAACAAAAGAAGAGACTTCATGAATTTTCACCCAAGTTCAGATATGAAATGAGACCTTGGCACAAACGAAAGCAGAGGCTATAATGTAATTAGTTTAGAGACCATTTTTTAAAACAGATCATTGTTAATAAGAACCAGAAGAAAACAGCACAGTGAGAAGTGGAGCAAACTAGTACAAAAGGATTTTCTTTGGGTGCTAGTAAGCATCTGGGAGTTGCAAAATACTGTCTCTTTTTGGGGACCTCCTTTATATTGGAACTGAAAAGTGAGGAGATAGGCTTCAGTTATGTTTGGAAGGGAAAGCTGAAAAGTGTATCGTGCCATGAAATGATCAGTATGTAGCACATGATGCTGCTCATAAATTTCAGTGTTATTAGAGAAAAACTGTAAGATGATCTGACTTCCTTCCTACTCAGTAACTTGAACTGAATACATCAAGGGCATGGTCTGCTTAAGGCCACGTCACTGTGTATTTCATCCTACAATTACCTCTGCCTCCCTGCTGTCTAAGCATTAGCTTGAATCTTTCCTGCTGGAAACAAACCATCTTTCAATGCCTCTGCTTTGCTACTTTTGGCCTCCTGATTTCTTTTCTGCCAGGTGCGCACATTCAGAGTATTGGAAGATATTTTTACCCTCTTTTTCCCAAATGTCTGTTGATAGTGAAAAGTATAGAGAAAAGAGGCTAAATTTGTGCAGAATGTAGATGATCCGTAATTGCTAGTTCTGTAGTTTCATGACATTGCTTTCTAGTCTGCCTTTCCTGCAAACTGACTGTTTTTTATTACATTCACAAAAGAAGTTTTGCAGTCATTGTTAATGCTAACCAATGTGTTTTAAGCGTCTATATACACAATTTTGGCTGCGTCCAGACATGCATAGACGTTTCGTTCCCCAGGGACAGTTTGTGGTGCACCTTGTGCTGCCGCTAGTCATCCATGGGGAATGCCTGTGCCACACATCCTCTGGCATGTGGCAAGCTACCCCAGATGGGGTAGGGAAAGCTGGCCCAGTGCTGGCCCCAGCAGCCTTATTTAGGGTCCTGGGGGCTTTCCAGGGCTACAGCAGTGGCGATCCTGCCGCACGGACCCTGCCAGAGTGTGGCTCCAGCTTTGGGTGGTGCAAGCTGGTGCTGTGTGCACCACTCCGCTTTTTTTCCCTGGGTTTTTTGACTCCTGGATAACTCTCTGTACTGCTCCCTTGTAGTGTGCAGTATGTGGTGCTGCAGATGTCTGTAGTGCCGCATATCACATGGCCATGCTCATCTGGATGCAGCCTTTGTGTCAATTGTGTGCGATATTATGATTTCATAGATTTCATAGACATTAGGGCTGGAAGGGACCTCGGGAGATCATTGAGTCCAGCCCCCTGCCCAAAGGGCAGGAAGTCAGCTGGGGTCATAGGATCCCAGCAAGATAAGCATCCAATTTACTCTTGAAGGTGTTCAATGTAGGTGCTTGAACCACCTTCGCTGGCAGACTGTTCCAGACCTTGGGGGCTCGGACAGTAAAGAAATTCTTCCTTATGTCCAGCCTGAAATGGTCTTGCAGGAGTTTGTGACTGTTCGACCTCGTCATCCCTTGGGGCGCTCTGGTGAATGATACCAGTATAATTTTTAGTGTAGATACAGTTATCTCACTATAAAGATGCCTTGTACTGGTATAGCATCCTAGACCAATATAGTTAAAGCAGGTTACATATTTTGTGTTGACAAGCTCATATGGATTATAAGAATTTATTGCCTTTTCAAAATGTTATATACCATTTTTTCCAGGCACTGTTATGAGTATGTTCACTTAAGGCATTTACAGTGTATTGCTTCTATGCTTTGAGATACAGAATGTACCAAGTCTTAAATTAAAGACTGGTTTATTGAATAGCCTGATAAGCTCCTGCATACCAAATAATAGCCTCAGTTATAAATACTCAGTAATGCTAATAAAGCAGTATGACCTTCAGCACATCTTCCTTGACAGGTCAATATATTTGGAAATTACTGTAACCTTCTTTCATGTCTTCTCCCACAATATAAAAAGTTAGAATGATATTCAACCCAGCTTAGCCATTCTAACTGAAATCAAAAGAAAATCATACTACAAGTAATTTTAATCAAGTAAATATGTCGCTACATGCAATAGGGTGTATTGGTTTTTAAAAATAATATAAAATTATGGGCACTTTGTGAAATATGTTCTTATTATTTGCAATTTCAGTCAATTCTCTTTCTGTGTTAGAATGAAATACAAACATTCTCCCTCTCACTATACACACACACTTTATCTCCCCTGTTAGAAAAACAAACACCAAATAAGAACATGTGGAGATGGTTTATTTCTTTACAAGTTGACTGGAAGACAACATTGAAGAAGGCACTGCTGACATTTCATAATACAAAACATCTAGAGGAAAAAATTCAGCTACTTTTATAACAACTCATTTTAATCACACCAGTCAGATAGGGACAAGTTTTCACTACTTCTTCAGTAGAGGAGGAGGAGCAATTCATCCTTCTATAAAAGCATTTTTATTTAAATTGAGGAGTAAGTATCAACTTGGCTTCAGTATGCATAATGCCATAATTCAGTGATGCAGCACTGATTTACCATGGTATAGGATCATAGGAAGGTAGGGCTGGAAGGGCCTCATAAGGTCATCTAGTGTAGCCCACTGCTCAAGGCAGTATCATCCCTGAATAAACCATCCAAGCCAAACGTCTGTCTAACTTTCTCTTGAAAACTTACAAGGATGGAGATTCCACAGGTTTTCTACATACCCTGCTCCAATGAGTGACCACCTTATAGTTAAGAATTTCCTGATTTTCAACCTAAACTAAACTAAACTAAACTGTTGCAACTTGATGCTGTTGTTCCTAGTCCTGCCCCCTATGGCCACAGACAAAAGCCCATTTCCATCTTCTCTGGAATTGCCCTTCAGGTATTTTGGGGCTCTTATGCACGTGCAGGGAGCCTGCTCTGACGCACTTGTAGCCCAGATGTACACAGGGTATGTATCCCCCTTCTCCAAACTGAAGGGGATTGTCAGCAGGCAGAGATGTGGTGGGAGGGGACTGTCAACTGCAGAGTTTCCCCTCAGTTCCCTATAGAGTCAGGCCAGGACCCAACTGCTTAACTATATACAAGTTTATTAATAAATAAAATAAAGTTATAAACACCCCTCCCCCCCCCGCAGATAAGTAATCACTTATTCAATGGTACAGGACTATATTATATATATAACTTATACCTCCTGTAGAGCTTCAACTCACACAGGTAAGTAACGGATCTGGAACAGGTAAGTATAGGTAAACACAGGTAATACAGCATGGCATCAGGGATAAACACAATTAACTATGTACAGTCCGTGAAAGAACATTGTCATGCATGCAGTGGAAATCAAAGATAAGAATACACTTTTACTCATATAACAGTGAAACCTCAAATGACAAAATATAAAGTGCAAATGGCAAAATATGAGGCAATTGCTCACTCTTCCAGGTGTTGAGGGTGCTACTATGCTAGGGTCTCTTCATTCAGTGAGGGGAGGCCTGGTTGCAGCTTTGCCAGGGGAAAATGGAACGACACTCCAGGTCCCTCCAACCCCTCGTGGGCTGGGCTGGGACTCCCTACCTCATAGGGGCCCCTGCTGGCTCCCTCCCGAGGGCTCCCTCCCCTGTGGGACACCCTTGTCCCCAACACTCACGACCCCCTGGTGATGCATGGCTGCTCTGGCTCTGTGGGATGGGCACCTCTCCTGGCATGGTGGCTGGCTGCTGCCCAGGGCTCTCTCCCATCCTGAGGCCTGCTTATGGTCCTGTGTATCGACCTGTGCACTGTTTGGCTCACTGCTTATGGCAGTGGTTGGAGGGCTGGGCTGCCTTGAGTGACACCAGGGTTCAATCAACTCCTGGACCTGCTGGGGGGTGCTGCCATGTGGGCAGCCTGGCTGCAGGGGTTGGGGACCCGAGCCGCCTTGAAACAGCTCCCAGAGTCCTGGTCAGCTCTTAGACCCTCTGTGCAGCAATCTCTGCACCACGCTTCCTGGCCGCCTGCCAGGATTGCACCTGAGCCGCCTCAAGGGAAGGGAGGGCTGCTTCAGCCCTCTAAAATCAGTCTAAGTTTTCAGGCTTCTAGCCTGAGCCACTGCCGGCATGTGCCTGCATTCTTGGGATGTCTGTCCAGTTACAAACAGGTTTAGCCTAGCCAGGAAAGACCAACCTGCAAAGGTTGAATCAATTCAGGCTCAGGCTTTTTGAATGCTTGTCTCTAGCCCTGGAGACTAGGAACTGACTTAAGAGTTTCGGTCACTCTTGGTTGGTATGTAACAAGAGAAGTCGTCATCTTCATCGTTGTGTCTCCAATCCAAACTTTCTATTTGGCCTGTTCCCTGTATTCTGCACAAGAAAAGTAAAAAAGGATGCGATAAAAATCCATCTTCTGAAAGAATTGTGAGGTACTACATATGTTATTATCTGAATTCACATACAGTGACATATAACATGACCTGCTTGAAGGGTGTAACTTATTCTTCATTTAAATTTAAACGTAATATATTTATTTGTAAACTATATGTATTTGTTTAAGCTCAGTAAAGCATGTTTGAGAAATATTTCAGCATTTATACAAAGTTTCAGGGTGCATCCTTAGGAGCTTAGCTTGTACTCTAATAAAAGATTGCAAACACTTTATTGCTGTGAAAATCTAAAATTTTACAGAAAATGTGTAGTAACTTGACATGGCTACTATCTACAGTAATGATACATACTGAAAGATGTTTGAGAAATTATTAGTGCTGAGAAATTTCTGTCTTTAAATACTTTTTTTTGTATTATTTCCAAGGTAAATGTACACACTAATTTGTCATTTCTTTGTAATTTCTTCCAGAGCTGTTGCTTGCCAAATTCATACCTTTTCCATGAGTGCTAATCTTTGCTTTAAACCTTGAGTTCCAAGATTATAACTACAGCAGAGATACACATTGCCAAATGTATCTGTTATTCTAGTTGTATCTTCTGCCCCCTGTCTAGTAGCTCCACCTTTGAATGAGCTGCTTACTGTTAGGTAAGGGGTAGAACTTCCCATCTGTTTGCTTATACCATCTTCATTGCAGTCATTTTCAAGAACATAAAATACTAAATAAGTTTGTGTTGAGTTGCTGGCTCTTTTAGTGGCTCAACCATAGTTTGTTTTGCTGATATGCATTCCCTAATACAATAACTTAGTCAGTGTAAGGTAAGCTGCTTATCTGATGTTTTCCTCACCTATCTGAAGGGAGGATTTAGCTTAAAGCAATTGTAGAATTTTGTTCTCAAGGTTTTTGTGTAGTGATTTGTAATGCAGTATATCTCAATCTCTCTTGAACAAAATTGTATTTAGTACAGCTGGGCAATTATTTTTTAAAGCTTTTTAATCACTAAAATGCTGTTTTGGCATGGCTAAAATCATTTGCTAGTTCAGGTCAAGTCATCTAACTGTTTTGGCTAAAATAAAGATGAAACGTTTATTCAAATGCAGTCTCTTCCTGTTTCAAAGCAGGGATTTGAACCAAGGTCTTCCACTTCTCAGTAGACTGCTGTAGCCACTGGCCTTCAGAGTTACTCATATACCCTCTTTCTTTATGACTCAGTGGTTGCATCTGCACATTCATTAATGCACTTTAGCTACTGCACATTAAATTTCACACCTCTCGTGTGAGGCACTAAATGTACAGTAGGCTACCCTAATGCACAGTAGCAAAAACTCACGCTTTTTTCGTGACACTTAATGTGCAGTAGCCTAATTTTACTTGTGTATTTGCACGGTTTTTGCTGTGATGCTCTAATGTGCAGTAAAATAGGCTACTGTGCATTAAAGCACATGTGTAGATATGCCAACTGAGTATCTGAGAATAAGTGGGTCAGGGTAGCATTCTAGACTATAAATAGATGTTGTCTTTGGAGTAGGATCAGCTGTGCTGGAATGGATTAGCAAACGAAAAAAACACCTATATACAGAAGGGAAAGGACTGGTAATCCACGTAGACTGAAATAGGATCAGTTGGAAAGATCGAGAGCAGCCTGTTCCAGAACACCCTATGTTAATGGTTTTCAAACTTCCAAATGTTATGGCATCATTTGGTTTTATGTATTCTAACACAGAGCCTCTACCGCTATCCCAGGGACCGACATGGAGCCAAGCAACCTGGTTTAGTGGTGGTGCACTGCGTCTTGGCATGCTCCACCATTATCCCTTATGTTTTTGTGGAAACCCTGGTGATGTATTGCTGAACCCCAAGTTTCCACAGAACACAGTTTGAAAACCATTGCCCTATGGCATAAAGGTTAGGGCACTCTTAAGAGGTGAAAGATGTGAGTTTCAGATCCCTACAGGCAGAGGAGAGAATTAAACCTATGTCTCCAAAATATCAGATGAGTTCCATAATCCCTAGCTGATTATGAGGTGTCAGGTGGTACTACAACTTTCACCTCTTCTTGTAAATCTTGTCCTTCATTTCTTTGCAATGTATTACAAGATCTCAAAATGTCAGTGTTCTGTTTGGGGTTGAATGAAGCCTTTCATTGAAGCTGAAATTCAGTTTTTTTCTCCTCTTCATTTTAGTGGGGGGGGGGCATGTATAATTTTTATTTCTGGTTGGTCTGATTCAATATTTTCTTTTCTCCTCACCTGCTAAACTGAAAAATCATTTTCTTGCACTGCCTTAGCATTCAGTTAATTTAAAAGCAATTAAGTACCAGTGTAGAGCATTCAGACTTTTGGAAAATGTTGTCCCTCATTAGGTCAGTGTAGCAAGCCTGGAGTGCCTTGGGTGGTATCATCTCCTGGGATCCTGCCCAGGTCCTACCTGTTCAGCCCCCTGGTGCACTGTCCTGGCTCACCTGCTCTGCCTTGATGTTACCTATTGTAAGTGCAGGAGACTGTCCTTGGTTAACCAGATTCTTAGTCTAAATTCCCTTTGCTGTGGTGGAGACCTTTGTCTCTCTCTCTAAGTCTGTGTTGGAGTAAGCCTATATGTGCCTGCATGGCCAGTTCTGGGTTACAGGCATTTATTCAACCCTCGTGTTGTACATATTCTCCCCACTCGGCTTACCCTAGAACAGTGGTGCTCAACCTTCTTGGCTGGCAGTCCTGTCCATCCACAGGCTGGATCTGACTGGCAGTCCTGATCTGGTGCCCAGGGAGGTTGCATTGGGACCCTGTCCAGCTGTGCAGGTGGGAGGGAGGGGAAGGACCCAGCCCCAGCCCAGCCCTTTGGGTGGGGGAAATGACTTGACTTAGACCCAGTCTAGTTCCAGGAGACTAGGGGGCATGGTCTGGACCTGACCTAACTGCAGGGGGAGAGGGTGTGGCCTGGCCCTGATCCAGCTGCAGGATAGGGGAGGAGTTGTGGCCTGGCCCTAACCTGACCATGCAGAGGGAAGGGAGAGTGGCCTGGCCTAACCAAGCTGCATTGGTTTTGGGAATTTGGCAGCAGGGAGGGTGGCTGTATTAATTGCCACTGTATCCTTGCAGGCAAATTTCCCAAACCATGGGTTGGATGCTATGGTTCCCTGGGCAGCATTTCACCTGTGGCCCAGAGGCTGAGTACCCCTGCCCTAAAATATCTACCCCCTGCCACATCAAGCACCAATTTACAGCTGTGCCTCAACTATTAGTGTCCATGGGCTTCATCATAGCCCTTAGAGTTTGTGGGCTTCTCTGGACCTTTCATGTAAGCCTTAGGCCCCTTCTGACAGGCCTTAATCCAGGCTACAGCCCTACAGAATTCAGACTACTTTTCCTCATTGTTCTCTGTCCTTGGCAGTCAAACAAGCAAAGCTGGAATGACTTTCCCAGGCACCTTCAGTGGCCCCCTTCCACTCCTTCAGCCAGTCCTATACCTTGCAGCTTTTGAAAACAGCAACATAAACAAAGCACCCAGGGAAAATCAGTCTAAGTTTTCTTGCAAGGCGTCTTCCACTCCAGGCTCTGTGGAGCTCCTCTAAGCCTGTCAAGGGCCAGCCCTCAGCCTCAGTGGGTAAGGGTTTATAAGGCCCTTGGCTCCTCCTCTTCTGGCCACCTTATCTGCCTCTGTGTTGGATCAGTTGCAGCTGCTCTCCAATTAGAGTCAGTTGATTAGTCCCTGGAGGTCCTTCATGTTCTTGGCTCTGCGGTCTGGCTGCACTCCCAGTATCGGGTAGGGGCAGCAATTCTTCCAGTCTCTGAGGATTCAGCAGCTCCTATAGCACTGGAGCCTCGACACTGTCTCTGTAGTGTCTTGGAGCCAGACAGTAGCTCTTACAGATCTTTGAATAGTGCCATAGCAAGTTAGGGGCGAGCATCAAAGTGAAGGAGCGCCAACTGGAGTGCCCAGCTAGGGTGGGGTGTGGGACAGAGCTGTGAGCAGCTAATCTGGGGCGTTCTGGGATGGGGGAAGGGTGGCTGCCACCACTGCATACATTCCTGGGCAAGCTTGGGGGGGGTGCCCCCCAGATCTGTGCACGGGGTGAGGGCAGGCTGCTGCTGCTTCTGCTGCAGGCTTTGCCCCGTGCGCCAAACTTCATTGCTATGGCACTGGCTTTGGAGCTTGCCCCAGAGTAGACAGACCAGAGTCTTAAATGTGCCACATCTCTCTCTGGCCCCCTCTTCCTCAGTAAAGGGGTAAGGGTCCTGTTACAGTCAGCATGTTGTCATTAAGTATTGTGCCTTTTGGTACTGTAGGTAAATAACATTCACCCCCACTGCCCCATAGGGGCCTTGATTCTACTCCCCATCCCCGGACTCACCCTCAGCTCCCTGCCATGCTACACTGGGGTGAGAGCAGGAAACAGTAGCTGGAGGAGGGAGGGAGAGCCTTTGTTGCTACATCCAGAGCAATTGGGGGAGCAGCAGCTAAATGAGAGCGCAAGGACCACATTAATGGGCTGCATGAATCCCATGAGTTGCCAGTTTGGCAATATTGATCTAATCTATTGATTACATAGTAAACGTTAATCTTAATATACACTTAATACGCTATTGAGTAAGTAGTGTATGGGTTTAAAAGATCTGGAATTGCTTATTTTTGTGATATATTCAGAATCTAGTTAACCCACATACACACACATATATAAAACTATAAGCATACTGTACCATTATATCAAGATGGACTTAATGTTGAGATCCTTCAGTTAATATAATTCAGAATGATCAACAAATATTTTGCTTGGTGTTATAATAGAACTAAAATAGAATTTTTTCTATCGCAGTCAGCAAAGAATAATTTCTTAGAAATGATTCACGTGGTTGGAGGCCTAGTGTTTTTTAAACTATTTTAAAAAGAAAACCACAAGAGATGACTATGTATGACAATTATTATTGTTTATCTTCATTCTGCCCCCACCTTGCTATGGCACTGTCCAAAGACCCGTAGCCAAACAACTGTAAATGGCCTGGGGTAAGTTGCTTTTTTTCACCAAGTTCATGTATTAGAACTGCATTAGGCTGGCAGTCTTTGACACTGAGTAGGGATCTCTGACTTATCTGTTGATTTGTTCATGGAGGTGGAGTTGTCCTGGCTGGTAGGTCTTATTATCTTAAACTAGGATTCCTGCAAGGAACACCTTAGAAACAGCTAAGAAAAAATGTAGACTGTGGTTGGTATAAGCACACTTCTTTTTTCAGTCACTAGTAAACCTAAGAGTCAGCAAAGAACTTAGTATGGCAGTACAGTTTATATATACTTGGCTGAGAGAAAGTTGGAAAGTCCACCTGCTTGCAATTACTTACGTTTTTCTCTAAAATGGAACAGCTCCAAGAGCTCAAACCTTCAAGGTGCTTAGTGCTCTGACCCCAGTCTATCAAAGCTCTTTAAGTAGGTACTTATCATGAGAAATTCCACTGACAACAGTGGGATTACTCATGCTTTTGGTTTTCTTGTAGTACTATAGATTTAAGTTGTTCCAATGTTATTGTGATGTGAATGTAATGTGTGTAACAGCAGGAGAAACCAGGGGGCAGTCAGCAAAGCTGTGTTGACTGTTAATTTAGACTGCAACTCCCAGAAATCCCCAGGGGCTGGGGGACAAGGGGAAAAGGAAGAGGAAGCCTGAGGTTGGAGTAAACCTGGGAACTTGGGTGGGAGTGCAGGGAGCAGTGCACTATAGGGCTGGGTGGGGCAGCCTTGCTCACTGCCACCACATGCAGATTCAGGGACTGGCACAATCCAGGGACTCCAAGGACCTTCCCCCCCACCCTACACACGCACCCTCCCACGCATGCCAATCCCCACCATACCCCCAAACCTACCCACCCTCTCACACACACTCCCTTCTCCTCTATACAACCACAGCCTCCTACAACCCCCACCCCAACCACATAGCCCCACCCAAACCCCTCCACACCCACCCTGTACCCTCCCCCATGCATCCCACCCACCATACCCACACTGTACCCCCCACACCCCACTATACACACACACTTCCCTCTACATACACCCCCTTACTTCCCTCCAAGAGTAAGACTGTATTTTGGGCTATGATTCAATCACCTCTAGATACACTATGCAAACCTACATAAATCAGGACAAAAATATTTTTTCAATAAAATTAAAATAAGTTATAGTAGATATTCATTTTATTTATTTTTATAGTATATGATTTGTATTTTGTCTGGTTTCAAAATGGCAATCCCATCCCCTCCTGAAAGAAGTACTTCTGGGCCAAGGGGAGGGACTTCCCATGACAAAGGTCAGGGGTTAGGGATGGGACTTAGATGGTGACCAGGGGCAAGCCACCCATCAAGGGGCAAGGCTACCCTTGCAGCCCTCGAAAGCTCACCAAAACTCATTAAGCGGCCAGCCAGTGGAAATAATTGCCCTCCCCTGTGCTATATCATGTCAATTGTGGTAGAACTGTTTGCACAGTTTACTGAGCTTATGGATTTGCATGTAATTAATGCCATGATAAGAATCCAGCTGCACGCTTTTCAGTCACTTCATGAAGTGTTACCTGGACTATACAGAACCTGCTGTAGAGATTATTGCATATTACTGGTTTCAAAGGGCATAGCCTGTGATGACTGACCAACCAGCTAACTTATCTACGTGCCTATGCAGATGTCCTGAATTTGAGCTTTGGCTGAGCATAAGCAATATTCAGAACTGGGAGGCCATCAGTGGGAGCGAGGAAAAAGGATAATAAATATTTCAAATATTTTGGAGGTCTGTGTGAGATGAACTTTAAGCAGATCTGTTTTTATTTATTCCTTCTTGCGGCTACCATTTTTGCCTGTATCTTCAATGGATGTTTTCTTGAACAAACATCTGGAATCACGTTGCTAGCACCTGCAGTATATGAAAAGAGAGATTTCCATGTCTAAAATACTTACTTTAAAATGCAAAACTTAGATTAGTATTGTTTGTTAAAAAATGAGTTTGTAACTTTTCAAAAAGTGTATAAAGCAGACTTTTTATTTACAGTGTCCAAATCTGGTGTGGGGAGGGGGGGAGGGGGTACAACTCACAGACTGCAAATGCACTTTTCATGATTTAAATTTGGAAGGCTCTACAGTACATCTGTTTAACATCTTACAGTTTCAAGAAATCTGTCTTGAAAACCTTCTGTCACAGTGACACATGGAATAAAAGGTTGTGTTATGACTTTCAGATGCAAACCTGTAATGGTTTTATCTAATAGTGAACCATCTTTGTATTAACCCCTTGTTGCTGCTGGCCGGTAATTGTGTTTTTTCAGTAGTTTTAAGAAAGATAGTTTAATGAAAGAACAAGTGTTTAAATATCAAAAAATCCTGGAAAAAAACTTTTCCTTCATATAGCTGAAGTTACCTAACTAGGCATTTGGCAGCTTATTGGTACTTTACAAAGTTAAAATGAAATCTGTAAATAAGTGGTTATATTTTTATTTTATGGATATGGAATTATGTTACTTAATTATACTGATTTTATACTGATGTAATGTCATCAATCAGCTTGGAAAAATAAGTGGAGTGGAGTAGAGAAATGAGCCCTCTTACTGCTTTTCTTAAACCAATTAGGATTGTACGAAAAGATTTTGAACAACTGCAGGATTTTAAGTAGTGTGTGCCTTCCCCTATTGGAAGAACCCAGTGTGACAGTAACAGACAAAGAACTGCTACTATAATAGTAAAAAAAAAATGGAACTAGATTGTGCTTGGAGTCTTTTTAACTTTGGAGGCCTGACTTTGTAGATGTGAATATAAAACAAATGGGAATGTAGTGGTTGCATTCTAATTCCTAGTAAACAGTTTTTTGCATGTAAAACTTATTGCATTACTCAGCACTTTTAACAATACCCTGTAACAAGCAGCTGAGAACTAGGATACAGTAATAATAGTTGTTTTGGTGATTCATGAGCTTTCTGGATAGTTTTACCAAGAAACCTTTACCATGCTAGCCTGCAGTTTTTGAAGTATTCAGCCTCTACCATCAGCTTCCTTATATTACACTGAAGTCAAAAAGAGCTGATGGATCTCAGCTGTTTCTGGAAACGCTCAGTACCTTGCAAGATCATGATTTTAGTGGGCACAAAAAATCACCCAATTTTAACAGTGGAGGGGGAATTGTGTGTGTAAGGAGGTGCTCAGCCACTAGTGTAAGGGGGCTGGAACACAGAAGCAGGTGCTTGGCAAACAGTAGTCTGCCTGGTTGGGGACTGGGAGCTAGCAGGAGCTAATGACAACTAATGAGGGAGGAACCATGAAGGGGGTTTAAAAACTCCAAAGGGGAGTACAGTTGGGAGAGGACAGACTAGGGTGAAGCAGAGGGCCAGACAGATCCCTCTCCTGCTGCCTGAAGGAAGGCAGCAGGTCTTGGATTATTTGGTTGGGTTTTTTGTTTGTTTACCCTGGTTTGGGTTTATTTGCTTATTGGGGACTGTGAAACCTCTCTGAGGTTGCTGACAGGCATAACACTTAAACCATTTCAAGAATATCGCTGATTTGGGTCAGTTCACATTTGTCCCTGGACAGAAATATCCAAAATACACTGCTGAGGGTTTGAAGATTTTAGGGATTGCACCGCTGCCAGACTGCCACCAGAGGAAGGTAAAGTATCCAGACTATCCATACCTTCCCACTGCCCAGAGCTTTCCCAAGGGGAGGAAGACCCAGATTGTCAGGTCACCAAGAAAAAGGAAGAACATGGCCCACAATTGTGATGTCTGCTCCCCTTTCTCAGCCCCCCCCCCCAAAAAAAAAAAAAAAGAATTTTAAAAAATCTTTGATTTTACTCAAGAACATAAATACACATTACTAAACCTGACTGGGGATAGCTGGGTGTGCGTGGGGGAAAGGGGTTGGGGGGTAGTCTGAAACCTGTGATGGGAAATGGACCCTGCATGGCATGATCCCAGGCTCATTTGGGATAGGTGGGAGTGGAGGGATTGTCAGGTGCCCAGTGGGGCTGTGGGGTCCCTTTCTTGTGGTGAGCAGGGGGGCTGGGTGCTCTGGACCACCCCTCGATCTCAAGCTTTTTAACCCCTGCATTGGAAAGTAGCTTGTCAATTTTACTGGCCTGCTGGAATCCTGTGTTCGAGGATTAACTGGCTCACTGGGGTAGGAGTTAGAATAGAGGAGTTGTCAGGTACTGGTGGGGCTGTGTGGCTCACTATTTATGGTTCCCAGGGTGCTGGGTGCTCAGAAGGGTTGGGGGAGGTGTCCTGGAAGCCTCCAAAACTTCCATTCATGCAGTGGCATAATAATGTTTTTGCAGTGTGGAACCTGCGGGGTAGGGTAGGCAATGGGTTGCTGGGTGGTCACACAGACCCTTCAGCACCTGGCAACCCATCTACTCTCACTCCTACCCCCTCACCCATCAGCAACTTTTACTCCCCATCCCAAATGAGCTTTGGACATCACAGCCCAGTATCTGTAGCAGGGAAGGCAAATAGATATGGAGAATTTGCTCATGCAGCCTGTGGTCTGCTGTTTGCACAGTAGAGTCCTGCCTGCATTACAGAGCAGCCCTGTTACCCTGCATATGTGGGATACCTGGAGGACTGACCAAACACTAGGCATGGAGTGCTCTGTCCCCCCACGTAACAAAAGTGTCCCAAAATAGCACTCGATTTTTCTCAGCATGCTCTCGAAACGTTTCAGGAAGTTTAAACCGGTCTTCTTTGGGTAAATCCGATATCTTTTATTAGACAAACTGAAAGAGGTCAAAAAATTCTTCTTAGCAAGCTTTCAGGCACAAACACCCTTTATCACCCTTCAGCCTGATAGCTTGCTAGGAAGAACTTTTCCAACTCTTTCAGTTGGTCTACTAAAAGATATTGGATTTACCCAAAGAACCTTGTCTGCCTATGTCCTTCGACCAATATGGCCACGGGCTAAACCCCTGCCTAGACTCTTGGGATTTAATAGTTACTTAGGATGTTCTAAGCATTGCATGCATTCCACTCCTTGAGAGGAATAAAAACTGTTTGTAAGCCTGAAATGAGAGCTGACTGACCTAGGTAAAGAAGCTGGGTCAGTCAGTGACCAGATTACAGTGTGGTTCATGTGCTTGACAGGGAGTCTGGAGCTTTGGCAATTATGTTTGACTCTTGCCCATTTTGAATGACCATGGGCAGTCATTTTACCTCTCTGTGCCTCAATTTCCGTATTTCTAAAATATAGATCATATTATTTACCTATGTGGCAGGCTTGATGCAAGTTTTAATTCATTGTCTTCCCAGGATTTGGAGATTCTTGGCTGGAAATGTCTATAAACGTATGCTAGCATTTAAATTTTAATTTATTTAAAGACACTCCCTAAGAAACAGTCATAAGCTTCTCCACTTCAAGTAGCTGCTGCCACGCATGCAACAGACAAATCACAGGAGTGCTTTCTGCTGCATGGTCTACAGTGAGTGGGTGTGTGAATGACTGAGAGATAGCATTTCCTTTATAGACATACACACCCTCTGACCCAGACTAGAGAAGAATCTGCTTTGCAGAAGGCTTGCTTCAAGAGATTTTTCACATGTATTTTATTATGTCAAAGTTGATAGTGGCGACAAGTTGCACATTAAGTAACCTTCTCTTTTTAAAAAAATTACTTTTTATTTTCTCTGTAGGGAAAGTGACGTAATACTGGGTTTCTTGGGTAAACAAGGTCAGTTGACTACAGAATACATTACTATTACATCTGACATTTTCTTCCTTTTGCCCTCTACCCCTCATTTTGGGATTTCAGCCTGTGAAAATTCCCTGCTTATTTAGGGACAGAGGCTTTCATAGCCACTAAGTTAGTAGCCAACAGCTTACAAGTAGTAGATTTGGTATACTCTTAGTAACTTGGTTTTAAAAATACAGGCAAAGTCTTCAAACACAGAAGACAGTGAACCATATGGTCCTAATCAGCCTCTTAAGAAGGAGACATGGTCTATTTTCCATTAGGAATGGTGCTTACAACAAACCAGTAAATACAGAGTGAAGTTTACACATATATTATAACTTTAATTTGTATGCATGCATGCAAATGCACATGCATATGCATATTTCAGTGTATTCCCACAGATATAACATGATGCCTGCTCAGAAAATACACAAGCTGTCAGAATGGATTGTTTGGAATAAGAATAGGAAAATATACCTATTTTAATAATATCTGGGTTTGTTCCCCCTCCATTATTCAGCAGCCAGAGCTCATAAATTGGCAGCATGTAAATTGGACAAAGGAATGCAGCAGAACCTCTTGTAATGGTGCCTTTTTAAAGTAATTTCAGTCAAAGAGCCTCACAGTAGCAACACATTTCAGTGTATTTCACTAATTGTGGACAATCATTCCACGTGTTTATAAATGAATTTCCAGTATATACATTCATGATAGAGCAAATCCAGAGTCAGGTGAGATAGAAAGCAATGAGGATGAATGTAGAATTCTCCTACACAGAACAGCTGCTTCACCAGAGGCTACATCATCCCAAGGAAGGAAACAGGCTATGCAAGTTTATTTGCAGGCACCCTCCCTTATAAATTGAGCACAGAAGGGTACAGGTTGGTGGATGGCCTGGTCTTGCCACTCTCTTATTTTGCTCATATCTTGCCTCTTTCATGCTGTTGTGCAGGCAGTTTTGTACAGCAAACCACAAATCATGGAGGGAGCTTGTATATCCCACACAACTACTCCTCACTAAGTCTCCTTTGCACAGCTGAAGAATGGGGATGGATTGCAACTTTTGTTATCTGAGTTCCTTTATTCATACAACTATGACAGTGCCATAGATTGAGATAGGGGGAGGAAATAGAGGCTCAGGCAGACATTCAAAAAGCCTGAACTGATTCAATCTTTGCAGGTTAGTCTAACCTGCCTAGGTTAAACTGGTTTGCAAGTGCACAGACATTCCCTCTGGACTGAGAAAATGCAGGCACATGCATCAGGCTAGAAGTTGGGGGTGCTAGAGCAGCCCTCCCTTCCCTTTCACTGTGCTGAGCTGGGGTGGGGGGGCATCATCAGGCCCCAGTAGAACACTTTGATTAGAGTGGGATGTAAACCCTCACCCTGCCTGCACCATCCCAGGCTTTCCCCCAGTCGCTGTTCAAGGGGTGGGAGTGTTGCCAGACCCCTGTCCCTGGCTAGCAGGGTATGGACTGCATGCATTTGTTGATGATACTGAGCTTTTCAATCTCCCCTTCCCTGCTTCTTCATACTGTCTGCAAACCTGACAGGCAAGGGAGTGACAGAGTTAGTAAGGAGCTGGTAACACAGCGTTCATCAGCCCATCAAAAAAACAAAAGCCTCATGTTAATTCAAGCTCTTCTTAAACAGTTCTTTCCAAGGAAGGAATGGAGAGACATTACCAGTTGACCTGTTCATTAGCTCCAAAAAGCCCAAAGTGTGCACTGTCCTGTCTGCCTTTGTCCTGTCCCAGTGAAGTTGGACACACACACACACATGCACACACACCTCTCTCAGCATTAGCTAGTGTACCACATGTCTAGGGGCCATGTGGCTAGGGTCCGTGCTGTGCGAGATGGGAGGGAGGGGGAGGATCCCTGCTTGAACAGCAAGTGGTGAAGGGGGTGGGGCAGGCAGATTCTGCTGTGCCTGCGGTCTGCGCTGGAGCTCTGGATAGGGAGCCCTGCTCTCAGGAGCAGAAAGCCCAGCCCAGCCTAGCCAGTCCCAGGGCTGCGAAGCATCTGGGTTGCTGGGGATCTTTGGTTTAACTTAAACCAAAAAGGGGTCTTGGATAGACATTGCTGGTTTGACCCAAATTGATTAAGTCTGATACTACATTCAACCAGGTTTATCTTAAACCAGTTTCAGCCATTTTGAAACTGATTTATGTGCACCGAACTTCTGTTCTGTTACAGGTTTAAACTGGTTTCTGATCACTTAAACTGGTTTATGTGTAACTTATGTCCCAAGCCCCAAGGACATGGTTATGACCTTTATAATTTCAAATAAGCTCTTCTTTTACCTCCCTGGTCAGAATGTACAAGGTAGTAGGTCAATTTAGAGCTTGAACCAAGAAAATGGAGTGGATGGGAGAGAAAAATGATTATTTATCACAGTTAACACGTAGTCCCCTGAGACTTCCCTGTTCATTTGTGGGTAAGCGGTATAATCGACTATAAAGAAACGTTTATGATGGAAATGTAGTGTTTGGTTTTATAGTTGTGTGCCTGAAGCCTAGGAGATGTGTAATTTGGTTAGGAACTGGTATGGTCAGGTATCATTCATTTTGAAAAAAAAGCATAATTAAATTGGAGTTCAAAAGAGTCCAAAAAGATGAATGATCTTGTTTTCAAAGATTACAATATCTGAAAATCCTACTGAAGTCAGCAGAACCTGTCAGTGTTCCTGCACGTTTACCAAGTAGACTTGAAGCATTTAATCAATATTTGATCAGGAAAGATTGAAGAATATGGACAAATGTAGAGAAATGCTGCTGCAGGGGAAACACTGAGAAAATTTTTCCTTTGATATTTTGCTTTCATTACCTAGATATAATTATGAGAACTTAAGTATTTTTTCAGTGCACTGCACCTGCTGAACAACTTAGATTATATTTAACTGAAATCTTCACCTCTTAAAAAGCAGAGGAAAAGAGAACAGTGTTCTTGGATTTGAATAGGAGTTATCAAATAATTTTCCATGTGAGAAAGACAATAATCCCAACAAAATGTAGAATAACGTGGATAAATCCATGTTATTAGTACCTGGTACCTCTATGTGCAAGCCCTTTCATGTCTTGTGACACAATTGACACATACTTCCCAAACATAAAGAATCTGTCAAAGACTGCTTCATCCTTTTGAGAAGTGCAGTGGTTGTGAAAATTTGTTTGAGAATTTTGATCTAGATCAGAGTGAGCTGGGCACAGAAAGCAGCGGGGAAGGAACTCTTTTAAAGTTACTGTGTCAGTATCTGATGCAAAGCAGCTTCTTTAACCTGGAAACCTTTTTGGAAAGTTGGTACTTTTTTTTCCAATTTTACAAAAATTGTATTTACCAAAAAATTAAATCAAGAAGCCCATAAATAAATGTAATATCCAGGAATCTAAAAACATGAGCATGGAAATTAAGAATCATAAAGTAAATTCTGGTGCTTATTACTTATTATTGCAATTACTTGTTGTCTATTAAATAATGCTGCTGATAGACATCTCCTTTATTACACTAAGGCTTGCAATTGATTTAAGTGTGTATTAAGTGGTACTGCTTTCCAGTAATAATAATTATACATGCGTTACATTTATATTTCATCAATAGGTCTCCAAAGCATTTTTGCAAAGAATGTAAGTGTCATTTTCATTTTACAAATGGGAAAACTGAGGCATGGACCTCATGCAGAATTGGCAAAAGTACCTAGATTTTTTAGTTCCATGTTTTGTTGCAAATCCAGTATTTTGGGAAGAGCTACCAGACTTTTTCAGTGAGCTGGAGCATAAGCAAACCCAAGCCAGCTTTCAGCCAACCCAGGTCAAATTGATGGTTCTGAGTTGAAACCAACAAAGCTCCAGTGCTTTCCCATTGTCTCAGCTGTAAACTTTGCAATTTCACCTCAGACGTCCCTACTTCTTTTTTTGAATAGAGAACGTATAATCCACTGTACATAAAAGTTTACCATGGAAATGTTGGCAAATACTTCTGGTGTCATATAATTTGAATTTAATAAAAAGGTATATCAGAGATTCACAGGGTTGATTTCTGATTAGCATGTCTACCTAGCTGTGTGCATGTCTGAATTGGGCAGGTATTGATGAATTCACATTTTTTAACTGAGCACATAAGAAACTAGCAATAAAAGTTATGACATTTATAAAAGTGCTGTCTACACCAGCACTTTTATAACTGTCTAGGTCTAAGAAGTAGGTCTAAGATATCTGTCAGGATCAGCATGGGCTCAGGCTAATAACTGGCAATTAGAGAGAAGGCAAAAGTATGAATATTTGAATGCAGTTTATAAATCTAAGGCACAGAAAACCTTAGCAGTAATGATTTTGACCTTTTTTCCACTAATCCTACTATGATTTAAACCTCTAGGCTCAGATTTACTACACATTTTGTGTCATAGGAAAAGCAGATGAAATTATTGCTCCTGGGAACTTAATTAATATCAAATCAGCATTTAGAATGCTTTGTAATATCAAATAGCAGGCCAGCTGAAGGAGGAGGAAAAATTTTGGATAAACATGAATAAATAAGGAAGTGATTAGATTATATGAAAAATGTTTAGATTCTTGTAGAATTTACTGTAATCTGCTAACGACATTGAGTACAGTTTAATTACTGATGCCAAAAAAAGAGACTAGACTTGTAAGGAGGGAGCTTGTTGTACTTGGTACCCCTCACAATTTTATAAAAGCTATCCATATGGGTCCATTTGGTCTGGACTTATAGGCTAGTTGGTCTGTGGCCAGATGCTCCATCTCCTTGAGTTCACACCTCTCTATAGAGCTCTAATGTTCCCCTGAAGATCCCTTTTTTTTTTTTACTCTCTAATTTAGATTTGGCAGTTGAAGCATGATGGCGACTGAATGTTTTGAGAAGAAGCAATAAATAAAACTTTAAAACTTCCATTGTTTTGTCTCTCAGTTGCTGTGCTATGCTGTTAGATAAGCATCCGTAGGCTAATGCAGCGGAGATCAGATTGGATTACATCTGCTAAGGTCACATTTTGGTTAAGATTTCTCTTGCTTTTTTTTTTCCTCTCAAAAGCTCCAGTTTATCCTCATTTGTGTCATAAATAGAGAAAAACTTAGGGGTAGGGGGGAGAGCTCAGGTTTATGAGACAGTATCCAATGAGGAATTGATTGAGTTAAGAATATAAAGTTTGGCTAATCTGAGCAGCATATTTGTAAGGAAACATGATTTCTCTTGGTTTTATTTCTCCCTGCCCCCATAAATACTATCTAATCTGCTCTCTTCCCATTACCCCAACAACCTGTTGTTGTGTCTTTGCTTGCTAAGTGTCTGATCCAGGAAATTATATAGGGTCTTCCAAACCATGCAAGCCCCAGTAAGCCATGGGGATTGTGTTCAGCAGCAAGCGAGTCTATCCAGATGAAAGGTCAGCCTCCTTTGGAAGGCAAGGGAAAGTTCTTTGCTGGCAATTATGTTTTACAACCACCTGGGAGTTGGGGAGGCAGCAAAGTGGGGGTCCATGGCCTCTTGCCCATGCATGGCACAGTTACTTGTTTGTGATCTGTTCCCCTCTCCCTCCAAATCCAGGTGCTGGAGTTGTACAGTCCCTGGAAGGACTTGGTGCACTGCAGAGGGCTTGATAGAGGACAGTGAGATATCTCCACCCTAGGGATTGGAAATATTACATTGTTCACCAGCAAAATAGTGATGTTGGTTTATCAAGAAAAGAGAGCTGTTCCTTCCCTACACTCAGTTGTGCTGGAGGAATTGCCTCATCATCACCATTCTGAAATTTTGGAGTGGTTTCCCTTTCCCCATGTCTTCAGTATATTCTTAAAGTTACTGTGTCAGCTGTGTGTGCACACACACACACGTGCATGCACACACATGCTGTTCTACATCTGGACTCCAAAAATTACCTGTCAGCTTGGGAGATCCTTTGGTATTCTCTCTTTAAAGATGAACTCAGGTGGCTGACAGTCATTCACCAAATATAAGGGCAAGTTTTAAAAGACTTGTATGGTAGACATGTGGATGCAGCTTATATCTGGTACATAGAAGGGACTAGTGGATGCTGGTGTATTCATTGGAGTCCACAAAACTGCTGGTATAAGAGTAGAAGCAATATATAAAAATCAGGATCTAAATCTGCAGTTGCAAAGTAGGAGGGAAATCAACTTTTTGATTGCTAATCTAATCTAAATACCTTAAGAAAATAACTAGAGTTAATAGCTTAGTAGACTCTGTAACTGAGTCCAAAGAAGCCCAAGAATGCTCCCAAGAATATTCTAGTAATAACATTTCACCAACCCAAGGATAAATCCTAAGCATTATTGGTTTGTTGCTGTTAAAAGTCTGCCTCTTTTCCCAAACTGTTCAAACATATGAAATTTACAAAGCTGATACAGATATTTCACAGAAGACTTTCTTGTAAAGTTCCTGGCCTTCGCTCCTCCTGGTAGGGCCACAGTAGCCATTCTTGTGCTGTTCTGGGAATTTTGTTTCTAGCCTTGCTTAGAAGCAGCGAATGCAGAAGTGCACTAAAAACTGTACTTATCTGAACATCTGGAACAGTGATTCTCATGCAAGGTTCCATGGCACTCTGGGGTGCCACTAAATCCTTTGAAGGGTGCCATGAAGTGTGAGGAGATTAGGCAAGTTGAGGCTTGCCCTTTGGTCAGTCCCTCCAACCCCTCTGCAAGGACATAAGAACTGTATAATAAGTTTTCCTTAAGGTCTCAGGGCTGACGGGTAAAAACTACAAATCCTCATAGAGTTAGTTATATAGTTGCAGCAAAGAAGTAGAAGACTGGAGAGAAACATTTGAAAGATCCGTTACCCATTTTCTTTCCTTGAAGTCTGAAGAAAAGTCTTGTCAGTCACGCGAACAAAAATGTGTTAAGAATATTTGCAGTAGCTCAGATAGATTTTTAACAAGTAGCAGAATTGAATTTAACCTTTTTTGAGACTTGAGGATATCAACATCCTCCAAAGCATTTACTTGGCTGGGAGTTGTTTCTGCCCCTAAGAAAGCTGTCGCTCAGATTTAGACAAGTTTTACCCTTATGGTCAAAATGTATCTGTGTTATTCATTTTACAGTTTTTAGAAATACCACTGAGGTGCCTTCAAGAACAGGAAAGAGATGTTTTAACTTGGATATGAAGTCTCTGAGATCTTGGTTTGAACACTGAGAATAAAAGCCTAAATACTCACTATGTCAGACTTCTCCCAAAAAATGTTATTTTGCTTTTTTTTTTTTAACCCACGTAATTACAGTGATCAGAATAGGCTGTCACCACACATCCATACTCCCCCATTATCCTTCTTTAAATGTCAGGGTTTGGCCCAAATAGTCCATTGACTTAGACCATCATTTAAACCAGGGCAAAAAGTGCAGAATGCCCCTAATCTGAATGGTAGCAATGTGCAATTGCTCTGTGCTGCTGCCAATAAGAATACAAGCTACAGGCCAACAAAATAAAGCCGTATATACTGCAGACATGAACTGAAGGGAGGTAGTAGAAAATATATTTCAGAGAATTTTTAGGTGCTGTTCAGGATGGTCATGTATCCCACAGTTTGCTTAGGATAGCAAAATGCCTAGATCTGGTCCTTTTTTCCAAATGGGAAGCAGGGAGCAGCTTATGGTCTTGGTTCGTTTCCTTAATTTACATATTAAGTGACACATTCTGCTTCACTGTTGAAAAGGTCAGTATGTGCACTATACTTCTGACCAGCAGATGTAGCCTGTGATGCAAATGGGCTCTGATGCTGTGGTAAAATTGGTAAGCCAATGGGGTAAATGCACACTGATGTGTCAGAGTAAATTCCTTTACAGCTCCTATCTCTGAAGGCCCGTCTCTTTTTTTCTCTATGTGTTTTGGAGGGAATCAGGAGGATTGTGGAAAATTACCACCCAGATTATTGTGCTGCTAGATTATGGCATGTATGCACAGTGTCCTGTTGAATTTGGCCCCAAGTATTCATTTGTATGTTCTAAATATAACTAACCCAATAGGAAATATGTTCCCTTTGTGGATTTTTGTTTCCTAATGCCTTTAAAAACGCTCTGCTTGTGCCAAAAGTTTTCTCCAGTCAAAATATTTCCTGGACTCTCCATCTACTAAATACAGAATTGATAAAATGCTATATGAAAACTAAACGAGAAATCTAATTTCCATATTGTTGCAGGGCTTAGAAGGAAAGGCTGAAAGATAGAGGGTTATTTAGACTGGAGAAAATGAGACTGAGTAGGGGTTTGATAACGGCCTTCAAATACCTGAAAGGCAATAATAGAGGATGGAGACGGGCTTTTCTCTGTGGCCATAGGGACAGGACTAGGAGCCAATGGCCTCAAGCTGCAGTAGGTGAAATATAGGTAGGAGGTTAGCAGGTATTTTCTGACTATGAGGGTAGTCAAGCGCTGAAACAGGTTACTTAGAGAAGCTGTGGAATCTCCATCCTGCGAGGCTTTCAAAAACAGGTTAGACAAACACATGGCTAGGATGGTTTTAGTTAGGGATGATCCTGCCTTGATCAGGAGATGGGCTAGATGACCTTGTGAGGTCCCTTCCAGCCCTACTTTCCTATGATCCTATATCATTTTATTGAATAGTTCATTCTTTTGCTTTTGTAGCAGTATTTTTAAGTAATCTATCTCATACTCTTCCCTCCTCATTTAAATTTAACTTTTAGTAGGAGCCTGATAGGAACCACCATATTCTCTCTGTCCTTGGGCTACTTCTACCACCTCATGTGCCTGAAAACTAGGAACTGAGGCTAAGCCAAACTAAACACATTATTTTTTTTAAAAGGCTCTGATTTCTGTGGAAGAAAATTAATTATTTTTTAATAATAAAAGAAAAAGTAAATGCCACAAAATTGAAAAAAAAAAAGCTAAGACCTCCCTCCCATAGCTTTCTATCCAAGTTCTTATAAATTCTAAATTATCTCTGTACTTTTTTTTTTTCTTCTACTTTTCATCAATTTTCTATGGAGATATTTGTCCTACCAGCTTCACAGAGGAACCTGGTTACCTATTCACACCACAGATCCAAACGTTGACTTACAGGAAGGGAGAGAGAAACACTGGCACCCCAGCAAGAGCTGCGGGATGCTCATTCCTCACTGCTGGTATGGTTCTTGCATCTGGCACTAGGATCTGCTTGGGAGGAGATGAGAGGCTGTGTAACACTACTCTAGCAGTGGCGTCAGAACCATATTCCTGAGAACAGAAAAGATGCAAATCTCTGTGTGGTTTTGGCCAGAGTTAATCATGAGTAAAATGCCATTTGACCTATTTGTGCTTTGATCCTTTAAGCTGTCTGCTTTGTGAAGTTATGCTGAGATTAATGTGGAACAGCCACATCATACCTGCAGTACTCTCAACTATGGAGCGTTCATTCAGTAAATACTAGATAAGAAGAAAATCCATGTGTCATTCTGTTTGACATCTTTTTAAAGAAGAAGGGATGTAGCATGGCACAGAAGGTAAACGTTGGCTCGAAGGTAACACCGTTTAGTGGACAAATGGTATAAATGCTAGCAAGCAGGGCACAATATCTCATGTAGCATACACTGCTATAAGCTTTAGCACAATTTGCTGCCTGCTGCAAGTTGAGGATATGGGTTTTTAATCTCTTACTTCCTGGAACATTAGGATTTCCAGTTATACTCTCTGCATAGGAAGCCAGTCTGACTAACAAACTGAAGTAGAAAAATGGGGGAACAGGCAGGGTAATGGGGGTTTCCCTAAAGCTTTTGTTTCTCACCCTCTTCCCTCCTCCCCGCCCCCCCACTCCCCAACCTCCCGCTACACACACTCTTGCTGTGTTACATCTTAAGCCTGTTTTCTCATGGCTAGGTTTAGCAGCTACCTTTTTTTTTAGTTTGGAGAACTCTCTGAGCTTAAAGAAAATAAATAAACTCATCCATTTCATTGAAACATATGGCTGCTTTACTTGTATCTAGTTTACTATTTTATTTACAGTTGATATGTCAGTATTAAATCTAACATGCATGAGGCTGGGTCATAAACAATCTGGCTTGGATGGTAATAAGTCTGAAAACTATAATTTTAAGTACTTAATGTGGTTGTTAGAACTGTAAATGTCTTTAGAATAGACCAACCTTTTACCAATCATATCTGTCATAAGTCACCAAAGGGTTGTTACTAGGAAGCAGTCCGACGAAGTTTAAAGTTTCTATATCCTGTTACCTTAAACTGTCAAGTTGATCTCCAGCCAGCCTAATTTTCAGTGATAGATACTACAGCAATTCTGGTGTTTCATTTACTTGGCTAAAATTTCTGTATTGAAATCATTGCTTCAGTTATACATTAGATCAATTTGTGAACAAATGTGACCTCATAAAGGCAACTTTTTTTTTCTCTCTCTCTCTCCCTCTCTTTTTATCTTCAGCCCATAATTCTGCTTCCCATCTCTTGTGTCCTGCAGACAGGAACAAAGGAGTTCTAAAACCTTTCCTTTAAAAAAAGCATAGGAACCAAGTTATGTTTACCTGGTTTTTAAAAGTTAATTTTGCAGACAATGTGGCTTGATCCTCAAACTATCTACATGTGCCTTTTCAGAATGTGATTATTGCTTACAAAAGTAGTTTTAATTGAATGCTTATGTCATGAATGGCTTGTATCATGCTTAGCACTACATGCCTATATTTATATGACTATAATTTATTTTTAGAGCTCCCTCTATAACAATACTGGGAAATTACTAATGGTCTTTTGCTATTCATTGGGGTGATTTTAAAAGATATTGCTGTTATATTGAACGATTGGCATTGCTGCAGAGGAATAACAACTTAAGAAAATTATCTTCCCCATCTCAAAAAAAAAAAGCCACATCTAAAAAAGGTCACAAAAGGAAACACACAATTCAAATAATCTCCTTGCTGTATCTAAGATTAACTTGGATACAGATGTTTCAATTTATAGTTTGATCTGGCGTAATATATACATTTAACAAAATCCTGTTTCATATTGCTTCTATAAACACTAGCGTCTGATAAAAGTCTGTTGGTTTCTCTGCCATCCACTTGAATCAGAAGCTTTTGAATCAGTGCTTGGAGCAGGGTTTCTGATATCTCTAAAGACCTAAATTAACTCTTTCAGCTTTTGGCCACAGATTTTGCTAGGTTCCCCCTCCCCCTCCTCCTCTGCTGGCAAATCCATTTGCGGTTTGCAGGATTTAAGCTGCTGTGGATAATTAATATACTTTGTTCTTGCCATATTTAAAGATGAAATGATTCAACACCGTTCATTACTGCTCATTTCCTGACCACACTGTAACCATTAAGCTTCTAAGATAGTATCTGATAAGTTACTGAAATTATTAATACCACATGAATATGGCCTTTCTCCCTGTGTGGATGTCAAGCACCCATGCACAGGAGTACCCCTTGCATTCTCTGCCTGGGAGTGGACATGAGTCTGGAATTATTAGGATCCTTACACTGATTTATAAAGTCATGGTCAAGTAGCTTTTGCTACTGCCCACTGTCGCTTTCTACCAAAAGCTGTTTTTCCCTTTTTGTAGAAGCAGCAGCAGCTGCATCTAAAACTTGACCGCTCCCTTGACAGCAGTGACATTTGTTCAGAGATGGGCATAAGGGATCACATTCTATGTAAAAAAAAAAAAAAAAAAAGGATTGTCTCACTACTGTTTTTGTTCAGTCCCGGCAATCATGCAAGATAACCTGCACTTTGCTCTTGAGAACAGCTTAGCATTTTTACACAGCATGCTGACCTGTAATGATGGAAGGCTGGAGATGAGCAACATGAATGTGTTTTGATACGTTACTGATATCTCTGTAACAAAGTGGTTACAAGTACCAATTACTGAAATCCAGTATAGTGGAATAGGTACAATTACTTGGTGTGGGGGACATACTCCTCTCATTTTTTAAGCTAACCAAATGTAGAGCAACAGGACATTTTCACTTCTTGTCTCCCATAGTTCTCTTTGGTCCAGTTGTCCTGTTATATCTAAATAATGGTCCATAACATTTTCCAGGAGGCTTGCTTATAAGCTGAGGAGCAAAACTCAAAGAGAAGAAACAAATTTGTTAAAGCAGCCATGTTGGGTCCACATGGTACTGAGCAATTTGAGATGTACTGAGTACCCTCAACTCCAGGAAATTCAATAGTTCTATGTTTGTCACCCTGGTGATTAAGCTAAGTACTGAAGCCTAAACACAAATAAAGGAGCTAGTCTTATAACTAACCATTGTTATGCAGAAATGTAAAGGTGCCACTTATTTTATTTTTTCCATCATGTATTCCAGCATGCATTTTCCATCCTCTGATGTTTGTTTTCCCTCAAGTTTTTAGGAACCCATTAAGGAGGTTTGTTACTTCAGTAATGGATGAAACACTAAAATTTTCGAGCGTACATCTGTGGAGATTTTTGAATTGTTGCCACGTTGCAGTGCTCAGGACAACAGTTTGAATTAAAGCCAAAGATAGCTTTGAATCATTTGGTATCAGGGTACTAATGAGCTCTGCAGACATTTCAAATACTATTTTTCTCCTTTTAACCAGGTGTGGCTTAATCCAGTCTATTTTTCCCATAAGTAGTAGGATGTCCAATATATAACTTTCCCTTAGTATTGCAGAGAGTGTTTCCAAAAAAATGTAGACACATGCTTTTTGCACCAAAGAGGAGATTTCACTGACTTTTGTTTTGCTAATGTCAGATTCCTTACCACCTCCATCTTGAAAAGCTGATGGCCTGAGAACCAACTCTTTAACTATCAGATCATGAACTATACTCATGTCCTTACTCTAGTTTTCTTGTATTATCTGCTACTTAAAAACCTGCCTGTGAATGAAAGTAAAGAGTTATTACCAAAGGGATTGGCCTCAAGACTCATTTTCCAAATGCTAACGGTGACAATCCCAAGAAACTGTATTCAGATGCTAAAGGAAGAAAGTAAGGATTTAGTATTCAATTAAAATGTTTTTAAGATTCCAGTAATCTGCTTTATACACTTCTCTTTAATCACAAAGCACTGAAGTCATTTCTAAAGTATAAATTAATTTAATATTCTTTCTCAAGTGAAGTATCAGAATATTAAAAGAATGACACCCAACTCCTACAGAACACGCTGGTTCTCCGTTGAATGTTTTTTTTCCATATTCATGTTCTCCTATTGTTGTGCCTGAATCTATCTGTTTGAGCTCCAAGACATTTGGCTGCCAGAATCTATATGGAAACATGAAGCTCTGAGTATCCTTGAGCAGTGTACTAAAGGCAAAGAGAAGGAACAGACAATCATACCCCACTTCTTCTGAATGGTCTTCTTAGTTGAGGTAGAACTTCTTGCTGTCTGTGTTCAAACTGCCAGAGGAAAGTATTGTTTAACTGTTTCAAGCTGTTAGTTTTCTTAGTAAAATTAGTTTTAGTTTTGCATTTACTGAATCTTATCTCAGTCACCTGTGGAAAGTTTCTTTGTCTTTTAATAAATCTTTCTGGATCCAGGAAGGGGTTCCAAAAGTCATTCAGATGCAGGTTTTACCTTTCCCATGAAAAGACCATACCATCCAACAGCATGCACTCTAAATTTTTCTGCCTAAGTCTAAAAACATGTATAGTGGGGAACAGATTTATCTCCTGGGCACATTTGTGGACCTGGTATCAGACCCAAGTTCCCAGAATCTGCCTTTTGCTAGTCAGAGTGTGGCCATGGGGTCATTATCCCACAAAATATCTGCATCTAGTCCAATGCTGAAGTCTACCCAGTAGAAAAAAACTCTTCACTGGCACATCCTCTACGAAGAACTCCTTCCAAAGGGGATCTCTGCCACCGAGACTTGAGGACATGGAGGTTCTAGAAGCTCATGTACATTATGCAGCAGAGCACTTGACACTGAAGCACGCATTTCTCAACATGACTCTCTGGCACTTTCGGAGTCTCCTTGTCAGGCCTAGGCTTGGCTCCATCAGCTTCCCTTATGGTACCAGCCTTTCTGGAAATTCCTTACAAACCAGTATGATACACACTGATATGGGAACTGGGACACACCCAGAGGGAGATGAGGCCAATATCTTCCTTATATGCTACATACCAACCTGTGGCACTGTCATGTTCATAGTACTGGTGAGCTGACTCCTGCAGTTGAGTTTTTGAAACACTACTGCAGTCCATTTCCATTTCAGTGGTATTGCCAGAACAACCAGTCCCCATGGCAGGAAGTTTATCAGAAGTTCTCCCTTCATTACTGCAAGCAGTGCACTGTCCTTGGACCTTGTGTGCTTCCTCAGTGATGTCAGACAATAGCCAGGGCTCTCAAGATGTTTACACAGGAAGGACTTCCTCAGGTTCTCTCAGGGAGCTTGGAAAATTATCTCATGAGAAAGACGGGGACGCCTGGTTCACATGGGCCATGGTTCCCAACCACATGGCCCACATCACATGGGTCATGGTTCCCAACCCGTTTGCCACAGAGACCCACCCTGCTGATGGCAGCATGGCCATTCTGAGGCCTGTAGCCTTGTCAAAGGGGAGGCTACTACTCTGGTTGACTCTTCTACTCTACCCATGGAACCCTTGTCCATTCTGCAGACCATGACGATATGTAAGAAATCATGCTCCAGTTCCTAATACACAGTCTGTTCTGGAGCTTGAGCCTGAAAGTAAACATTCAAAAGGCAAATTTCATTGCTGCCCAAAGACTTAATTCACTGAGACATCCCTTGACTCCACAGTGACTGGCTTTCTTACTCTAAAACCTAGCTAACTTGATCTTGCAGCTCGACTCTAACTATCACCACAGCAAAGCCTGTCTTGTACCTTGAGAGCCCACTTTGTTTCATGTATCTTCATGATGCTGCCTGTAAGACTATACTTTTGGTATACAAAACTGGGACGTGGGGCAAGTATTCCAAGGACATGCCCCTGTGTCTGCCTACTCTTGCACTGTCATTCGAAATGGGATTCTGCATGTGCCTGTAAAGGAGTCTCATTTGTCCATCTGTCCCTGTCCACCCTCCATCCCCTGCCTCACCCACCAAACCTATAATAGTATACCTTGCTAGTGGGATGGATGTGCATGCTTCTATATCACAGTATATTTTTATTGTATTTTTACCTACGTTATGTGTTGTTAATAAAAACAAAATTGATCAAAGAAAAGGGTCCCATATCATTTTGTTGCTTTCCATGTGTCTCAGTCCATCATTTAGGATCTCTGCTACACATTAATAGCATCAGTATCACGTGCTGGCATGAAAACCTTTTGCTTTAGTTCTTATTTCTGTTTGTGTGACAGTTGCACTGGCACTGATAGCAGCATGTTCCTTTTTTGGCTGTGGGGGGAAGCTGGGGAGTGGTCAGGAAGCATATTCATGTCTCCCTAGAAATGTTTGGTTAACAGAAGCACAAGAACCTAAACTGCAACATGTAAAAAGGGAAGTTTAAATGTACTTTTTATAGGAGCGGATCTGTAATAAAAACAATAAAATCCAGTGTTTAAGCTTTATAGAAATAATTTAATGACCAGCTGCAGCAATAAACACCTTTCCATTTTGATTGGGTCTTAACTCCTCCATTCAGTGATTAATTGCTCAGTGAAAGACAAACATATTACATTATTCCTTAAGTATAACATCCTGTTTTAAAGACTCCTCTAGTAGATTTTAAATGTTTTTGAACCTGTTCAGACTTTAAAAGGGTATTCCAAGGGTCTTCCATTTGTCATTAAGTCTTGTGTATTTTCATGACAATGGCTATAAATATTCAGGATTTCCTTTTAAATTTTTTTTTTCCCACAGTGGTATTGCCTCATCAGACTTGCCCTGGTATAGACCTTGTATGCTTAGCTGATGCATAACAGTAACCTTGTATGATGTCATGACTTGTTTTCTTGGAAACATGAGAAACACAGGATGGAGATTTTATTTAGTGTAAACTGGGAGAAAATAACTGGCTCTTCCTTAAATGGAATCAATTGCAAAAGCTATGACTGGCTGCACTTAGGAGAGGTATGTTGAGAGCCCCCCTGCTTCTGCAAGGCAGAATGGTATTCTTGCGTTGTAAGGCGCTACCAGGAGTTCATGGGGAGAACCGCAACCATCATAGTATGCACGCCGCTTCATGGTTTTTCTCCTCAGATATAGAAAGGGTAAAATCATCGGGAGCCCTCCTCTCTGCCCACAGTGAGGATATCAGGACACTAGACAGAAGACATGAAAGTTTTCATTTCTGTGGCACCCACATATGGGCCACCCATTGTCTGACCTTATGAGACTAGGCATATGGGTGAAACTGCTTAAAATATGTCACCTAAGACTGTTTTACCATGTGAATTTAGTGATGGCATCACTTGAAAGGTTGATGGCTCCTGATATCAAAATAATTTCTTTAGCCACTAAATACATACAGCACAGGCAGCAGTTGTTTGAAGTTCCCTGGGGTGCCTCAGTCCTGAGTGTATGTAGTGACATGGGATCTGAATTAGTACCAATTGTGACAGCTTTGGTTTTTGCAGTAGATGGCTGTCCATGAGAAGATGTGCTGAGAGTACCAAACTCATTTTTGTAACTTGCCAATATCAGAGTATGGGATTGGGTCTTCTCATGACCAACATTTGTCCATCCAGGGGACTGGGCCAGGTTGTGACATGTGGGCGGCTACCCCATTCCATTTCTCAAAGCAAAGATTTGGTGGACCTGACTCTGATTAAAGACTGGTGGAATCATCATTTTTAAAATGGGTGGAGTTACTGTTTTATATAGAAACTGGTATGAGATCAGAAGCAGGCGTTATACATTTCAAATAAAGATAAAATATATATATTTTAAATCTTGGGGTTAGGCTAATTAAGCCTAATTAATCCATATTTACATTCTTTAGCATCTATTTTAAAATACTTAGCAGTAATGTCAATGAGAGTCACATCTGGCACTTTCTGAAAATCAGGCAATTTTAACTAAGTATGAATTTTAGTAGCTTTACCTAGGCATTCAGGTTGGAAAATGTTGGCTGAATGTTTAATTCCACTCAGAGATAGTGAGCCTAACTTATTCCTGGTGTAGCTGCATTGTATTTAGGGAAGAAATTATCCATACATCTTCAAGTGGAAATAAACAAGAGAGCAAGGGAATACTCTGGTTTAATAGTTCTCAAGAGAATAGCCATCAGATGGTTAGCTACTTCTTAAAAGTACAAATTCCTTGTTGTTAGCAGCTGTTTATTGGTTATCATCACTAGTGCTTCATTATTTGGGATTTCTCAAGCACAAGGAGCGTCACTCATCATTCAGTTAGAACAGTGACTCTGTATAATTTAAATATGCCCATTAGAGGACTTAAAAACAAGCCCAGAAACAAAATACAACCAGGGAAATTAAAATGAGGAAAAGATTATTAAAAATAAGTGAGAAAGTATCAGTCTCCACCAATCCTTTTTGTGTAGTTTTATTTATTTTTCCATTATGTGTTTGACTTGGGAATAATGAGAAGAGGAAGGTTGCCTTAATTTGAAGTGCCAATCGTTAAGGGACAAATTTCAATTAAGACTTCTTTTTTTTGTTGAGTGCTGATAAAAATGTGTGCATCTATTTATCAGGTTAGGATAGCTGTTCACTGACAGACCCTAATGCATGTGTTTATATTGGCTCTGGTGATCTAAGGCAGAATGAAGGGTAGGGTGACACCTTATAGACCACACAAGAAAACAGATCTGAAACGTTTGTGTGTGACCTTAACATATTGGGAATTTGTCTTTCCTGTTTAGAGACCCTCTAACTCTTCAGCCATATTACCTCTAATGCAAAATAACCTTACAGGAAGTAATATTGTTAAGTATTATCTCCAGTATGATGAAAGGCTTAAATATGTACAATCTACCTCATTCATTATTATGATTTGGAAGGTAGCATGTGGGGTTGTGCAAACTCAGTTCTTGCTTCACAGACTTCACATGCCCTCTATTTCCTTTTCCTTGATTTTGAACCCTTCCTATTTCTGTTTGTCTAAGTTCAACAAATCAACTCTTTTCAAATGAATAAAGTCTTGCTTTTGAAACAAAAGCCATCATCTGTCAAAGACTTCCAGTGTGAATGAATACATTTTTGCTTGGAAAAAAAATGCATGTACATTGGTAAAATTATTATAAAAAGGGGGCCTTTTTCAGTTTCAACCACCGGGAGAAAAATAAAGTTCTGAAATGCTTTTGTATTTTTCTATGTATGTTGGATACTAGTAGTACTTTAAACAGATAGCATGCAGTTTCTCTTCCTGTTAGGCCCTACTAACATCAAAGATCGTTTATAAAATATCTTGCAATTTGAGGCATTTTTCTGAACTATAACTACAGGCCCATCCATCCTTTCGCCTACTGATTCTTTTTTTCCCATGGACATGACAGATTAACCCACGTAATGCCAGTCACATTCAGTCAGTCATGCATTAATCCAATAATAATAAAACATTTATGAAGAGTCGCATCTTAGTCTCTGCCCCTTACTGCTAAATTCAGTCAAATCCAAGCCTGAAATATTTCACAAAAAGCACAGGAGTCTGAAGTAATGTTCTTTTAAAAATAACTTTAAAACTATTTTTTCCATGTTAATATCAGCAGTAAGAATCCACGTGATGTGATTGTGATAGCTTTGAATGCAAGGAGCCAGCTTCCTGGCCCAAAACAGACGGAAAAACAATGCATCTGGAAAAGCAATGCATCATTCCAGGCATGTGAGGGAATTCCCAGGTGGCCAGGAAAAAAGGGTGTCCCTACATCATGGTCCCCAACTTCCAGAATAGCTGTTCAGGATTAAAAGCAGCCAGGTGTAATTTGGGGAAGCTCTTCAGATCGCACAGGATTGTGCATGGTGTACAGGTGGCTTAAAACCATCTTTGATAATCAGCTTCCCCCCACCCCCTGCTTTTAGCTGTATCAAGCAAAGCTCAGACACAGCCCAGGATATTGGCCAATAACTGCTGTATTGGAGCAAATGATTAGTCCATCTGATGTTTCAGAGGAAGGCAGAACTCCTCTCCCTCTTCATTCATTCCCTTTATAATGCACCTGGCCAGTTATGCAATGCTAACCAAAGAACAGCTGCTAACAATGAAGAAATTGTGCTTGTAAGAAGTAGCTCAGGATCTGATGGTTATTCTCTTGGGAGAGTTTGAAGCACTGGGGACTTCTTGCTTGCCAGGATGCTTTTTGCTTGAAAGTGCTGTCTCTGTGTTGAATTAAATACTTTTATCTTCTCTGTTTATGAGTTTGTGGAACTGGTTTCTTTAAAAGGACCCTGTTTCTCCTTCCTCCCCACACACACACTTCCATCTGGGAGGATTAGGGATTTTACAACAGAGAAATAGCTGGGCATTGCAACAGCTATTTATAGGATGATTGATAATTTTTCGTAGAAGAAATGTTTTTTCCATGTTTACATCAAGAGCATACAAGTGTTTGTGTGAATTTGTGCACATCGGAATAGACTGTATAAATAGTATGTCTAGGTATGCAATGTGTGGTACATATTTGAGAATTGTATTCTCATTTACTGAGTGCCCTTGCAAACATCTTGTAGTACTTTACAAAAAAATGTAAAAAATTAAACCAAACAGGATATGAAAATACAGTGCCAAAGAAGTGAGTCTTTAGGCGTGATTGAAACTTAGCTAATAACATAAAGAGCTTAATCTACGAAAGAAAGTCAGTTCCTTTGGTCAGAGAAAAATATTGTAAGCAGTAACATCTAAATCTTGGTGTCCTAATTTGAGAAACAGTCTGCCATCCCTGACAGCATGATTTAAGCACGTGTCCCAGGCCATGTAGATATAAAGTGTGGGGGATTCTTAGGCTTTTTTGTAAGCATGAGAATTTTACACTTGGGCTGTAGCTTCACTCAGTTTAAGCATAGACAGTCATAGTAGCATTGGTGGCCAGAGGCGTCAAAAACAACCACTGGTTTCAACCATAAATTATTTAAAACTTTTTCATTGACTCTGAAATTGCATCCAGTTGATTCAGGCTTTCAGTGGGGTTAAGCACAGAACAATCATTATTCCTTTGTTACATCAGTATGTATTGTTAGGTAGACTTTTTCAGTGGATAATGAGAATCATTCAACTGATGACTGCTATGTCCTCCAGCATGGTTTAGTTTCTTGTGTTAAAATAAATAATTCATATCAACTGGAGAACCTCTTATTTCTGTCTAGGAAAACGAACACTATTTCTGGCTTGAAAATAAATCTGTAGTAGCATAAATAAATGTGCATGCCGTGCAGTGTATAAATACACGCAAGTATATGGCTAATTTTCAGAAGCTATTGTAGCTAAATGAGTTTACATGAGCGGATAAAAAACAAAGCATCAGCCATGACTTTTCAGTCTGTTTAGCAGTGGTCATGGCACTTAGTGGAAACTTAATCATGATTTGTTAAAGGCAATCCTTCCCACAAGTCTCCATATTTAAATAACCTAAATGAGTTTAACCAACCAAAGCCAGGAAATGTAAAGTTATATTAACTCCCTCCTTAACTGTAGTGGAAAGATAGCAGAGCATTCTGGTCCAGGGCCAGCCTTTTGTCTCTGTGATGTTGTTAACATGATTTAAACATTTCTTTTGCAATTAGTTCTTTTTTTGTGAAAGTCTGGAGAATGAAGTATTTGGCTGAAGGTCTAGGACATACTTGCAGCCTAAGCTGTAGTGAGCTATTTTGCTAACACAATTTGTGCATCACAATCTATTTTGAAAAACATTGCAGATCCCCTGTTTAGAGACCCGTAACAACCCCTCCCCTCTCCAAAAAGAAAAATAAAGCCCTGAAACCAAACCATTTAGCTACAGTGAAGCTCACCAAATGGCTGAAACTATTTTTTACAATAAATTGTACAAAAGTCTCCATTTTCCTTTGAACCCTGAATTATCATACTGTGCTAATCAAATTAGTAGAATCATAAATGAAAAAAGCAAGGATCTTAAACCCATTTGTCTTGACTAGGTTTGGGATCAGTCACAGAAAAAGTGTTGGAAGCCTTGAGAAAGGTTCAGGCCACCATATGGCTGATGAAAGTTAAAAAGACTATTTGGCTTTCATAATTGAAATCATCAGTGCCTGTTTCAGAGAAGGAAATATTCTATCCCCTCTAATAATTCAGTATTTTATCCAAATTTTGAAGAAATATGTGCTTAATGTCTGTGATCTCTCATTACACTTTGCTTTCTTCCTTTCTTGAAATCTCCCTCACATGATCAGGTGGCTCTTGTGCCTTTTTTGACTTTGGACAAAATATCAACTTCCCTACTCATGTTGCTCAGTTTCTTTTAAATATCTGGTGTCTGTTGTGTATGTCAAGCCAATCAGGACTAAATAATATAGTATAACAATGGATCCACTCTGTCCTTTGTGAAGTTTGTCATAAAGCTAAATTGACTATCATCTTTTCCTCAGCTGCTTATCTCAGCTACCATTCCAAAATAGCTGAGCTTAATAGAAAATATGTTGCACAACTTAAACTTTTGGCCTAACTTGGATTAACTTGGTACCTTTTAATTTTTGAGGTATCCTTAGTTACTAAGGTGGTGGTGCTAGAAAATAAAAATACAGAAAGGAAAAGAAAAACCAGCTTTCTGTTAGGTTGATAGAATTCTAATTATTACGATAAAAATGAAATGCATTTTGAATATACAGTCATTAGGGCCAGACAGGATGCTCTTTAGAGTGCTGAAGAATTTGACTGAGGTAATTTCAGAGGCATTGCCTATCATCTTCGAGAACTCAGGGAGGTCAGGTAAGGTCCCAGATGACTAGAAAAGGGCAAATATAGCATCCATCTTTAAGAAAGGGAAGAAGGAGGATCCAGGCAATTTCAGACCAGTTGGTGTGACCTCAATACTTGGAAAGATTATGGAGCACGTACCCAAGGAATCCATTGTGAACCACTTAGAGGAGACCAAAGTGACCAGGAACAGCCGGCATGGATTCACCAAGAGTAAGTCATGCCTGACTGACTTGATTTCCTTCTGTAACAAGGTGACAGGCTTTTTGGATATGAAGAAAGCAGTGAATATGACTTTGGCAAGGCTTTTGACAGTCTCTCATAACGTTCTCATTAGTAAACCATGGAGTTAGAGACTAGATGGAAATACTGTAGGGTGGATACAAAACTGGTTGGATCATTGTGCTCAACAAGTGGTCATAAATGTCTCAATGTCTTGTTGGATGATTTTCAGTGGGGTTCCCCAGAGGTCTGTATTAGGGCCAGTATTATTTAGTATCTTCATTAAGTATTTGGAGGATGGGATTAAGTGCATACCTGGCAAATTTGCCAACAATGCCAAGTTGGGTGGAGGTGCAGATACACTGGAGGGTAGAGCTAGGATTCAGTATGGCCTTGATAAACTGGTCTGACATCAATTGGATGAAATTCAGCAAGAACATGTATGAAGCTTGGCACTTGAGACAACAGTCACATAGACAAATGTAGACTGGGGAAGAACCGGCTTTAGTACTGCAGAAATGGGCCTAGAGGTCAAAGTAGACTATAAGCTGAATATAAGATTAAAAAAAGATTCTTGTTGCAAAAAATGCCAATAGCACACTAGTTTGTATTAATGTGAATATCACTTGCAAATTGAGGGAAATAATTCTCTTGTGTTCAGCACTGATGAGGTCTCACCTGGTGTACTGTGATAGTCCAGTTTTGTTTAAGAAAGATGTAGACAAATTAGGAGTCCTGCAGAGAGTGATAAAAAATTATTAGAAGCCTGGGAAATATGATTTACGAGGATTTAGTCTGGAGAAGAGAAGACAGGTGGAAATTTGACAACTTTTCAAATTCAGAATTACATAAAGGATGCTTATGTGGAGGATAGAGAGAGACTAGTCTCTGTGGCTACAGGGGGACAAGGAACAACGGTTTTAAATTGCAGCAAGAGAAATTTGGTTTGGATATCAGGAAGAACCTGCTCACTATTTTTGGTAGTTAAGTATTGAAACAGGCTACCCAAAGCGGTTATGGTATCTCCATCCCCGGAGATCCCCTGACCTTTAATGCTGACCTCGTGAAGGAACGAACACCTTGAGAAGCTGGGTACCTTCAAGTCAGCCGGCCCTGACAATCTGCACCCGAGGGTACTCAAGGAGCTGGCGTGCGTCATGGCCCAGCCTCTGGCACGGATTTTGAAAACTCCTGGCGGTCTGGTGTAGACCGAAGACTGGAAGAAAGCCAATGTGGTGCCAATCTTAAAGAAAGGGAGGAAAGTGGATCCAGCTAACTATAGGCCCATCAGCCTGACTTCTATCCCAGGGAAGATCTTAGAAAAGTTTATTAAAGAGGCCATGGATTGGCCGACACCAACATCCTAAGGAATAGCCAGCATGGGTTTCTTGCGGGTAGGTCTTTCTTGACCAATCTCATTTCCTTCTAGGACCACGTGGCCTATCACCTGGACAAGGGAGAAGCGATTGATGTCCTGTATCTGGACTTCAAAAAAGCCTTCGATCTGGTATCCCATGATCACCTCTTGGCGAAACTAGCCAGTTGTGGCCTTGGGTCCACCACGAGCCACTGGCTGGAAAATTGTCTCTATGGTCAGACCCAGAGGGTAGTAATTGACGGAAGTCAATCATCATGGTGTCCTGTGACCAGTGGGGTTCCCCCAAGGCTCTGTCCTTGGACCCATACTGTTCAGCATCTTCATTAATGATGTGGACATTGGAGTCAGAAGCGGACTGGCCAAGTTTCCAATGACACCAAACTTTGGGGCAAAGCATCCACACCAGAAGATAGGCGGGTGATTCAGGCTGACCTGGACAGACTCAGCAAATGGGCAGACGAGAACCTGATGGTGTTTAACACTGAAAAATGCAAGGTTCTCCACCTTGGGGAAAAAAACATGCAGCATCCTTGTAGGCTCGGCAGTGCTACGCTGGCCTGCACTACGGAAGAAAGAGACTTGGGGGTCATCACTGACCACAAGGTGAACATGAGTCTGCAATGCGATGCTGCGGCTACTAAAGTGACCAAAATGCTGGCTTGCATCCATAGATGCTTCTCAAGCAAATCTCGGGATGTCATTCTCCCCTTGTACTCAGCCTTGGTGAGGCCACAGCTGGAGTACTGCATCTAGTTTTGTGCTCCACAATTCAAAAAGGATGTGGAGAAGCTTGAGAGGGTCCAGAGAAGAGCCACGCACATGATCAGAGGTCAGGAAAACAGACCTTATGATGACAGGCTGAGAGCCATGGGGCTCTTTAGCTTAAAAAAGCACAGGCTCAGGGGTGATGTGATGGTGACCTATAAGTTTATCGGGGTGACCACCAGTATCTGGGGGAATGTTTGTTCACCAGAGCGCCTCAAGGGATGACGAGGTTGAACAGTCATAAACTACTGCAAGACCTTTTCAGGCTGGACATAAAGAGGAATTTCTTTACTGTCCAAGCCCCCAGGGTCTGGAACAACCTGCCATCGGAGGTGGTTCAAGCACCTACATTGAACACCTTCAAGAGCAAATTGGATGCTTATCTTGCTGGGATCCTATGACCCCAGATGACTTCCTGCCTTCGGGTCGGGGGCTGGACTCAATGATCTTCCGAGGTCCCTTCCAGCCCTGATGTTTATGAAATCTATGAAATTTTCAAGACCAGTTTAGATAGTTGATTGGCTGGGATGGTTTAATTAGGAATGATCCTACCTTGAGCAAGGCATTGGACTAGATGACCACCTGATATCCCTCCTAGACCTTCTATTTTATATAAGATATACTGAAATAAATGAAGAGGTTAGATTCTGCACTTGTTTGCAATAGTGCAAAACTGATGCAGGCTTCATTAATACATTAGTTAATAGATTTACATCAGCACACCTGAGGTCAGAATTTGGCACCCGTGTTTACCACCTAGTGAGGCAAACACAGGTGCCTTAATACTATAGATATTGATAAACTAGACTATTTGCTCACTTCTTAGTATTTTCACAAGAATATTTTGTTGAATAGTATGAAGTGAAGCACTCTTCTCTATAAATTGTACAATTAAATAGTTTCATGCACGATTTACAGAAGTTCCTGTAAAAAGGAAGAATTTAGGTAGATTAGGAATTTTTGCACAAAATCACTGTTGTTTAAATTGTTTTTAAGGACCTTAAAGATCTGACTTGGCTGGCTTTTGTGCTGAAGTTAATCTTAGTATTTTATAAACATGCATTAGTCTCCAAAATTTCCTGTCTGGAAACTGGAAATAATTTAGCCTTATCAAATGCAGGTCAGTCCTCCCTTTGAGAAAATGAGGATGTGATAGTATATTGAAATGGCCTTTTCAAATACATGGTCCATCTTTCTTCTTGTCTTCAGCCTTTTAGGTTGTAATTTTTATCACTTTGTGGTTCTTTCCCACATGCCAGGTTAAAAAGATCTTAGCTTCGATTTCCTCTAGGGTTCTTGTTAAATGTAGATTGGGATTAACATTATTTTACTATATTATACAGTTTTGAAAGTTCTTACTCATGAGGTAGCCTTTGCTCATGCAATTAGTCCCATTGAACTCAAGGAGGCCACTTACATGAGTAAGGCCATGTAAAATCAAGTCTTAAGGGTCCTAAGGTATGAAATTCAATCTTGTTAGCACAAATCTGTTTTAGGTCTTTATGAGAGAGCGTCCATGCATCTGTATAATCCCTAGAGCTTTGACATCATTTCTCTAAATAAAGTTAATATGATCCACAACCATTTTTTCTTTCCTTTTTTTCCCCCTCTACAATCATGGGAGAATTTAGGATTTTGCTTCCCAATATAGCTTAAAAAGATCAATCATAACAAATCTCCTGGGAGGAAGCAGAATATGTTAATGTCAACATATGATATTTTTCCTATTTTGCTCAGTCAGGTTGGTAAATTCAGGATCCCCAAAGTGGAATATTTCAAATATGCTCCTTCTTAGGAGTTAGATACGATCCGATCATAGTCCCATCTGGTAGTTAAAGAACAGAATTATCAAACAGTTCCACATATCCTGTTTGTGAGCATTTATAAGACTAGAGAATAGTTTTCTCTAGTGAAAAACAATCTTCACTTTCAGGTGAGTTTTGTAAAGCGCCCTTTTGTACCATATAGTGTGCTCTTGATTATTTGGGACAATAAGCTGATTTACTTGGGTATCATCATCTATAAAATTTTATAGCACTTGAGAGATTTGGAGCAAATTTTCAAAAATGCTTACCAGCCAGCAATTACCCCTGAGATAATGGCCAAGGGCTGAGGTCCTTTGAGAAGTCAGTTAAGATTTTGGACCCAGAATTAACTTCTTGGATTTTGAGTGATATGGAATTGAACTACTAGGCTAAATAGAGACAGTCAAAAAGCCCAAGACAGAATCAGTTCAATCTACACAGGTTAGTCTAAGCTGCATAGATTGAACTGATAAGCAAGTGAACAGACATTCACTCGTGATTCTGAAAATGAAGCCCCTTGCCTCCAGTGGCCCAGGCCAGAAGTTGGGAGGGTGTTACAGCATGCTTTCCTGCTCTGCTGGAGCAGACAGGTTGGGTCAAGGCAAGCCCACCCACCCTGTGAGGTGGGGTTTGCAGGGGAAGTGCAAAGTATCCTGGGATGCTTGGGGACTGAGAGTTAACTTGAATCTGGAGGGGATCTGGGACAAAGGTTCAGTAAATCAATTTAACATAAATCAGTGAAATTTGATACTACATCCATCCAGGTTCATCTTAAACTGGTTGTGGCCACTTTGAAATCAGTTTGTGTGTACTGAACTTCTGTTGTATTACAGATTTGAACTGGTTTCCAATCACTTATACTGGTATATGTGTAATTTATATCCCTGCCCCTAATGTTACCAAGGAGTTGGGGAAATAGCCATTCTGCTGACTGCCAGACCTTAGAGAAGTTAGCTGTTACAGGCAATATTTTCAAAACCAGGCAGCGAAGTCTGGAAGCACAGTCCATCTGAAAGCACCAAAATAAATGGAGAGCGAGTCAAAACATGCTGTTCTGGTCAATGGTGCCACAGTGTTCCATGAATGTTACTTCTGAACTGGAAGCAATGTGGCTATGTTTCTGTGGCTTTGTGGGCAGGCTTATTTATATGTTAAACTTCTTTGGATTTTATGCAAATTGGAGCAAGGACGTTGTCTTCCTATACATATGCACTAGATAATGTTAACCTTACAGGAAAAATTAACTATGTTTAAATGGTTTGAACAGGCTGTGTGATCTTGGACATAACAGCCTTGGAAATAGAAACAGGGTTGAAATCCTGTCCTGCTGAAATTTAAATTGGTAGGGAAATGCCTTTTGACTTTAGTGGGTATTGGATTTCAACTCGAGTCCATAATCTTAGTCACCTTTTGTATGCATTGTTTTAAAATTAAATTAATTAAATTAAGAGCTTTGTAATAATATTAATAGACCTCTGCAATACTGAAAACCCAAGCACAACAACTTTATTTTAGTAGAACATGAGAACCAAAGAGCAAAAATAACTAGTCTATTTTGTTTCACAGTCCAGACTACCAAAAGTAAACCACCATTATAAAAGATTAAATTGATATACACATGTATATATTTATGGATGTACATGAATAAATACACACCCACACACAGATTTGATGCTGACAATGTTCTATTAATACCCATTTTCAAGGAGGAGATAGAATGTGTCCATGGTCCAAAGGAGATGAAAATGTAAATGTGAGACCAAGACAACTCTTCATGCCACTCAAATAATTATTACCCAGTTACATTTTTTCCTTCCATTTAAGAGTTTAAAACCTTCTCTTCACCATTAACTATGAAAGAGAAACCATGTATTTTAAGAAGCTGATCATACATTACTGTCTAATCATTTTGGTAGCACATTATATATTTTTGCCTCCACAAAGGGCTATCTAAATAGGCGTAACATTTCCTGTGGTCTGTTTCAATCCAACCATTTATCTGTATTTTTATTCATCCATGTATTGGGGAATGAGTCCTCACTTAAGCCATTCAAGATAGTGATCTGGCAACAGTTTATCTTATTTCTCACTACTCATTAACCTCTTGTCACTTTGTTATGATGTGTTTTTTTTTCCTTTTTAAACATCCAGCTTTTATGTGGAAAAACTGTGTCTTAATGCAGAGTGAAACATGAACATTTGATTTATTTCTCATTTTGGTTGCAAATCTGTTGACTTGAAGGAGTCTTGTCTGTCTTTCTATTTGTATTCTAGTCCAGGTTGTTACTGGCATGTGCACCAACCACTATATGAGAAGACAAGGACTTTACTTTCCTTCCACATGCTGTGCATTTCCCAACTCCAGTTTCAAACCTGGCATCTCTTGTGCTATCCTTCAGAGGGGAGCATGCATTATATTCTCCTGAGTGGACACATTCTCTTATTTGCAAGTCAAGCTAGCAATTAATTGTCAAAACCTAGCCTTCTATGAAAGGGTTGATTGTGATAGCACAGGACTGAACTTCTTGATCCAGGAAATCCCTCCCCATGTTCCTAAGACCAAGCAGACAAGGTTCTTTCGGTAGATCCAGTATCTTGTATTAGACCAACTCAAATAAAATAATCTAATAAAATATGTAGGGGCGCACCAATAGAGATTTTTGGGGCCAATATTTAAGGAGGCATATTGGCCAATAATGATCCGATTTCTGATACAGCTGCCTCCAGCTGGTAAGTCCTGTGTGATGGAAGGGGAGGGGGGAGAGAAGGGGCATGGGGGGCAGATCAATGCCCCCCATGGCAAGGGAGGGGGCAGGGACAGGTGCTGGCTGGGTGTGGTGGGAGCTGTGGCCCATGGGGTGGGGAGTTGTGGCTCCCGCCACTGGTTACACCTTGGCAGTGGGCGGGTCCTATGTGCTCCCCAGATCTGTGTGGATTAGGGTGGGTTGCAGCTGGGGCTGTGTGGGGCTCTCCTCAGTGGGGGCTGGGCTTGAAGTGGGTTCCAGTGGTGTTAGGAGGATGCTGCATCCACCCCAAATTTCGCCACCACTCTGCTCCCAGTGCCACTGCCGCCAGCTGCCTGGCTTAATGTCCCACCTCCACCCATACACCAGGAAAAGCTGGGGCTGTGCTGGACAGCTAGTGGCAGCAGTGCTGGGAGTAGAGTGGTGGTGAAATTTGGGGTGAATGTAGAATCTTCTCATTTGTTGCTGGCACCCACTCTGAGTCTAGCCCCTGCTGAGAAGAGCCCTGTGCAGCCCTGGCTGCAGCCCACCCTGCCCCTTGCAGATCTGGGGGGCACACTCCTTGCCCCGTGTGCTCCTGGGGTGCAAACAAAGGCAGGAGCCACCTCCCCTGCATGAGCCACAGCTCCTGTCCCTCACCCACCCTGCTTGGGCAGTGCCTGCCCCTCCTCCTTCCCTCACCACCACAGGGGGGGCATTGATCTGCCCCCCTCGTCTCTTTCCTCCCCCATTCCCTTCCACCACACCAGACTTACCAGCTGAAGGCAGCTCTCCTCGCTGCCTGAGTGCTGTATGCAGCACAGGCATTTATTGGCTAAATTATCGGCCCCATTGGGCTGATATCCGATACAGCCAGTTTTATTTATATTGGACCAGTTTATCGGTGCACCTCTAAAAATATCTGATAAAAGAGATCAGATTGAGCAAAAGAACCTTGTCTGCCTGTGCCCTTAGACAAATGTAGCTACAACTTACACCCCTAAGACCAGTGGGTCGCTTAATTGTTTTCTATGTTGAGAGAGTTTTTAAATGCTTGATTTAGGTACCTTCTATAATGCTCTCTCTACCTTTATTTAAAACAAAACGCTGTCCATATTATATCATCCTGCAACCTCTTTCTAATTTCTTGTTTTCAATGGGTTCTTACAGTTCAGAAGATTGATAGTAGGGAGATTATATTTTTGATGTCCCTTGGTTTGGTCTCGTATTTTTACTTCAAACATTGTTGCTATCTGGTGGCTGCTTAGGGACTTTTATAAAATAAAAAGGTGTATAAGTTGTAGTGGGCACTTGTCCTTTCATAAAGGACACCACCACAGAAACTGTCTACTAAAATAGCAGACCAAAGACCCAAGAATTAAACAAATAATTGTAAAAGCAAACATCTTAGTTTATAAACAAAGACAGGACTGGTTTCATTTTGGCAGGGCATTGCACTACCTACGTTTGTTTATACACTATTATTTGCAACAAAGACATGTGCCAGACTTCATCATCACTAATAATACTTTATAAAAAAACTTGCACATAATGTAATGCCCATGTGTGTTAGTTTTGTTTGTTTAGACGTGTCCCCATACAAACACTTCTACAGCAAATTTGGATATTGGGTCTTCAAGGTTTTCAAACAGTTCTAGAGCACAGACATGTTTCTATGTTTTGCTTGAACCCCAGTGTTTTAAAGTATTTATATGAACTTTACTTTGGGAAGCATGCCGATTTCTATTTTGTGGGCAGAATATAGAAAATTATGGTGAAAAATTTCCCCTAGCTTTGGTAATACAAGAGCAGTAGCTTTGCTGCATTCTCTCTTTTGGCCTAAAGACACAACAGAAAACCATTTCTCTGACTTCTCCATCCCTAAGGGTTCATCCAGATACCAGAAACTAGAAACTTTTCCAGGCTATCTGTGTATAAAGGTTAGATTGTAATTCATAAGCAGAGAGAGGCCATTAGCCATGTTAATTTGAAGTCAGGCAGAAGACAGGGTACATTTGAACCTTATAGACTAAATCAGAGATGTATAAACTTTCATATACAATAACTTACTTCATCAGATGCTAGGAAAGGACTGCATGAAGCAGCGCTTCTAAATGGAAAACAGTGATTTGAATACAAAGGTTAGGGAAAGGAGAGGAAAAAAGGAGAGGGGACACTGCTGGAAGAGGCAAGGTGGGTAGAAGATAGAAAAACAAAGCAGTTTACCCACTTTGGGACATGGGTCTTATAAAAGCTTATCCAGGTAATGAATGAACACCAATTTGACATCAATTCCAGAAAGACACACAAACTTGTGGCAGAACACTTTAGCCTCCCTGCACATTCTATTGCTCATCTCAGAGAAGCTGTTCGTAGGCAACAAAACTTTAAAAAAAAACCCCAAAAAACTTTAACTGGAAATTGCAGGACAAGAAAACATCCACAGACTGGATCATCTAATCAAGACTACAGATTCTTATCCCATACCCAGTTAGCTTTTAAAAGCTCTATGTTGCTCAAGTGGGTTAACTGCTTTGTTTCTCTCTCTCTTTTTTCACCTTGCCTCTCACAGGGACAGAAGTTTCACATAAACCAGTTTAAAGTGATCAGGAACTTGTTTAAGCCTGTAACAGAATAGAAGTGCAGCGAACATAAACCAGTTGCCTCAAAATGGCTGGAATGGGTTTAAGTTAAACCTGGCTGAGTGTAGTATCAGACTTAACTGATATAGGTCAAACTGGTTTATGAAAATTCTGTCCCAGACCCCTTCCTGTTTCAAATTAAATCACAGACCCCCTGCATCCCAGCATTTTGCAGCTCTGGGTTGGCTGGCCCCACCCCTCTTCTCCCTAGTTGGAGCAGTGAGGGCTGGCTCGCTGGCTGGCTCATTGTCCACCTCCCACCCCCCAGGCAAACCCCAGCTGGGGGCTGGGGCTGGGGGTGGGGGGGTTAAACTTCCCTTCCCCTGTGTACGGAGTTGCCCTGCCCTGCTTACTTAGTGCTGGGTGCAACCGTGGACTACAAATTCCAGAGTCACCTGGAAGCAGGAAGGGGGACTGATGAAAAACCCTATAGAGTCCTGCTGCTGTGATTCTGGACTGTAAATCCCAGCCTGCCAGAACCTCAGGGGCAGCAGGAAGAAGAAGTAAACACATAGCCCATGCTGGCTATGTGGCTATGAGCTGTGCTGTATTGCCCCCTGGCTTCTGCTTGAGCCACTGCAGGCATGTGGCTGAGTTACCTGAACCAAAAGTGAATGTCTGTTTATTTGCTTATTGGTTCAATCTTTTCAGCTTAGACTAACCTGTGAAGACTGAATCAATTCAGCCTCTGGCTTTTTGAGTGTTGGTACTTGGCCACAGTGGTGCCCTCTTATTTTATCTCCCTTCCCTATCCTTTGTATTCAAATCACTGCTTTCTGTTTAGAAGCTCTTTCTTCATGCAGTTCCTCCCTAACCTCTGATGAAGTAATCTGTTGCTTATGAAAGCTTATGCATTTCTGAATGCTGTAACTTTAGCTACTGAATATCCTTCTACATTATGATTACCCAAAGAATACTTAAGAATAGATCTAATTAGCTTCTGCAAGTATGTGGAAAGTATAAAAATCAAGAAATGAGAGGAAATGTTTAAGATAACTTAATAATCTTTAGAATGAAGATGACTATAAGATGATTATGTAGTAACATTTCCTAAAGGTGAACTCTATAATAGATTAGAATTCTGTTACTTAAAATCATTTTTTCTCAAAGTCCGTTTTAAATAATTCAGATGCATTTCCCTAACCACATTAAACAATGCTTAGTCTTCCTTGTTTTAACAGAGATGGCTTTGAACCAAAGCCCTATCTAAACACTCCCAAACCATGAAGTTGTTTAGAATCTAAGCCTTGATATGGATTTTGCAAGTAAGCCTTATCTTTATAAGGAAAGATAAGGTTGTTACAGGAAACACCTAGATCTGAATATTTCATTTGGATTTCTGTATCATATAAAATCCAAATGTGGAGTTTGTTATTTGAGTCTGTCTTTGGTTCTTCAAGTCCATTCTGCCTAATGTTAATTTTTTTTTTTAGCCATCCTTGAGGAAGTTACACAAGTTATCTTCTGCTTTGAAACTCCTTCTACAAAGGGTAGCATTAATCCAAGCACATTAAAATGTAGGCTGAGTGACAGCTGTATTCAGATAGCAGTGTAGTACATATTGAGAGGTTTTATTTTTTACAAGCTTTTTAGTGTAATATTTTTGTGGGGGGAGGAGAGCATTTGAGAAGCATAGTTACAGTCCATTAAGGTTTAATTTTTACAGAAGTGTTTGGCTTGTTCAACTCTTAGCTGTATAGTTCAGTGATTTAAATATTAAACTGCTGATGCCTGCTCGAGCTTTTTTTGTTTTGGGTTGGTTTTCTTTTTCTTTTTTTTAAGTGTTTAACCTCATACTGTGTTGCGATGAAATCTAGTATTAAAGCCAGGGAGTTTTTGAAGCATACCTCTGCTAGAATACTTCTGTCGCCATTTTAATGTGTTTCCTTGGGGATGGGATGTAGGTTTTGTTCCACAGAGAGGAGGGAGTTAAGGTTCTCCCCTTCCTGAAAGCAACCACATTCTGTTGCCTAAGTGAACCCCCCTCTCCCCTTTTTCTCTTTCCTTCTTCCAAAGCTGGTATGACTGATATCTGGAAGTTGACTGAAACCTCATTGTGAGCTGGAATTGCACAACAAAGGAACGTAGAGCATTAGAGGACAGAAGGTCAGTGCAGTGACCCGGATTAAGATGTATTAGTCTGTTGAGTTAGTGCACCAACTCCAGCCAGGTTTGCTCTTTGTGGAGCGGCATATACAGTAGATATCAGTGGTGGTGCACCCTCTGCTGGAAAGACCAATGTATAAGGCTTCCTTAAGGGAGAGCATGACCTGATTAATTCTCATCTATCATATATGTGATGACATTTAGGGCTGTCCGCTGGTGGTGATGTCAGGCAGTGCATGATAATAACACTTTAAGCATTGGTCCCTTACCTACAGGTTCCAGATGGATCTGATTGTGGACATAAAAACAAAGCTTACATATTGAAATAGTCATTTCTAAGACTACCCTGGATAGGCAAGTAACAAGAAGGAATTTCTTCCATTTTTTTTCCACTGGGACATGATCTTCATTGTAAAAGTTAAAGTTCATTCAAATTCAACTAAGATAAAATATTTTAAAATCACTTTTCAGAAGGTTGTCTTATTGTATTAATAAAGCCTGAATTCATCATCTTGCAAAATAAAGAACTTGGGGATCTGATTTTGGTAAATTATGTTTCACTTTATTTCTGAGGAAAAAATAAAACATAAAACATTGTTTACTATTCAGTAGCTAGACACCCTCCTCGTACTTGAGTTTCAAGTAAAATGTTAATGCATTAAACCATTAACATGACTTCTTCAACACAGCACATTTTAAAATAAGAAACCATATTTCTTTTTGGAGGCTTAGTCTTTCATAGCTTTTCTTAGGCTTCATTATTATAGTATTTCCAAGACATTTAAATATACAGCATAAACAATCTAATGTGAATATGACTAAGTAGTTACTAAAGGAATAAGCTTATGTCAATAAATATTTTACTCTAAAGGTATTTTTTTTTATTTTACAAGACTCCTTTAATGTACCAGATTCAATTACAACAATCTTACTGTTCATATAGTATCTTAGGTGCTAGCTGAATAAATTATACTAGTTTCTTTTTTTTCTTTTTTGTAATACTCATTTGTCTTTTCCAGCTATACCTTTTTGTGATCACACCACATATATGTGATGGTGACAAAATTGCTTACATGGAGAAACATTAGTAATCTACTTATATAATACAGTAATGTGGTTGATCCCCTGATGCCAAGGGAGGCTGTGGTCATAGATCATCTCCATGTTGGATATGTGTATTGTCTTGAATATGATATTGAAGATCCATTGTCCTGTGGGTACACTGATATAAAAATCGTGAATATTTCAGTGCTTGATTTTTAAGTGCTAAATGTTTACTTGGAGCTGCAGCCTTTTATTTCCAAGGCCTATTATTGAACAAGTTTTTATTGTCTTCAGGAGGTTGGTGAGTTATTTTTAGGCTACAATGTGCAGCATAGACATATCAAGGCTAAAAAGAGATGTCACCAAATTAAGCATATCAGCTTTGCCAGGATGAAATCGAAGTTGCTGTTGTCCTATTGGATCAAGCTCCTGCTACTCTCAGGGCTTGAAGAGCCTGATTCTGCAGGATAACGCTCAGGATGCACCTCTTTTTTGGTTCTGCCCTTGAAAGCACTTTTCCGTCAGAGCAGCTACCTGGTTAGTTGCTTGCTTCAGATTCTTTGGTACCTTGGGGCTATCAGCCTGCAATCAGTAGGCCATAGGGAAAGGTAGCTGCATGTGTTGTCCATGAGTCTGTATAGAGTCTCACAAAATAAAAAGGGAAAAATAGCAGCATTCCTCTGTCTGCATCACATCGTAGGATAGAACTTCCATAAAACTAACCAAAAGCATTTTTGTTTGGGAAGTTTAGAGTTAATAATTTGCAAAGCTCATGACAAGTGGATGTCGGAGCAAAGATAAATCGAACAGTTAAAGGAAAATGTCATTACTTCTGCAGAAGGAAAGCAACTGAATTTTAATAGTTTACTCCTTTGTTCCCCTTCCTTTCTTCCTGCTCAGTGCTCCCTTTTTTTTTTTTTTTTGCTTTGCTTATGGGAATACCCTGAACACCCAGAATGTAAACCTAAGTATTGCTGCATGTTATCTGTGCATCACATCTGACTAGTGAGGAGCTGATTATCCAAATTTACAGCACAGTGGATCTGTACATAATATTACTGCGTATGTCCACATGTCTGAAGAACACTGGTTCTAGAGCTGTTTGGTGTCCTTCTATGTTATGATTACTCAAATGATAATCAAGAGTAGATGTGTAGGTCAAAGAAAGGCCAGGTGTAGGGGGCACTTGTGGTGAGAGTAATTCAGTGACGTAACTGAGTGGCTGGCAGATCTGATTTGTCTTTCAAGGTTGTGTGAAGATCACAAAATATGAAGAAAGCCTGGTGGCTTTTAGATTCAATGTATTGTATTCACTCATCATTGTGCTATACCTCCCTTGTGTGTTGTTGTCCTATGAGAGTAGAACATACGTACACAGAAATTTCCAAATGAGGAAAGGTCATTCTACAAGACTATATGTTGTTTGGTAGGGGCTAATACCCTTGTACAGGCAGCTAGATTGACTTCTACTATTTATACTCTCCAAAGAAAACTAAAAGGAGTTGTCCATATGGGCCTACTGTATGGACCCACACTGTGTGACCCTCTAGCACTTTCTACACCAACAGCAAGTGTTCTGGAGGCCAGATGTGCTGTGTAGAACATATTGTGAGAACCACTTCACTAGAAATTTGTCAGTGTGTGTCAGCAGATGTGCATGTGTCAGTTTCTAACTTTTGTTTTTAGTTTTGCTGTTTCCAGACGGAATACTTGGGTGGATGGTCAGTCAGCCTCCTCTCGCTTTTCTCTCAATAATTGTAGCCAATTTTGCCCTGATATGTTGCCTTAGAAATCATAAAACAAATTCCTCCTCAGTTTTCTTGGGGGACTTTTGCGCCACCCTCCTCCCCCCACACCTCTGGAGCACATGTAAAACTGCCCATAGATTCCTAGAAAAATGGGACTACAAGGGACCTCAAGGTCATCTAGTTCAACCCCCTTCTTGAGGCAGGATCATCCCTATCAAAGTCATGCCATACAAATCCTTGTCTAACCTATTACAAGGACAGGTTGGACAAGGATTTGTCCAAACATTTTTCCGGTGGAATTTCTCTTAGTATCTGTTTTGTTTGGGTTTACTGTTAAGTGTTTTGGGGTTTTACGGTATAGTGCTAGAAATTCATTAATTAATATGAGATTAAATAGCTTCCATTAACGTGATCATGATACTGAGTTTGTTTAGACTTAACTAGAGTCATTAGTAGCAAAGGTCTTAGGTACGTTCAGATCCAGTTTTGGTTCATTTATGTAAAACAGGTTCTTCGCAGGCTGCAAATAAATGTATCTCCTGAAACTTCAACTTCTGCATATAAAATCTTAGGCTAGCAAGAAGTAGAATACATTTATTAGTTAATGTCTGGTAAACTAATATTAGTTTGGAAAGGATGGTCTTGTATTTAAACTGCTGGACTGGGACTTAGGGGATCAGGGTCCAATTTCTGACTCTGCCACTAATTCCTTGCGTGACTTTTGGCAACTCACTTGGCCTCTGTATGACTTGGTTCCTCATCTGTAAAAAATCTCCGTCCCTCACTGGGGTGTTGTGAGGATAACACCCTTTACATTTGTGTTACCAGGATTCATATAGTACCTGTAAATAACTTATAGAGGGGGAGAGCAGATGTAATTTACTTTTAGCACCCCTCATCTGTGGCATTTGGATTTACCTTCCCCACAAGAAAAGAGAGAGACTATTGTAAACCTTAGAGGAAGACCCCTCTCTCCTATTTTGGATATATCAGTACAGTCACGTTCAAAGACATTTTTAGTGGAGAGATTTCCTGTCTTGGCATGGAATATTTTGTTTCTTTTGGACAGCATAATATAATGTTTATGCAGTGGATCCACATATAGCTAATTTACAGCTTTTCTGCATGGTTCCTGAATACATCATCTTCCCTTAACCCCCCTCCCCACCCACCCAACAAAAAACCCAACAAAAAAACTGGGGAAGTAAGCAGCATATTGGAAATTTTTCTTTATACAAACTTAGACATTTAGGCCCTGGTAATTTGTGTTTTTAATAGAATGGGGTTTTCCTTTTGGGTCGTTTTCACAGAGCAACATAGGTTGTCTAAACATATTCTAAAATGCATTGGGAATTACGGTTTCAACACATGCACGCCTAGGGCCAAAGTATGAGTAACACATGCAATTTTGTTCCATTTCATGAACAAACCGCTGTTTTGTGGCATAATACAAAACATATCTAAGCAGTTTAGATCACTATCAGGCATTGCAATGCTAGGTTTTCTATTTGTGTGATTACCCAAAGCTCATTAGAAGCTCATTTTGTAGCTCTAGGGAAGAAGGCATAAAAAGCCGCGAAAAATAGTACATTGTGTTCTGTTCTAATTATACTTTATTTACTATACTACTAATATAGATCAAGTGAATCATTGTATAGTTATAGGACCTAATTTTCAGAACTTGCAGTCCAGGTCTGCCTGTGCAATTTAATTTGATTGTGTGTGCAAGCTAGATATTTGTGCACACTCATCCAGACTGCATATTAACAACCACTACCTGCTACAAGAACCACTAAAAATGTGCTATTAGAGCACTGTGCAGCAGAATCACCAGAGGCTAGGGACCCGATGTCCATTCCTGTTGTAAGCACAGGATTGATGCAAAGGGGGACAATCAATGCAGAGAATTTTCCTCAGTGGTTTTGCATTTTGTTTAGAATGCATCAGTATCTATCTGCTCTACTAGTTAATAACATGGTGTCATTTTAGTTTCTTTAAAAATTAAAATATCAGAAATCAGTCTGATTTCTAATACAAATAGCTCATTAGACGTTAGCTGTGGGTTCTAATTATTTACAGCCACATTCTGATTAGCTGGGTGAGCCTTGTCATGTTCATTAGAGTTGCGCCCATCTTGGGTATCCTCACTAAACCACACACAACCTAGTTTCTGTTTCCATGATGTTAAATATCAAGTGAGAGAATGTGGTGGCTAGTGAGAGCTGAAGGGTAAAGTGATATTTCTAACTGCCTCCCACCTGCCAAAATCTCCAGCTTATATTTTATCTGCAGTTTGAGACTCTTTCAGCACTTTTATCTCAAAATCTAATGAAATGCTAACCTCAGTGCAGTATTAGCCTCTGTGCAATGAATATCTACTGTTGAAATAGTAATGCTTCTGGAGTTAAAGGCAGTGAGGTAAAAGGGTTAGTCAGGGAGTCAAAAAACTTGTGTTAAGAAAAAATTAACTCACAAAGCAAGGTATTAGAATTGGTGAATGAAAGATTAAAAAAAAAGTGAAAAGAAAAAGTTGTTGTTATACTTTGCTGGAAATTACTTTTCAGAGTAAAAGGATTTGTTGCCTAAATCCACAGAAAAAATGCATCTTTAAATTTATTTAAATGTAAAATTAATAAGTCATAAACTAATAGATGTTTGTCCTGGTTGTGCATTTGGGTTCTATAAGTGTTTTTTACAGGTGGTTGAAGACAGGAGGTGAAAGCACACTCAAGACATGCACTGTATTTTACTAGTCAGTCTGTGCTGCAAGAACAGAGAATATTTAACAACCTTCCTGTTTACATGGGACTGTAGTTTAATTTTTTAAAGTGCTTGTTATTCTTATGGCACACGTGCTTTAAACAATTGTACCAAATAGCTTCTTAAAGTCCTAGTAGGACTGATTCCCTCATTACATTATTACACATCATCTTTGTGGAATAAAATTAAATTCAAATTAAAGCATGAGGTAATAGATTGTTAAAATTACGTGACTGTATCTCTTAAGTAAATATATGTTTACAGCCATTGGTCTATCTTCATGTGTTATAGCACAAATGCAGAGTTAATGGACAATGATAGAATGGCCTCATATTTAAGCTACAGACAATTTTTCTAAGTTAAAACCACTGTAAGTTTCTTTATATTTATTTTAGTTAATGAACATGACCACTATTTCTATTTATCACAGGCCTTCCAACAGGCCTCTCCAAAGCTTGCTGCTATGCACCTTGTTATAGGCCCTTGGCTTCCAAGCAAAGTTTTATGGGCATGGTGCATTGTGTTTAAAAATAAAAATTCTGAACGCTCATATGTTTTGAGGTACAAATCCTTTCCTTAGAGGGTGTATAACACATAAAACAAAACTATTTTATAATGGAAATCTGAAAACAATCAGCTAGCCTCTTGTTCAAAGTAACAGCGGGTTTGCTTTAATTTTCAACAAATTCAATTTTCTTTAAAGTGCTGTTTATATGCCCTTGTTGAATTATAATGGTTAGTAGTAATTTATTGTGGATATTATTACAGGAATGTTTCTGTCATCTAACTTTGACCCTTGAGACATGATAGAAAGAAATGAAGAATATACAGTATGTTATACAAGCATAGCAATCTTGCAACATGAAGCCTATCTAGACACACAGGCTGCTTGCAGAAGTGAAAAAAACAAACAAAAAAGGCACTACTTTAAACTCAGTATGCTCCCACGTTGAGTCCAACACATGCCCAGAAGAGGCAGTGTGTCAGTTTGACCCAACTCTGAAGCATCTGTATAGAGCTGGTGCTTTAGTGGGGCTTTTTTAGTGCTTTTATCTAAAATCTGATTGAATCAGCTTTTAGATAAAAGTGCCAAAAAGCCCCACTGAAGCACCCTATTTATACAGACGCTGCAGAGCCGAGTCAAACTAATGCGTTGCTTCTTCCAGTAAAGTACTGTTTTTTCACATCTGCATGCAATGACATTTTTTACATTAGTGCCTTTTAAAACCATTGCTTTTATACTTCTTATGCATTATGAAGCTGCTGTGTGTCAGGATTTTTTGTGCCAGAATTTCTCCAAAGCCTCTCTTTCTTTGTAGTGTTCCAGGGGGCAGTAGGTAAAAAAAAAAAAAAAAAAAAAGGACAGTTTAGACCTATTCAAAGCCTGGAAGAGAAAATGTCCTATTAAGGGCCATAGGAAAGTAGGACTGAAAGGGACCTCACAAGGTCATTTAGTTCAGACCCCTGCTCAAGGCATCACTGACTAAATTTGTTTCAGTTAGTCTTGGATCAGGGCCTTTGAACAACATTTCCCTGCTAGTCTATTTCTTTTGCTCTCAGTGGGCATGTCTACACATGTATTTGATCTGGATTAAATTTACTCTGGTATAAAATACTCTGGAGTAAGCACTTCAGGAAGGCATCTACACATGCAAGGATTAGGGAGATTTGCTTTTGTTTGCACCTTTTCCTTCGGCCCTTCAGTGGGCACCGGCTGTCACTGGGGGGAGCTCCAGGCTTCCATTGGGTGCTAGCCCAGGAGCTGGCACAGAGCACCATGCCAGGAGATGGCTAACTCCTGGCCGTGGGGGGCTGCCTGTTGCTGGAACGGGGGTAATGTCCCCCAGCCTCACGAGCAGGGAACTCCTGGCCCTGGCTCCCCAATCAGGGGCAGGGGACTTGGAAAGAGCTTCAGGTCCCAGCCCCCTGCCCCTCACTGCTTACTGCCCCACCAGCATATTGGTGCAGGGGACTGGGGCCTACCCCACCTCTGAAGCTCTTTCCAAGCCCTGACCAGGACAGTTCCCAGCCCCCACCCTGCATGCTGGACAGAGGCTGAGGAGCTTCACAAACCCAGAGCTGTGGGGGGAACAGGGTGGGGGGCTTGTTCCCTGCCTAGCTTCCTAACCCCTCCACCCCCAGCTCCATGCTTACAGTGCTGGGTGGGGAACAGGCTCCCCTATCCCCGCCAGCAGGACTGTCCCCTGGCTCTGTGACCACAGGGCTGGTGCTGAGAGTCCCTTATCTCCCAGCCTGAGCTCTGTAGTCTTGGGGCTCAGGCTGGGAGATCCAGATCTCCCAGCCTGAGCTCCAGTTATAGGTCTAGATTTGGGAGATCCATATTTCCCAGCCTAAGTTCCATGGTTGCGGGGCTCCATATCTCCCAGCCTGAGCTCCACAGTCACAGGGCTAGATCTGGGAGATCCATATTTCCCAGCCTGAGTTCCATGGTTGCAGGGCCTGGGCTGGGAGACCTGACTGTGATCTTGGAGCAGGGAGTGTGGAGCTCCCAGCAAGGAGGGAACATAGTCTCTGCCCAGGCTCCTGTGGCAGAGCCTGCCCTGGCAGCAGGCAGCTCCCAGGGGCAGGGAACATCTCAGGCATTACTATACCATTGCTAATCTTGAATAAATTTGCTGTTTGCATTTGCAGGTAGCAAATTGACTTGGAATTAGGGAGGTTTACTGCATAGTAAACGTGCACATGTAGACGCATATGCTTCTTTCACTGTAAACTGTGCTGATGTGAAGATAAGTGTCTTGTGCAGACATGCCCAGTGTGGATTTAGGATTACATGGTAGGTTGTTTTCAGAATGGTTTGTACACCGTGCTGCACCTTTGTTCAATAGAATCCTGTATTATCTATGCAATTTAAAACTCCTTTTGAAGTCAACAGAAGGCGGAGAGAGGGGGAATAAGGACTACTGTTCTGAATCCTTCATGTTTAGGATTCTGAAATGTTCTAAAAGAAATAGCAATTGCTAAGAACCACCCAACTAGCAGCGTGATACAAAAGTTGCAGTACTGTTTTTAGTTTCATTTGATTTAGAATTCAAATACATAACTGCAAGTAGAGGTGCACTGATGTATCAGATCGGCACCAATAAAAGGAAAGTTAACATTATCAGCTATTGTCCTTTTTTAGCTGGTGTAGCTCATAATGTCACTGATAAATACAGTATGTCCTCTGGATGGGGCCAGCCCCTGGATGCTGCATGTGTGCACACAGCTGCACTCATGCACATGGCCAGGAATGTAGCTGGGCAGCATGGAGAGCAGTGCCCTGCAGGTAAGTGTGTAGGGGGGAAGGACAGGGCTGTTCTTCGGGGGGCAAATTGGGTTGACTGCCCCATGCTTTGGGGGGCCCTGCAGAGCTGGGTGGAGCAGCCACGGCATTTCCGTGCTGCTGCCAGTGTCACTTCCAGCCGTTCAGCATGCCCCCCCATCACTGAATCTGCCACCAGCTTCCTCACGTTTGGGGGCAGGGTTCCGCACCCTGCTCAGGTCACCTCTGGGGAAGGGTCATGGGGGAGGGAAGAGGCTGGGGGGGCAGATCAAGACCCCAATGGTAAGGAAGAGAGTGGGGCTGGGGCTGGGAATGCTGCCCAGCCAGGGTGCTGAATGGAATCCAGGGCCAGGGCAGGGAGCAGGACAGAGCTGTGGGAAGCTTGTCCAGGGGGTGTGGAGAGGGGTGCTCCCCACCACTGCATGCACCCCCCGGGGGATACATGGGGGCATGTGCCCCCCCCCCCGATTTCTGTGTAGGGTGGATGCAGCCTGCCTGGATGAAGCCACTCTGCTGCCTTTTGCTCAGGAGTCCCATGCCAGCTGCATGTTCTGTGCCCTCCTGGTAGTGGTGGGGGTAGTGAGTTGTCTTCCGCTGTTGGACAGGCAGGGGGTGTAAGGCCGGCGTGGGGTTCCTGAGGGAAAGGCAGCAGAGCACAGAGCCCTGAGCCCACAGCAGGCAGCCTGCATCTACCCTTGCCCTGCTTGCCTTTACTCCAGTTAAAAATATCCCCATGCTTAAAAATTGTTGTGGTGGCACTTGAACTAAAGCCCATTTGATGAACTTTAGTTCAAGCATTGCCACTATCATTTTTAAGTGCCAGGATGCTGATCCCCTGGATGAGCCACCCAGGGCTCTGTCCCATTCCCTGACCCGGCCTCCCATTCACTGCCCTGTCTGGGCAGCACTTCCAGCCCCTGCCCCACCCTACCCACTCCCTCACCGTGGGGGCCTCAATCTTCCCTCCTCCCTTGTGCTCCTTCCCCTCCACAGACTTACCTAAAGGGAGCTGCTCTCTATGCTGCCCAGCTGCATTCTTGTAAATGAGTTAGCGGATTAGTATCAGCTGATATGGTGGGTTAATTCATAGGCATTAGGGCTGGAAGGGACCTTGGAAGATCATCAAGGTTCCTTCCAATAATAATAATCGGCTATCAGTATTGGCCAAGAAAATCTGTATGCTGCACCTTTACCTGCATGGTGACAGACAGTCCTTGTGAAGTAACAGATCGTTACAGTGCTGCCTGCAGTATGAAGAGTATGGACAAAATCTTTGCCCTGCTAAAAAGCCTGTAGCATAACTCCCATGAGTTTCAGTGAAGTCAGAATTTCACTCTGTATTCCTTTAGTTAAATGTCAGGGGCATTGACTTCAGTGGAACAATGACAGATTACACCAGGTGAGAGTCTGTTAAATTGAGGATAGCCATTCAGTTAGGGCCAGGATTTCATCTCTAAACTGCTACATATGGCACTCTTGGAGTTAAGTGTGAATAAGTATATCTGTTGTAATCCCCGTCTTTGGGTTTGGTACCTTTGCTCTTTGAAGCTACCACAATCTGAAAATTTCTATGCAAAATGTAAGTAAGATGTGATGCATAGAAAACAATAAGCTTTCCTACTTTTACAACACTTCTTAAATTATGGAAAGTAAGAGTTTACCAAAGTATTCCACAGTATAACAATTAAAGTGGAAAAAATAACCTTCAGAAATTTTTTTAGTACTTAATTCTTTAGTACAGACTAAACTTTATGGAAGAGACTTGAGCCCGGAAAGATATTTTAAGAATCTAAGCTTGTGTTGTTTTATAAAAAGAAAATTTGATAATGTGGTATCTTCACTTCCCCTTCTCATTTGGGAATCCACTTGTCTTTGTGTGCATGAGATGGATTAACACATACCCATCTGACTTGCCATTTTAAGTTGTCAGAAACAGTAATGCCAAAGCAATTGATTTAGCTCTCATTCTCTCCAGGTCACCCAAAAGAGCAGTTTCTATTATACTGTACTGTGTGAATTGGATCTTAGCCTACAATCAGGTGAAATTGTTTCTAGATGTGTTCTTCCTTGGATGCTGCCATCATTCCAGTAACACATCATCACTTCTGCATCATTTTGATGATACTGCAGGCTTATGGATTTCTAGAGCAACAGAGCCCTTTGACAATGTGTTATTGCAGTACATCATGAGAAGGGTGAATTTTCTTTATGTAGTTCACTCCACAGATACTTTCAACTTAGGCAGAACTACTGATCTGAGAAAAGGCTTTGTTTAATGCTGTGCCAGATAAAATGCTATCTCCAAAGTAGTCCTTAAATGATATAAAGATGCAGGTATGGTATCTGTCTACATTGTAAGAATCACATGGTAGCTTTGTCTTTAGGGCTAAATACAGACAGTCAAAAAGCCCAAGGCTGAATCGATTCAGTCTTTGCAGGTTAGTTTATGATGCACAGATTAAATTGAAACAGATGTGAACAAACATTTACCTTTGATTCAGGAAATGCAGCTGCATACTCGCAGTGGCTCAAGCCACAAGCTGGGCAACGCTAGAGCATGACTGTCTGGCTGCGTGTTCACTTCCTCTTCCTGCTGCCTCCAAGATCTCTGGGATTTTCAGTCCAGATTTACAGCAGCAGGACTCTGCAGGGCTGCTCATCACCTCCTCTCCCTACTCTGAGGTGCCTCTTGGATTTGTAGTCCACCATTGCAGTCAGCAGTAAGTTTGAGCAGGGGAAGGGGAGTTTAACCCCCTCCCTGGCCCCAGACGGGGTTTGTCTGGGGGGGTGGGCTGTCTCCCCCTCCCCAAAGACTGAGCTGCATCCCCAGCTGGGCTTGCCTCCCCCAACTCCCTTGTCAGCCAGCCCTTACTGCTCCCACTAGGGAGTAGAAGGGTGGGGCCAGCCTTTCTCTCAGGAGCAGACAGCGCAGCCCAGGCCTGGAAAGCATACTGGGATGCTGGGGGACTCTGATTTAATTTGAATCAGGAAGCGGTCTGTGACAGACGTTTCATAAATCAGCATAACCCAAATCTGTTAAGTGTGATACTACATTCAACCATGTTTATGTTAAATGGTTTCTGCCATTTTGAACCTGGTTTATGTGCCCTGAACTTATTTTCTGTTACAGGTTCAAACCAGTCTTTGATCACTTAAACCGGTTTATCTGTCACTTATGTCCCTAGCCCAGGAGATCTTTTCTTATTACCCTTCCCCCTCCTTCTACCCCACCACCTCCAACATGTACACTAAACAATTATTTTCTGTTTTCCTCATTTCTCGGCATAACTAAAAATCACTGTTTATTGAGATGTTGCCTTGTTTGGTTTGAATCATTGGAAAGCTTTTAACATGTGAGCAGAGGCAGGCATGGAAACAAAGAGTGTTTGAGCTCTGAAGACAGTTCATGGCAGCAGAGAATAGCACTTTGAAACAGTGTATAGCAGTACACTGTAAAGACTGTAAAACAGTGTGAAGCAGTAGTGCTTTACAGAAAAGGATACAGACTACATGGCAGGCAGTTGGCACCACAAGAGAACACTTTATGTAACACAAGAGATAATCAACATGTGGCTGGCATAATGGCTGAGCAACGAATACAGTGAGAAGGAAAACAATTGCATTCTCTTCTCTGCTTCTCTCCTAGAGGTTGCTGGGAGGGAATCCCTTCCTCTCTTTCTGAGCAGATACAAGAGAGATTTTATGGACTGTGGAGAGTGATGCAGTTCCACTGTGCAAAGCTTCTTATTAGTCTTAATTTTTTTCAAATAACCGCTGCCCTTCATTAATTTGTTTGTGTAGGGGGACAGACTAAGTAATAAATGCTTTGTTACAAAGAGTCACTTTTTAATCACTTCAGTAGGCAGCCCCTTTTTGGCAACTTTATCTAGCTACCAACAGGCAATGTAATACAATTGCCCTGTGCTTCTGAAGTACTCGTGATTTTAAGAAAAGGGATATATTTCTCTCTCCATCTCATTTTCTCTCTTTTTCCCTCTCTTTCTCATAGTTAAAAGAAAACCACAGTGCCCCTTTGGTGCCTCTTAAGTGGGCACAACTGTTTAATTTACAAGAAGGAAAGGCTAGTCTTTATGGTTAAGAACTTCAATCCAGCACCTTCTTTTAAAAAACAAAGGACTCTTTTGCACTTTAATGTTGCCCATTCTAATCCACAGAGAATGGAAAAGGCTGGGAACAGGAAAAAAAAGCTCCCCACACCAAAGATCCTTTGGGATGACTCCCAATTTCCTAATTTAAACTTCATATTGGTCTGTAATGACTCCCTTCCCTTCTCTTCTCCCCCCTCCCTCCCTCCCTCTTCTCTCCCATTGAAAAAGTGCACTTTTTTTTTTTAAATTTTTTTTAGGAAAACAGACATCTCATAACAGTTATCTCATAACAGTTTCAGCACTGGTATAAATGCATTTATGCCCAATGTCACTGGACTAATTATCAGAAACAGGATTTGTTAATACCACATTGAGCTACTAGCTTATAGCATCTGGTATCTTGCCCACGACAGATTTATAATTCTTGATCCTGAGGAAGGTGCAAATGCCTTTCATGGGAGGTTGCCCTATACAAAGCTGTTTGTGGGAAAGAGGAGAGTGTCTCTTTTGTTATCCTCTCCAACCTACCCTGAACCTGATCTGTGAAGTTTATCATCTCTGTAAGGTATACAGTTCTTGGCTTTAATTCTGAAAACTCTCCTCCTTTTGTATGTGTATAGGTTTTTGTGTGCATATTTCAAAACTTGTTCTCTGCATCTGCATATGATAGATTTTACCGTTTGTGCATGCATATCCCATTTGGATTAACAAGCAGGAATTTCCTCATCTGCACACATACAAGTGACAGAATCCAACACCTTTAGGTGCAGGTGGCAGTACTCCAAAATACGCATTAAAATATTTGTGCAATCCTATCTAGGCTTCCTTTGAAATTTGGCCTCACCAAATCATCCAGCTCTCTTGAAAGTCCAGCTATAGTTATATGACAACATGACTTTTGAATAAATGACAGCACAGAATTCATACATAATATGTATTCCTATATTATTGCATTCCATGTAATATGACAGTAGCAGGACTTCCAATCAAGAAGTGATATTATTCTTCGCAATACTTCCTCACAGTTTTTACCAAAATATTATGCCTATGTCTCTCAATGAGTTTCTCTCCTAAAGAGCCACCCTGTCCCACCTTCTACCAAAGTACTACTGTAGAGAAAGTTTGGTGGGAATTGACAAATTTTGCAGTAATTATCCTTTGTCATTGCCAACCTGTCTTCTGTGAATTTTAGTTTTTTAACATGCCTCTTTTTTTCTTCAAATACCATTTTTTCAGAGAAATTTATTTCCCTTCATTTACAGCCATGTAATGACAGTGGATTGGACATATAATGGAGGGAAAGAAAAATGCCACCAAGGTGGAAAGAATTTTCCAGTTTGTAAAAGAAATGCATATGCTCACATTTTGCTTGTGCTTGAACATGAAGTTTGTTTATTTTAATAGTTAAAACAAACTGAGTTGCTTAGCAAACACAAGAAAGATAGTGCTCTGTAGACCTTGGGTTATTCAAGGCAACTACTCAGGGATCTGTTTTCTACCTAATATTAATGTATCAGTTAGTGCATAGGATGTTGTAACTACCCAACTAACAGAAGGATATCCTTTATATCCTCCTTTCAGACCTTGAGGCTTCAAGTGATATGTTTGGTTCTTCTTTCCCATAAAAAATGAATGATGTGTTTCTGAATCCTGCAGCTTCTTAACTGCCTTGTAGTGGCTCTGAGGAACTCATGCTGATTTTAAAATGAAAACATTTTCTGATGAATAAAACACAGTGAATTGCTATGGACCAGTTAACCACATAAATTTTGGAAATGAAATGTGCAATGAGACTCTGAAACCTAGAGACTATAAAAAAAGTGACCCTGAGCATACCTCTATATTCTCGGCAGCTCTTTGTGTCTTTGAAACTGTTTATCCACTACATGCATACCTTCATAGGAACAGGTATGTGCTTACTCTACTGATCACCAGGATGATCATAGATAGAGTTCAAAATTCTAGTTTTTAACATTGGAAATAGAGTCCTACTTTGCAACTTCCAAAAAATGTCATTTGGAGTTTGCTTTTTATTTTGACATTCAAATCTGCTTTTTAAGAGGACAGTTTCTCCAACTGGCAGCCTTTGAAGCTGAAATTGGGGTCTGACCATCTCGCTGGGTTTCTTTCTGCTATGTCCTATCATCATAAATAATAGCTGAGTTATTGGTTGTAGCCATGTTCGTCTAAAAACATAGGCAGGCAAGGTTCTTTGGTTAGGTGTGATCTTTTAGTAGACCAACTGTGTACTTGGAAAAAAGTTCTTGGCAAGCTTTTGGGTGCAGTTACCCTTCGTCAGGCCTAGGGAGTCTCTGCTGGTCAGGTGTGTGTATGACTTACCCTTCGTCAGGCATAGGGAGTCTCTGCTGGTCAGATGTGTGTATGACAAGGGGGTTTAATCAGCCCCAAATTGAAGCATTTTTTCCTAAAACTCACCACTTCAGTTTAGGGTTCTTGTTTTGTCTACATGTGCCCTGAGACTCCAAGGAATAAGAAAAGCTAAAAGTGTGGTAGGATGTCAGTGAAAATGTAAATAGGTAGAGAGATAAGTAAGACAAAAGGTAAAGCAAGGGAGGGGAGGGAAGGGGGAAGAGAGCAGGGGAGAGAGAAAGAAAAAAAACAAAGGTCAGAGGGAGACAACAGTGATAAAGTACAAGGTGGAAAAGTGGTTGCCTATGAAAAAAGGAATAGCTGGAGATCTGGAAAGCAGGAACGAGGAGCTAACAATGTGATAGGATGTCAGTGAAAATATAAAAGGGTAGAAATTAGAAAAACAAAAGGTAAAGTAGGGAAGGGAGGGCAGAGAAAAACAGAGGACAAAAAAGGCTAAAGGGAAAACACTACAGCAGTAATTGTAAGCTTTAAAAGAGGCTATAAATAAAAAGGAATCAGGAAGAAAAAGGGCAGAGAAGAAGGCAAGGAGAGGAGAGAAAAGGGGGGGGGGGGAAGAGAGATGAGAGGTCAGGTCAGGCAGGTACCAGGTGAATCGGATGTCAGACAGGTTGTAATGTGTCATAAATCCAATGTCTATATTGAGTACATGGTTTTTAATATCCAGTAAGTTCATGAAGTGAAGTTTGAAGGCTCATCTATGAAAGGTGTGTTGTATGTTCCCTTTGAGGATTAGAACTGAGAGATCAGAGAGGGAGGAGTGATTGTCCTGTGCGAAGTGTGCCCCCACAGGACATCCTACCACACTTTCAGCTTCTCTCATTCCTTGGAGTCTCAGACCAGCAGAGACTCCCTATGTCTGATGAAGGGTGATTGTACCTAAAAGCTTGCCAAGAACTTTTTCCCAGCTACTCAGTTGGTCTACTAAACAGTATCACATCTACCCAAACAACCTTGCCTTCATAAATACTAGGGGTTCTACAGGCTCGCAAGGTAGCTTCATTGCTTTCAGATTCCACCCCTGGTTACATATGAGGAAACCCATTGTTTACAATATGTGGAAATGAGGGGAGAATTTGGCTTTGCAGTTGTCTGTGAACTAACTGTTCTGCTGATAAAACAATATCTCCAGGAATATAGGTTGTGGCTGTGTTGGTCTAAGGACATAGGCAGATAAGGTGCTTTGGGTAAATCTGATATTTTTTTAACATTCTTAGTGTACATCCTCACTTCAGTGTTAGCTCAGGCTCTTATCTGGTGGCTACTCCTAACCCCTCTCCAGCCCTTTCAGCTAAGGGTAGCGATGATTTTAATGAAGGCAGGTGGGCACAATTTGAGGTAGAGGTCTGGAGACCACTTTATCTGCTTTCATTCAAGCTGGCATCCTACCCACTTTACTGTGAAAACACAAGCTAAATCACTCAAGTACTGGTAGGTTTTAATACCCTCCCCATAATTTCCCCTTTGCATCCGCAAGATACAGACAAGTTCTTCAACAGTTCACTGGGAAAGTACTATAGAGCATCATAAAGGCACGCAGGGTATGCCTCTAGAAATCCTAGAAATACACACCAGTCCAAACAGCACAGGGATGCAGTTACTTTGGGAAGAATTTGCAGTGTGGCTGCTAGGCCAACTGGAGTGCAAGTTACTTGGGCGAGGTTTGCATTGAAGACATACTTGTACCTCTGCTGACCTAATAGCAGTAAAAAAAAAACCCAAAAAAACCCAAACGAAAGAAATATGCAATCTCCCCCCAACACTATAAGCTTAAAAGTTCATTGAAATCAGTAAGTACCATCAGCATATAGCCTGGGACATATCTTCGGAATGAGAAGGTGCTGTTTAACTCAGCTTAGACCTGCACTTTCCAACCTCTTTCATGAACTAACTTCTGGTTACCTTTCTGAGTTTTTGGTTTCCTACAAATGTCCAAGGTCAAAGGGTATCTGATTATTGGAGCCAGTCCAGAAGCAGAATGGGTACTAATTGCATCTTGGTTTCTGCAGCCCTGTGTTTCTTCTTGATGTGAGAACAACCATGGAATTTTAAATCAAGTTCTAAAACCTTTTAAAGTACTTCAGCAAGGCACAGTGGTTACATGTTTGTTTTAAATGCTTTTAATTGGCTGTCTGTTTTGAATCCTGTGACTTTTTGTCTCTTTAATCTGTGTGATTGTTTTGGTGTGAAGTGCCTAGACTGCTATTTGCAGATAGGCATTGTATAAATAAAATGTATTATTTGTTAGTCATTATCATAAGACAGTGGGATAAGCTTTAAAGCTTACAGATACACCTTTAACCAACAACTCTGCTCAGAAAGTAACTTGCAGAACCTGGTTTTGCCTAAAAAGCCTCTTTGTCATGCTGCTTCTGGCCCTGAACCCTAATGTTAGCTTTAATTGTTTTGGGGTTTTTTTTTGTTTTGCCTTGTTTTTGTTTTTAATCTTGAGTCAGTTATTTAGGCCAACAGACCATTTGACCCAAAATTGATATATCAAGTGAAACATTCCTGCACTTAGATTTATTAAATGTCAATTATGTTTATTTGGGTTTGGTATCTCACAAGTTAACATTTTAAGTATGAAAATGCAGTTGGTTCATTTCTTTTCCTGCACTACTGCTAAATCAAAGCACAATCAGTATAGGTATACCTTCCTCTTCCTGTTTTTTTTTACTGCAGTTGTGGTACTCAGAAGGTCACATTTCTCCATAAAATAAGAGTTATTTCAGATTCTGTAGACTGTCTTTGCTTTCCTTTTGTTGCTGTAGAACAGGGGTTTTCAACAACCCTTTAAACCTTTTTTAATAAGTACTAGTGATGGGATGCAAAGCAGTGGCACAGGGTGGTGGGTGGCGGCAGCAGCGCCACATGCAAGCATGTTTGGGTGGCTCCTGTACAGCCGACAGAGGGACGCCACTGCCTTCGTCCCTCGCTCTTGGGAGGCGGTGGCGTAGGATGGTGGCGCTTTGTACCTGCCCACCCGCACATACCCCCTAGGGCCTTCCCAAGTACCCCTGCTGTAGAAAATACAAATACTACAGTAGATATCATTGAGGTGAGGTGATGGTGCAAGTATGGTATCTGACCTAGGACTCGAGGCGTGCTACTGTACGTGCCCCTGACTGCACGTTTGATACTGTGCAGTCCCGGCGGTGCACAGTTAGTTTAGACGCTACATCACCATTTGTGTAGACGTGCTCAAGACATCCAAATTTAATTCCCAGTTGTGCCATAGTGTTTCAGTCTGATATTGAACAAGTTAATCTCTCTGACTCAGTTCCCCACCCATAAAAGGAAGAATTTCCTTTCCTATTTCCCTTTCCTTTTTCCCCAGTAAATAACCAAATGTCACAAATGTCAAAGAATCGAGTCAAAAAACTCTTTTTGCATATGGTGGAACATGGACACACTTCAGAAAGATGCTCAGTTACCTTTAGGGAGGTCGTATAAGTGAAAAGAGGTTAAGTAGAAGTCTTTAATAACTAATTGGTAAAGATAAGTGAAAAAACAACATTTCACAGGAAAAGGAAAATTATACTTTATCTGTACAGCTATGTCTTGAATACAACATGCTGTGTCTAATTAAATCGTGTTCGTGCTGTGGTATGAATAGTAATGCTTTTTCCTGAAGGAAAGCTGCCCCTCCTTTTCCCTCCCACCCACAAATATCAAGCTCATAGATCAGGTTGAGGATTACTTTTATAGAAGCTTTGATGGTAGCATAATAAAACTCTTGAAACTCAGATGTCATTCTAGTAGAAGTAGATGGATATGAGAATTCTGCCATTAATTTTAGTCTTCTGTAGCGTGGCAGCTAGCTGTGATCTGGACTTCCACACCTGTAGAATTTTAGGAGTCCTGGCTTTTCATGGCCCTTTGAACTTTTTCTTTTACTCATTTAGCTCAATTGAATGTGCAGCTATGGTCTGTGGGAATGGACAGATGCTGTATATATGACAGTACACAGCCAGAGATGGAAAAAACACAAGAAGGGGCGGCCTTGGATGTTGCATCCAGCTGCATTCTGTGATTTTTCCACTAAAGTGCTGAAGGAATTAGACAAGTGTACTGCCAACTTTATGTGATACAGAGCAGGCATTTTAAGTGGAGATTTCTGGATTCTCTTGTGTGCATCCATTTCTGTGAGCATATTCTATTACTGCAGCTAACAGAATCTCTCATTTTGGGTGCTGCCATTCAGCTCTTCAGGGTTCAGTAAAAAAACAAATGCATGCAAAAAATCACTCACCTGGAACACTGAATTCCCCTGTAGTGTTTGCTTTTGGGGAACACTGTAGCACACGGCTAGCCTGCAGCACATGTACCACAAGTAGCATGAGCAGCCTGTGTGTGGTATATTTCAGACTGGGGAGAGGCAGACAGTGGCAGATAGGGCAGGGAGCAAAAAGCAGAGCAGAAGATTGGGCAGGGACACAGCAGGGAGCAGAAAGCAGAGCAGCTGATCAGGCAAGGTAAGGGGATTTGAGTGGCACTTGAAGAAGGTGTAGGGCTAATTTGTGGAATACCTGCGAAAGAGGGTTGGCCCCCATTGTTCTAGTAAATGCATAGGTTGGGAGGCATGTTTTGAGAAACAGTGAATTTGAAGCAGATATGCTAGTAAGGCTAAACAGTGCTTTTTAAACCACAGTCCTACAGTGTTAGTGGTGTGAGGCTGTAACTCAAAGGTGCTGCACTTGTTGCTTTTTACTTGTTGCTCCAGAGAGACTGAACCTGTCAGTTCTCCTGTTTGTATGTATGGATAGGAACAAGAGATGTGCAGGCTCCATGCTAGCCCATCCCATGACATATGCCAAACAAAAGAATGTATATGGCCTTGTTTTATTCCTCCAAACAGTCTGGAGCCTATAGTCCATGCATTTCCCAGAGCTGATTGTGGTGAGTTGCTGCCATGCAGCTGTGTCAAAGGTTTAAGACTTCTTTCTTACCCTTAGGTATCTATCTACTCTCATTTTAGACTTAAGGGAACACCCCTGAAAAGCAAAATTTTAACGTGCAGAAGTGAGGATTTGTTCCAGACATAAAGGACTGCACCCTTTCAGAGAGAAAAAGAAGTGCAACATGGCATGTGTGTCTGCTGTAACTTAACACCTCTCTCAAATTTCGAATGTCAGATACTCACAAGGGGTAAGCTTCTACATATAGTTTCAGACCAGAGCAATGCCTTAATAATATAAAGGTGATGAGTTGCACTTTTACATGCTCCAGAAGTGTAAATTTCAAAGGAATTCTGACGTTCTCTGTAAACGTGCATAAGCATTAATATCCTTGAGTGAAGCACAGAGGTTAAGTGAGGGATTGAAAGTCATGTCAAGTTATTGGCAGGATGCAGAAGTATAGCCAGAGTCCCATGAATCACAATCTTTTGCTCCAAGAGCCAATCAGTACCTCTTTCAAAAGCCTCTTTACTGTATAATTACCTGTATACTCTTTCTGAAATCTGCAAATGATTTCAGTCTTGTCCTGATAATAAGTAATTTGCATTCAAAGAAATGGGTACAGACTATTTTGGGCCAAATAGTTATTTCAGATTCATAGATATTTGGGTTGGAAAGGACCTCAGTAGATCACCGCCCCCTGCTTTGAGCAGGAAAGAGCGTTGGAGTTAGATGACCCCAGGTAGGTGCTTGTCAAATCTCCCAAGGTAAGGGAGAGCCCCACCTCCCTTCAAAGCCCTTTCCAGATTCTGGCAACCCTTACTGTAAAGAAGTTCTTCGTGATGTCTAACCTAAATCTGCTCTCTGCCAGTTTGTGGCCATTGTTCCTAGTTACTCCAAGGGGTGCCCTCATAAACAGGGCATCTCCTATTCCTTGCTGCCCCCACTGACCCGCCGATGAATTTGTAGGTGGCTACAAGATCACCTCTCCTCATAGGGCTTTTCATGCAGGCCCCATACCATATGAGTGGCCCTCCTCTGAACCCTCTTAAGGTTGTCCACATACCTCTTGAAGTGCTGCACCCAAAACTGGACACAGTACTCCAAGTGCAGCCTGATCAATACTGCATAGAGGTGCAGAGGATTCTCTGGACCTGTTCGTCATGCCCCTGCTAATGTATGATAAAGTAGGGCAGTTAGCTTTACTGATCACTTTGTCACATTGACGACCCATGTTCATCTTGGTGTCAGCAGTGACTCTGAGATCCCTTTCCGCTGCTGTGCTGCTAAGAAGGTCCTCCCCCGCCTGTAAGTGTGCTGGTGATTCCTTCTCCCTAGGTGCAGCACCTTACACTTGTCTTTGTTGAACTGCATCCTATTCTGTTCTGCCTACTTTCCCAACCTCTCTAAATCTGCCTTGATTTGTTCCCCACCCTCTAGTGTGTTAACTTTACCCCATAATTTGGTATTATCTGCGAATTTGGACAGAGTGCTTTCCACGCCCTCATCCAAGACACTGATGAAGATGTTGAACAGCACAGGTCCAAGGACTGAGCATTGTGGGACTCCACTGTCCACATCTTTCCAGATCAATACCAACCCACTCTCTGGGTGCGACCCCGAAGCCCATTTGCCACCCATCTGACTGTGTAATCATTTACATTGCATCTGCTCACTTTATTTTTGAGAATAGGATGAGATACTATATCAAAGGCCTTCTTAAAATCCACATAAATGACATGTACCTTGACTCCAGCATCTAAGCATTTTGTGACTTTGTCATAAAAAGACACAAGTTTAGACAGGCAGGATCTACCTGCTAGGAATCTTTGCTGGTTGCCCTTCAGCATTATTTTGTTGGCTACAAAGGACCAACTCTCAGGATCATCATAAATTCTAATTTATTAGATGGGATGTGAACTTACAATAAAATTATGAATGTGAACCTTTGGGGGTTATGATGCACCCACTCATTCAAACCCATGTCATTCAAACTCATGTAGTATAGTGGATAGTAGCTTCTATAGTGATTGTGAGAACACTGGTGTCAGTATATCTACTATCCAAGGCCCTGCGGATCTGCTGTCGATGGTCAGCTTCCTCCAAGGCAGTGTCTTCTCTAGAAAGGGGTTGCCTGCTTGTCCTTCTGTCATGGTAGGTCAGGTGCTGGAAGAGAGGGCACCACTGAAGGTCACGTTTCACTGCCATTTATCCCTTTTTTGGCGGAATTCTGTGCTCCTCCAGCATCATCTTGGCTGCCCAGTCCGGAGGTCGCTGTACCACATGGGTCTTGAGTAGTGCATGACAGCTGTTAGTCACAGTCACTGGGGGTTCTGCCCGATGGTGCAATTTCTGGAGTCCGCCCTTGACTTGACTGATTCAACAAGTTACAGGTGTAGTCAATAGGATGGGTACTCAGTTCCAGGAATGGTCTTCAGCTTTGATTAGTTCAAGGTGGATACATTTTGCAGGTAGAACAGAGTTTCAGCCACTGGTATTAGTACTTTCCTCTTTCATAGATTTCATAGACATTAGGGCTGGAAGGAACCTCGGGAGAGCATCGAGTCCAGCCCCCT